>NW_006408525.1:13468756-13481600 GCF_000296735.1 Chrysochloris asiatica | reverse complement strand
GCACACACCTTTCCTGATTATAAACCATTCAGTATTCCCTTGTTCTGTTCACATGACGGCCTCTTGGTCTATGTATATGCTCCTCATGAGCACAATCAAGTGCTCTAGAATACCCATCTATAGTCATATGAATCTTACCCTTGTTTAGCCCTCCAAGTAGGAAGGATAATTCCACCAGGTGGGATGTAGTAGTCTGTCATTTCAGCATCTGACTCCATCTGGTTCACATGCAGTAGCCCAGTCTGGCTTCCTTTAAGTCAGGGTTTCTCAGCATCAGCACCAATAACATTATGAGCTACATAATTCTTTACTGTGGGGTTCCAGATCTCAGCCTTCTAGATGTGACCCTGACAGGGTTCTTGATTTTTCTCTTCCCATGGTATATGGGAAGTCCTGGTGTGGCACTGCAGGATAAGCACTGGACTGTAAGGTCCGTTTGAACTGCAAAGTGGGTGGTTCAAGCTTTCCAGCCACTCCTCAGAAACCCTATATAGGGTCACTATGAATTGAAACTGACTCTTTGGAACTCAGCAACAATATAACAACACTGCAAATGGAGGTGCTCTACTCATCTGTGCCAATTAATATGGAAAACAGCAACATGGCCAACTGATTAGAAGAGACCTGTATGTGTGCCCATTCCAAAGAAAGATAGCCCAGTGGAATGAGGAAATCATCAAACAATACCATCAATATCATATGCGAGTAAAATTTTTCTGATGATAATTAAAAACTGTTACAGCAGTTATATCAACATGGACCTGCCAGATTCTAGCTGGATTCAGAAGAAGATGTGAAATGAGGGATATCACTACTGACATCCTATAGGACTTGGCTGAAAGCAGAAAACACCAGAGAGATGTTTATTTGTGCATTCAACCATGTGACTCATAACAAATTATGGAAAGCATTGCCAAGAATGAGAATTCCCTAACGCTTAATTGTACTCATGAGGAACCTATACATGGACCAAGAGGCAGTTGTTCAAACATAACAAGGAGATAGTGAATAGCTTAAAATCAGGAAAGGTGTACTCCAGGGTTGTATCCTTTCACCATGCTTGCTCAATCTGTATGATGAGCAAATAACCCAAAAAACTGGAATATAAGAAGAAGAACGCGGCATCAAAATTGGAGGAAGATTCATGAACAACCTATGATATGCAAATGATACAACCTTGGTTGTTAGAAATAAAGAGAACTTACAATGCTTACTGATGAAGCATACAATATTCAGTGTGAATTGTACTTCAATATAAAGAAAACAAAAATCTTCACAGTAAATATCATCATGGAAAATGGATAAAAGATTGAAGTTGTCAAAGACTTCATTTTGCTTGGATTTCAACCAATGCTCACGTAAATAGCAGCCAGGAAACAAAAAGAAATATTAGGAAAATCTGCTGTAAAAGACCTCTTTAGAGTTTTCAAGACCAAAGATGTCAGTTCAAGAACTAAGGTATCTCTGACTCAAACCAAGGCATTTTCAGTTGCTTTATATGCATGTGAAAGTTGGGCAGTGAATAAAGAAGACCGAGAAAGAATCCATGGCTTTGAATTATGATGTTGATGAAGAATATTTAAAGTTCTTTGGGCTGTCAGAAGAACAAATAAATCTGTGTTGGAAAAAGTGTGGCCAGAATGCTTCTTAGAAGAGGGGATGGTGAGATTGTGTCTCCCATGTTGTTAGGAGGGACCAGACACTAGAGAAGACCATCATGCTTGCTAAGTGAAAGGTCACCCCAAAAGAGGAAGGCCCCCAATGAAGAGGATTGTTGCCATAGCAGCAACAGTGGGTTCAAACACAACAACAGTTGTGAGGGTGTTGCAGGACGGGGTGGTGTTTTGTTCTGTTGAGCTATAAGTTGTTAAAGCTATAAGTTGCTAAACCCAAGTTAGAACCAAGTTGACAGCACTTAATAACAGCAACACTGTATTAGGAGATGGATACTGTGATATCTTTTTTGTAAAAATCATAGTCATATTCATATTTTCACAGATACACACACAAAAAACAAAACAGACACAGGACACTATGCACTGAATACATTTAACACTGGGTCATTGCCAAGTAAAATAAGATGAGCAATCATCTTCATTTCCCTCTTGATAATTTTATCTGTTTTCTTAATTTTCTTCAGTGAGGATGTTACTTATAAAAATTTTTAAATAAAACTTTAAAAAAGGATCTAAGGAGAGAGGGCTGAAAATAAAGATGTAGTCATGAATTCATTACACCAATCAGGAATGAAGTAACACTCTCCTTTTCACCTAAAGTAATGATGGGAGATTGCTGACCTCTTCTCATCCCCCACTGCCCTCCCACCTTCTCATTGGCTTTTTGTTTCACTCAACAACCCGTGTCTTCTTCTGCTTCGCTCAGGAACTTTGCACGAGATATATACCTTCTGCCTATTCTGATCACCTCTCCCTTTCAACCAGCGGATCCACCTTAGCTTTCAGGGCACAGCTTAAACATCACCCCTGAAATGTGAAATCATAAAAAAAAGAGCAGGCTTACTGATCAGATGGAGGCTGGTGGAGCTTCTGAGTCTCTAGTCTTTAGTTACCCTTCAGGCCTGGAATGGAACTCATCTCTATGGCTCACCTTTCATCCAAACAATACACAGGTATGTAAGGTAAACAGTGAGCCCTGGTATAGCACTATAGGATAAGCACTGGACTGGCAACTGCAAGATTGGCCGTTCAAACCCAGCAGCTACTCTTGGAAACCCTATACTGGGTTGCTATGAGTTTGAACCAACTCAACAGTATACAAAAACAGCAGTAACATAAAGGGAACACTAACAATAGGGAGGTTTGCATTCCTTGGAATAATTGATCATTTAACACCTGATCACTCTGGCGGTGTAATGGGTATGAATTGAGCTGCTAACCTCAAGTCCACAGTTCAAAACTACCAGCTGTTCCTCAGGATAAAGATGAGATTTTATGCTCCCGTAAAGATTTACAGCCTCGGCAACTCATACAGGGTCACTATGAGTTAGAATTGACTCTACGACACACCCCTACCACCTCCACCAAGCACTGACCTCAAGGTTGATTTGAACTGCAAGGTGGTAGTTCAAACCCACCAGCCACTCCTCAGAAATCCTACACGGGACCGCTATGAGTCTGACCGGACTAAACAACACAAGACAACAACATCAACAACAGAGACCAACTGGCAGCATTTGCCCAAGGACAAAGTTCAGAAGGCAAGAATGAAGGAGGAATGGAAATGTGAAAACACAGGGAAGTTAGATTGTGGGGATTGCCTTCTGTAACATGAAACAAAATGCCTATGAATTGTTGAATGAAAATGGATTCCCTCTGTAAGTCTCCACTCAATTCACAATGAAAAGTTAAAAAGCAAAGAAAGAAAAAGAGGAAGACCTTCAATAGGAAAAATTAACACAGTGGCTACAATAACGGACTCAAACATAGAAAACAGTGTTAAGATAAAGATGAACTAGAAGAGGGCAGTGTTGTCTTGTTCTCTTGTTAAAACAAAACAAAACAAAAAGTCCAGGTAAGAACACTGAAAAGGCAATAGGAGGAAGAAGGGGCGTGGACTCAAGGAGGGCAGCTGATTGAGACAGGAAAGAAGGCGGTATGGAGAGTTCTGGTGTAAGTTGAGGATTAGCATGGATAAGGAATCAGAAAGTTGGGAAGCTGGCTGGGCACAGACAGGGCTGGCATCATGGGCTCATGACCCATGAAGTTGCACAGGGCTCCACACTTGGAAGAGCCCTATGATTGGCCACCATCTTCAAATTCCTAATAATTTTAGAACAAGGGACTCCACAATTTCTTTTTGGCACTGAGACAAAAAAAAATGTCAGTGGTCTTGGGCACAGAGATTGGTGATAGAGGCAGAGGAGGAGGCAGAAAGAATTCCCTTGTTGGGGAAAGCTGGGAGTTCATTCATAGAACTACTATCTGTTGAATAGCAACTATGTGTTGAACGCTCTGCTAGACACCATAGAACATATAAAATGAGCAAGAAGTTGCCTAGGTCCATGCGTCATTCATAAGAGATTTGAATCATTGATTTCCTATTGGAATTGTTTTTGAACAGCATTAACTGAGATCACCATTTGTGAAAAAGAACTTCAACTTGGTTTTTTGCATATTCTATGAATGTGGACTTTTTTTTTTGTAAGTGACTTCAAAGGAAGTTTCATTAAAATTGATAGCTACTTATAGAAGCACTGACCACTGATGAGCTTGCTTATTTAGTTACAACAGGTTTGAAACAATGTTTCCAACTAGCTTATTCGTGTTTGATTCCCTGCTGAGAATTTGCATTTCTAGCCCCAGATATACTGAATCTGAATCTACATTTTAGCAGGATCCCCAAGTGATTCTTATATATACATTCTTATATATTCTTATGTCTACATGATTTAATGTATAGATAATTTTAATGTATGCAAAGAATAGCCTGGGCATTTACCAGAATCACTTGTAGGTCTTATAAAAATGTAGATTCAGATTCAGTATATCTAGGGTGGAAATGCAAATTCACAGCAGGAATTTGAACCAGAAGAAACTGGTTTAAAGTCTTGGTTTGAAAGATCATGTGTTCCTTGCTAAAAACTGTCACATTGACATTTGAATAATTAATGCTTGGGAATTCATTATTTAATTATAGGGTCTGGACAGTTGTCAGTGAGAGATGAAAGGATTCTATGATTCTGTCTTGTCAGCTGTCAGAAGATAAAAGTTTGAAATGTAATATTTGAAAGAAAAAAATATTCTGAGTCAGTTAACGATTTAATGATGCCATCAAGAAAAGATGTGTGAATATAGGTGGGACTTTATGTCATTCTTGGGGTCAACCTTTAGTCAGATAGCTTTTATTCTGTTTTGTTTGTGTTTTTAAATTTTTTATTTTAGGCCTAGAAACTGCTAGAGCAAAAGTCAGAGACTTACCAGTTTATTGAGGAAAGATGATTTTCATAGACAGGGGAGTTAGCTGGAGGAATCACAGGTTTATGTGCCAAAAGACCTAAGCTCTGCTTATAAAACAAAGCATTATGCTTCAGTTTCTACACCTGTAAAGAAAGGTATCAAGTGAGATGACCCCCATTTTTAATGAAACCACACTCCATCCTGGGAGCTGACCCTGGTCTAGCCTAAAGGCCATTTCTGAATCCCTCCACTTCAGAAATCCAGCAACTCATAGCATAATTTACTGGTAATTGCAATCAAAGAAATCATCCTCGAAGAATGAGTTTTATTGTAGGATTTGAAGGTAGAGAGATAAAGGAAAATGTAAGAAGAAAACATGTTTTTGTCAGGTGCTGTGGAGTTGGGTCTGACTCTTAGTGATCCTGTGTACAACAGAGCTGAATGATTGCTCTGGTCCTGTGCCATCCTCCCAGTCATTGCTGTGTTTGACCCATTTGTCAGTCCATCTCATTAAGGGTCTTCCTCTTTTTTACTCACCCTCTCCTTTACCGAGCATGATGTCCTTCTCCAGGGTCTGTGTCTCTCTGACACCATATCCAAAGCACATAACTCAAAGTCTCGCCTTCCTCGATTCTAAGGAACAGTTGGGCTGTACATGCTGAGACAGATTTATTTGTTCTCCTGGCAGTCCGTGGTGTGTATATTCAATTTTCTTCCTCAGCACAATAAGTAAATTGCCTCAATTCTTTTTTGGTCTTTCTTATGCATTGTTCAGCTTCTGCATGCTTTAGAAGCAGTTGGAAAATACCATGGCTTAGTCCTCAAAGTGACATCTTTGCTTGTTTAACACTTTGAAAAGGTCTTTTGCAGCGTATTTGCCCAACAAAATATGTCATTGAGTTTCTTGACTGCTCTGTCCACATGTGTTGATTGTCACTCCAAGTAAAATGAAATCTTTGACAACTCCAGTCTTATTTATTTATTTATTTGGTTTTATCATAATGCTGCTTATTGATCCAGCTGTAAAGATTTTGTTTTCTCTTTGTTGAGATGTAACTCATACTGAAATCTACATAGTCTTCGATCTTCATCAGTGAGTGTTTCAATCCCTCTTCCAACTCTGATGCGGCTTTCTTCTTTATATAGTCCAGCTTCTCCAATTGTTTGTTCACCATACTGGTGGAATAACTATGGTGAAAGGATCTAACCCTGATGCACACTTTTTCTGATTTTAAACCATGTGATATTCTCATATTCTGATCCAACAATTACCTCTTGGTCTATGTACAGGGTTCTGCATGGGTCCGATTAAGTTCTCTGGAATTCCCATTCTTCACATAGTTTGTTATGATCCATACAGTTAAATGACTTTGCATAGTCAATAAAATACAAGTAAACTTATTTTTGGTATTCTCTGCTTTCAACCAAGATCCATCTGATGACAGTAATGATATCTCTTGTTTGAGGTCCTTTTCTGAATCTGGCTTAAATTTCTGGCAGTTCCCTGTAGATGTACCATATTTTGAATTTTCTTCAGCCAAATTTTACTTTTGTTTGATATTAATGATATTGTTGATAATTGCCTCATTCTATTAGATAACCTTTCTTTGGAGTGGGTACATACATGCATTTCTTCAGTTCATTGGCCAAGTAGCTGTCTTCCAATGTCTTTGTGCTTCCAGTGCATAATCTAGCTTCCAGTATTGAAACATCTCAGTTGGTGTTTTGTCAATTCTGTCTTGTTTTTCACTAATGCCTTCTGTGCAGCTTCAACTTCTTCTTTCTATAGCATCAATTCTTGGTCATGTGCTATTTCCTGACAAGGAGAGTAAAAACCCACTGCTATTGAATCAATTTCGGCTCCTAGCGACCCTGTGTAGGGTTTCTAAGACTGCAAAATCTTTATGAGAGCAGTAAGTTTTATCTTTTTCCTGCTTACCTTATGGTTAATAGTCTAGTGCTTATTCTAAAATGCCTCCAGGACTGCTTTGAAAAGGAGAGTTGTTGTTGTTAAGTGTCACCAAGTCAGTTCCGACTATAGTGACCCTATTTAGGGTTTCCAAGAAGCAGTTGGTGAGTTTGAACCACCAACCTTCTAGTTCAAACCAACTATGCAGCCCACTGCTTTATCCTACAGCGCCAAACTAGGGTTCCAATGAAAAGGAGGGTTGTTAAGTGCTGTTGACTTGATTCCCATTCATAGCGATCCTGCATAGAGTTTCCAAGGAGCGGCTGGTGAGTTTGAACTGCTAGCCCTGCGGTTCAAACCAACGTTATGGTCCAGTGCTTATCCTACAGTGCTGCCCCTGGAACTCAGGAGATGACTAAGGTGAGGACAGTCACAAAGTTGGTGACTGATTAAACCTGACCCCTGAGTCTCTGAGTCCATCTCCCATGCAGCTTCTCAGCTACCCGGCAGGTCTCTTGCCCCAATTCATATCACTCAAGAGATGGAAACAGACCCTGTTTGGGTTGATTTCTGTAAAATGCCTTGTGCAGGGCATTTTGGAAGTGTCAGACGTTACTGAAGATTTAGGGTACAGGAGAAGTCTTATATCACAGAATAGTAAACAATTTAGAATTGAATATTAAATATCTTTGGAATTAAAGAAGGACCCCTGGTGGTTCTGTGGCTAAGTACATTGGTTAAAAGATTGGTGTTTATAGCCCACCAGCCATCCCAGGGAAATCCTGGTATGGTGCTGTGGGTTAATGAGCTGGACTGCAAAGTTGGTTTGAACCACAAGGTTGGCAGTTCAAGCTCACCAGCCGCTCCTTGGAAACCCTATTCAGGGTTGCTATGGGTTGGAATCGACTTGATGGCACTTACAACAACAAGTCATTCCATGGGATAAAGATGTGATGGTTGGCTTCCATAAAGATTTACAGCCTTGGAAACTCTGTGGGGCAGTTCTACTCTGTCTTGGGAGTTAGAATTGATTCCACAAGAATGGATTGGATAATTAAAGACCCTTCAATCCCCCAGCCATCTAGAATTTCTTACTGCTCTTCTTTCTTCAAGAGATGCCGTTTCCCCACTGCTCAACACACTCCCCTAAACTTTCACTAGTCATTCAGTTCTTCATATTTTTATAGCAGAATTAGCTTTCATGCCAGGTAGCCAAGGTGTAGGACAACTTTGCATTTTCAAGGAGTCATTAATAATATATTCATCTCTTCTGTTTTCCACACATCATCAGCATAAAGAAAATCGATCGTAGAGTTCTTTAAAATTCCACTGGTCTCATTTGCAAAGGAAAAATATAAATGTCTGGTTCACAAAGGGAAATGGGGTGGGAAGGGGATGAAAATTTTGGACTCCTGGTATGGTGCAGTAGGATCAGCTCTGGACCACAAGCCACAAGGTCAGCAGTTCAAACCCGTCATTTACTCCTTGGAAACGTTATACAGGGTTGCTATGAGGCAGAAATGTCTCAATAGCACTTACCAACAACAAAGGGGACCTATGGATTCATGATGTGGTGCTATAGGATTAGTACTGGACTGTGAACCACAAGGTCAACAGTTCAAACCCACCAGCTGCTCTCAGAAATCCTACACCAAGTTGCTATTAGTTGGAACTGACTCAAGGCACTTAACAACAATAAAGAAGACATTTGGCAGTGTTTATAGATATTTTTTGCTTTCACAACTAAGGGAGAAGGTGCTTCTAGAATCTAGTAAGTAGAGTCCAAGGATGCTGTTAAACATCCAACAGTGCACAGGGCAAAATCCACAGCAGAGAATGATCAGACTCAAGATGTCAATGAGCAGAGAGGTTGGGAATACTTTGGTAATGACATTTCTTTCCATATTGTTATGAATAAGATCATCTCCTCTTATTGTTGTTAGGTGCCATGGAGTCAGTTCCAACTCATAGTAACCCTATACAGAGTTTCCAAGGAGTAGCTAATGGGTTTGTACCTCCAACCTTGTGGTTAACAGTCCAGTGCTTATCCTATAACCCCACACCAGAACTCCATCTCTTCATTTTCTCTTAAAAGGCAGGAAAAGCTAGAAAGTTTGGATTTTAAGTAATTTTGTTCACCATACTGTTTTTTAAAAAATAACTTATACTTACTTTTTCAGTTGAGGTATTGGGTATGAACTTGGTGTTACTGTTCACCAGGGTAATGCACAGGGCCATAAAGTCAGTTTGAACTGCAAAGATGGCAGTTCAAATCCATCAGCCACTCCTTGGAAACCCTAAACAGGGTTACTATGAATCAGAGCCTACTTGATAGCACTTAACCACAACAGCACACCATTGGATTGGTTCCCACTCATCATGATGCTGTGTACCACAGTCTTGTGCTCGGTCTTTCACTGTTTTCTGACACATTGATATAGTCAAGTCCATTGTTGTGGTCTGTATAGTTTTAGTACCTTCCAACACAGAGGGCTCATCTTTCAGCATTATTTTGGACAGTGTTCTATTGTGAGCCAAAGGCTTTCACTGGCCAAGTTTCAAAAAATAGATCATCTGATCTTTCTCTCTAGTTTGGTTTAATCTGGAAGCTCCACTGCAGTCTGTCTACTATGAGTCATCTGTCTGATATCTGAAATCCTGGAGGTATGCTGTTGATGTTTTGTACCAACTCATAGTGACCCTGTATAGGTCTAACCTTGCGGTTAGTTTACTGCTAACTGCAAGGTTGACAGTTCAAGTTTGAACTGTTAGCAGTTAGCAGTCCAGTGCTTATCCTACAGCACCACACCAGAACTCCTAAACAAGCCAGGGGGTACCCGGATTTGAACTGGGGCCTCTTGATCTGCAGTCAAATGCTCTACCATTGAGCTATATCCCCTCTGCTGGAGCCTTGGCTTTCAGTATCATAGCAACCTGTAAGCCACCACAGTACAACAAACTAGTAAGGGAGTGCTGGTATCGAAATTCTAAATGAGGTCTTGGTTTTCTTGAGGAATCACTGCATGACCTCTAGATTCCTAGCACTGCTTCCTCTCTACCCCCTATCCTTGTTCACATCTGCCACTTGCTCTGTGATCTTGGATGATCGTTGACTCTCAACAAGCCTTGATGGGAGGGAGCCCTAGGCTTTGTCTTCAAAAGGTGATGTGAGGGTTATATGATATGATGCATGTGAAGACACGGAATCAGCTTGAAAGTCTTACTTGGAGTCCTAGCCCAGCCTTTTCCCCTAACACTAATCCTAGTGCTAACCACAACCATAATACTAAATCAAGTCCTAGGCATAGCCAAGACCTTGCCATAACCACAACCCTAACCCTCACGCCTACCTGCCCCCCAAAAACATTTTCTATAACATGCTGCACCCCAAAACACAAGCTTCTTGATCCACCACCACCCCCATGCCTAATACTGTGCGTGGAACAAAGGAGACATTCATAAATGTTAATGCAAATGATGAAATAATAAAATGTTGGACCCCAAACTCTGTTAGCCCAATAGAACCATTAATAAAATAAATTAAATACGTAAATAATGATTATATTTACACCTGTGTATATGGCACTATAAGATAAGCATTTGACCACAAATTCAGTTTGAACTGTAAGGTCGGCAGTTCAAACCCACCAACTGCTCCTTGGAAATCCTATACAGGGTTGCTATGAGTTGATACTGACTCGACATCACTTAACAACAATGTGTATGGTTGACTGGTATGGGGCTGTAGGATATGCACTGGACAGTTAGCCACATGGTCTGTGGTTCAAACCCGCCAGCCACACCTTATACAGGGTAGTTATAAATCAGAACCGACTCAACAGCACTTAACAACAACAAATGTGAATAGAGCCTATCAATGAAAAGTGGGAAATATTGAGAATTTATAAGAAAAATTGAAATGCAGATAAACAGTTCTCTGATTTGTTAAAATGGAAAGAAAATGGAAGTTTATACAGTGTGTCATAAATGTGTACAAGTTTTTAGAAAATTCACTGGTAGCCAGACATAAGTGTATACAATAAGCAATCTTCAGTCACCAAAACATGTTCACAAATCTTTATAGCAATTAGGACATTAGAAGTCTGGGTATCATTTGAAGTGACTGAAAATACAGAAGAAGCTTATCTAAGTGTGTTCCTGTAACTCCCTCTCTCCCTGCTCCTGGCTGGAGGGACTAAATGATTTGAAAAATAGCAATTTAGACATGTAAGAAGCTTAAGCTACTTTTGAAATTCAGAGAAAAATCCCTACACCTTGTCTTGAGGGATTTGGGAGGTGTTTCAGAATTGGTTCAGACTCACCAGCTTTTCTACAGTAAAAAAAAAAGATCTGGAGAGCTATTGTCAGAAAGATTTCATCCCAGGAGACTCTGGGGCACTTCTGCTCTCATATAGGGACAATATATTGCTGTTGTTTAGTACCAGCAAGTCAGTCCCAACTCATAGTGACCCTGTCAGAGGTTTTCTAGGAGTGACATGCTAGAGATAGGGTAGCATAATGGGTTATGCATTAGATTGCTAACCCCAAGTTCAGCAGTTCAAGACCACAAGGTGTTCTGTGAGAGAAAGATGAGGCTTTCTGCTCCCATCAAGATTTACAGCCTTAAAAAAAAAACTATTTTTGATGTTGTTGTTGTTTCTGTTAAGTGCAGTCTAGTGGTTCCGACCCATAGCAACCCTGTATAGGGCTTCCAAGGAACAGCTGGTGAACTTGAACCACCTACCTTGCAGTTCAAACCGATTTTGCAGCCCAGCACATTACCCCACAGTGCCACACCAGGACTCCTATAAACCCTATAAGTGGTTTCTCTGAGTTGGGATAGAAACCACCACCAACAGGAGCTTGAATTGCCAGCCTTGCAGTCAGAAACCCCATGTTTACCCTATAGCACCACACCATACTCCATGTGTCGAGACAAATCTAAACCGAACCAATAGTAACTGGTTGGTTACCTCTCAATGCAAACCCACCACTGTTTAGAGACCCCACCCCCAACAGCCTATCTGCAGCTCTCCCATCATAGGGGCAGGGAGTGCTAAGAAAGAGAAGATACAGAAAATGCCTGAGGCCTTGAAGGTGAGTCGGCAGTTTGAAGTAGGAAAGAACCACAGGAGTGATCCGAACAGGTGAGATAGCTTAAAAGAAGAAATAAAAGGAAATCTAAAAGAAAATAATGGGAATTCTGAGAGAGACCAGAGCAGTTATATTAAAAAGAACAATCTGAGAAAAAGAAAGAGTTCTTGGAACTCAGAAGAAACAATCCTGAAAATTGAAGTTTCTTGACATCAGGATGGATGAATTATAACACAGAAGAAAACCTGGGAGAAATAGAAATGATGGATGAAAGCGTGAAGGGTCTCCGTGGAGAGTACATCCTCTTATTGGTAGAGGATGAATAGGTTCAACCTTCTTGAAGAGTAATTTGTAACTCTCCACCTGATATTAAACTGTATATACCCTATTATAAAGTACTCACAATTCTAAGAATTTAAACTATGGTGCAAGAACAGGAGTCTGTGAAAAACAAATGTTTGAAATGTTTGCTCATTGGTAGCTCGTTCTGATAGCAAAAAATTGCGCGCAATCCAAATATTCATCAATATGAGATTGGTTGCATAAATTAGAGTGTGTGCATTGGATGCTCCTATTCAGCATGAAAACTAAATGTTGGTGTTGTGTGCTGTCCAGAAGCCCTTACATGACACAGTATAATTGCCCCTTAGGATTTTCATCAGATCAATATATATATCAACTTGGAATGTACATCCACAAAAATATTATTAGGAGAAAAAACAATATTATTGAAAATCATATGGTATAAGCTCTTTTGTGGTGGAAAATGTAGCCATGTATGGGTATATGTATAAAGGAACACATGTGTACTGTTTGTAAAGCATAGAAAAGCATTTCAAATGAGGCCCTCACACACTGTTGAAGGTAATTGCTTCTGGGAAATGGAACTGAAGTGTGGGGCAGGGCTTTCTCTTCTTTTTTTTTT
>NW_006408525.1:13465124-13468261 GCF_000296735.1 Chrysochloris asiatica | reverse complement strand
TAGCCAATGTCCAAGTTGCCCAGGGCTTTCTCCTGTGTACTTCAGAATAAATCTGTTTTATTACTATTATTTTATTTTAGGACTCTTCTATATTTTCCAATTTTCTATAATAAGACTTGCTTATTTAATTGTTTTAAGCTGTTAAGAATCTAGAACGTAATCAAAACAGAAGCTGGCATTGATAAGTATATGTTATGTGACAAAGGAGAACAGTGGAAGGGTCCAGGATGTCTCAGCCAAGTCACAGAGTCAAGGCTGAGAGAAACAAACAAAGAGGGGCAGCCTGGTACCATAAGAGAAGTAAGAGGAAATGGTAAAAACATTGTGAAAACATCAGCAAAAAATGAAATCTACTCTGAACAAAATTCATAGCAGTCACGAAACAATGAATCTAGTAAGAGCCCACTGTGGGTTCAAATAAAGTCGGATCCTCTTCTAATCAGTTCTGGAAGGAGTGTGAACCAAGTGAAGGCGTGATGCTTTGTACAGCAGTTTGCCAGTACGGATTTGCAAACAAGCATAGCTGTCACATAATGGTAATGGGCGTTTTGCATAAGCAAGGTCTCTGCTAAATGCATTATGCACACTGTGTCTGTAACCAGCACAACAACCTTTGGAAGGTGAGGGTGAGTGCTACTATTATTTACACTTTATAGATGGGGACTTCGGAGACTAAGGCTCTTGCTCGAGGTCACCCTGGAGGTCAATGGAACAACTAAGATTTAAACACTTGGTTTTCTGTTAGCAATGTCTCTTCCCCCAGAGTAGAAGCCATGGCCAGAGTGCCTTGAGCTCTCAACATCAAGTCCCTACACTGGCAATATGAAGTCTTTAGTTTAAAGGACACTGTTTGAAGTGAAGAGATTCACTCACAAAAATATTATTACCATCCAACAATTTCCCAGGTATTTAAAAAAAAAAAAATTTTTTTTTTTTTAAAGAAAAATTTAAGTAGAAATATATAGAATAGATCTTGGATATTACCATCATCCAAACAAACAATCAAAAAAAACCAAACCCATTTATTGCCATGGTGTCAATTCCAACCCATAACGACCCAATAGAACTGCATCAGAGGGCTTCCTAGGCTGTGGTCTTTTTTGGAAGCAGACTGTCTCATCTTACCCCTACTTAGACAAGTTCAAGGGCTATTAGGCGTGCATAGTACAGGGCCCACAGAGAGCCCAGAGGTACCTAGTCTCCCTGTTGAGTTGAGACAAAGAAGCTAGGCTTCTCTAACCAATGTTTTCTAGGATTTATATAAGCAGAGTCTCATCCATGAACCTTTAAAGAGTCCCACCTGGAGGCTGATTGTACTAAATAAGGAAAATGGTGGTTTTGGTCTTTGGGCCCTCATAGGCGCCATCTTCCACCTGCCCAGGGGCTATATCTTGATGATTGCCTGATGTGCTCCACAAGCCACATTTGCCTTTGGGCTAAGACTACCTCTCCTGGGTGGTTGTAAGAAACAAACGAATCATTTATGTAAAAACACTGAGAATAGTAGCTGCTGTTAGCATGAAATATGAATTTTTGTTTCCATGTTATTGTAACATTTCCACAAATTAGACATCCTTGACCTCTCTGTCTAGATTAAATTGCTAAATACTAGCTTCCAGTCTCACATTGATGACCTCAGTAATGTTGCAAATTTGCATTGTGATGGAATCACTCCAAACTGTCTCGTCCCTCCAACCAAAGGAGAAATGAATCATGAGAGCAGGAAATGTATTATTAGGCCCCCAGCTCAGTGTCCTGCACATACCAAGAACTCAGTGGACATTTGATAAGTGAATAATTTGTAAAGATTCTCTTTCTTTAGAATTCAGGTTTTTCATTTCCTGTTGTGAAAAAATAAGCTTATGTTTTCATATACCTCTTTGCTGTTTCCAGATGCCATCAAGTCAATACTGACTCATAGCGTCCCTATGCACAACAGAACAAGCCAACCCCACTATTGTTGCCACACTTGAACCCATTGATGCTGCCACTTCTCTAACCCATCTTGTTGGGGGTCTTCCTCTTTTTCTCTGACCCTCCACCTTACCAAACATGATATCCTTCTCCAGTGACTCGTCCTTCCTGACAATATGTCCAAAGTATAAGAAACAAAGTTTGGCCATCCTGGCCTCCAAGGAGCACTCTGGCTGTACTTCTTCTAACACAGATCTGTTGGTTCTTTTGGCAACCCATGGCACTTTCAATATTCTCCTCCAACACCATAACCCAAAAGGATCAATTCTTCTACAGTCTTCCTTATTCACCGTCCAGCTTTCGCATACATATGAGGTTATTGAAAATACCATGGCTTGGGTCAGGCGCATCTTAGTCCTCATGCTGACATCTCTGCCCTTCAACACTTGAAAAAGTTCCTGTGCAGCAAATTTGCCCAATGCAATACGTCATTTGATCTCTTGACTACTGCTTCCGTGAGTGTTGATAGTTGATCCAAGAAGAATGAAGTCCTTGACAAATTCAATCTTTTCTCCGTTGATAAGGATGTTTTTTTACTGGTCCAGTGGTGAGGATTTTTGTTTTCTTTACACTGAGATGCCTCTAATGGTCCTTAAATGACACAAATGGTTTACACTCAACTGGTACTCGAATGGTTGGTAAGTGGAACCCACCAGTGGTGTCATAGGAATAAAGGCCTGGAAATCTGTTTCCATGAGAGCCTTATAGAACAGGTCTGTTCTGTAATACATGGGTCACCATGAGTTGGAAGTCACTCAACTGCAACAGGTTTTTGTGTTTTCTTTGTTTTTAATTGTAAAACTTCACCGCCATAGCAGTCTTAATATCTTTATTGATTTTGTACCTCAAGGAAGATGACTGGTACCATCACATTAAGTAACTACATAATACATTCTCCGGGACAGCTCTGAGTAATTTTCAAAGTAATCAAGATGTTGGTGTAAAATTGTTGCCTAGATAAAAAGTTCTTGTCTGATGCATCCGGGAAATACTAGACAGACTATTTTCTTTGTTAATACTTATGTTGTTGTTGTTGTTGTCAGGTGCCATCGAGTCAGAACCGATTCATAGCGACCCAATGCACAGCAGAACGAAACAATGTCCGATCCTGGGCCAACCTCACTACCGCTGCCACACTTGAGTCCATCAATGATGCCACCTGG
>NW_006408525.1:13462520-13463852 GCF_000296735.1 Chrysochloris asiatica | reverse complement strand
CAATTTTTATTCCATCAATTCCTGGTGCCTTGTTCTTTGCCACTTCTTTCAATGCACTTTGGACTTCCTCTCTGAGTATCATTGGCTCTTGTTCATATGATATCTCTTGAAATGGTTGAACCTTAACCTTATGTAGCTAAAGTATTAAGTACATTAATACTTATGTAACTAAAGAAAAACCCATTATTTTAGGCTGTAGTAAAAATTTTCCTTGGTAGGTGAGATTGTTAAAAATTTGTGTCTTAGCAACAAGTTCCTCAAAGGAGATAATGGGTACAGATTATGTAATTTACAAAGAATTTTTGGTAGGCTTTTTGTTTGGCACTGTAGGATAAGCACTGGACTGTTAACTGCAAGATCAGCAGTTCAAACCTATCAGCCACTGGAGAAAGCTGAGGTTGTCTGTTCCAGTATTGATTTACAGCCTCAGAATCAACGGGACAGCAGTGGGTTTTTAGTTTGGAGGGGTGAAGGATGAGGGTATGAGTGTCAGGCATTGATCCTCAAAGCCATATTTCTCTTCTTGTCAGTCATCACACATGGCATCTGGTTAAGTTACCCTACATTGTTGGAAGTGCCATCAGTCAGTTCTGACTCTTAGTAACCCTGTGTAGGGTTTCCAAGGCTGTAAAGCAAAAAGTCTCATCTTTATTCTGTGAAATGAATAATAGGCTCTAACTGTAGACCTATAGGATCGATTTTAGAAGTTCAGTTCAATAAAAATATGTCATCATAAAGAGAAATGAAATCATTATACATGCTACGATATAGATGAAACTTGAAATCTCTGTTGTTATTAAGCGCCATCAAGTTGTTTCCAACTCATAATGACCTTCTTTAGGGTTTCCGAGTTGCTGCTGGTGGGTTTGAACCTCTGACCTTGAGGTCCAGTGCATCATACTACAGTGCCATATCATTATACTGAGTGAAATAAGTCAGATACAAAAGGACAAGTATTAGGCCAGCCTGGAGTGGCTAGAAGAACAGAAGATACTTCCTGAAAGAAAGACCGACAGGAAAAATACAAAACAATATAGGCAGTCCGACTGATTACTACAAGAACAAGCAAGTTGCTTGCCAAGGAATCATAAAGGCAAGTGGTCGGGTCCCCTCAGTGCAAACCCCCTTCCAAGACTAAGATTCAATGGGAATACACGCTCTGGTTGGTGACCATGTTCATCACCGATAAGGGGAAGTGAGGGAAAAACAGCAATGAAGCTGCGAGCTAAGCCCTACAGCGTTCAATAGACTCCTGTGAAACTGGATGGAGACCTGGAAGGCCAGTAGTGTGGCAAGACCTGGGGACTCTTGGGCCCAGAGTCAGTGACATAG
>NW_006408525.1:13459919-13462330 GCF_000296735.1 Chrysochloris asiatica | reverse complement strand
CAGAGAGGGAGAGGGGCTGTTTGCTGACGACCAGGGGAACAGGCTTGCAGCTTATACACTTTGGTTGGTTGATGATGCATGGAGGGGATTGTAACCATGACAATGAAACAATATATGATAGGATGAATGTAAAGCTAACGTTCTCCCGTGTAAACTATTACATAATTCACAATAAAACATTAAAAAGAAAAGGACAAATATTGTATGATTGTAGGTGTATGAGAACAAAATGTAAAAAAACAACAACCCTAAATCCTCACCACTGGACCAATAAACAACATCCATATATGTGTAGAAAAGATTGAAGTTGTCAGAGACTTCATTTTGGTCAGATCAACAATCATGGTAGCTGCAGTCAGGAAATCAAATGATATATTCCATTGGGCAAATCTGCTGCACAAGACCTCTTTAAAGTGTTGAAGAGCAGAGATGTAACTTTGAGGACTAAGGTGCGCCTGACCGAAGCCATGGTATTTTCAATAACCTCACATGTATGTGAAAGTTGGATAGTGACTAAGGAAGACTGTAAGAATTGATGCATTTGATTTATGGTGTTGGAGAAGAATATTAAAAAGTATCATGGGTTGCCAAAAGAACAAACCAATCTGTGTTGGAAGAAGTGTAGCCAGAGTGCTCCTTGGAAGCCATGATGGCTAAGCTTCGTCTCTCATACTTTGGACATATTATCAGGAGACCTAGTTCCTGAACAAAGTAAAGTGGAAGGTCAGACAGAGAAAAAGAAGCAGACCCCCATCTAGACGGAATGGCACAATGGCAGTAGCAGTGGGCTCAAACATAGCAACAATTGTAAGGTTGGCACAGGACTGGGCAGTGTTTCATTCTGTTGTTATAAGGTTGCTATGAGTCAGTACCAACGTGATGGCACCTAACCACAATAATGTGTATGAAATATCTAGCATACCCAAATGCACAGAGATCCAAGTTTTGTAGTGGTTATCAGGAGGAGGATAAGGAATAGTGAGTGTCTGTTAAAAGTGATGAAAAAAATTTCAAACAGTGATGAACATAATGTCACTGGATTTGCAGATACAAATGTTTGAAATGAAAAGTATCCTATTATATGTAATTCACAATTTTTGAAAAAAAAATGTACTGAGAATCTACTTTGTGTAAAGAACTCTGAATTTTTAACTGCCCACCGTCCATATTCTTTATGGCCCCAGTAATTCAGGGATGTAGCAATTTGTCATCCTACGACACCCCACCTCCAACCATCTCTATGGATCGTGAATGAAGACTTAGGTGGCATGCTAAATCATTTAAAGATTTTCCAATGTGGATATTGTTGTAACAGTTGGAGGAATGAAGATTGACGGGAGACAATCTGGGAAAGAAATTTAGGACAATAATACAGCTCTGACTGCCAAGATTAGAGACCTCTTACCCAAACAAGATGTGTAGCTCCTTTCCTACCTCTGGCTTTATGGGCTTCTTGAGTCCTAGTCTGGTACTGTAGTATAAGCATAGGACTGCTAACTGCAAGGTTGACTCAACAGCACTTAACATCTCTTCTTTCTTTCTTTGTTTTTTTTTTTAAGTTTTTATTGTGAATTATGTGGGTTTACATGGGAGAACATCAGTTTTACATTCATCCTATTGTATTTCGTTTCATTGCAATGATCATAATCCCCTCCATGCATCATCAAATAAGCAAAGGATACACCCCACAGGCCCGTGCCCCCCCACCCCTCCCTGAGTCCAGTGTTCCCAGCCACTCCATCTGTCCAGGTCATCATCTCTGTCTCCATCTCTGGCGTCACTGCCTGTCTGGGTAGGGTCACGCTCTCCGTTCTTTTCACTTGATGGTCCCAGTGACCTCTGCTCCTGGGCTACAAAATCAATCACTCCCCTCCTTTTGTCAAAAAATATCTACGACTATATTTCCTATCCTCACAGTCAGTCCTGATGGCAATTATTCACTATTGTACCATAAGAGTCTTAGCCCCATTTCTTTTTGCCAGCCCAGTCCCAACAGATTGGAAATCATTCACTGGAGGTTCTACCTTCCCCCACTGGGTCTGGAACTAGGCTCGCTCTTGAAAGATTGTAAGCCAGTCACTTCTTGCCTTTATAGCAACCCACCACCACCACCACAACCATTTTTGGTAGCCAATGTCTAAGTTGCCCATCCCTGTCAACCCTGTGTACTGAGGGGGTGGGAGTGATCCTTGCTCTAAAGACTTGTTCTCTTTTTTGAACTACCTAAAGGAGCTCTGGTAGTGTAGTGGTTACGAATCGGGCTGCGAACCTTAAGGTCAGTGGTTCGAAACTACCAGCCACTCCGCGGGAGAAAGATGAGGTTTTCTACTCCCGTAAGGATTTACACCCTCAGAAACCCTGTACAGGGTCACTATGGGTCGGAACCGACTCGACGGCACTTAACAACAACA
>NW_006408525.1:13434090-13455759 GCF_000296735.1 Chrysochloris asiatica | reverse complement strand
TTGAGTTTCTTTCTGGTGGTTCTGTCCCTTTTCAAAAGTGGCATATTAAAATCTCCCATTATAATTGTAAATTTATCTATTTCTTTCTTCAGTTCTAGTAAGGTTTGCTTCATGTATCTTGGTGCTTTTTCATTGGGAATGTAGATATTCTTTATGGTTATGTCGTCTTGCTCAATTGATCCTTTGATCATGAGATAATGTTAACATCTCTTCTTAACTTGACTTTCCATATTTGTTTCCTGATAATAATAATAGCAATAACAGTACAATGCCAGTTAGCATTCATCAAGCATTGGGCCAGTCATCTATTACTATTTTAACATATTATCTTATTTAACCCTTTAAACAATTCTTTGAATGCTACTATTATTATTTCTATTGGTTTATCATTTATGACTATTAATTCAGTTGTAAGAATCACACTTCTGAAGATTGGCAGGGCTTGGAAAAATCTTTCCAAGGTGAGGAAAATGACTTTCTGATTCATATCGACGTGGGTGGCATGGTAAGATCTGTTTGGAGATCTGAGGAGTCTTTGAGTTGCATATCAGACTGGGAGTCTTGAATCTCAGAATGCAAGTAGTTCATATTAATTTTGAGTACTGAACTGCCATTCTCAACTCAGCCTTCTACTCTGAAAAAATACCCATTTGAATATGACCACCGTAGATTTTTTAGAAAGTGGATTTGGAGGCAGATTGTGTAGCCTGCTGGTTACCAGCGTAATGCTACAAATTGTCTGTGTCACTTGCAGATCCCTTCCAAGCCCACGCATGATCTCATTGTTCCTGTTCTTTCACTGCCATCTTGAATAAAGAGAAACTTGGTATTCCTAGCCCTCCCAAAAGCCTTTTATTTCTTGGAAAAAAGAACTGTCCACTTATCCCAATAGCATGAATTGAGAAAATCATACTTTTTAGCAGGAGTTTCATTTAATGGTGCAATGTGTCAGAACTGGGCCTACTAGAAAAAGTATAAGATAATTATGAACCAGAATCAAGAAACTAATGTAACTCTAACTGTTGGGCTAGGCAACAGAGAGTCTTCCTCTTCCCTCTTCCAGGCTGGCACCTAGAAAACTGGGTCTCCAAGTAAGTGTCAAGAGATGCCAAAATTCTAGAAGATGTGGGTGCAGTGAGCTGAGGTATTGACTTATGGTTCCTTTACTGGTCACAGATCCCTGTACCTCCAGGAAGATTTTTCTAATGAATATATTTTCATCTCCAGGCCCATTGTTCTAATCAGTGGCTGTCCCCTTGGAGGCAATTCAATGCAAGTTCATTTTGAATTGGTTACTGTACAGTTTTCTCAACAGACTTTTTTCTCTCTCTTTGTTTCAGAGGCTTCCCTTTAAAGACAGGCATTTCACGTGCAGTAAAATGTAAGTACATTTCCTTCTTGAAATGGTATTAGCTTCTCAGCTGCAATTCCCCAAGCCTCCTAATCTCTAAGGTTCCCATCTCACATTCTGTGTTTATAAAGTCTGGCTCAACAAAAGCAGCCACAGTTTGAGTCTAACGTTTCCCACTATTGACTTGTCTACCAGCATGCAGTGCGTGTTGTAAGTCATCATGGAAATAGACTGAACTTGATTATAGCTGTAACTAGACGGCATTTAAAGTGCTAGGAAAAAAAAAAAAAGGAAGAGACAAAATTTAGGCAATATTCATTGGAAGAGACAAAATTTAGGCAATATTCATTTAGAAATCGTGACCAAGCAGCACCTAACATTTGATTATTCAGGTTCTCTAAAAAGGCTAATATGTTATTATTATCCATTGCCCCATTGCTCCTCACAACGTATCTTGTTTATCAGCATACTAGTTGCCTTAAAAGTTCCTGCCTGAATGTACTGCCGTATGGCCACTCTGTAAAATAGCGGTTTTCTCTAGAACTGATCTCCTGTGTATTATGTTTCTTTATACTTGGTGTCCAGGTTACAAAATCCTTCTGTCTCAGAGATCAAATATAATTACTATACTTCCAAACTGGGAGTTCTGAATATTTTAGAGTTTTGCTTTTTGGAATTATAATATAGATGGCTTTCTTTTCTTTTCTTCTCTTTCCTTTTCTATATAATTAAAAAAAAATATTAATAAGAAATATGAATAATTTGATGTTAAAAAAGCAGAAGACACATTTAGATTCAATGTAAAGACTGCAGATGTTCAACGGTAACTCAAGAGATAATGAATTACTTGTCACTGCAGGTATTTACCTTATAGTAAGGTAGAGTGTTGAAACAAGTGAACCAGGGAATATAGAAGAAAGAAAGAAATCCAAACTAGTTACCTTTGAGTCAATTCCATTTCATGGCAACCCTGTATGTTTCAGAGTAGAACTATGCTCCATAGCCTTTTCAGTGGCTGTTACCTTTGGGAAGTGGGTTGCCAGGCACCACGGGTAGATGTGAATCATCAACATTGTTGTGTTGTTGTTGTTAAGTGCCTTCGAGTCGGTTCCGACCCATAGCGACCCTGTACAGGGTTTCCGAGGGTGTAAATCCTTACGGGAGGAGAAAGCCTCATCTTTCTCCTGCGGAGCGGCTGGTAGTTTCGAACCACTGACCTTAAGGTTCGCATCCCGATTCGTAACCACTACGCTACAACATATAAACACTTAAATCATTAAGACTTAAACCATTGGTTCTACACTTTAAGATCCTGGTTTGTACACAATTTCCAATAGAAGATGCATCTCAGAAGGGCACTTAATTTGACATTCTTAGGCCTACTAGGGGACTCCTGGTGTGGTGCTGTAGGATAAGCATTGGACTTCAAACCACAAGGTCAGCAGTCCAAACACACCAGTTCCTCCTTGGAAACCCTTATATACAGGGTCATTATGAGTGGGAACCGACTGGATGGTGCTTAGCAACAACAGACCTATTAGAAGCCAAAGGTCTCATTTAAATTGCATGTGTTCTAATAAGTTTTCTTTTGAATTAGACAGTTCCTGAGAAAACTATGTGTTTGATCCAACTAAAAGTAAAAGGGTTTTTACTGATTTCACTAGCTGAGTTTTGCCTGGTAATTTGCTCTCTAAAATAAGTTGATCCAACTGCTCTCCACCAAATATTCAATCAGCAGCATAAGAAATATTTACCTCCAAATCATACATAATCTACATCAAAGCATTACATGCTTGCTGAGTTTTTTAAAAATGTAAATCTCTGTATTATAAAATTGTTGGTCTTTATTGTGTTATCAAGACATTTTGTTACTATGTATGCTTTGGGCAGCTTTTACCAATGAAGTCATGTTAGCATAAGAATAAGCAGGCTCCCTTTTCATGTGTTATCATGAGTGTGGTATTTACACAGATGCTAACTTTTGTGTGTGTGTGTGAGGTTTACATGGGAGAACATCAGCTTTATACTCATCGTATCATATTCCATTTCATTGCAATGATTATTCATTGCAAATCTCCTCTATGCATCATCAAAAACCCAAAAGGTACACCACACAGGCCTGCCCCCCTGCTACCAGCACACAGCCCTTCTCCCTCCCTGAGTCCATTGTCCCCAACTGGTCCATCTGTGCACATTATCATCTCTGTCTCCATCCCTGGTGTCACTGCCTCTCCGGGTAGGGACCCTCTCTCAGTTCTTCTCACTTAATGGTCCCAGTGACCTCTGCTTCTGGGCTACAAAATCAATCACTCCCTTCCTTTTGTCAAAAAACATCTACGTCAGTATTTCCTAGCCTCATAGTCAGTCCTGATGACAATTATTCAGTATTGTACCACAAGAGTCTGATCCTTATTTCCTTTCACCAGCGTGGTCCCAACCGATTGGAAATCTTTCAGTGTTGATTCTACCTTCCCCTGCCCCATCTGGAACTAGGCTTCCTATTGAAAGCTTGTAAGCCAGTCACTTCTTGCCTTTTTAGGCCCCCCATTTTGCATAGCCAATGTCTAAGTTGCTCATCCTTGTCAAACCTGTGTACCGAGGGGGTGGGAGTGATCTTGCTATAAAGATTTGTTCCCTTTTTTGAGCTGCTACATCCATAAGTATAGGTAAAGTTCATCAAATTGTAGCAGGTTACTCTTCCCCACATCCTTCTTTCTTCTAGTCGAGTTCTGATCATCCAGCCATCGAAGCCAGGTCAGGTGGGTACTATCTGCAGTATGTATGGGTGTTCTTGTGCATCTCCCCTCACTTTATATCAGCTGGATGCTTCACTCTCTACTCTAGTCCTCTGAGGCCATGTCACCACCTCCGGGCCCAGAAATCCCCAGGTCTTGCTATATTGCTGGCCATCCAAGTCTCCACCTGGGTTCACAGGGGTCTGTCGAATGTGGTCAGGCTTAGCTCACAACTTCAATGCTATTTTTTCCCCTGTTCCCCTTATCGGTGAGCAGCATGGCCACCAGCCAGACCACATGCCTGCTCATGTATTCCCCTGAGTCTCAGTCTTGAAAAGGGGTTTGCTCTGAGGGGAACTGATCACTTGCCTTGATGGCTCCTGGGCGAACAGCTTACTTGTTCTTATAGTAATCAATCAGACTGCCATTATTGTTTCGGATTTTTCCTGCCAGTCTTTCTTTCACAGAGCATCCTCTGTTCTTCTAGCTGCTCCAGGCTGGTCTCATCATCCTTTCCAGTGGAAATGTCCTGTCTCAGTTGGTTCTGGATGGGGTTTTGGATTCCACCTGTGGTCTCCTGCAATGTAAAGGCTCCACAGAAAGCCTCTTTCACTGGGCAACTTCTAGTCCCCTTTAAGGTATTCCAATCAGTGATAGGCTGAAGACGGACTTATAACCCTTCTGTAGTGATAATTCTGGCTATTCCTTTCTCCCCACCTCAAGTGTCTATTTTACAATGGTGGGCAAGGCACAGATGCTAACTTTTAATGGTATTCTTTCTTTTGTGATTAGTGCGCTGTCCAGGGGAAACTGCCTTTGTTTACTTTCCTGTTCTTTATATTTACTAGCTTTTTATTGCACTGTTATTGCCTGTTTAGGGTTACTTCCGCTTTTCAATGATTTGATGTTAAAAAGTAAAAGGTACTTAGTATGTTGATATGTGTATAGCCATGGTGAAAATCAGGAGAAATTACTGAGGCAGCATTTTAAGTCATTTTGTGCAAATATGATACACAAATATATATGAAAATATACAAATATATAAACACTTTGTTGTTAAGTGCTGTCAAGTTGGTTACAAATCATAACAACCCTGTATAAGGTTTCTGAGGAGCAGCTGGTGGACTTGAACCCTTGACTTTGAGGTTCAAACCGACCTAATGGTCAAGTGCTTATCCTATAGCACTGCACCAGGGCTCCATATAAGCACTTGCTTGTTTGTTCTACCAAGATCTCTTTATCAGAGTTTCAGTACAAATCACCCATTACAGCCCAGCTGGAGAAAAAGTTTTCCTGTTGTTACTATTAGCTGTAGTCAAGTTACTCTAAGACTCAAGGCAACATCATACACAGTCAAATGAAAAGCTGCCCGGCCCATTGGACCATTGTGATGCATATGGTTTCCACTGACTGATTTTCCTAAGTAGATCTCTGGGTCTTTCTTCCTACTCTCTTTCAGTCTGGAAGCTCCCATGGAAATCTGTTTAACACCAGCTTCCAAATGCATGATCCCTGTGCACAAGGTACCTAGTCCTGGAGCTAAGCCTATGTTCACCTGTGGAAGGTCATAAGTATAGTCCTGAGCTGGGGTCAATCTATAATCATTTGATTTTCACATTTTATCTCAAGGACTGGGATCCTGGTGTGGCAATGAAAGTAAGCACTGGACTGCTAACTGCAAGGTCAGCAGTTCAAAGCCCCCAGCGGCTCCTCAAAAACTTTACACAGGGTACCTATGAGTCAGATCTGACTCAATAGAACTTCACAAGAATTACAACATCTCAAGGGCATACAAAGTCTGGAGTGACCTATTTTGGTAGTAACTATTCTGAGAAGTAAACTTGTCCTGGGATTTTACAGTATCTAGATCACATGGCTCTATACATTATCTCTGAGCAACAGGTGGAAGGTTGGTCTGAATCTTGGGTTCATGGAAACACATTCAAATCACCAGGCAATTGTGCCTTGGGTTATTTAGGCAGCCAGGCATGGCCAGCACCTATGGAGCTGACATTGTTCTGTAATGATGCTAATACAAATGGAAAACCGTCTAATCAGTGCACCATTCAGACAAGCCTAGTATCTATTGTGAATGGCAGAAAGCTTGACTCTCGTGGATTTGGAACCGTGCTTGCACCCCATGTAACTCCAACCCCACAGCCACCTGAATAAAGTCAGAAGACCCTATTAGTTGATGTGGAGTAGGCCTCCACTCACAAAGAGCTTGTGTAAAACAGAAGAAAACATTGTCTGGTCTCACACAATTGCTTTGTTTGAGCTAGCTGTAGCCTCTTGGGAGGTTTCCCTTGTTTTTGCTGACCCTCCACTTCCCCAAACATGATGTCCTTTGCGTACCTGTGTTTTTTGTTACTAGCGCTACTGTTGTGGCACTGTAGGATCAGCACTGAACTGTGAACCACAAGGTCGGCAGTTCAAACCCACCAACTGCTCCTTGGAAACCTTATACAGGATCACTATGAGTGGGAACCAATTCGACGACTCTTAACAACAGCAGTGCTACTATAACAGAATTCCCACAGTAGATAGAAACGTGTTTCTCACAGTTAAGGAAGCTACAAGTGTGACTTCAAGGCTTTAGAAGGCTTTCCCTCTTGTGGCTTCTGGGGGAGGCCCTGGTCTCGTTTCAGTTTCTGTTCCTTGGTCCTTGGTGATCTTCATGGGGCAGGGTGTCTCTGTTCCCCAACTCAACTTGCTTCTATGCCTAATTTTTTCCTTTTATATCTTTAAACATGCAGGTTAATGCACTGGACTGCAAGGTTGGTTTGAATTGTAAGGCCAGCAGTACAGGCTCACCAGCTGCTCCTCAGAAGCCCTATACGGGGTCGCTATGAGTCAGAACCCACTCCATGACACGCAACAACAATACAGACTCTGGAGTCCTGGTGTGACACCTTAGGATAAGTAATTGACTGCAAAATCTGTTTGAACCCCAAGGTCAGTGGTTCAAATTCCCCAGCTGCTCCTTGGAACCCTATACAGGGTTGCTATGAATGGGAACATACTCAACAACAACAACAACATACAGACTCCTGGTGTGGCATTGTAGGATAAGTACTGAATAGCATTTCAAATTCTCCAGTCACTCCTGGAAAACCCTATGCAGGGTCACCATAAGGCAGAACTAACTGGATAGAAGGCACTTACCAACTACAACTTACTGATGGGTCTCATTAACATAACAAAGAACACTCTATTCCCAGAAGGAATTACATCCACAGTATGTAGCTACTGTTGAATTCCATGGAGTGGATTTTCACTCATAGTTACCCTGTACAGAAGTCCTGGTGTGGTACAATAGGATGAAACACTGAAACACAAGGTTGGCAATTTAAACTCACCAGATGCCCCTTGGAAATCCTTTACAAATCTACTGTGAGTCTATGAGGAGTCCGTCCCAACTCAGTAGTACTTAACAACATCATAGGGCTTCCACGGAGCAGCAGCTGGTGAATTTGAACCATAGACCTTGGGATTAGCAGTCCAATGCTTATCCTACAGCGCCACACCAGGACTCTATAGTATGTTGTTGTCGCTAGGTGACATCTAGTGGGTACCAACTCATAGCAACCCTATGCACAACAGATCAAAACACTGCTGAGTCCTGGGCCAACCTCACAATCATTGCTCTGTTTGAGCCCATGGGTGCTGCCATTGTTAGGATATATCTAGCTGGGGGTCTTCTTCTTTTTCTCCGACCCTCCACTTTACCAAACATGATATCTGTAGTATGTTGTTAAGTGCCGTTGATTCAGTTCTGACTCATAGCAACAGTTTCCAAAGAGCAGCTGGTGAGCTTGAACCACCAACCTTGGGGTTCAAAGGACCTTTCAGTCCAGCGCATTAACCAGCAATGCCACACCAGGACTCCATTTATAGTATGTTGTTGTTGCTGTTAAGTGCCATTGAGTTGGTTCCGACCCATAGCGACCCGGTATAGCATTTCCAAGGAGCAGCTGGTGAGCTTGAACAACCAACCTTGCAGTTCAAACGGCTTTTCAGTCTGGCGCATTAACCCACAGCGCCACACCAGGACTCCATCTATAGTATGTTGCTGTTGCTATGTGCCGTGGAGTCGGTTCCGACCCATAGCGATTCTGAACAGGGTTTCCGAGGCTATAAATCCTTATGGGAGCAGAAAGCCTCATCTTTCTCCTGCGGAGCAGCTGGTAGTTTCGAACTACTTACCTTGAGGTTCTTAGCCCAATTCGTAACCACTACACTACCAGAGCTCTGGGGATAAGATTTATAGCACATATTTTTGGAAAGCACAATTCAGTCTAAAACTTTGTTGTTAAGTGCCATCAAGTCGGTTCTGACCATAGCAACCCTGTATAGGGTTTGAACCTTGTGGTTCAAACCGACTTTACAGTCTAGCACATTAACTCACAGTGTCATACCAGGCTAAAATAGTAAATACTATATGGGGGCAAATTTTGGGTAATTTTTTAGCAAAAGTAAAACATTTACCTTTCTATGCCTAAGGGTTGTTGTGATCATTACATAAGAAACAATTTCCGGACATCTTTTATAATCTAAAAATGCGCCGTATCTTTTAGGGTTTCTTATTCAACTGCTGGAGAGCCTCCCTGTTTGATAGTGTACCTGGGTCTTTGGTGGCAAATTTTGCACCTTAAAATCTAGAGGGTAGAAGGAAATAGAACCCTATTGGATATAATAAGCCCCCTGGAAGGACTTACACCGGTATATTTTGTTTGTTTCACTAAACATGTTCTTTAGGCCCTCTGCTTCT
This sequence comes from Chrysochloris asiatica, assembly GCF_000296735.1. Taxonomy (NCBI): domain Eukaryota; kingdom Metazoa; phylum Chordata; class Mammalia; order Afrosoricida; family Chrysochloridae; genus Chrysochloris; species Chrysochloris asiatica. The sequence goes on along the minus strand of NW_006408525.1, from coordinate 13,446,902 downwards.
GGTGAAAGAGAATTGTCTTCTGGGTGGTATGGGTAAGAAAGTTGCCAAACAAACCTGAATTATCCAGAGGCCTATAAAATGCACAATTGCTTTTTAAGAGGCATGGTGATATTGTGTGTTCCTTTCGATTTTTTGGCAGTAACGATTTTCTGCAATTTGTGGTTTGCAATTTCTCTTCATACAGACAACACTCTGGCTCTCATTCAGTGCCCCATTGGTGGTGGGGGGCAGGGACAGCAAAGAGGGAGATTCCCTGGGGTTCTGGCTGCTCCAGAGAAGGAAGGCAATGTTAATGAAATAAGTCAGAAAGAATGCTAGAGACTAATGGAGCTGGTTGGCAAGTGGGGGAAGAAAAACGTATTATAATGGTGTGGTGTGGCTGGGGTTTTATCTGGGGCTTCTGTGGGGTGAAGATCTGTTCCCCATAACTGCTAGCCTCTGCACTGAGCTTTGTCAGTGGTACAGTCTCAGACTCTCTTTTTCCTTCTAAATCCAAGGAGCCCAGAGCCATCTCTTGCACTGGCTGGCTCCCTCCTGGCTCCCTGGGTCTTGGCAGGGTTGTCTCTAGGTGTCCACTTGCCAATGACGTTCACTGGTTTTGTGTGAATGACCTCAAGTTCCCTGTGCCCAAATGTTCTCCTCTTTCAGTTGCCCTTACTTCCCCTGGCCTGAGGCTGCAGTGCCCAGTGCCCTGTGTAGGTCGGGCCGTGGCCACAGGTCTACAGGGAGGTGGTGTGCATCTAGGCGACAGTGATTGATTGCTTCTGTGTCTATTCATTGCCTCTGGAAAGCTTTGCCAGCTTTTGTTTGCCTTTTGGATGGCTGCTCGTCCTGTGCTGAAGGATTTAAAGTTGCATCCAGCGTAAACCCTGTATTTCTTCTCTGTTCGCTACTTATATTAGAACAATTCCAGGGCCTGCTCAGAGTGGAATTCCGAGGCTTTATGTACATAGTTCCCGGGATCTCAGCACACATACACAAAGCTAATTGCTCTGGCCACTTGTGCCTTCTCTTGGCATATCCTAGATGCCACAGCTTCTTTGGCTTTTATGAACCCATTCGATTGAGTTGACTGTTGATTTGGACTCATGGTGACCCCATGTGCTGTACAGGCTAGCACTGTCCTGCATAGGGTCTTCTTGGATGTGATCACTACTGGAACAGATTTCCAGATCTTTCTGGGTGAGTTTAAACTACGGACCTTTAGGTTGTCAAGTGCAACCATAGCACCACCTTGGGACTTTAAGGAGAAGATAAAGCAGACTATAAATGCAATCACTATTCATTTGTTAATTATATGGTTTCGGCATGCTGGGGGAATATATGATCTTTGGAACTTCATGTGTGGTCTAGGAATATAGTGAGTTATTTCTGTTATTGAATTATAAATCATGACATTTTAATCTTGGAAGACACCTTCAGTACAGTCCACTTCCATAGCAAAATCAAGCCATTAAGACGCATAGTGACCCTTAGGAATGAGTAGGACTGTCCCCTGTTGTCCTGGCTGCAAATCTTTGAGGAAACAGACCACCACAGCTTTCTCCTGTGGAGTGACTGATGGATTTGAACCTCAAGCCTTTCAGTTTGCAGCCCAATGGAACCCCCACATACAACACCCCAATCTAGAATCCCTTCCACTGTCTGACATGCTAGTTGTTGTTAAGTGTCACTGACCCTGTACAGGGTTTACAAGGAGCAACGGGTGAGCTTGAACAGACAACCTTGTGGTTCAAACTGACCTGCTGTCCAGTGCGTTATCCCACGGCGCCACACTAGGACTCCATCCCACAAGGTAGCCACGTCCATTTCTAATAGCTTAAGGCTTAGAACTTTCCTTTGATAACCTAAAGTTCAGGCCATTTGTGCAGATTTAGCTTCCAGAATAGCTCAGAAAAAGTAGACTCCTTCTTCCACATAACAATCCTCCAAATATTTTGAAATCCAATCCCATTGTTCAGACTCAATATCCACAGTTCCTTCAGCCATTCTTCATATGATCACTTTGTTTTGTTTCCTTTTTCATTTGCATGGTCACATTTTTCAGTGCCCCTCCTAAAATGTGATCGCCAAGCTGAAAATAACACACAGCAGAGATGGCTGGGTATCCCAGAGCTAAATAGAATGAAAGAGGAAAGAAAAGATAATCCCACTTGTTCAAGACATGCAATTGTTATGACATCAAACTGAAAACACATCAATACATTTAAGACGCTTCAGTCCTTAGTCTAGTACAAAACGTCTAGATAATGTTACATGAAAATTGCTATTTAAAAAATTTTTCCAGGCCTTATTTATGCACTTGGTTTTGAATAGTATGCAAACCTTTACACTTAACTTTGAATATCTGTTAGGTTCAGAACATGAGTAGAAGCTACTAGGATCTTTCAAAATTGGAATTATTTTAGATCGTGTCCCAGTTTTAGATAATCCACAGGTTTGATTTGGCTCTTAACTTCATTCAAGAGATTGATGAGAACACTGAGTATCTGGATTTTAAGTGCTTCAAAGTTGGAAGCACCTTTTAATCATCTATCCACTGTGATGTTCTCTTAAACAGGTAAATGCTTAGTAGTGGGTTTTTTAAATTCAGGTAACAGAATCAGATACAGGGTGCTTTCCAACACCCTGACAGAAACCTGTCGGTGTAGATGGATTTGAAGGCCCTTTTAGAAAGGAAGACAAAGCTGAATGTTAAGCTACATTGCTAAAAAAAAGGGGGGTTTGGGGGAGGATTTTGTAGTATTCCATAGCAACTCCCTAAGAGCCCTGGTGGTGCTTTAGAATGAGCATTGGACTGCTAACCACAAAGTCAGCAGTTCAAATCCACCAGCTGCTCCTTGGAAGAATGATGAAACTTTATGCTCCTGTGAAGATTTATAGCCTTGGAAACCCGTATCCAGGGACACTGTGAATCAGAATTGGCTTGATGGCAGTGAGTTTCTTTTGTTTTATTTTATTATTATGAGTCACAGTATGGCCTCTCAGTCTAGGTGACCTGCTTTGTTCTCTAGAACTGTCATAACAAAAAATTTCAAAATGGGTGACTTTATAGAAAAAATAACTTATCTTCTCAGGTTTTGAAGGCTAGAAGTCCAAATTCAGGTCACAGACTCTAGGGGAAGGTTTTCTTTGTCTGTTTCAGCATCTCGTGGCTGCCAGCCACACTTGGCCTTGCTTTGTTGCTATAAATGTATCCGTTCCTGTTTTCACATGGTGTCATCCCTGTGTGTCTGCAATTCCCTTTGTAAGACACAACTCAGAAGGGACTAGGCTTAGGACCCACCTGACTCTGGTAGGAGCCCTGCTGGTACTATAGATAAGCACTGGACTACTAAACACAAGGTCACGCATTCAAACCCACCAGCTGCTCCATGGGAGGAAAATGAGGGCTTTCTGCTCCCATAAAGATTCATAGCCTCTACAGAGTTACCGGGAGTGAGACCTGGGTCACAGGCACCTAACAATAACAAAAAGTTACTCACTCAGTTATGACCTCATTAACATACTAAAAGAAAAAGCTTTTTCCAGATAAGATAACATTTACAGATACAAGGGTTGTTGTTGTTAAGTGACACTGAGTTGGTTTGGACTCTTAGTGACCCTGTATGGGATTTCCAAGGAGCAGCTGGTGAGTTTGAACCTCTGACTTTGCAATTCAAACCAACCTCAGGGCCCAGTGCTTATCATACAGTGCCACATTGTTGTTGTTGTTGTTGTTGAGGGTTATCGAATAGCTTCTGACCCACTGAGACCCTGTATAGGTTTTCTGAAGAGCAACTGGTGAGTTTGAACCATCGACCTTGTGGTTCAAACTGACTTTGCAGTCTAGCGCATTAACCCACAGCACCACACCAGGATTCTTCAGTGCCACATTAAAATGTCAATATATATTCGTGGGGAAGAGGCGAGAGCACAAGTCAATTCATGACAACTGAATTCTAATCCTATTAGACTTTGTTAACCTTATGTCTTAGGGCACCTTTCACCATCAGCCTGGGTCTGATTCCTCATTGGTAAAATCACAATATTAACTTATTCATACCTGCCTTGTAGGAGTCCTGGTGTGGCACTGCAGGCTAATTCGGGGGACTGCAAAGTCTGTTTGAACCACTAGGTCGGTGGTTCAAACTCACCAGCTGCTCCTCAGAAATCCTATACAGGGTCACTATGAGCTGGAACCTCATAGACCTGACAGCTCTTAACTTAATCTGCCTTATAACCTTTTAGTGCTGATTGAATGGATTAATTTTAAAGATTATAACATAGGTTCTGATAACATGGAGACAATTGTTAATTATAATATTGAATGTATTGTTGCCTTTTTATTGTTGCTCTCAAACTAAACTAGTGTCATGCACTATCCTAAGAGGAGCAAAGGCATGTTTGGCAAAACTTGCTAGTAATAAACCCATATTGACCCCAATAATCATTTTATTGTCCATAATGCTGTATAACCTAAATATAAACGGACTGCTTCCTGGCTGAAGTTTAGGTATACATTCAGAAGAAATGCAAACATATAAAAAGATGACCACTCTGTAAATTTTCACTAAAGCTCCTCAAAGAAGCATTCTATTACCCTCCCCAACAAAATGTTCTCAAGAGCTCCTTTACCCAAATTCCTCATTGTAGCTGCTCAGAATCCGTACCTTTCTTCATTCTCCTTTGTATAATAAAATCCCGGCTTAGACTGCCATTTTCTTTCGCTCATTTCTTCTCTCCTATCATTCTCAATTCTCCAGAATTACCAGGCTCTTATTTTCTAACTCCAGTTTCTGACTCCAATCTTCATGCAATTTCAACATGGCCTTTCTATTCGGCTACAAGTTTTATATACTGCCATTCTCCAAGTAATACCATGAAAGCTGCCCTTCTCCAAGCAAGACCATGAGAATGTTTAACAGCAAGTTCTCTGAAAAAGAAGCATATATTTATATTTATATATTTACATGTTGTTATCCTTAAGTGCAACCCACCATTCAGATACATTAGAGGCAAATCACTGCACAGAATAGTTAATAGTAAGATACTTAGGAAGTGATGATGGCTGCATACACATCTTCTTTGTTATTAGTATGTTGTTAGTTACCATAGAGTCAAATCTAACTTACTGACAAGCTGTTGTGGTGGTTAAGTACCCTGGAATAGGTTCTTACTCATAGTAACCCTCTATAGGGTTTGCCAGGAGCAGCTGGTGAGTTTGAACCATCAACCTTGCTGTTCAAACCCATCTTAGGGTCTAATACTTATCCTACTGTGCCATACCAGGAGCATTTCACCTGAAACTTATTTAATTATATTTATATAATTTAATTTTAATAACAGCTGTGTTTACCAAACAATTTGCAAATTTTTGAAAGTCTTAAGATTTCCCCGCAAGAACTGACATGCCATCTGGAACACAACAATGCCTCCTACTCTTTAGACCACTAATGGAAGGAAGAGGTTGGGCTATGGCTATGGATATTTATAATTTCATTTTTACCCAAGTTAAAAGTTATTATTTTAAAAAGAATGTTCTTTGGGTTTTTACTATATATCAAAGACAGTCTCCTTAATCTTCAGAACTCATTTTCCTAGCAATTCAATATGCTTTCATTTTTAGTATTAATTATTGACTCAGAGATTCTAGAATGATCTGTTTTCTAAACATTACTGTTTTAGGCTGCATGGACCAGAAGCTTAAGTTAAAAAAAAAGGGGGAGGGGGGGAGTAGAAAAGAGAAACTGTAAGACTGTAGATATTAAATAAAGTAGACGAGCAGCTAACAAAGATTAGTTGGACTTTCTGGTGACTTGAACTAAAAAATGTTGCGCTGTCAAGAATCAAGGCTAATCTCTTCTTCTGGGGTCTCCTGATAGTTTCTGCTTCTGCAGATCAAGTCTATCTACTTACTCCTCAGATTGCACACAGCTCAGAGTGGCAGGTGTAGGGACCAAGTCGATCTGACACTTGAACTCTGCTTCTCACTTGGGGCATCTATACTGATTCCAAAATGAAGGAAAGAAATCCACTTAGTTCAAGCTTTAGTTTCCTTGGCAGTCCTCCCGCCTTCAGATAGAGGAGATTCTTTAGGTTGAAGGTTCTCTGGGTTCTATTAGCTAGGACCCCAGCAGGGTTGTGGGAAGGGACACACATCGAGAACTATGGACAAAGACAACCACTACATAGGGGAGCTGTCAACAGACAGACACAGTGGCTGAGAATTTTAGTGTAATATGCGTAATCTCTTTAATTAACAAGCTAAAATTATTATGCAAGATTTCAAAGATAAGGGAAATATACAGTGAATACCTGTATACTGTTGTTGCTCTTGTTCAGTGCCATCAAGTCAGTTTCACCTCATAGTGACCCTGTATAGGGTTTCCAAGGAGCAGCTGGTGAGTTTGAACCACTGACCTTGCAGCTCTAAGCAACCTTGGGGTCCAGTGCTTTATCTCACAGTGCCACCCCAGGACTTCATGTACTTATTACTCAGATTGAAATAATTTTAGCAGTTTTCAATATTTGGTTCATGTTTTAGGATTTTTAAAGAAATAATTTGCATATAGTTAAACATTAAATTGCCCCTTTTTTGATTCCACACTGCTCTCTCATTCTCCAAAGAAAGACACAATCTTGGGTGTAAATCCATTCTTTCTTTAGCACTGAGTAATAGCTAGTATTTTTTTCATAAAAAAATAATCAGTATTATAAACATCAGACTATATAAAACGTGACACCTTGCCATTTTTTTTTTTTCAGTCAGCATTATGTTTATGAGATTTCTCCAAATGGACACATGACTCTGATTCATAATTGTTATAATTCTGGATCATATTCCATTCTGTGAATACAATATTCAAAACAAACCTGTTGGATCAAGTCAATTCTGACTCCTGGCAACCTTGTGTGTTTCAAAGTAAAGCTGAGCTCCATAGAGTTTTCAAATATGGTAATCTGACAGCAAGTTAAGTTTCTGCTAGAGAAACAAAAAGAGTTACCGCAGTGAATCAATAGGAAACTACCAGAAATTTAAGACATATTCAGAAGAGGATGGGGAAGGAAGGGTATCATTACTGATGCCAGATGGATCTTGACTGACAGTAGAGAATACCACAAAGATGTGTTTACCTGTGTGTTATTGACTACCAAAGGCATTAAACTTCTGGATCATAGCAAATTATGGACAAAATTGCAAAGAATTGAATTTCAGAACACCCAATTGTGGCTCATGCAGAATCTGTACGTATAGACCAATATTCAATTGTTCATACAGAACAAGGGACACTACATGGCTTGGGATTGGAAGAATGTTTTTGAGAATCCTATCCTTTCACCTTATTTATTCAATGTGTATGTATGCTGAACCAAATAATCCAAGAAACTGTACTATCTGAAGAACACAGCATCAGGATCGAAGACTCATTAACAACCTGTGATATGCTGATGACACCACTTTGCTTGTTAGAAGCCAAAATTTGAAGCACTTATTGATGAAAATAAAAAACTCTAGCCTTCAGTATTATACCTCTATATGAAGGAAGTAGATTAAACACACACACACACACACACACACACACACACACTGGTGGCATTGTAGGAAAAGCACTAGACTGCTAACTACAAAGTCGACAGCTCAAACCCCCATTTGCTCTGTGGGAGAGAGATGAGGCTTTCTGCTCCCATAAAGATTGACAGACTCGCTATGAGTTGGAACTGACTCCATGGCACATCACCACCACCACTAAGGTGGTGGAACGTGCTAAATGGTCACCTCAAGATTAAATATTGACACATTGATGTAACGTTGGGCAGCTTACCTGCTCCTGTTTTTCCAAATATTTGCCAGAAGGTGTTATTTTCTAACTTCACATTATTTCCAATCTAACGAGTATAAATGCTTCATTTTTCTAATTTTTAATTCATTACCACAAGGTCAGCGGTTCAAACTCACCGCCGTTCCTTGAAAGTTCTCTATAGGGTTACTATGCTATCATTCTGAGCCAACTAGATGGCACTTAACATCAGCAATTTCTGGTGAAATTACACATCTTTACATCTGTTTATTGGACATTCAATTTTTCTCCTTTATGAATTGCCTATAAATATCCTTTGCTATTTCTTCATATGTCACTATTATATTTTGATTGATTGATACAAGTTATTTATCTACTATGAAGAGTAATCTATTGCTGTTACATACTAGTTATTGGTTCTTTGTTTTGCTCTGTGCATAGTAAGTTTTATTGTAATCTATATTTTTAAATATCTTATTTAGGGTTTGCTTTATTTCTTTCCTCGTGTGGGAAAGTTTTGATTTCACATTTGTGGTTTTGATCCATATGGAATATATTGTAGAAGGTGTGATGTAAGAATTTTAAGTTTATATTTTTCTCTGAGGAAAATCAATTGTCCCAGAATGATTTATCAGATAAGTAGAATGATTTATCAGATAAGTAGTCGTTGATTTTTCCTCATTGAATTGCTAAACCATCTCTGTCTTGAACTCAGTTCCATGTATGTTTGGACCCACTCTGAGTTTCTAGCATAAACAGTAGTCCCTCAAACACTCCAGCTTTATATTAATTCTTAGTATCTGATATAGGTAGCTTCTGCTCCTTCCTCTTTTTCATCATTACTGTGTAGGCCATTCTTTTGCTTTTACCTTTTCAAGAGAATTTTAAAATCAGCTTGTCAGTTTCATAATTCCTATTGAAATTTTGATTGCAATTGCATTGAATTTATAAATTCACCAGGGGCGTTGACTTTCTATTATGCTATGTTTTCCCATTCATGAGCTTTATGTGTTTTCAATCTTTTTGTGGTCTTCAAAACATTTCACAATTTTTTTTTCTATAAAATACATTCTGCATAAAATTCTTTATTACTGTATTTAGATTTGGGGAAATGCGGTAGCTCTGTAGGATAAGCACTGAACTGTGAGCCACAAGGTTGGTGGTTCAATCCCACCAAGTTTCTCTGTAAGAGAAAGATGAGACCTTCTGGTCCCACAAAGATTCACAGCCTCAGAACCCTTATTTAGGGTTACTGTGAGTTGGAACTCACTTGACAGCATTTCACAGCAACAATCCTTAGTGTTTCTTGCTGTATGAATGATCTTTTTCTATTACCTTTTATAAATGATTGTTGGTGTCTTCTAGGAACACAAGTTTGATTTTGAATCCAGCAACCCTAGTAAAGTGCAACTGTAGGATAAGCACTTGACTGCAATGTCAGTTTGAACTGCAAGTTTCAAATCCACCAGCTGCTCCTCAGAAACCCTATATAGGGTCACTATGAGTCGGATCCAGCTAAATGACACGTAACAACAACAACCCGAATCTCCCTTATTTAAAAAAAATTTTAAGTTCTTTCTGCACATTATCCAAGAAGTTTCTATAAAGATAATCATAATATAGACTCCTTAAAAGAAAACGAAAATTATGTCATCCTTTCTAATACTCCTGCTTTGTGTATGGGTGTGTGGTACAAGGGTGGCTGTTTGTGGTTTTTTATTGTTTATTGAATTGCCCCAGGTCTTTAGTATACTGTTGAATACCAAGTGATAGCACACATCCTTGACTTAGCTCTAACTTTAATAAGAATGTATTGCTAGTTTCACCATTAGGATAGGATTTCTTTGCTGTATGTTTTTATGTTTTTAGCTAAATGTTTTTTACTAAATGTCATTTTCATGCCTTGTTTACCAAGATTTAAAACCAAATAATGAATGTGTTTTCAACTTTTTTTTTTTCTTTCAAGTATTTTTCTGCCTCTTTTGAGCTAATGATATGGTCTTATTCCTTGAAACTACTCATGTGATGAATTAGATTCATAGACTTTCTGATGTTGAGCCATCCTATATTCCTGGCATGAACTCTAACTCAGTATTAATATTTTAAAATAAATTTCTGTAGTATTTGCACATTTTTTATTTAAATATTTACTTTTTTTTTTCACTTGTGAGAATGACCTGTAATTTTCCTTTTTGTCACTAAGTCTTTTTTACATTTGCTTAGCACTGGATTTCTTTGTGCTTTGGAGAATTTTATTAATATCTAGTCTCTCTGAGATTTTCTTTCTCTCTCTCTCTTTATTCCAGTCTCTTATCTAAAGGCTTTGCTGTTGCTTCCCACCAAAAACTAAACCAAACCCACTGCCACTGAGAAAATTCTGACCCATAGCAACCTTAAAGCAGAACTGCTCCTAGGGTTTCCAGAGACTGTAAATCTTTTGATGAGCAGGCTGCCTAATCTTTCTCCCGAGGAGCAGCTGGTAGGTCTGAACTGCCAACCTTACATTTAACCCACTGTAACACTGGTGGTGGTTGGTGGTGGTTATGTACTATGGAGTCGGTTCCAACTCATAGCTACCCTGTACAGGGTTTCTGAGGCTGTAAATCTTTATGGGAGCAAAAAGCCTCTTCTTTCTCCTGCAGAACAGCTGGTAGTTTCCAACCGCTGACTGTAAGGTTCGCAGCCCAATTCATAACCACGACACTAGAGTTCCTTACTGAAACATTGCCCAATTAATCCAACTAGCTTACTTGCGTTCCAAATACTCATTGATTGCTTAATGGTTTATGTTGTTGTTGACTCTAGGGTTTCCGAGGAGTGGCTGGGTGGGTTTGAACCACTCACCTTGCGGTTATCAGTCCAGTGTTTGTACTACAGTGCCACCCCCGGAGTCCTTGAAATTTACGGAGTACAACTGCCAAACACATTGCTGTCATTGTTAGATGCTGTGGAGTCCGTTTTCAACACAAGCAACCCCTGTTGACAGAGTGAAACTACCCCAAATGGCATCCTAGGCTGTGTTCTTTACAGAAACAGATTTCCCGGTCTTTCTCCCTCAGAAGCACCGTGTGGGTTTGAAGACTCAGCGTTTATTTGAACACACAGTTGATGATTTTCTGAGCACCATCTTAAACTATAATATTCAATGGTCCATGTTTGCAATATTCAAATTTAACTATATTAAATTCCTCAGAAAATAAAAGAACAAATAGTTATATCACATGACGAATGTTGCCCGCTTTCCCACTGAACATTCCTTGACCAGGCACAAGAGTCAGATGTGCGGACTGAGCCAGTTGCTTCTTCAGGTCAGTGATTTCAGGTCTTGAGCTCTGGTAGCGTAGTGGTTACGAATCGGGCTGCTAACCTCAGGGTCAGCAGTTTGAAACTACCAGCTGCTCTGCAGGAGAAAGAGGAGGCTTTCTGCTCCTGTAAAGATTTACAGCCTCGGAAATTGTTATGAATCGGAACCAACTCCGCGGCACATAACAACAGCAACAACATGACACGCATATTCACTTTGAATCACAAGGTTGGTGGTTCAAACTCACCAGCCACTCATTGGAAACCCTATACAGGGTCACTGTGGGTCAGAACCAACTCAACGGCACATAACAACAACAACATGACTCTCATGGAATGTGATTCTAGCATTTAAAGGTTTTCTTGTTTGTTTGTTTGTTTTTTACATCCTGGTACCTAAACACAGGAGTCCTGGTGTGGCGCTGTGGGTTAATGTGCCATACTGCAAAGCCGTTTGAACTGCAAGGTCGGCGCTTCAAGCTCACCAGTCACTCCTCAGAAACCCTATACAGGGTCACTATGTGTCGGAACCGACTCGACGGCACTTAACAACAACAGCAATCTAAACACAGTTAACTGTACATAGTGCACTACAGGATTCTTTTCCATGCCACTTGTATAAGATTTACTCACAGATGGTTCCATATTGGACTTTCTGAGTGACTTCACCGGTAATTTTGACAAATGGCTTTTTTAGCCTATACACTGTGTGTCTTAGTTATCTAGTGCTGCTGTAAAAGAAATAACCTCAAGTAGAGGATAGAGGGTTTTAACAGAAACGTACTCTCTCACAGAGTAGGAGGCTAGATGTTGCATTCACAGCACTGGCCCAGGGGAAGGCTTTCTCTCTCGTTGGCTTTGCGGAACAGTACTTTTCTCTTTTCAACATGTGTGGGCCTGGAATTCCATATAGATCTCCATGTGTGTTGGCATCAATCTTACCCTGAACCTAGAAGGTTATCAGCACAGGAACCCTGGTTCAAGGACATGTTTCACGTCAGAATTGCCTTTCTCAGTGATGGTGAGGTCCCTGTGCTCTCTGCCTGCTCCTGTCTCCTTTCATCTCTTTTAAGACAAAAGTTGTAACTAAGGCAAGGGCCATGATTCTCAGTTGGGTGGAAGTTATGTAATGCTGTAGTGATCCCCCTTTATGTGATCTGATGGGGTCAGCCAAGCAGTTGGAAGAGGAGTTATCTTTGGCCTGTGGCCTGCATCCACTATACATATGGCTGTTCTGGCAAAGCCCACTCACTTGCATTGGATCCTGCATCTGAATCTAGTTTTTAGGACTCATCAGCCTCAGCAGCCTGTGCAATCTTCCATCTGGCCTGGCGACCTTGAGATACATTGACCTCCACAAGCTGTGAGCTAGCAATATGGTCTTACCTGACCATATTGGATCAGCCAGCTTCCGTAGCCCATAGCCATCAGTCTGCCATCTGACTTGCTGGTGTTGGGATCTGTTGGAGAAGTCTCCGGCTTGGATACATGATCCATGGACTTCAGACTTGTCAGTCTGTACAGCCACACGAGTCATCTCCTTGAGATAAAGCTCTGTCTATATCCATATATACATATACTACATTTATCTTAAGGAGCTCTGGTAGCATAGTGGTTATGAGTCGAGCTACTAACCTCAAGGTCAGCAGTTCGAAACTACCAGCTGTTCCGCAGAAGAAAGATGAGGCTTTCTGCTCCCTTAAAAATGTACAGCCTAGGAAACTCTAC
>NW_006408525.1:13429466-13430635 GCF_000296735.1 Chrysochloris asiatica | reverse complement strand
ACACACACACACAAACATACACTGGTGTTGCCGCTCTAGAGAACCCACTCTAAAACAAGTGTTGACCTGAGTAAGCATGGGACTTGAATAATGCCCTCTTGTAAGGCTGTGAGTTGGGATATAGCCCACACGAATTATGCCTCAATCACAAAATAGGGGATAATGACGTCAGATGTGAAAATGGAGGACATCCACTCAAAATCTGGGACTCATGACCTACTGACATTGACATATTTTTGGGGGGGGCAGGAGACACAATCCATGACACACACCAGTTTTAAACCTGAACCCACACATAAACCATGACTTCATTGTGATTATAAAATTTTGTCAATAACAAATTAATACTGATAGCAAACACTTAAAGTAATACCCTGTTAGTTTTATACAGGAGAAGATCATTTGTTTACAGTGCCTGAAAGGAGAAAACATTCTAGCCCCTTTTAATTATGCCATTAAAATGAAGGCTAAATAGAAACAGGACTAAGAGCCACTATGGAGGAAAAAATCAGCTCCCTAAGGAAACTGGAGAATCCCACTTTTATTCTGAAATTTCACCACAGATCTGCAGGAGCTGTGCTGGTAATTGGTTCCTGTAGCTTCACTGCAGTACCGAGTCATGTTTTATGGATTCTGTTAATGGGAGAGCTAGGTTGCAATTTATTAAAAGAGGAGACAGACAGCATCAACGTACTAAAAGGTCAGAGAGAAAAAAGCAGATGGGCCTCCTCCCCTGAATCAGGTTAAATAGTCCTGCCTGTCAAGATAGCATTTGCTGAAGAAAAATATGGTATTTGTCCAAAAAGAGGCATCAGGAATCAGTGTTGCCTTCTTTCTAGAGTCTCACACCGCTACCACTTCCAGCCACCCAGGGAAAATCATTCACTGCAGCGCTAGAATCATAAATTGGGATAGAAGCTACCCAGATAGGGGTTTAACTCCTAATCTGTGTGCTTGGAGCAGGAGGCCTCCGACATAACCTCATAGGCAGTGGCTTCAGGGGGACTGAACTGAGACCTTTAGCCTGCTTGTTCCCGAGAAACCAATCTTCTCAAGGAGATGAAATCAATAAAAGCAAAAAGCAAAACTTACTGCCATCAAATCCATCTTAGCTCTTGGTGACCTAATGTGTTACAAAATAGAACTGAGCTCCATAGGGTTTTTTTCAC
>NW_006408525.1:13427556-13429366 GCF_000296735.1 Chrysochloris asiatica | reverse complement strand
CAGGGTTGCTATGAGTCGAAACTGATTCCTTGGCACACTGTCATCATCATCATCATATTTATCTTGATGTTATTTATTGGTCCAGTACTGAGGATTTTTGTTTTCTTTATATTGAGGTGCAACCCATACCAAAGACTGTGGTCTTCGATCTTCATCACTAAGTATTTTAAGTCCTCTTCCCTTTTAGCAAACGAGGTTGTATCATCTGCATATCACAGGTTGTTAATGAGTCTTCCTCCAACCCTGATGCCACATTTATCTTCATGTAATCCAGCTTGTCAGATTATTTTCTCAGCATACAGATTTTTAAATACGTATGGTGAGAGAATACAACCCTGGCACACACCTTTCCTAATTTTAAACCATGCAGTGGTCCCTTGTCCTGTTCAAGCAGCTGTCTCTTTGCTCTGTAAGTAGGTTCCTCATGAGCACAATTAAGTGTTCCAGAAGACTCATACTCTACAATAGTGTCCATAGCTAGTCATGATACACACAATCAAAGGTCTTTCCATAGTCAGTAAAGCACAGGTAAACATCTTTCTGGTATTCTCTGCTTTTAGTCAAGATCTGTCTGATATTGGCAATGATACCCCTTGTTCCACATGCTCTTTTGAATATGGGTTGAACCTTTGGGAGTTGTCTGTGTGGTTGCATCATTTTTTCAAATTTTCTTTAGCAAAATTTTATTTGCATGTGATATTAATGACATTGTCCGATACTTTACACATTCTGTTGGGTTACCGCTCTGTGGAATAGGCACAGATATGGATCTCTTCCTATCAGTTGGTCAGGGAGCTGTCTTCCAAATTTCTTGTAGTTGGTGAGTGAGTGTCTCCAGTGCTAAGTCAGTGTTGAAAGATTTCAATTTGTATTCCATCAGTTCTCAATGCCTTGGTCTTTGCCAGTGACATCAATTCACCTTGGATAATTCTTCCTTCAGAATTGTTGCTTCTTGATCATATGCTACCTCTTAAACTGGTTAAACATTGACCACTTCTTTCTGGTACAGTGACTCTGTATTCCTTCCATCTTCTTTTGATGATTTCTGCATCATTCAATATTTTGCCCTTAGAATCCTTCAATATTTCAAGTTGAGGCTTGAATTATTTCTTCATTTCCCTTAGTTTGACAAATTCTGTGATGTTCTTGCCTTTTAGTTTTCTAACTCCAGGTCTTTGTACATTTCATTATAATATTTAACTTTGTCTTATTGACCTGCCTTTTGAAATTTTCAATTTAGCTCTTTTACTTCCTCATTTCTAGCATTTGCTTTAGCGTCTCTATACTGGAAAGCAAGTTTCAGAGTCTCTTCTGACATCCATTTTGATCATTTCCTTCTTTCTTGTCTTCCTAATGGCCTTTTGCTTTCTTTCTGAATGAAGTTTTTGATATCATCCCACAACTCCTCAGGTCTTCAGTCTTAAGTGTCTAATGCATCAAATTTATTCTTCACATCACCTCTAAATTTAGGCAGTATATGTTCAGAGTCACATTTTTGCTCTTATGGAATTGTTTTAATTTTTAAATTAGGGTTTCTTCTCCTGTAAAGATTTACAGCCTTGGAAACCCTATGCAGGGTCGCTCTGAATTGGAACCGACTACATGGCACACCACTACCACCACTACCATTAGCCTGAACTTGCATATAAGCAATTGATAGTCTGCTCCACAATCTGCCCCTGACCTTATCTTGGCTGATGATATGGAGCTTTTCCACCATCTCTTTCCACAGATGTACTCAATTTGATTTCTGTATATTCTATCTGGTGAGGTCCCTGTGTATTTTATGTCATTTTAAAAAAAGGTATTT
>NW_006408525.1:13326816-13423766 GCF_000296735.1 Chrysochloris asiatica | reverse complement strand
TCCTTATGTGTTGGAACGGACTCCACGGTACTTAACAACAACAACAATGTTGTTGTTAAGTGCCATAGAATCAGTATGAATAACAGAATGAAACACAGCCCAATCCTGCAGTATCCACACAAGTGTTATGTTTGAGCCCATTTTATTGCTGCCACTTCGTTAATCCATTTCATTGGGCTTCCTCTTTTTCACTGACCCTCGACTTTACTCAACATGATGTCCTTCTTCAAGGACTGGTCCCTTCTGACAACACATGCAAAGAACTAAAAATGAAGTCTCGCCGTCCTCGATTTTAAGGAGCATCTGGCTGTACTTCTTCCATGACAGATTTGTTTGTTCTTCTGGCATTTCTATGGTATTTTCAATATTCTTCATCACCACCCTAATTCAAATGTGTCAATTATTCTATAGTCTTTGTATTCACTGTTCAACTTTCACACACATGAAGAGATTGCAAATACCATTGCGTAGGTCAGGCTCATGTTAAAACTCAAACTGTCATCTTTGCTCTTTAACACTTTGAAGAGATTTTTTTGTGGCAGATTTGCCCAATGTATTACATCATTTGATCTTTTGACCGCTGCTTCCATGAGTGTTGATTGTGGATCCAAGCAAAATGAAGTCTTGAACAATTGCCATCTTTTCTCTGTTTTTCATGATGTTATTTCTTGGTCCAGTGGTGAGGATTTTTGTTTTCTTTACATTGAGGTGCAATCCACACTGAAGGCTATAGTCCTTGTTCTTCATCAGTTAGTTAGTTATTTTTCTTCCACAGAATTAACTTAAATTTTTTGAAACTTTTTCTTGTGAATTGACTGATGGTTTACAGAGCAGATCATCAGTTTAAGGAATCGCACACTCTGTTTCATCTCACTGATTGCAATCTCCTCCATGTAACAACATTTATCCTGCTTCTTCACTGTGGCCAACAGTAAATTAAGTCCTCCTTGCTTCCCATAAGCAAGGGTGTATTATCTGCATATAACAGGTTGTGAATGAGTCTTCCTCTAATCCTGATACCATGTTCTTCATGTAATTCAGCTTCTCAGTTTATTTGCTCAACATGCCAATTGCATAAGTATGGTAAAAGACTACAATTCTGGCATATACTTTTCCTGCTTTTAAACCTTTTGGTATGCCTTTAATCTGTTCTAACAACAGCCTCTTTGTGTACCGGTTTCTCATGAACACAATAAATTTTTCTAGAACACCCATTCTTCACAATTTTATCCATAGTTATGATCCACACAGTTGAAAGCCTTTGCATAGTCAAACATCTCTCTGCCTCTCTGGTATTTGCTACCTTCAGCCAAGAGCCATGCAACACCAGCAACGATATTCCTAGTTCCATGTCCTCTTCTGAATCAAGCTTGAATTTCTGGCACTCCCCACTGATGTACTGCTGCAACTGTTTTTGAATTATCTTGAGCAAGATTTTATTTGCATGTAATATTAATGATATTGTTCTATGATTTCTTAATTCCTTTGGGTCACCTGATTTTGAAATGGATACAAATATGGATCTTTTCCAGTCAGTTGGTCAGGTAGCTATCATCCAAATTTCTTGGCCTACACTAATGACCATCTCTAGTGCTGCATCAGTTTGTTGGAACACTTTAATTTATATTCCATCAATTCCTGGAACCTTATTTTTTGTCAAGTGCTGCTTGGACTTCTTCCTTCAGTACCATTGAGTCTTGTTGGTTCATGGGCTACATCTTGAAATGGTTGGACACTGACCAATGCTTTTTGGTCTTGCAAAATTCTATGATGAGATTTCCAGCATCATTTCTACCACCAAGACCCTATTTTTCAATTATGGACCCTTAGTCTTTTTGCCAACTTTTGCTTTCCAATGAACAGTAATTGTCAGTGCATCTTGATGGCATGTTTGATTAATTTCAGACTGAAGAAGTTGATTGTTGCTGTTCAGCGCTGTCAAGTCAGGTCCAACTCATACAATCCATTACAGGATTCCCAAGGAATGGCTAATGGGTTTGAATTGTTGACCTTACAGTTAGCTGTTCAATGCTTATCTTACAGCAGCACACCAGGACTCTGAAAATGTTGATTGTTTTTGTTATTACGTGTCATTGAGTTGATTCCAACTCATAGTGACCCTTTATAGGGTTTCCAGGAGTCCTGGTGTGGCATTATGGGTTAATGCATTGGACTGCAAGGTCAGTTCGAATCACAAGATTGGTGGTTCAAGCTCATCAGCCGCTCCTTGGAAACCTTATACAGGTACATTATGAGTCAGAACCAATTCAATGGCACTTAACAACAATAGGGTTTCCAAGGCTGTATCTATAAGTGAGCAAAGAACTTCTCCAGCAAAGTACCTAGTGGGCTGGAACCAAGAACCTTGTGATGCACACTTCAGTGCTTGATGTTGTTGTTCTTAAGTGTCATCAAGTCGATTCCAACCCATAGTGACCCTGTATAGGGTTTCCAAGGAGTAGCTGGTGAGCTTGAAACCCTGTTCTTGCAGTTCAAACGACTTTGAAGTCTGACACATTAGCCCACAGCTCCACGGTATTCGTGGTTGCTGGGTAAATTTGAATAATAGTCATATTTATTGATCTTCCTTGCAGACATATGGATATTATCTTATCACAGACAATGTTGTACTTTAAGATAGATCTTACAATGCCCTTTTTGACCATGAATGTGACACTGTTCCTCTTCAATTTGTCTTCCTAGCATCGTGAACCCTATGATTATCTGATTACAGAATGATGAGTACCAGTCCATTTTAGCTCACTGGTGCCTCAGATATCAATCTTTATGTGTTCTATTTCATTTTCGATCATTTCAATTTTCTTAGATTTCTACTTCGTACATTCCACATCTTGATTATTAATGGATGTTTGCAGTTGTTTCTACTCATTTTGAGTTGTACCCCATCAGCAGATGAATGTCCTGAAAGCTTTGCTTCAGTCACATAACTAAAGCCAACTCTAATTTGGGGAAGCAGCTTGTCCTCCCTCAGTCGTATTTTGAGTGCCTTCCACTTGAGGGTGTCTGGCAATGTCCTACTGCTACTTGGAAGGTTTCTCTACCTCTCCTTCTTCCTAGTCTGTCTTAGTCTAGAAGCTCCACGGAAACCTCTCTAATTAGAATGATCCTGCTGGCATTTCCAATACTGGGGATATAGCGTTCAGCATTACAGCAACACACAAGCCACCAAAATACAAAACTGACAGACAAGGGGTGGTAATTAATAATCATGTTAAATTTTTATTAATCTACACAGGAGATTGCCAGTCAAGACCTTGATTTAGCTGATGGGATCAGTGTGAATTATAATCTCATGAAGAAACAAAGAAACTTCCCATAATTAGACATTTTTAGAAATGCAGGTAGTATTCTGTTGATATACATAATATATCACTAAAAATTATTATAAAGTATACTATATGAATGTTAAAGAATAGTCATAAATGCTAATAACTGTCTTCAGCTAGGTTCTCTAGTGAAGCAAAACCAGTGAAGCTTATATACATATATATAAAGAGAAGTCTATATCAAAGAAGGAGTCTTGGTGTAGCGCTGCAGGATAATGCATTGGATCACAAGGTTGATTTGAACCACAAGGTCAGTGGTTCAAAGTCACTAGTCACTCCATGGAAATCATATACAGGGTTTCTATGAGTCAGAACATACTCGATGGCACTAAACAATGACATATCAAAGAAATGGCTCACCTAGGTATAGAGGTGAACATTCCCAAGTTCATGGGTTAAATGTTAGACTCGAGGCTTTGGACTCACATAGTGGCAGGGCTGATGAACCAAAATTGATAGGTCAGATGGCAGACATGCAAGTCTGGCAGGTAAGAAGTCTGGCTGATGATGACTTGCAGGACTGACGGGTCATAGAGCAGGTCACTGGCTCAAATCCATAGAACTGAAGGTTGGAGAATGAGCCAGATGCAAATTCAGACCCAGTGGAGAGATAACAAGCTTTGTTAGAGTGACCAGTATATTGGAAGCAGGCCACACCCCCAAGGAAACTTCCTTTCAGTTGATTGGCGGCTCATAGCAGACCTCATCCTAGAGTTGATTACATTTTATTAGACGTCATCATAGGGGCAGCTACATGTGAACTGCCAAACCTCTGAGAATGCTGAGCCAGTTAAGTGGACACAAAGCTTTCACTATCACACCATGTGGCCATGTTAGAATTTAAAGAATATTATAAAATCCTTAGCTGCATCTTGCCTTTCAGGTACATGTTTCAAGCTGCATTTACCTGCTTCAGAGTTCAATTTAATTTTTTTTCACCTTAGAACAGCACATATTTTACCAGCTTAAGTTTATCATTAAGTGCCATCAAGTTGCTTCCGACTCATAGCTACCCTGTATAGGGTTTCCCAAGCTTTAAATATTGTTGTTGTGAAGTGCCGTTGAGTTGGTTCCGACCCACAGTGACCCTGTATAGGGTTTCCGAGGAGCAACTGGTGAACTTGAACCTCCGACCTCGCAGTTCAAATGGCTTTGCAGTCTGACGTATTAGCCCACAGCGCCACACAAAATGCCTCATTTTTCTTCATGAAGCAGCTGGCGGACTCAAACCGCAGACCTGTGGTTTATAGTCCAGTGCTTATCATAGGGCTTAAGTTGGAAGACATCAAATTGAGGGTAAGAATGTGCGGCTTTCTGCGTGTAGAATGATTTCCATCTTAAATCTATGCTTATCCTTAGAGGCATAACCAGCATTTTTCCTTTTTCCATTTTCCATCCGTGTTTGTTTTTTTGTTTCTTGTTTTTTTACTCTTTATTGTAGCTTGGATGAAAGTTTACACAGCAAATTAGTTTTCCAGTTTACAGCTTGTATAATTTCGTTACATGACTTTGCTTGTGGTCCCCTCAGTGTGGCAGCGTTCTTCCCACTTCCTTCTGGGTTCCCAGTTTCATTTGCCTTCTTTTCTGCCCCTTCCTACCTTTTGAGCTTTGGTTTTGGACAAATACTGCCCTTTTGGCCTCACAATGTTGATTTTACTAAGGAGTGCGTTCCTTCTTGGTGTTGGTACTTGCTTTATAGGCCTGTCTCTTGTTTGGCTGACAGTTGGTATCAAGAAGTGGGTTCAGTTCCAGGATTGAGGGGTGTCTAAGAGTCACAGCCTCATGGACCCCACTTATCTCCATCAGACCAGGAAGTTTTGTCTTTTTTGTGATTTTGAAGTTTGTTCAAAATGCTTTTCTCCTTCTCTGTAATTATTATGAAATAAGAGACGATACAAAAGACAACTCAAATAATTGACGAATGTTGTTTTGTGGACAAAGACGGCATGGCTGCTGAAAGTAGATGACAAGTAGCAACCCATTAAGAAGACTTGAAATGATTACTTGGTAAACTTAAGTGTAAATCTGGACTTGGGAAAGGAAATGTTGTTATTGTTGTTGTTAGGTGCCATTGAGTCAGTACCAACTCATAGCAACCGTATGCACAACAGAACGAAACACTGCCCAGTCCTAGGCCAACCTCACAGTCGTTGCTACGCCTGAGCCCATTCCTGTTGCCACTGTTAATCCATCTCATTGGGGGTCGTCTTCTTCTTCTCTGACCCTCCACTTTACTAAACATGATATCCTTCTCCAGGGACTGGTCCCTTCTGATAATGTGTCTGAAGTATGAGAAACAGAGTCTGGCCATCCTGGCTTCCAAGGAGCACTCTGGCTGCACTTCTTCCAACACAGATTAGTTTGTTCTTTTGGCAGTCCACGGTACTGTCACTATTCTCCTCCAACACCATAACTCAGATACATCAATTCTTCTATGGTCTTCCCGATTCACTGTCCAACTTTCACATGCATATAAGATTACCTAAAATACCATGGCTTGGGTCAGGCAAACCTTAGTCCTCAAAAGTCCGGAAAATAGATTTAGGAATTATAGTATACGATATACAAAATACAGGTCATTTGAAAGTTAAACTTATAAAAGTTGAGTACCACATGTATTGGAAATAAGACAGATTACCCACAGATAATTTCAACTTTTGATTAGCAACCCTAGGTAAGAAAACACTAGGGTAAATATTTCATAGATAAGAACTAGTTATAGCTATGCTTACCATATATTGCTATGAGTATTTATGATGTGCCATTGTATTAAACTGTACAGTCTATACACATGATTTTTCTAATAACTGGATGTATTCCTGTTCAGAACACTGCAAAATAGATTGTTTCAGCATTCTACAAAAGAAAATAAAAGTCAGACATGAAACAATTTGTCCAACGACTTCCCAAGTAGCCAAAAATAAATAAATAAAAATGGAAGAACTAGGGTGAAAATCAAGTTCATCCAACTTCAAACCTTTCCCTCACACTAAATTAGTCTTTTCTTAATACTGCTTATTAAGACTGAATATATTTTTTGCATTCTCCCAACCTCATAATGTGGTCTTGGAATATGTTTTCTCTAAAGCTATTTTCTAGAAAATGTTTTAGGTAATGGATAGGGGGCCTTGTTTGTTGCCTTATGAAATGTATATAAATTCAAGTTTCCACTACTATTAGTTATGTAGAAAAATTAGATCAAAATAGTGACCACCTATCAGACTTGTTCAAAGACCTTAGGATGTGGTTTTCTATCAGGTGAGGAGAAAATTGTGCAATGTACTCAGCAGTCAGCAATTAGGAGACCTACAAGGAGAGTGCTGAGAATCTGGCCTTCACGTTCACTAGCTCAAGGACTACTCTCTACAATCCTTCGGCCGGTATCATGATTACCATTCCACAGACAGCCGTAGAATGATATTAGATGATAGACTATTAAATTAACACGCTGGGATTTGAACACAGATCTTTCTGCCTTCAGTGGCCCACCCATAATGCAGAGCGCTTATATGAGAGTACAGGTACACAGCCCCTAGAGACAGAAGGAGTTACTTTTCTCTGACAGACACACATAACTCTACTACCAAATACCAAATATCACTTGTTTGTTATAATTTCTCTAAGATTTAGGTCTGCTCCTCATTCATCATTATATGACAATCCCATAGTTCCCAGCTGTATACCTGTTCTGTCCCAGGACCTTAACTAGGTTCCTTACACCTGTTATGCCTAGAGAAATAAATATCTGCTGAATCAAAGACTCAGCATTTCATAATCATAACAATATTATGAGACCTAAATTACTATTGTTATGTAAGATGAAAAACAGAGATTGATGAAAGCCAAGTAGGTAGAATTTAACCATGTAGCCGAATCCATGAATCTTCCCATGTTCTCTCCATGATAACCATACCCAGGGATTACCACTAGTAGAGGTTTTCTTTTTTTGTTGGTCATGTTATTTTTTATATTTTTAGGTTTCACAGATTTTGTTATTATTACTGTAAACTCTCTTGGTCGTTGTTGTTGTTAAGTGCTGCCGAGTCGAGACTCATAGACACCCTGTATTGGGTTTCCAAGGAGCAGCTGGTGAACTTGAACTAACGGAGTGGGGGATCTGGGATCTGGCAGAGACAAATACAATCCTGTGGGCCTGGCTGGAAATATATGGCAGCCTTCAGACACAAAGAACCCTATTTCTTCACTGCTATTTGTAGATCCTGCTTACAGTCACCAGACTAGTCTGTCTCTGAAATCCATAAACACCAAGGCTTAGATGACTGCAATTTGAGAGTCAGGGAAGAGGAACAATGAGAAAAGGAGAATGAAGGTGAGGGAGAAAGGCAGCAGGGATAATACTGTATTGGTTCTCTCTTCCACTTGGCCATGGGCATT
Organism: Chrysochloris asiatica; assembly: GCF_000296735.1. Classification (NCBI taxonomy): domain Eukaryota; kingdom Metazoa; phylum Chordata; class Mammalia; order Afrosoricida; family Chrysochloridae; genus Chrysochloris; species Chrysochloris asiatica. The sequence continues at coordinate 13,416,024 of NW_006408525.1, read as the reverse complement.
GACTCTTTTTTTTTCCCCTTAGTTCAAGGTTTTATTGTGAATTGAGTGATAGTTTGCATGGTAGAACATCAGTTTTGCACTCATCCTCTGGTATTTTGTTTCATTGCAATGTTTACAATCCCTTCCTTGTATCCCTTCCATGCATCAACAGTATTTGCTTCTACTACCTCTGTTTTTGTTTGTTTGCTTGTTTGTTTGTTTATGTACACAAAACACTCAAGAGTATATAATCATTTAAACAACCCAAGGGCACATTCTACAAGCCTGCCTCCTGGCCGCCAGCTAACAGCCTTTCTCTTATCATGAATCTAGAGTCCTCAGCTGCTCTCTCTTGCCATGTCCTCAGCTCTGCCTCCATCTCTAGTGTAGCTGCTTCTCTGGTTAGGGGTCCCACATTTTGCTCATGCTCTTCTCCCTTGATGGTCTTAGGAGCCTCTGTTCTGGAATGTAATATTAACCACTCCCCCTTTTATGTTATAAAACTCCTACCTTTATAGTTGTGACAATCACAATTAGTCACGATAACAGCTGCTCACTATTGAATCAAAAGAAGCCTATCCCCATCTCTTTTCACCAGACTCAATCTAGACAAGATGAAAACTATTCAGTGGGGATGCTACCTTCCTCCACACACTCTGAATCTAAATTCCCTCTTGAAAACTTGTAAGCCAGCCACTCCATGCCTTTATATTTATAGCTGTCTCTCCCTCCCCATTTTAGGTAGCCAGTGTCTAAGTTTTGGCATTAACTCTTGACTGACTGTCTTTGGTGCCAGCCCTATGTTAATGGTGTTTTGATGGAGGCAGTGCTGATGGTTATGCCCCAGAAGTCCTTGAGCCTCAGACTACAGAATGTCCTAGAAAGAACAGTGGTATCTTGGGGTGCATTAGGGATAGGGTAGAGGAAAGTAAGTCCTCACTTTTCTCAGGCTTTCTGCTTACTTTGGAGGCACAGGGCCATTCTTAGCTCCTGAGATGGAGGGCTTTGTCCTCTCTGGCCGAGCAGTCCACCAAGCACAGACATTTGCCCTAAGAAAGGACACTCTATCCACTTTAATCTCAGGCAGACTTGAAGGGGATAGAGCATGTGAGAAAAAGAGTTGTCAAAAGAAAAGAGTGTATTTTCATCTTTTCTTGGGTCCTGAAGAGAAGTCAAAGGCATTGCCTAATGTAGAAGTCACTAATTTTTAATGGAAACTTAAGCTATCTGTTACCCCAGTGAAAATGTAGCCTGTTTAAAAAGCAAGAAGGTCAGGGTAGCAGTGTAACCCAATCGTGTTTCGCTAATGGGTCAACTTTTCACTGGACGATTTATCGTATATCACATAGCTTTTACACAAGCTAGTTAAATTTTAGACATGAAGACAATCAAATCTAAAAAGTTCTGGCACCTTGTTTATATTTTCCAATTACTAGTTAAACCTTCATATTCTAATACTGGGAATTTATGTGGGAACTGTAAAATTGCTATAGAGAAAAAGTAGTAGATAATACTTTTGCCTAAAGTAAGTATTGTGAGCTGAGATCTGCTCAAAATTGAACCATTTTCATTCTGAATTCCTTCCTTGTCCAGCAGTGCAAATCCCCAGTATTGAAGTTAGTATGAGAATAGTAGGGTAGAAGTTGGAAAAGGTTAATGGAAACATTTTCAGACTCAAGTCCAGTCATTTATTGGGGAGTAGGGAAGCACTGATTTAAATCCATTATTTGTGAGTTTGGAAGGAGATAATTATTTGCAAATTGCAAAATAAGCATATATAATATTTCCTAGAGTCTTTCAAAACCCTGGCATCTTTCTCTTGGCACATGCAATATTTTCCTTTGCTACTTCTCTAAACACATGAAAGGAGACTGGAACTCATCAGTTTGCTTTTTCGTGATGGTGAATTGTTTGGCACTAAAAAATGTGAAATGAAGAGTTGAAGACGGGGTGTGTTGTTTTTCAGGTAGAGTAATGACAGGTGGTGAGGGGACAGAGAGAAAGGCCAGCTGCCCAGGACAGCCACTGCTCCTTAATTTTCTTGTCTCTTGAACAATAGTTTTAGGACGCATGCAATTATCATGTAAGTAAATATTTAAAATATTTAAATATAATAAATGTACAATGGAAAACTTTATCCCAACCAGTATTTCGATAAAACTAGAACCAGGTACTTTATATTTCATATATACTAACTGTGTGGCACAGTAGGATAAGTACTGGACCTCACGATTGGTTTGAATTGCAAAATCGGCAGTTCAAACTCACCAGTCGTTCCTCAGAAATCCTATACAATGACAATTAACAACAACAACTTTTATAATAAACCTACGGTGGTGGTGATGCTGTGCCATGGAGTCAAGTCCAACTCATAGTGACCCTATAAAGGGTTTCCAAGGCTGTAAATCTTTATAGGAGCAGAAAGCTTCATCTTTCTCTTGCGGAGCAGCTGGTAGTTTCAAACTGCTAACCTTGAGGTTCGCAGCCCGATTCATAACCACAACACTATTAGAGTGCCTAACAGTATTCTCATTTTATAGATTTGAACACTAACTTCAGAGATAGATAATCATCTCCCTACATCCATACATCTAGGAAGGGACATAGCTGGAATTCAAGCCCAACCTTTTTTCTACCAAATGATATTGTTTTGTAATATTTTTAAGAGTCACTCAAGTGAGGAGAGTTAAAATGGACCTTATTGTTCATTCATTCATCCACCTACTGATTCATTTATATTGTTGCTGTTGTTTAGTGCTGTTGAGTCGGTTCTGACCCATTGCGACCCTACACAGGGTTTCTGAGGAGCAGCTGGTGAGCTTGAACTGCTGGCTTTGCTGTTCAAACAACATTGCAGTCCAGCGCATTAACCTACAGAGCCACACCAGGACTCCTCATTTACATTAGGACTGGGGTATCTAATTGGAGGGAAATATTGAAAGTGCTATGGGCTGCCAAAAGATCCAACAGATCTGTGTTGGAAGAAGTGTAGTCAGAGTGCTCGTTGGAGGCCAAGATAGCCAAACTTCGTCTCTCATACTTCAGACATGTTGTCAGGAGCAACCAGTCACTGCAGAAGGATATCATGTTTGGTAAGGTGGAGGGTCAGAGAAAAAGAGGAAGACCCCCAGTGAGATGGATTGGGCTCAAGCATGGCAACAATTGTGAGGTTGGCCCAGGACCAGGCAGTGTTTCTTTCTGTTATGCATAGGATCACTATGAGTTGGTACTGACTCGATGACACCTAACAACAACAACAAGACACCATAGGCTTTGAGGTCAAGTCTTAGCTCTGTCCCTTGCTTTCTTCATGACCCTTGTCAACTCAGTTAACTTTAGGTTCTTGATTATAAGTAGGAGATTGTAATGGTACCTCTTTCAGAGAGTTATGGTGAATTAACTGAAATGATGGCTGGTAGAGGAAACACTCAATAGCTTTAAGATGATGTTGCTGATAGTGATGATGATGATGATGATGACGGTGATACAGTAGTCCTGAGGACAGAAGTGTCAATTCCCTACTAAGAACAGTGACACTAACAGGCTAAGCTAATGGTCAGAGACCTTTGAATCTTAGAGCCTATAAGGATATTTAAGATTTGTGTATTTCCTGCCTCCGGCTACAGATAAAATTGCAAACAGGGCCAAATTAATGTCACATGCTAAACAACTGATTATTCACTGGCCCTTAAATATCACACAGCTTCTTTCTTGCTCATGAATCAGATAAAGAGGGTAAATCCTGCAGACAACAGATGACCCGGTGGGAGTGGTTTTCAATGGTATGGGAAAACCTCTAGTAGACAGTTTCTTTCCAGCGATGATGCTCTCTTCAGAAATCTTGTCAATTTACTCACAGTCACTGACCCTCCAGGCCACAAATGAATGAGGACACAGAGCTATTCAGGGGACTGATTCCTTCCCAAGCCCCAACCTTCATCCAGATGTTTGGCACCATGGAATCAGGTCTAGCCATGGTTTCCCTTGGACAATTTTTTGAAAATTGGTATAATAGTAAAGGATGTGTCATCAGGATCTAAAAACTCTAGCTTTTCCCAAGCAGCATTCCAAGCTCCAGGAGAGGATTTGGGCATCAGAACAGACACATAAGCTGGTTATCACACTTGGAGTAGGCTTCTGCATGCCTCCCACCCACCTCCCTTCCAAGAGCACTTGTCCGCTGCTTGCCCTGTGCCATTCCATATCTCTCCATTCAGACATTACACTATTCATTGCTTCTCAACTTAAGGTATGAAATACTCTAGAAATGAACAGCAGTTTTGTAGCAGATTGATGATATGGCTCCTGAAAGTCTCTTCTCTTAGGAGTTTAGAATTTCAACCCAAGTAAGAAGAGCTGGACAAGGACTAGCACATTTTGCTCTTTCTTGCCTCCATTTTCACTTGCACATGATGATTTTATTAAAATGATACAGCATTTTTATTTGCCATGAAATCACCATTCCACAATTCTAATGGGGTTCAGATGGCTTTACCTGGTAGGTGAACTTTTAGGAACTTTAATGACCCACAGTCCCGGCTAGAAATATGAATGCCCTATTGTGGCTGAAAATCACATTTGTAAGGACAGCATTAGGCTGTAAGATGTAAAATAATAACTACATTGATAAATGATCACTGTAATGCTGTTTTTGTCTCCCTAGATTGTTTCCAGGGATCCCTGGTAGGGCAATGGCTAACAACTGCTACTCAAAGGTTGGTGGTTTGAACTTACCAAAGCCTCCAAATCCACCAGTGGCTCTTCAGGAAAAAGAAAACAAGGCCTGGTGATCCCTTTGTAAAGATTGTTGTTGTTGTGTGTTGTTGAGTTGGTTCCAACTCATAGCAACCCTGTATAGGGTTTCCAAGGCTGTAAGTCTTTACAGGAACAGTCCTGTTTGTGCTTTGGAATGACTGGTGGATTTGAACTGCCCACCACTAAACCACCAGGGATCCCTAAAGATTTTACCCTGGGAACCCCATGGGGAAGCTCCACTCTGTCACATGAAGTTGTTTATGAGTAAAGATTGAGTCAATAGCACAAAACAGCAACAGTTAGTTCCATTTGCGTTCACATCCCCATAGGATGTGAGGGTTTTATTCTGAATGCCATGGCCTGAAGTTGCTGCCTCATCTGCTTTCTGCAGCAAAGCTATTTCTCAAGTGCAGTTTGCCCACCACGAAGCAGAATTTGAGGGTAAGAAAGAGGGGAGTCCCTGGGTCACGCATATGGGTGCTAACTGAGCAATTAGAAGATCATGTCTACCCAGAGGTACATCTGAACAAAAATAAATCATTGAAAACTCTTTGGAGCACAGTTGTTCTCTGGTACACTTGGTTTTGTCATGAGTTGACATCAATTTGTTATAGAGAGAGATCGGAATTCAGAACATACATCTATTATCTAGCTGTTATCTGTCTCATTACTCATAACTTGGCATAGATATTTCTTTGTGTTGATAAATTTTCCAAAGTTTGAGAGATACAGCATGTCTGTACAATGTAGTAGGAAGAATATGAACTGATTTGTTGAGTACTTGCTGTATCTAGATACTGTTCCATAGAGTGTCTCATGTAATTTTCACAACAGCTATATAGCATCCAAAACCCAACTTCCAGTGACCCTCCTATTAAGTGTCTCCAAGGCTATAAATCTTTACCAGAGCAGACAGCCTCATATTTCTCCCTTGGAGCCACTGGTGGGCTTGAACAGCTAACCTTACAGTTCAGTGGTAATCCTGCAGTGCCACCAGGGTTAGGTGCAGTTATTATCTTCATTTTGGAGGGAATGAACACATGGGAAGGTTGAGTAACAGTCTTATAATCACTAGCTACAGCTAGCATACTTCCTCAGAGGCACTTCATTGACCTTATTGTTAACCACCACGCAGCCCTACTTTGGTTTGAGACCCAGGCGAGAGCACAATCTAGCTCTTGAGCTCACTAGCTTGGCTCCAAATCTCTCAGTGCTTCAGTTTCCTAATCTGGAAAGTGAGGGATACCATGCCTGCTGTTTAGGACAATTTTAAGGACTAGAAGAGCTGAATGTGCATGATGTACCTTCAATTTTTTATAACTACAATCACAACAGAATGGCAATGCCTGGTTTGGGGGAGCCACATTTTCTGTGATGCTTTCTGCTCCCGCAAAGATTTTAAAAGCCTCAGAAGTCCAATACAGGGTCCCTATGAGTCGGAACCAACTCTGTAGCACTTAACAACAACAACTATGTTCTATACTCAGTTTTGTCACTAAGTGTTGAGCTTGTGATCCTCGCCTGTAAAATGAAAAGATCAGGGTGTGGAGGTATCTCCAATATAGTTTATACAATGAGCTACTATAAGACTCAGGATCAAGGAGCCCAAAATGATTAAAAAAGGAGTAAAGTTTACCAGTTCTATTATTAGTTGTTGTTGTTGTTGTTGTTGTTAAGTACCGTGGAGTCGGTTCCGACTCATAGTGACCTTGCACAGGATTTCCGAGGCACCAAATCTTTATGGGAGCAGAAATCCTCATCTTTCTCCCGCGGAACCAAAAAGGAGATCATAACAATGTTCCAACGGCTATGATGACGCTCACTGTTGAGTGACCTTAACTGATCTTTATGCAGGACAGGTTACAGAAGACTTCTATACTACGTGTTCCTTGGATGCTATTGCAGATACAGGAACAGTGCAAGGAAGTTCTCTCCTCTCTTTATGGTTCTCTGTCTTCTTCAGTCCCATCCCACCAGGTATAATTATGGTCTAAAACATTTGGTATTAACCCTCTCCTGCCCCTTCCACAATACACACACACACACACACACACACACATCCTCCGTTCTAACTACTTAAAGGAAATGACTTACTTTGAGATGCAATTTAGCTGATTACGTGCAATTATGAGTACACATCTGACATCCAAACCAAGCTCTGCTCTGGGTTTCCTGTGAGGATAGCCAAAAATAGACTTATCTAACCAATGGTGACCAAAGAATTATCATGCCAAATTTAAACTTTTTGATATTCAGCTTTCCTGATGTGACATCCTGTTTTGCAAGAAAGAGCTTGAAAAACATAATAAAAGAAGGCTCATGCTTGATTCTGCTCACCAAGTGACTTGTTCAAAACAACATTTTAATGATTTAAGTGTAAATGAATCAGAAGCATATGGATTATATTTCCCTTAAAATGCACAAGGATTTTTAAATGAGGAAGAGTGGAATGAAGAATTTCCCCACATTGAGTGCTCCTTGGAATTACCTGCTCTAATGCTTTTAGGAAATTGGTGTTGGTGGTAGGGTGGGGTCCGGGGTGGGGGTGGTGATTCACTTTGAACTGCATTTGACAAATGGGGGCAGGGCAGGGAAAAGGTTTCTAGCATCTTTTTACAAGGGGGACCATACTTCTTGGGCATCAAATAATTCATCCCAACCAGCATTTTTGATGAGTTCAATGTAAATGAATCAGTAACATACGGATTGCATTTGAAATACACATGGGATTAAGAATTGAAGGCATAAAGCACTTGGTAAAGTATGTCTGGGGTTTTGCCAAACCCATAATGTTCAAAAATATAGTTTGAAACAATTGATGAATCCCTCCCAGGCCCTGCCAGCCTCACCAGGCGGAGAAGAGCAGTGTGTGCCTGTGGACTGCTGCAGGCACCTCTCTTTCCAATTGTAGTGGGAATTGCAGTGGGAGCCGTCATGTTCCAACGTGTCTCACCTGCCTGGTATCTGGACTGCTTCCTAATTTTAGGATGGGCTGTTTTCCACAGTGTTTTTTGAGTAAGAAAGAAGAAAATGTATTCCTCTTTCATGAGAGCAAGCAAAGATAGGTGGTTCAGCTATTTGTTTTCCAAGATAAACATAAAAGGCAATTGAACAGAGATTGCAATCTGTCCCTAAATGGCATCTGCATCTTGGATGTACTTTTCAGTTGCCTCATTTGGCACCTGTATAAAACACGTGCTTACCTGGGGCTCTGTAGCCTTCCCTAGCTCCTAAACCTATGGCTTCCATGTTTCACCTCTGTGGACTGCTTTGTCTTCTCTCTTCCCATATGCCATATCTTGAACTTGATATTATCTATTGAGCCCCCTGCACATATGGAGATATTACTTTCCTCATTTTATTATTAATCAGAAACTGCCATCTTAACAAAGAAACCCTGGTGTAGCTCTGGGTTGGATTGTTAATCACAATAGTGATGGTTCAGACTCACCAGCTGCTCTGTGGAAAAGATGAGACTCTCTGTTCCCATAAAGATTTGTAGTCTTGGAAAACATATACAGCACCACCATGAGCCAGAATCAACATGGCGGCCATGGGTTTGGGTTTGATTAACCATCATAAACACATTGCATCAACAGAATTTAATCTAACAGAAAGAGAATCTATTTTAGTTTTCCTTTGTGATCTGATTCAGGATAAATTGAGTCATAGGTAACTCCTGGATTACAGTGAATGTCTCTAATATATTGAGAATGTATCTAAAAAGTTGATTTATCCCTGTGTGGATCCCCAAGGGACCAGGAGCCCAGATGGGAAATCATTAGCCTAGATGATCCAAAAGGTATTTCGAGGAGAGAGGTTCCCAGACTAAGTCCTCCAGGAACTTTGATAGCATTTTGACAAATCTTTCCAGGTAGACAGACCTGGTAGTTCTGAGAATCCTCACAAGGAGAGGGTAAAGCAGACGAGTGAGTCATTTTTCTTCCCAGCGCTTTGCTCCATCGGCCTGTTCCACTTAAGACCTCTGTGGAGACACCAATGGTTTCCATCTATCGCAGCTACCCAAACACCTATTTTATTTTAAAGACAATTAAGTGTTGTTTTTAGGGCCAGTGAAAGGGCTTTTTTTTTATAAATCCAAGTAGGTAGGGAAGCATTTCCTTTAGTTGTTGTTGTTATGTACCATGGAGTCGGTTCTGACTCATAGCAACCTTGTACAGGGTTTCTGAGGCTGTAAATCTTTACGGGAACAGAAAGACTCATCTTTCTCCTGTGGGAACAGCTGGTAGTTTTGAACTGCTGACTATGAGATTAGCAGCCTGATTTGTAACCGCTGTGCTACCAGAGTTCCTTTAGTAGTAATTGAAAATAAATGTGTTCTATAAATCTCTGCAAAGCAGACAAACCTCTGACAGATGTCTTGAGAGCTTGATCATCTAGAGATGGTCATGGACCTATCTCTCGACATGAATGAAAGTATGCAAATGAGATAATCAAGTAGGCTGGAAGAGCCTTCTCAAAACCAGCTGTGACCTTTTTTTAAATTTTCTGTCTGCTACACGCCTTCCTGAAAGAGTAACACGGCAACATGGCTCAGAGAAAACAAGTCACGGGAGGACTTATAATTACAGAAAGGGAGGAGACCCCCTTCTCCCAGTTTGTCCAATGGGTTTTTCGGTTGTCAAGCACCAGAATGATGTAACAATAGCAGCTCTTTTACATCTGTGGCTCTGTACATTTACGCTTGAATGGCCAAACATTGGCAGAGAGGTTGAGTCACAAGGAGCATGCGTATATGCGCTTCATTGTATAGTTTCAGGAAAAGCAATCAAACTAGGGGCACTTAGGCATTACAGTGGGGCTGGCTCAGAAACAGGACAGACAAGTGCACAGGCCATAGCCCAGGAGATCTGGGGGAGGGCTGACAGAAGATCGATTGGCCATCCTGGGCCATTTTAGCAAACAGTTTACATAGGCATTGTGGGCACTGGGTTTAAACTAAATGAAAAATATCAGGAGAATTTCCTATAAAGTGGACTTGATCTATATTAGGGAACAGGCTAATTATAGGGATTGGCATATATGGAATCAAAGTGAAACACTATATGGAACTAGGGAGTGGTGGTCTTTTATACCAGGGTGGTCTGAAACCCGGGTTTAATGTATGTACAATATACAAACATTTTTGACAGACCATTAACACCTATAATCTTGTAAATATTTGCAATTTTCTAGATCATAAATATAGCTGCATAAGCAGTTCTTTCAGAACATCATTTATACACCATTAAAGGTTAATTTACAAGTTAGTACCTTATAGAAAGAAGATATGTGGGCTTTATGGTAACTTTCTGCAAAGGGAGACTGTTGTCTCCACAAGCAATTTGTAGCTCTCCTGTGGGTCTGTCTGGGGTCCTATTCAAAGCACTATGTGAATTCTTTTCATCAGCTCATGTTCACAGCAAACTTAATCTTCTGGGGTTTTTTTTTTTGTTTTTGTTTTTTTTTTTGTGAGGAGAGAAGTAGAGGGGAGAGAAAGATCTGAAGTCTTCTGGCTGCCCTTTCAAGCATCCAACTATTTATTTAAATTGTCTCTCTTAACAGCAATGTCATTTGTCACCGGGCCTCTGATACCTGCTGTTCTACCTTAGCCTCCATCCCAACGGGTTCTGATACATTTTGACTTAATGAACCCTCTGAGAATGGAAGTCTGACCTCTAAGGCTGCCGTTGTGTAACACTACATTTTGAAAAGAGCAAAGAGAAAGGGAAGGAGAAGGGACATGTATTCTGTGCAGCACCTTTTCCTCTCCAGCCAGGCAATCCTGACATTTCACCCAAGACAGAGATCAGGATCCAGGTTCCAATAGGAACTCTTCATGAATTACTAGCAACAGAGAGGATCTGGGGCGCTCCTGGGAGCATCTCTTCTTGCTTGGGTTGGTAAATGTGGGTCAAATAAATGAGGAGAAAACCACAGAGTGAGGTCAAGTGACCACATTGGATTTGTGTTTTCTGTAAAGAAGTTGAACTGTGTAACTGATTCCATGTGTTGTAGCCTCTTTTCCTCTGGTGAAGGATTGCATCGGTATCAGTGCCCTTCTCCTGAAATATGAACAGCCGGCTGTATGCCTCCCTGGCCTGCCAGAGAAGCTGCTCATGCATTGTACGCCTGCTCTGTCTCTAAGGCCTCTGCCGCTTAGCGGAGTCTCAGTGTTTTCCAGCAGCTCTGGTTTTCAGGAGCTCATTAAGACACCGGAAGCAAATTTCAAGAAGTTTGCAGAGTCTACTTTTATACTCCCTTCCCTACTTTTTCTGTTGATTTGGGAAAACCTCCCAAGCGTATCTGATCTTCTCTGTGCTCTCCAACTCCCTCAAGCTCCACCCAGTTGGACAGACAGCAAGACCGCTCTCTCATACCTTCCCATGCCTTTACCATCCACGCATAGCAAAGAGAATACTGACCTGGGAGTCTAGACATTTGGATTTTAGTCTTCGCTCTGCCACTATCTCACCTCTTATTTGTTCACGACTGTATTGGCAGTTAACTAAACTGTCTTAAAATTCCCTTTCCTAACCCATATTCTACCTTCTCTGGTTCCTCTTGTTTGGGACCCATAAATCCTGTTAATATTCCCCTCCCTTACCTCCCAAAGACTTTGTTTTTGTAGCAAACAGTTTTACCCTCCTCTGAACTTTTCTCCCCAGTGTTCAAGTTTGGGGTCTATCATCACATATATTTTAGTGTGTTTTTTGTTTTGTTTTGTTTTGTTTTGTTTTGTTTTGCTGTTAGCTGCCTTGGAGTCAGCCCCCAATGCATGCTGAACCCATTTCTGGGCCTAAGCCATCCTCCTGATCAGCTGGGGATTGGACCATTGTGATTCATAAGGTTTTCGTTGGCTGATACTCCCATCTAAATCATAGCTATGCTGAATGGTTTCCATTGCCTTTCTCCATTCCACATTTACCTTTCCATACTGGTTTCATATTATTGAAAAATAAATGTTGGCATAGGCTCATGGGTTTTGTGGGAATTAGGGATTCTCACATACTCTGAAAAGAAACTCAAGATTTGAGCAAATAACGCAGTGTTTAATTGAGTCAGAGTTTTAGGCTATGGCTAAGGATTTAGGGAGAAATAGAAGGGCATTATGCTTGGTAAAGTGGAAGTTCAGGAAAATAAGAGGAAGAACCCCAATGAGATGGATTGGCACAGTGGCAGCAGTAATGGGCTCAAGTGTAACAATGATTGTGGGGTTGGCACAAGACCGGGCCATGTTTCCATCTGTTGTGCACAGGGCTGCTATGAGTTGGAACTGACTTGTGGGCACCTACAAAAAGGATTTGAGGAGCCTGAATAGGACCATCGGTTTGGAAGTCAATGATAGGATTGCATGAGCAAAGTAGGAGTAAAAAGGCATAATACTGATTATTATTATCACTGAGGTGATGGCTCTGTGCACGTTGGTAGTTAACTGCTGAGTTGATGTGTTAGCTCTTTCTCTGGAGAGTCCCTAATACTCTCTTTCCTTGTCTGCACATTGTGTTCAGCTAAGCAATGCGTCAGGTTGCATGTCCTCAAGTTCACTGTAAGCATTGCTTCAAAGAGCTGTGATTTCATGGTATGTCCTTGGTTTTTGTTGCGTGTCAATAGATGAAACAGCCATACACAGAAAGTGTCTGTATCTTTTGTAAATTTGTTGTTGGAGATCATCCATGATGCTATTTCGTGTCCTTTATGTCGGGAACCTTGTGATGAAATTTTTACTTAGAGTTCAGTGCTAAACTTCAAAACGAAACCACAGCAAACCTTTGTGTCCCTCAGTGAACTTATGGTGGTTGCTTTTAGTAGGTATTAAGAGTAGTGGAACGCAAGAGTACTAGTGGAGTGATTTCTTAACTCAGAAAAGCCACACATCATTGTCTCCTCTGCTGTCTGCCTTAATTACCCAGACGCACTTGCTTCAAGGATGTTCACTCAGTTGCCATTGCTTCCTTATTTAAGGCTTCTAGACTAGTTCAGCACTCTTCTTTCTTTTCCTTATCTCCAACACTCAACTCTTGGTTTGCTACCCTTGTTTTCACATTATTTTCATATCTGAATCTCCATCACTTTGGGAAAAGAAGAGGAGTTCAAATAATGTTACTTCCTCCATGTACTATTACACTCTGCAGAATTCTACTGGGGAAGCAGTGATTGATCTAAGTTTATCAAAGGATGTTATTGTAAGAGATGCCTCCAAACAAGGTTTGAAAACAGGAAGAGAGAGAGAGAGTTTTTGAACAAAGACATTTAGGAAATGTTAAATATTCTAATTGTCTCTTGGAGAGTCTTAGAGAAATATAGAAATGAAATGTGTTGAAACATATAGTCCTGTCTCATATGACACCCAAAGGAGCTTGTATTCTACTGAACATACTTTGAGAACTTCTGATTTAACCCAAATTTCGGATTCCACTGATGAATCTTTGAGGCCAGCAAGTAGAGGTGATATTGGGTCAGTAACGAGATGGAGAGTGGTCTTACCTGTTTCCCAGATGACCCCTCTCTTTCATGACTTAGGACTTTAACCCTGAATGGATATTGAAGGTCCACCATCACTGACCCCTGCAATGACCCATCCATGCTCATCAACTCACACAGCCCCCCACATTTGGGCCTTTTTGGATCAAAGTAAGAAAAACTCTTTTAGAGGGAAAAAAAAAAAAAAGTGTTGGCTCTTGTAACTGGAAGTCCAAGGGTAGGCTGAATCCTGGGGCTTAAATTAAATCATCAAATCTGCTCCTTTCTCATTTTCTTGCTTTTTCTCATTGACTTTATTCTTAATCTTTCTCTGTATGTTGGGAGAGAAGTCCACTAACTATCCAAATTTACATCCTGTAGACCAGAAATTCAAAAGGAAAACCTAGCCTTCTCTCTCCTGTTATTCGTATACCAAATAACATGGAGGGACTATAGATGAGTCTGTTTGCAAGGTCACATGTCAATCCCTGGACCAAGAGCTGAAATCAGAGTGTTGTATAGAATGATGGCTCTAACCAGGTCAAGGACTTACCTACTTAGGGAGAGGTTAGTGACAGAGGGAAAACTGCCAGTCCACCACATGAATACAAGCATGTGTCTTCTCTGTTCTAGAAGCATCCATTATCCCATTTTCTTTAAAAATGTCCTCCTTAAGGAAAAGCAGAGCCACATTTCATTCGATTTCTGTCAGTCACTTGTACCTACAATGTTCCTGCTTACAACACTGTCATTTACATTTACAACACTTTCACATTTATTCACATACATCTTGCCTCCACAACTATTCTATAAGCTCTACCGGGTATGGTGCTGTGGGTTAATGCGTCAGACTGCAAAGTCAGTTTGAACCACAAGGTCAGTGGTTCAAGTTCACCAGCTGCTTCTTAGCAACCCTATACAGGGTCGCTATAGGTGGGAACTTGACTTGACGGCACTTAACAACAACAACAATCCCTCCCTCCCCAACCTAGTACACTTCCTTTTTTCATTCTGCAATTTTTTTTTTAATTGAGTACCTATTGTGTACCAGATATTTTGCTAAGCGCTAGAGATTGAAAAATTATTGAAAATTCAGTATACTCAGACAATGAACAAATAGTCACTGATCTCCATCCCTTGTGACTGTCCCACTGCTATGAATGAAACCTATTCTCTCAGCCATGTGTGATGGTTATATTTTTAGTGAGGTAGTTATGTAGCCTTGGACTAGTCATTTCCTCCTTTTGGTCCTCCAATTCTTTAAGCATGAAATAAGGACATTAACAAGCTGCTCTCCAAATGTAGCACTAAAGGATAAATACTAGACTGCTGACAGAAAGATCTGTAGTTTAAACCCACCAACCACTCCTTGAAACCCCTGTATGGGGTCACTATGAGTCAGAACTGACTCGACAATACGAAACAGCAACAACCAGTCAAGGACAGGAAAATGGAAGATTCTAGAGTATAGCTTGGACAAGAAAAGATGCAATTTTTTGCACTTTTCTTTGTTTCTCTCCTAATTTAGCTTACGTCTGGACTCTCCCTCAACATAAATGATGAAAGAGAATGCTGACTCCATGTCTGTCCCCTTTACCACATCTTACTTTCATATAAGCCGGATGCCTCATTGTAAAAAGCCCCATTGTAAAAGGTGCATTCATTGTAACCGGTCATATCATTTACATGTGTTCTACAATTTACACAGTCCCCACAAGCAACTCTTTGAAGCAGAGAAGGAAGACATTGTTTTGTCCCCATTCTACAGATGAGAAAACTGAGGTTGAGCTATAACTACTTGATTGCCCAAGGTTACCGAGTGGATATGAGTTCTAGAATAGAGTCAAGACACTGCCCTCTTTCAATAAAACAGAAAACCAAAAACCGAAGCAGTAGTCATTGAAATATGCTTCATATTAGGAAGTAAATCTCCAGGCCTTTCTTCTGAGATACTTCTGGGTGGATTCAAACCTCCAACCTCTGGGTTAGCAGCTGAGCACATTAACTGCTTGCACCCCCCCAAGGAATCCATGTAAGGCTGCAGCATAGCCTGAAAGATAGATTCAGTTTATGCCACTAAAAGCCTGGATCCCATGAAAGCAAAGTCTGTGAACTTCTTTGGATGTTTAAGTCAAAATGGCTTTGGTGAAGCATAGTTCTTAGCCACAACATAACAAGGCCCTTGGCAAAGAAACAAGGAATACCAGGAACACAGTGTCTGAAAGGAAAACGTAGCAGAATGCCACATATATCAAGCCGTTCTCACGGTCTGGGGATGAAAGAAATTAGGGCAAGGGAAAATCTCACCATGTTTGGGGCCCTCCATTCTGTGAAGTTCTCATTCAGGTCCTTGCAAAACCCAGCCATGCTTTCCCTCATTCCCCTACGTCCTGACTTTCATTTTGAAGTTCAAGTGCCTGCAAAGCGAAACCCAGTCCACATGTTTCTGATTCATTTACACTTAACTCATCAAGCTGTGTTTAGAAGGAGCTATCTGGTGTCCAAAAAGCTTTTGGAGTCCATTCTTTTTTTCCTTTTAATAAATGATTGGAAGTCTTTTTTATCATCGTGTTCATGCTTGGGTTGAACTCAGATAAACAAAGGACATCCAAAAAAGCTAGTAGAGATGCAATCTCAAATCTGCCCAGAAACCTCGAGGGACCCCTATGGTTAACAGGGTGTTTGGGGTTCTGTGGTCATGAGGCAAAGTTAGGGGAACCTGAAAAAGCTAGAGGGGAAGTAGCTTTCCCAGAGCCAACTCATATACCCTACCACAAAGGTTAGTGAGAAGCAGACAGGGCCAGAGACTTGAGGTTAGGGGTTTTTCCCATCCCTGCCCATCCACTCAATTTCTGGCTTGGAAGAAGACAGTCACCCCAGGGGAAATGTCCTGGTCACGGTAAGCACTCCTAGTCTCCCTCATCTCTTACCTGGGCCACCTCACCCCTAACTCTGCTTGTATGCTTGACCCCTGACCGTCCAGACTTCACTCTGGTAGAAGCCAGGACCAGCATGGACGACATTAGCTAGATCATTGGAGTCTCTTGAAAAAAATCCCAAATCCTTGCCATATCCAAAGGATTCAGCTTGACCCAGCCTCACCTGCCCCTCCAACCTCATCCTCTTCTGTTCATCCTAATCCTCTACTGCAGTCCAAGAGCTTCCATCCACTGGCGGTCAATGTCAGCATCTTTACATTTGCTGTTCTCTCAGCCTGGGTGGTTCTTCCTTCAGACAGCTGACTCTCTCTCATTATTGATGTCTTCATTCAGATACATTTTCTATCTTCATTCTATCCTAACTTGTGAGAGGTACCTCCAAAGGAAAACTAAACAAACACTGTTATTGTTGTTCAGTGCTGGCGAGTCAGTTCTGACTCTTAGTAACCCTGTAGAGCCTTTCCGAGGAGCAGCTGACATGTTTGAACTGCTGACTATGTGTAGTTGGGAGTCCAGTGCTTAGCCTACAGTGCCACACCAGGACTCCAGACAAAGACTTGTTGTTGTGTTGTGAAGTGCTGTCTAGTCAGTTCCAACCCATAGCGACCCTCTATAGGGTTTCCGAGGAGCAGCTGGTGAGCTTGAACCACCAACCTTACAGTTCAAATGGCTTTGCAGTCTGGCGTATTAACCCACAGTGCCACACCAGGACTCCAGACAAAGACTGTTGTTGTGAAGGACCTTAGACTCGGTTCCGACCCATAGCGACCCATTATAGGGTTTCCGAGGAGCAGTTGGTGAGCTTAAACTGCTGACCTTGCAGTTCAAACGGCTTTGCAGTCTGATGCATTAACCCACAGCACCACACCAGGACCCCATGAAGTTCACTGTATTAACCAGACAAAGACTACTCACACATTAATACCTGTTTGTTTTCCTTAGTAGGTATACTGTTTGACATTATCGTAGTCATTTCTTCATTTATATGGTTATTTCTGTTGACTCGCATCATAGTCTAAGCTCTGGAGATTAAGAGCCATCTGTCTTAGTCATCTCTGAGTTTCCAGTGTTTGGAACAGCACCTAAAACACAAAGTAGCCACTAGCCAGCCTCATTGAGTCAGCCCAGGTGTGTCTGAGAACTGTACTCTATTGACTTTTCCATAGCTGAGTTTTCAGAAGATTGACAGGACTTTCTTCCAAGGGACCTAAGGGTAGACTTGAACCACCAACCTTTTGGTTAACAGGTGAGCACATTGTTTGCATCACCCAAGGACTCCCAGAACTCAATAAGTATTTTCTGAGGGAACAAGTGAATGAATAAAAGCCCTTGACATTGATTTTAAACCTGGAGTCACACATGACCTCTGGAGCCAGGGACATGCCCTGAGCAAGCTGCTGTTGGGAGGAGTCACACCTCTGCCCTGGAGAAGGTGGCTTCAGTCTGTGGCTCTCAAGCCTCTGACATTTGGAGCAGATGTTGTAACAGGGACTGATGTGGTAAGGGAGTCTAAACCAAGGTGCTGTAGGATTCGTTTCTTTGGAGAGTGTTGGAATGCTAGATGCTACAGAGGCAAGTTGGACCTGACCCCTGACAGGACCAGAGAGGCTCGGGGAGAGGCAGCCAGAGTCAGGTCAACAGACACTTACATGCCAGCTCAGACATTTGCTGACTGTGTGCCTTTGAGCAAGTCTTGTGCCCTTCCTTCCCCATGTACAATGGGGATGATAGTATCTAGTTCACAAAGTGGTATATAAAATGGACAAAGTTCCAAACGCAGGATCCAATATAAATGGGTGTTCAGTAAATGGAAGTCATTGTTACTAGAGGAGTTCTTGGGTTACTGCATTCATCTGCTAACTGAAAGCCCACTCAGAGGTTCCCTGCAAGAAACCTGATAATCTATTTCTGAAAAATCTGCCACTGACAACAACTTTGTGGAGCACAGTTCTACTTAGACACACATGCAGTTCCCATGACGGGGATTTGATTCAAATGGCAACCGTTTTGGTTTTATTGTTAGTTGAAAAGACGCTGGGGATGAACCAGAGAAATAGCTATTTTATGATTTGAGGGTAGGGCCTTCTCCAAACCAGTGTGACCTGGGAAATACCTTAGCCTACCAATCTGACACTGACACTGCCAACTGGACACTGATGGGGAAAGATGCAAGCAGTTAGTGGAATGCTCTGTGTGATGGTTGTATGCTGTCGAGTCGATTCTGACTCATAGCGACCCTGTATAAGGGTCTTTACTGGAGCAGAATGCCTCATCTTTCTCCCAAGGAGCCACTGGTAGATTAGAACTACTGACCTTATAAGTAGCAGCTCTGCTCTTAATCCACTACACCACTAGGGCTCCTGGGAACGCTCTGGATAAAGGAAACTAATTCCACACTTATTCTCACTGTGTGGGAAAGGAGTTCTTCAGTAAAACCCTGCAGGGAAAAACTAATAGATGATGATTAAATTGAGTCCCTGGCTAAATGATCTTAATATATTTTTTTTCTGGATATAGCCATTAACACATCTTAAAAACCCAATGTTATGAGATGTCCCGAAAAAAATATGTATTATAAATCTTAACCTCTACTTCTGTGGTTACAGTTCCGCTTGGGAATGGGTTGTTTTTGTGATGTTAATGGTGAAGGATTAGTGTAGGGTGTGTTTGACAGCAGAGCAGAAATGGGGAGAAAGAATTGCCAAACCGTATGAAGCTCCCCAGGAACAGAAACCCCGAAGAGAGAGAGAGAGAGAAGCCCAAAGCTGACAGAGAGAAGATTTCCTCTAAATCTGACACCCTTAATTTAGACTTCTAGCCTCCTAAACTGTAAAAACAATCAATGTCAGTGTGTTCTAGTCACCTACTTGCAGTCTTTCTGTTACATCAGCCCTAGATAAGTAAGACACCAAGCTATCATTCTCATTCAAACAACAAACTCTAACTTCTGCAGGATGCGTTGAACATGCTTGGCACTAGGAACCTGTCTAATATGTTGATTTTTTCCAACCTGGTGTGGCGCTGTGGGCTAATGCGTCAGATTGCAAAGTCATTTGAACTGCAAGGTCAGTGGTTCAAGCTCACCAGCTGCTCCTTGGAAACCCTATATAGGGTCTCTGGGTTGGAATCGACTTGATGGCACTTAACAACAATAATATTTGATATAGGTAACCTTCGTGACACAATGGTTAAGTACTTGGCTGTTAATCTGAAAGTTGGCTATTTGAACCCACCACCTGGTGTGACGCTGTAGGATCAGCACTGGACTGCAAATCACACGGTCAACAGTTCAAACCCACCAGCTCCTCATTGGAAACCCTTTAAGGGTTGCTATGAGTAGGAACCAACAGCTGGCTTTACAGGAGAAAAGACCTAGAGATCTGCTCCCTTAAAGAGAGTTGTTGTTGTGTGCAGTTAAGTCGGTTCCGACTCATGGCAACCCTGACTAGGGATCGCAAGGAACATCTGGGGGGTTCGAGCCACTCTGTCCTTGTAGTTAGCAGTCCAGTGCTTATCCCACAGAGCCACACCAGGACTCTGCCGCCATAAAGATTACAGCCTAGGAAACCTTAAGAGGCAGTTCTGTGCTTCGTGTAGGGTCACTAAGAGTCACACTGACTGGATGGCATACAACAATAACATATATGATACATTATGCATAAAAATGTATTGTTGTTGTTGTTATATGGCGTCGAGTCGGTTCTGACTCCTAGTGGCCCTGTAATGGGTTTCCGAGGAGCAGCTGGTGAGCTTGAACCGCCGACCTTGTAGTTCAAACAGACTATGCAGTCCAGTGCATTAACCCACAGTGCCACACATAGTATGTGTACACTTGAGTATCCTTTTTCCTTTAACATTACAGTGTATTTGTTTTTCTTTCTATAAACATTGCTTCGTAAATATATTTTTTGGATAAGCAATCGACTACAGTGTTGGAAGTTCAAATCCTCAGTAACCCTGTACAGGGTTGCTATGAGTTGGAACTGACTCAATGACACTTAACAACATGCAATATTCTGGTTTTCAACAATTAGGTTTTTCTTCCAGGTTTTCATTACTGTAAATAGTGATGTCATACGTAAGTCTCTGAGTTTTATGTCGTTTTCTTGAAAGAGAGTACCAGAAGTGAGTTTGTGGATCAAAAACTATAGATATCTTTAAAGATTTTGATAAAACTTGGTTTCAAAAAAAACAATGATGGAGTTTAACAAGTTAGCTGACTTTACTTAAAATTATTTTTTATTGTGAGTTAAGTGAAGGTTTACAGAGCAGATCATCAGTTTTACATTCAACGATCCATACATTTTGCTTCATTACCATGATTGCAGTCCCCTCCATGTACCATCAATTAACAATGTTTACCTCTATTCACTTTAATTCTTGCATTCCTCCTTGTGTCTCCGCTACCTTCTTCTTCCCACATCCAACCTCCCTCTTGTTGTATATCGTCTGCCCCATTACTCATGTTAGTATGTGTCTACCCTTTAGCCCAAGAATAGTTTTCTTGGTAAAAGAATGTTTCTTTTATCAAGAAAACCTTATCGTAGCTTTTTACAACATTAGTCTCATGCAATATTTGTCTTTTTGTGATTGAGTATTTTCACTCAACATAATGTCATCCAGGTTCATCTGTGTTGTGAGGTCTTCAAATAAATTATTAGTTGAAGGAAAATAATTCATCATTATTCTTCAAAAGCCATGCATAGAATTTCATTATGTGTATGTACCAAAGTTTGTTTATTGTCTCCATTTTTCTGGTATTGTGAATTAAGGTACTAAAGTGAATGTGGTTGTGTATATATCTATTTGTGTTATGGCTTTGATATATTGAGGGTATATACCAAGTAGAGGGATTGCTGGGTCATGGGATTTCTATTTCCAACTTTTTGAGAAAACACCATTTCCACAGAGGTTGTACCATTTTATAGTCCCACTAGCAGTGTAGGAGGGTCCCAGTCGCTCCACGCCCTCACCAGCATTTGTTGTTTTCTGTTGTTTGTTGGTTTTTTAACTTTGCTGTTAATGCTAGAGTATAACGATATCTCATTGTTGTTTTGATTTGCATCGCTTTTGCACTAGGACTGCAAAGTTGATTTGAACCTCAAGGTTGGCAGTTCAAGCTCACCAGTTGCTCCTTGGAAATCCTACACAGGGTTGCTATGTGTCTGAACCGACTGACGGCACTTAACAACAACAATGAGGACTAATTATCCTTTGTATATATGCATGAAGGATTTCTGATGGGACGCCTGTGGGTTAGTGCACCAGAATGCAAAGTCGTTTGAACCACAAGGTTTGTGGTTCAAGCTCACCAGTTGCTCCTAGGAACTCCTATACAGGGTGTCTATGGGTCAGAACCAACTTGATGACACTTAACAACAACAATGGCTAATGATCATGATCATTTCTTCATGTTCGTTGTCTGTGTGAGTATCTTCTTTGGTGAAGTGTCTGGCCATGTCCTCTGCCCATTTTTTAATTTGATTATTGATCTTCTTGTTGAGACATTGAAGTAGTCTATAAATTTTAAAGAGTAGTCCTTTGTCTGATATATCATTGCCAAACATTTTTCTCCAGTCTGTGGGTTCTCTTTTTACTTTTTTGGTGAAATGCTTTGATGCACTTAAGTGTCTAATTTTTAGAAAATGCCAGTCATCTCTTTTGTCATCTGCTTCTAAGTTTCCAATTTATTTATTTATCATGTATTTATGCCATGCTTCAGGGCCCCTAAGTCTGTCCCTATCTCTTCAGTCATGATCTTTTAGTGTTCTAGGCTTTACACTTAGGTCTTTAATCCATCTTGAGTTCATTTTTGTACATGGTGTGAGATATGAGTCTTGCTTAATTTTTATACAAATGGATTTCCAGTTTTGCCAGCACCATTTGATGAAGAGACTATCTGTCTTCAACATTTAATGCATGTTGGCCCTTTGTTGAAGATGAACTGACTGTATGTAAATGGATTTACTTTTGGGTTCTCAATTATGTTTCATCGATCAAAATAGCCTTGTACCAATACAAGACTGGGAAGTGAAAGGCCTCCTACTTTGTTCTTCCTTTTAAATAATGCTTTGCTTATTCAGGGTCTCTTTCCTTTTCATATAAAGTTAGTGATTAGTTTTCCCACCTCTTTAAAAATGAAGTTGGCATCTGAATTGGGAGTGTATTATATCTATAGATTGCTTTGGGTACCATTGACATTTTCACAATATTAAATCTTCCTGTCCATAAACATGGTGGTGTTTTGTTACGTGCTATCGAGTTGGTTCCAACTCATAGTGACCCTGTATAGAGTTTCCAAGGAGCAGCTGATGGGTTTGAACTGCTAACCTTGTAGTTCACAGTTCAGTGCTCATCCTACAATGCCACATATATTCCTCAATTTCTGTATGTCTCTTTTGGTTTCTTGTAGTCATGTTTTGTAGTTTTGTTTGTATAGTTCTTTTGTTTCTCTTTGGCTGGCTATTGTAAATGGTATTATTTTCCTGATTTCCCTTTTCAGAGTTTTCTTTATAAGTATAAAGATATCCAACTGATTTTTTTAGGCTGACCTTGTAGTCTGCCATTTGCCAAATCTATCAATGAACTCCAATAATTTTCTTACTGAGTGTTTGGGATTTTCTCTAAGTATAGGATTACATCATCTGCAAATAGAATTTTACTTCTTTGCCAATTGGATTCCATTAATTGCCCTTTCTTGCCTTATAGCTCTAGCTAAGACTTCCAGCACAATATTGAAGAGGAGTGTTGATAAAAGGCATCCTTTGTCTGGTTCCGTTCACAAGGGGAATGACTTCAGTTTCTCATTGTGAGAGTGTTGTTAGCTTTTAGTTTTGTATGTATGCCCTGGATTATGTTTAAGAATTTCCATCTATTCCTATTTTGTTGAGTGTTTTTTATCATTAATGGGTGTTGGATTTTGTCAAATGCCTTTTCTGCATCAATTGATATGACGATATAATTTTTTCTTTGTTTTATTTATGTGGTGGATTAACTTTGATTGTTTTGCTAATATTGAACCATCCCTGCATACCTGGTCTGAAAGTCACTTGGTCCTTATGTATTATTTTTTTGATATATGGTTGGACTCTATTGCCTAGCACATTGTTGAAAATTTTTGCATCTGTGTTCATACAGTATATTGGTCTATAATTTTCTTTTTTCATTATGTTTTTGCCTGGTTTTGGTATCAGAGTTATGCTTGCTTCATAAAATGAATTTGGGAGTTTCCCATCCTTTTCTGTATTCTGCAATTGTTTGAGTAGAATTAGTGTCAGCACCTTTTTAACTGTTTGGCAGATTCACCAGTAAAATCATCTGGGACTGAACTTTTTTTAG
This sequence comes from Chrysochloris asiatica, assembly GCF_000296735.1. Lineage (NCBI taxonomy): Eukaryota > Metazoa > Chordata > Mammalia > Afrosoricida > Chrysochloridae > Chrysochloris > Chrysochloris asiatica. The sequence goes on along the minus strand of NW_006408525.1, from coordinate 13,392,550 downwards.
TTGGGAATTTTTTAATGACTTTATCAACTTCTTCTCTTGTTATACGACTGTACAAGTTTTCTACTTAAAGTTTTCTATTTAGTTTAAGCAAACCTTGTGTTTCTAGGAATTTGTCCATTTCTCCTAGAGTTCCAAATTTGTTGGAGGACGTTTCTTCATAGTAGTCTAGTACATTTTTTATTTGTTGGTTCTTTTGTGATGACACCCGTGTAATTTCTTATTTGTGGTATTTTTATCTTCTCTTTTTATTTTCTTGGATTTGTTAATGGTTTGTCAATTAATCCTCTCAAAGAACCATCTTCTTGTCTTATTGATTCTTTCTACGCTTCTTCTGTTATCTATTGCATTTAGTTCCACTGTAACCTTTATTATTTATCTTCTTTGGGTGGCGGTAGGCTTACTTTGCTTCTCTTTTTCTAATTATTGAAGATGTTGAGTTAAGGTGTTGGTTTTGGTTCCTTCTTCTTTTTGGATGTTTAGGTTTATTGCTGTAAATTTCCCTCAGAGCACTGCTTTTGCTGTGTCCCAAAGGTTTGTATGTTGTGTATTCATTCTTGTTTATTCAAGGAATTTTTATTTCATTTTTTATTTGTTTTATTACACAATAGCTTTTAAGCAGGGTGTTATTCAATTTCCATGTATTTGAAGTTTTACCTTGATCTCTTTATTGATTGTTTCTAATTTTATAGCATTGTGATCTGAAAAGAGACTTTGTAGTATTTTGTTGTTTTAAAATTTGTTGAGGTTTGCCTTATGGCCTAATATATGGTCTATTCTGGAGAATGTTCCATGGACACTGGAAAAGAATGTGTATTGTGTTGTTGTTGGGGCGAGTGTTCTCTATATGCCTCTGAGGTCAAATTGATTGTTGTGTTTAGTTTGTCTGTGTCTTTATTGAGTTTTCGGTTGTTCTGTTTTCATTTAATGTGATGAATTTAAAATCGCCTACTATTGTTGTAGAGTTGTCTAGTTATTTCTTCAGTCCTATTAGAGTTTGATTTATGTGTTTTGAGGCTTTGTCATTAGCGGCATAGATATTTATTATGGTTATGTCCTCTTGTTCAATTGACTCCTTTATCATGATGTAATTTCCTTCTTTGTCTCTTATGCTGGTTTTTGCATTAAAGTCTTTTTTATGAGATATGAAAATTGCCACTCTGACTCATTTTTGATTGCCATTAGCTTGATATATATTTTTTTCCATCCTTTGTTTTTTAGTCTATTTCTGTCTTTGTGTTTAAGAAGTATCTCTTATAAATAGCATATTGAAGGATACTGTTTCTTATCCATTCTGCTCCCCTCTATCTCTTGACTGGTATATTTAATCCATTTGCATTCAGTGTAATTATCGCTAGGTATAAATTAATTGCTGTTATTTTGCTGTGGGGTTTTTTGGGGCAGTGCTCCTGGTTTCTTTGTTCCACACAATTGTCTGCACTGAGGTCATTTTCTTTGTGGGTTTTCTTTTCAACTTCATTTCTTTTTTGTTTATATTTACTAAGTCTTTAGATTTTCCTCTTTTTTATTTTGACATAAAGGTGTATTGATTTTCTTTGAGCTTATCCTGTAATTTATTGTTTCCTCCCATTTACAATAATCTGTTTTGTCTTGAAACCTGCTTGACTTCCTCACCATTTGGATATTCTGCATCTACATTATTCTATTCATATTTTTTGCTTTATAGTTGACTTCATTATAAACGGGTATCTCTGGTTTCCTATTTCCAATCTTGAAGGCTTGCTTTACTTTCCGTAGTGGTTATGAATCAGGCTGCAAACCACAAGGTCAGCAGTTTGAAAACTACCAGCTGTTCCACGGGAAAAATATGAGGCTTTCTGCTCCCGTCAAGATTTACAGCCTCGGAAACCCTGTACAGGGTCTCTATGAGTTGGAACCGACTCCATGGCATACCACTACCACCACCACCATATATGAATTGGGAGTCCTGGTGTGGCACTGTGGGATAAAACACTGGACCACAAGGTCAATTTGAACCAAAAGGTTGGTGGTTCAAGGTCACTATGAGTCACTATGAGTCAGAACTGACTTGATGACACTTAACAACAACAACATATCTAGACTACACTCTAGGTGATATTGTCATGTATGTTAATTTCAGATTGTTGTCTGCTGTGGTTATTCTCGGTCCACAGAACACCGTTTAGTATGGTATTGTAAAGCTGGTCTGCTTATTACATCTTCTTTCCATTTTTCTAGAAATGTCCTAATTTCACTATCATATTTGAGGAACAGCTTGGCTGGGCAATTTTATTGTTTCAGAGTTTTATATATGCCATCCAATTGTCTTCTTGCCTGCATGGTTTCTGCTGAGAAATCTGAGTGTACTGTTATTGCTCTCCTTTGTAGGTAACTTTTCATTTTTTCCTGAGCTGCTCTCAGGATTCTTTTCTTGGCTTTGGTTTTGGAAAGATTGATTATGGTATGTCTTAGTGATTTTCTTTTGAGATCTCTCTGGTTTAGAGTTTGTTCAGCTTCTTGTATACTTATTTTCTCAACAGTTTCCTCTGCTTTTTATTATCTCTTCCTGTTCTGGAACTCTGATCATCCATACATTATTCCTCTTTATAGTGCCCCACATAAATCTTAGACTTCCTTAAGATATTTTAATTATTTTTTCTGATTATTCTTCAGGCATAGTCCTTCTTCTTGTTGTTGTTAGGTGCCATCAAGTCAGCACCAACTCATAGTGACCCTATGCACAACAGAACGAACCACTGACCAGTCCTAGGCCAACCTCACAATTGTTGCTACACCTGAGCCCATTGATGCTGCCACTGTGCCAATCCATCTCATAAGGGGTCTTCCTCTTATCTCCAACCATCCACTTTACCAAATACGATGTCCTTCTCCAGTGACTAGCCCCTCCTGACAACATGGCTGAAGTACGAGAGATGAAGTCTAGTCATCCTGGTTTCCAGGGAGCGCTCTGGCTGTACTTCTTTCGACACATCTAATTTGTTCTTTTGGCAGTCCATGGTTCTTTCAGTATTCTCCTCTGTAACTCAGATACATCAATTCTACAGTCTTCCTTACTCACTATCCAACTTTTGCATGCATATGAGGTTCTTGAAAATACCATGGCTTGGGTCAGGCGCACCTTAGTCCTCAAGCTAACATCTCTGCTCTTCAGTAATTTAAAAAGGTCCTGTGCAGCAGATTTGCACAACATAATAAATCATTTGATTTCCTGACTGCTGCTTCCATGAGTGTTGATGGTTGATCCAAGCAAAATGAAGTCATTGACAACTTTAATCTTTTCTTCATTTATCATGATGTTATTCTTTGGTCCGGTGGTGAGGATTTTTGTTTTCTTTACATTAAGGTACAAACCATACTGAAGACTGTGGTCTTTATTTAAGTCCTCTTTGTTTCAGCTAGCAAAGTTGTATCATCTGCATAGCGCAGGTTGTTAATGAGTCTTCCTCCAATTCTGATGCTACGATTTTCTTCATATAATCCAGTTTCTCAGATTATTTGTTCATCATACAGACTGAAGAAGTATGGTGAAAGAATACAATCCTGGAGCACACCTTTCCTTGTGCTTTTAAACCATTTTGAATTCCCTTGTGCTGTTCAAACAATTGCCTCTTGGTCTATATACAGGTTCAAGATGGTTTCACAAGAAGACGTCGAATGAAGGATATCATTGTTGACATCAGATGGATCTTGGCTAGAAGCAGAGAATACCAGAAAGATGTGTACTTGTGCTTTATTGATCTTGTAAAGACTTTGGATTGTGTGTATCCTGACAAGCTATGGACAACATCGTGAAGTATAAGTATTCCGGAACACTTGGTTGTGCTCATGAGGAGCATACTAGTATTGAGAAATTTATCTTCAAGCTCACTATTCAGGAAATCACTGCTTCTCATCTACTCTTTTGCCCTTTCAATGTATTGCCCATTTCTGAAATCTCATTATTAATCTACTGGATTTCTAATGGCAGGCTTTGTATTGTTTCAGAATTTGCCTTCATTTTGTCTGTTTGTTCTTGTTGTGTTTTCCTGAATTCTTTTAAGGTTTCTGTGTTCTTGCTTTCCTTGATCTTTTTGTCAATCCTTTGAAGGTACCTAAATATCATTCTTTTGAATTCTTTCTGGGATATTTCCATTATGTTTTCTTCTTCAAGAAACTTTTCTGACTCTGCATCTTGGTCATTTGTTTGAGCCATTCTCTCTGGTTTCTTACTGTGAGCTAAAATTGTCTCTTGATTCTAAGACATTGTGGTATTATCATGCTTGTATTTCATTAATGATTTTTGTTGATATCTTCTTAGACGCTCATCAACTGTCTCTCGTTGATGTAGTTATAGAATGGAAGTGTGTGCATCATTCTTCCTTTATTGTTTATGCAGCTCAGTTTAGGGTGTCTTTGACTGGTGTTGATCAGGTGGTCTAGGAGCTGGTATTGGCTCTTCTTCAGTGGGTGAAATTGCAGAGGGTATGGTTGTGGCTGGGATATCTTACAGCTGCTGTCTCCTGCCAGGTAGGAAAGTAGAGACCCCCCTACACACAGATAAACACACACAAGAAAATAAAGCAGAATAAACAAACAACAAAAAGGTAAAACAATAAAGGAGAGAAGATAAATAAAAACTAACAGCAAACAGGAAAAAATAATGCAATAATTAAAAAGAGAAAAGAGGAACAAGAAAATGGAGCTATAGAATAGAAAAATAAAAGAAAGAAATCAAAATAAATACTTGGGGAAATTAGGGAGAGGGAAAATGAAAAGATAAAGAATAGAGAGTAGTAAGAAATACCAAAAGGGAAAAAAAGAAGAACGGAAATGAAAAACAGAAGAAAAGAAGGAAAAGCAAAAGTGGAGATTGAAAGTATAAAATTCAAGGGAATAGAACGAGAAGGAGGAGAAGGAAATAAACAAAAACAATGGGGGAAAAAAAAAAAGGAAAAACGCAATTACAAATACAAACAACAATACAACGGTTACACCCAGAGAGGAGAAAACTCTGGGGGATCTCTCCATACATGGATCTCACAAGGTGGGTGCTGGAGGGATGTGGCAGTGGAGTTCCTGGCCCTAGATACTTTTCCTGTAGACTTCAGTGTTACGTATATTCAGGGCACTCAATCCAGAAGTAGTTCCTGGAAGCCCTTGATGAAACCAATCCAGTGTCCGTTAGGACAGCTGGCCAGCTGGGGGCAGGGTGGGTGGTTATGAGGGTTTCTGCTAGACGAATGTTAGTCTGGTGATTCTTCGGGTTCTGTACGTATGGAGTTGAGTCCTCCTGAATCCACACACTAAAGTGATACAGCTGGCTTCTGCCTCATACTGGTGTGGTTCCCAACCACATGGTTCTGAACTTCTGGAGAACAGGGTCTGCATTGGGGTTGGAGGAGTCAGGAGGGTGGGAGCTGAGCACACCACGGGATCATGAAGAAAAAGAAGGAATCCTACTTTTCCCATAGCCTATGGATCTAAAATTTCTACAATCCCCAATTTAAATGTTGTTGTTGTTGTTGTGAAGTTCCTTAGGTGTGTATTTATTCCCTTATGATTTTCTCCTCCAATGTGGGAGATTAGAATCATGGAAAGGAATGTCTTTCTGGCCTCTCGCTTTGTCTTTTACAGTTCATAAAGTCAACTTCAGATTGTTCTGATCTCATCTGACCCTGTCCAAACAGGACAACTTGGGGGTGGACCCCACAGCTCAGATTGCTTTAGGAATACTCCAGTTGATTCAGAATATGTTTCTGACATATAACCAGTGGATTTTTTTTTTTTATCAGTTCTGTTTTAAAAATTATAAAACGGATCCTTTATTGGCAGCAATTTTGAGAACTGGTGCACTATGCCAAAACTCAAACAAATTACAAATGTCCACGCATCCTAACTGAATAGAACAGTTTTCTTTTGTCTTGAGTTGTGTTGAAGGGAGAAAATTTGTGAAACAATGGCATTTATTATGAACAATGTTCAACATGGTGCTTACGTAACATGATTGCTTTTAAAAGCTTTGAAATAAACAGTGTCTGTTTCTTAAGGTAAGAGCTCTGGGAGTTTTGGTGGAGACTTTTTGATCTGCCCTTAGTTTTTCTTCTTTAGTAAGGGAAGTTCTCAGACAGCCCTCTCTGCGCCAGGTACAGTACTCATGAGAATATCTACCAAGGGAAGGAAGAAGACAGGGTCTCATCGCTTAATTTCCAAATACTATGTGGAAAAACAAACAAACAAAAACACTGCAGCTTCTAATATGTTCAGTTTAAAAGATCTGGAAAATGTACATTTGTTTATTAACCATCATGGAGTTGACCCAACTCATGACTACTGTATGTAAAACAGAACAAAATACTGCATGATGTTTCATCATCTTCACAATTGTCAGCATGCTCAAGTCTGTCATTGCAGCTAATGCGTCTGTCCATCTCACCAAATGTTTTCCTCACCCTCATTGGCCCTCTGCCCAACCAAACATGGCAGCCTTCTCTAGTGGTTGATGCCTCTTGCTAGCATATCTAAAGCAAACAACTCAGACAATGTTCTATTGTGATCCATAGGTTTTCACTGGCTAAATGTCCCATGCAGATCATCAGGCCTTTCTTCCCACTCTTCCTTAGTCTGGAAGTGCTGCTGAAACCCATCCACCGTGGGTGGCCCTGCCATTATTTGAAATATGGATGGCAGAGCTTCCAGCATCAAAGCAACACACAAGCCACTACCATGTGACACATTGAGAGACAGGTGTTGGAAAATTGTATAACATCAGTTTTTCTACCTATTGTGCTATAATTTCCATTTCTTAACAGAAGGAAATTGAATTTCATAGAGAGAGACTAAATGTGCATGCTGAGTAATGATGTTATGATGTTAAAAGCAATTTTCTTTAAATGAAATTGAAATAGAAATCGCTGATATTAAAATTAGTAATATTATCAGATAGTCTCTGTTTTTTTTTGTTGTTGTTGTTTTTTCACCCAAGAAGCATAAGACTTCAGGCTTCGTAGTGTTTCTCCAAATAGTCTTTTGTTTTTATAACTTGAAAACCGAGAACACAAAGACACCAATTGCCTTGAGATCCAAGGGTGCGCCGACACACCTGGTTCTAAAGCCGGTGTTTTTTCTTCCAATATTCTCTCTCTCTCTCTCTCTGTTCCTTCTCTTTGTCAGTTTCCTGAAGAAATTCATATTTAGAACTTTGCTGAGTAGAACACAAAGAACGAGATAAAAAATGCTCTGCAGGCAAGAACGTGGTAACTATTTCGTTTGGATTGGGATGCCGTGGGTTGCTGTCTTGAAGGTTTACATTAATTTTTGGAAACGAACATTAATATGACATTGTGGGGAAGCTGGTGGCAGGGGTGATATGGCCTGGAGTCGGTTCTGACTCATAGGGACCCTGTACAGAGTTTCCTGTAAATCTTTACAGGAGCAAAAAGCCTCATCTTTCTCTTATGTAACAGTTGGTAGTTTCAAATTGCTGACCTTAAGGTTTGCAGCCCGATTTGTAACTTCTGCATTACCAGAGCGCCTTTGTGGGGGAAAGTAGTAGGTTTAAAATGAGTCAATTTGTGAATTGTGTAAGTTTAGGCAACTCATTTATAATTTCTGTGGGCCTCACTTTCCACACCTAGAAATCTGAGCATCAAACCAGTGGTTCCTGTACATTAGTGAACTTTAAAAAAAAATAGATTCCCAGGTCATATGTCAGAGCAACTAAATCAGCGCATCCTGGAGTTGGAACAAGGTACCAATTTTGTTTAAACGTCTCTAAGTAATCCCAGAAAGGAGCCTCTGGTAGCGTAGTGGTTACGAAATGGACTGCTAACCTCAAGGTCAGCAGTTCGAAACTACCAGCTGTTCTGTGGGAGAAAGATGAGGCTTTCTGCTCCTGTAAAGATTTACAGTCTCGGAAACCCTGTACAGGGTCGCTATGAGTTGGAACCGACTTCACGACACACCACCACCACCACCATCAAGTAATTCCAGGAGGGAGATAGGCAGTCTGCTTCCATAAAGAACTGTTGTTGTTAAATTGTTACGTGGTGTCGAGTCGGTTCTGACCCATAGCAACCCTGTATAGGGTTTCCAAGGAGCAGCTGGTGAACTTGAACCGCTGATCTTGTGGTTCAAGCTGACTTTGCAGTCCAGTGCGTTAACCCACAGCGCCACATCAGGACTCCAGTAAAGAATTGTTGTTGTTGTTGTTATGTGCCGTGGAGTCGGTTCCGACTCATAGCGACCCTGTACAGGGTTTCCGAGGCTGTAAATCTTTACGGGAGTAGAAAGCCTCATCTTTCTCCCGCGGAGCAGCTGGTAGTTTCGAACTGCTGACCTTGTGGTTTACAGCCCAGCCCGATTCGTAACCACTACGCTACCAGAGCTCCTTATAAAGAATTAGAGCCTTGGAAATCCTCTGGGACAGATCTGCTCTGTCCTGCAGAGGCGCTGTGAATCAGAATCAACATGGTGGCAGTGGACTTATTTCAGTAAGTGACTCAGAGTGCGACAGTGTTAAGGAGCCACTGCAGAAAGTTGGAGTTTATCCAAGGTCTTCTCTGGATCTCATGGCTCTGGGAGCTTCAGTTTGTCCATCTCTACTATGAGGCACAAAGCTATTCAAAATGATAGGTTCAATGGAGTTCCAATCACAATCCCAGTAGGTTTATGTTTTTTGGTTTTTGTTTTTTTAATTCAAGTTGTCAACCTTATTCTAAAAGTATCTAGATTAGCCAAAATAGCTCTTTAGAAAAACGTAACAGAAACAAACTTGGAGACTTCAAGATTCTCAAAGATACAGTATTCAAGAAAGGAATCCCGGTGTCACAGTGATTAAACACTTATCAACGAACCAAAAGATTGGCAGTTCAAACCTAGCAGTCTTTCTGAGGAAGAAAGATGTGGCAGTCTGCTGCTGTAAAGAGTACAGCGTTCGAAACCCTATGGGGCAGTTCTACTCTATCCTATGGGGTAGAACATTTGACTCCATAGCAGTGGATTTGGATAGCCTTTCAGATACACAGTGTTAGTGTAAGGGCACTCCGTGAATTTGTATAGTATCCTTGTGCAGGGGCCTTCTTAATCTTCTATCGTTCAAATAGGTCAGTAGAAGATAATTGATAATGCAGCACTTGGCCACAACTTAGACGTATGCAACCAGTCAGTTTTCCACAAAGTCATTCAATCAGGAAAGCAAATATCTTTTCATTAAGGACACTAATATAACAAGGTAGTAATTTGGAAAAAAATTACTCTCAGTCCATACCTAACACCATATATAAAAATTAATTTGATATGGATCACAGATCTAATTCTATAAGCTAAAACTATAAATCTTTTAGAAGAGAATATGAGATGAAATGTTTCCAAAGATTTTGTAAAGTCACCAGAAGTTAATACTCATAAAAAGAAAAGAAATGATAAATTGAATTTCATCCTAATTTTAAAAATTCTCCATTAAAAAATCTTAACCAACCAAAGCCAGGGGACATTTTATTATAAGACAGAGGGCTTGTATTCAGAATGTATAATTAACTCTGAAAACTCAGTGACAGACAATCCAATTCAAAAATGAGCAAAATATATTAAAATATTCAGTAGGCACATAAAAAGGTGTTAAAACTCTTCCAAAGTTAAGAAAATGCCATGAATCACAAATGAATAACAATGAAACATCCTTCATATACATAAAAATGGCTACCATTAAAAGGACCTCTAACATCAAATGTTAGCAAGGATAGAGGGCAATTGGAATTCACATAAATTGTTTGTGGGAGTGTAATGATATAATTAATATACTTCACAATAATGTACATAGCTTGTCATGATCCACACAATTGAAAGCCTTTGAATAGTCAATAAAGTGCAGGTAAACATATTTCGGGTATTCTCTGCTTTCAGCCAAGATCCATCTGATGTCAGCAATGATAGCTCTCATTCCACATCCTCTTCTAAATCCAGCTTGAACCTCTGAAAGTTCTCTGTCAGTGTCTGGTTGTAGCTGTTTTTACATTGTATTGAGTAAAATTTTACTTGCATGGAATATCAATGTACATACACTGAGACAGTTGTTCAAATAGAACAAGAGAACACTGAATGGTTTAAAATTAGAAAAAGTGTGCCAGGATGATATTTTTTCACCATACTTATTCAATCTGTAGGCTGAGCAAATAATCTGCAAAATTGGATTTTATGAAGAAGAACATGGCATCAGGATTGGAGGAAGACTCGTTAATAACCTGCAATATGCACATGATACAACCTTACTTGCTGAAAGCAAAGATGAAGCTATTTACCGATGAAGATCAAACACCACAGATTTCAGTATGGTTGCATCTCATTGTAAAGGAAACAAAAATCCTCACCACTGGACCAATAAATAACATCATGATAAATGGAGAAAAGATTGACGTTGTCAAAGACTTCATTTTGCTCAGATCAGCCATCAACACTCCTGGAGGCAGCAGTCAAGAAATCAAACAAGGGATGTACTGGATTGGGCAAATCTGCTGCACAAGACCTCATTCAAGTATTGAAGAGCAAAGACGTCAGTTTAAGGACTAAGGTGTGCCTGAACCAAGCCATGGTATTTCCAACACCCTCATATACAGGCAGAAGTTGGATTGTGGACTAGGGAGACTGTAAAAGAATTGATGCATTTAAGTTATGGTGTTGGGGAATATTAAAAGAACCGTGGACTGCAAAAAGAACAAACAGATCTGTGTTGGAAGAAGTGCAGCCAGAGTGCTTCTTGGAAGCCAGGATGGCCAAACTTTGTCTCTCACACTTCGGACATATTGTCAGGAGGAACCAGTCACTGGAGAAGGATATCATGTTTGGTAAAGTGGAGGGTTGGAGAAAAAGAGGAAGACCCCCAGCAAGATGGATTAGCACAGTGACAGCATCAGTGGGTTCAGGTGTAGCAACAATTGTGAGGTTGGCCTAGGACCAGGCAGTGTTTTGTTCTATTGTGCATAGGGTTACTATGAGTCAGTACTGACTCGATGGCACCTAACAACAACAACAAAATGATATAATGATGTTGGAGATTTGTTGGGCAATTACTTATAAAGTTAAACATATATCTACCCTATAACCTAGCAATGCCACTCCTAACTTTTTACTTTAGAGAAATGAAAGCTTTAAGTCCATATAAGAATGTTCCTAGGAGCTCAAAACTAGAAGTAACCTAAATTTCCATCAGTAAGTACATGGATTTAAAAAAAATGTGGTATAGTCATCCTGTTGTTAAGCTGCCATCACAACTTATATAGACCCTGTATAGGGTTTCTCAGGAGTGGCTGGTGAGTTTGAACTGCTGACCTTGCGGTTCAAACAGACTTTGAAGTACAGTGCTTTATCCTACAGAGTCACATCAGGACTCCAAAGTATGGAACACTTCACAAATGTACATGTCATCTTTGAGTGGGGGGCCATGTTAATCTTCTCTCTACCATTCAAATTTTAGTATACATGCTGCCAAAGTGAGCGATATATTCATAGTCAGCAATAAACAGGAATAAACCAATACAATCAACAGCATGGATGGATTTCAAAGAAGACAGGCACAAAAATACACACAGCATGATCCCATTTAGGGAATGGGGACATCAGAGTAGTGGTTGTCTCTGTGTACAGTAGATTGTAACTTTCTCGGGTACTAGAAATCTTGACTAGGGTTTGGGTTATATGGGTATCTGCGTTTGTGAAAACACTTGTTAAAATTGATCAGACAATATATGTATGATATGTTTGTAAATTGTGCAGTGAAACCTGTGAGAGTCAAAACTGAATGAGATTTGTTTGTTCACCCCAGTCTCACAGGTTTTCCATCTTTGACAGGGTGCAACAATCTTACCACTTTTCAGTCGATCATAGTTGTTGAAAATATTTGCTTTTTCCTTCTCTGCCAAGTTTCTACCTTACTCGGGTTCCAGGTTTCACAGGTTTTTACTGTATCTCAAAAAGAAAGTTAAAATAAGTGTGTTTTCAAACTATTATGCAAGAATTAGGAAGTGTTTACCTGTTTAAAGTTTTCAAAGCAAAATATTTCATTTGAAATGGATAGAGTGTTGAACTGATGCCAACGAATCCTATGTCCCTGAGTGTCCAGCTTTCTTTAGATTCTTTGACAAGACTGAATCTCAGTAAGAAGAGTTCATTTCAACACTTGGAAAATAAATGTAGTGCTCTCTAGCCTCTCTAGCTAGAATTTAAAAATACAAAGTATAAAAAGGTCTAGTACTAAGAGAGATCTATGCAGAACTATGTAGAAACTTGAACCTGACAAAGTATTTGCACATTCACTGTGTAGAAATTTCTGACTGCTATGTTATAATAATGCAACAAAATTGCAGTTAAAACATTCTCCAGGAGCAAGTTTCTGCTCCCATTTTTTATAGCAGCATCACACATGACTTTTGTTAGCATAGAGCAGCTCATGCCAAGTCATAGCAAGTACAGATACTCAGGAGAAAACCCCTCTTTGTCTCATTTCCTTTTTGCCATACCTGGCTTCAGGTATTAACAGCTATTCTAGACACAGTTGTAGAGATGCCAGAACTACCTCAATCACAGCGCCTTCTTTAGAAGCTCCAAATATGGCACAGATGGCTACCTACGCTGGGGTTCATCCTGGAGTGAACTCCACATGCTCCTTTCCAGTGAATAAGGAAGACTGTAGGAGAATTGATACATTTAAGTTATGGTGTTGGAGACGAATATTTAAAGTAGCATGGACTGCCATATGTTGGAGGAAGTATCGATAGCTAATCGAAGCCAGGCCCAGGACCCGGGAGTGTTGATTCTGTTGTGCATAGGGTTGCTATAAGTAGGAACTGACTAGATGGTACCTAACAATAAAAATTTGTAGAGTGTAAGTTCACTGAGGCCTTGGCTCACTGTTAATCTAACCAGCATCTTAAGCATTGCTGGTTACCAGTTGCCATCACCTGGACTCAGACTTATGACAATTCCATGTGCGTCACAGTAGAACCGTACCCATTAGGTTTTAATGGCAGAAAATTTGGCAGGAGATCACCAGGGCGTTCTTCTGAGGCACATCTGAGAGCCCTTAAACATCCAAACTCTTGGTTAGCACCTGAGCTCATTACCTGTTTACACAACCCAAGGACTCCCTCTCAAACATTCCAGCTGCCACCAAGTTCAATCCAGCTCACGTTGACCCCATGTGTGCAAAATTGAGCTGTTCTGGAAGACTCTGCATATTGAAAATACTATGGTTTGGGTCAAGTGCACCTTAGTCCTCAAATGTTTTTGCTCTTGAACACTTTAAAAGGTGTTTTGTGTCCGATTTGTGGCACTATTCTTCTTCAATTTGTCATTCCTGGCGTAGTAAATCATGTGATTATCAGATTCAGTATGGCAAATACCCTTGCAAAATGTGTTCTTTGGGAATTTAAATGAATATATATATATATATATATTGTATGTGTACATCAAATATGTTTGCTTTGTTCATTTGTAAAAAATAAGATAGAAAGGGGAAGCCATAGGGAGGAAGCAGAGAGGGGAGTATAATCGTGGAGATGAAACAAAACATATGATTGGTTAAAAGTGAAGCTAATGATCTTGTCTGTTATCCTTCAGTCAATTCACAGTGGAAAGTTAAAAAACACAAAACAGGCCAGTATCAGTACATTTCAGCTTACGAATGCCTAGGGTATCACCCTTCATGCATTTCAGCTCATTTTTGAGTTTCCAACTTTCCTAGATTTGTACTTTGTACATTCTATTTTCTGATTATTAGTGAATGTTATAGCTGTTTCTTCTCATTTTGAGTTGTGCCCCATCAGCAAATGAAGGTATCAAAAGCTTTACTCCATTCATGGCATCATAGTCAACTCTACTCTGAGGAGGCAGCTCTTCCCTAGTGGTATTTGAAGTGCCTTCAAACCTGAAAGACTCATCTTCCAGTGCTGTATCCGACCATATAGTCTATTCATAATGTTTCAGTATTCAATATTCTGGAGCTATGTAACAGTTTTCTGCCGCTATTCAAAAGGTTTTCTATTGCTAAACATTCAGAAACAGTCTGCCTCTCCCTCTTCCTAGTGAGGAATCGCAGCTGAAACCCATCCACCATGGTGACCTTACTGCAAATACTGGTGGCCTGGCTTCCAGCATCACAGCGACATACAAGCTACCACATTGCAGCACACTGACAGTCTAGTGTTAGTGTTAGATTTCCATTCGTTGAAAACCCCAATATGTTATTCATTCTCCAATTTTAATTCACCTTTAGATTTGTCTTTGAAGGTACAGTTTAACATATACTCACAAGATCTTTCATTTGGATATTTTCCTTTACCAAGAAACACACAGTTCGTTAAATTTCTTAAGTATAAAAAGAAAAAAAATATTAAATCAGGGCAACTGATTCCCCATTTATCTCGATGGAATTTCACTTAATCTAATAGAATAGCCTAGCAGAGCTCAGAACAGAGGATAATGGATGCCACGAGACTACAAAGCCGAGCACCCCAGGAGAGTAAAGAGCATTTAGTGATGTATCACTTTTACATTTGAGATGAATGTGTAGTTACTGCTTCACATTGTAAAAAGTGTTCCTTAATGTCAAAAGTGTGTCTTCCTGATCAAAGAGGTTAAGAAGCCGCTGCTTTTTGCAGTTGTACAGAATGTCCATACAACAACCCATGTTTGAAAGTCCAAATCTGGTATAAAAAGAGAAGCTTAGAAATGTCAATATAGACAAGTGTGATGATCCGAAACAAACAGGGAATTTACGAGCAGCCATTTCATAGATATGGACTCCTGATATGGTGCTGTAGGATCAGCACTGGACTTGGAACCACGAAGTCGACACTTCAAATCTACCAACAGCTCCTTGGAAACCCTGTACAGAGTTGCTATGGGTCAAAACCAACTCAAAGTTAACAACAATATTTAGACTTAATTTAATCCATTGAGCACAAGTTTAGTATGTGACAAGCGAATGTTGTTGTAATGGTAGTCATGTGCTGTCGAGTCCGTTCCAACTCATAGTGACCCTGTGTGACAAACTAGAACTGCCCTCATAGAGCTTTTTTGTCTGGGAACTTTTTTTATTGTGAAGTGAGTGAAGGTTTACAGAGCAGCGCGTTAGTCTCACATTTCTGTCATAGACTTCATTTCATCTCAATGACTGCAATCCTTTCAATGTAATAGGACGTAGCCCACTGCCTCCCTGTTCTTCTTACTTCCTTTCTTCCTTCTTTCCCAATCCTTCTGAATTGGTTGCTTAGGTAATTGCTGCCCTTTTGATCTCAAATAGATGACCCTTCTATGAAGAACACACCTCACTAGTGTTATTGCCCCTCTGTGTCTACTGCTTAGCTGAAAACTGAGCTATGAAGATGAGTTGCGTTGCAGGTCTGAAGAGTCGCTGAGAGCATTCTCTTGCTTGTAATCTTTGTGGAAACCATTTGCCAGGTCTTTTTTCTCTGGAGCCACTATATGGGTTTCATCTACCAGCCTTTTACTTTCCAGAGGAGAAATAATAGTCTTCATTTGTTAGAAATATGTGTGAGAGAAACCAAATTATCTGGAGTCACCTATGTAAAATAGGAAACACAAGTCAAGATTCTATTTTGTGATTATATAAAAGTGACACTTTTTTTTATAGGAAGGAATGTTTGAGTTCTTCAGTAAATCACCACAAAGTAGAGAGACCAGAAAGATGCTTACTTGTGCATTATTGACTATGCAAAGGCATTTGACTACATAGACCATAAAAATCTATGGATAACATTGCAAAGAATGTGTATTCCAGAACATTAACTGTGCTCATATAGACCAAGAGAAATCTGCAAGCACAATGTCCTTATTATCTGTTTCCCTCATACAGAATTTCACTTAAGCCACACCGGTATCATCTATTAACACACATCCGTCAGTTTGTCCTATTGTGATGCCATAAGCTATGCTACCAGTATTTTAAATGCCCGAAGGATAACCCATGGTGGACAGATTTCAGTAGAGCTTCCAAATTCATACAGCTTCCAAACTAAGAAGGAGAGGCAGACCACTTTTGAATGGTTAGCCGCTGAAAACCTTATGAATAGCAGTATAACACTGTCAAATATAATTCCACAGATGAATCCGTCAGGTGGGAAGGCACTCAGAATACGACTGAGGAAGTGCTGCCTCCTCCAAGTAGAGTTGACCTTAATGACATGGATGGAGTTCAGCTTTCATGTGCTAATGTAACACAACTCAAAATGAGAACATACAGGTGCAAACATCCATTAATGATCTGAATAGGGAACGTATGAAGTATGAATCTAGAAAAATTGGGAGTTGTCAAAAATGAAATGAATAAAGATCAGTATCCTAGGAATTAGTGGGCTGAAATGGACTGGTATTGATCATTTTGAATCAGATAATCATTTGGTTTACTGTGTCAGGAATGACAAATTGAAGAGGAAAGATGTTGCATTCTTCATCAAAAAGACCATTTCAAGATCTATCTGGGAGCACACTGCTCTCTATAATAGGATAGTATCCATACGTCTGCAAGGAAGACCAGTTTAAACCACCATTATTCAAATTCATGCACTAACCACTAAAGCCAGATACGATGAAGTTGGTAATTATGAGTGACTGGAATGCAAAGGTTGAAAACAAAGCTGAAGGATCAGTCATTGGAAAATATGGTTTAGATAGTAGAAATGATGCTGGAGATCATATGACAGAACTGTGCAAGACCAACAACTTCTTCATTGCAAATACATTTTTTTTTTAAGCATAGTGGCTACAAATCGGGCTGCGAACCACAAGGTCAGCAGTTTGAAACTACCAGCTGTTCCGCGGGAGAAAGATGAGGCTTTCTGCTCCCGTAAGGATTTACAGCCTCGGAAACCCTGTACAGGGTCGCTATGAGTCGGAACCGACTCCACGGCACACAACAACAACAACAATATATATAAACCTCACCATATAGAATATACAGGAATCAAATTGACTACATCAATCTGTGGGAAGAAATAGTGAAACAACTCCATATCATCAGCCAAAACAAGCCCAGGGGCAGACTGTGGAACACACTGTCAGTCGCTCATATGCAAGTTAAGTCTGAAGCTGAAGAAAATTAAAACAAGTCCACAAGAGCCTAAATATGACCTTGAATATATCCTACCTGCATTTAGAGATGATCTCAAGAACAGATTTGATGAATTAGACACTAATGACCAAAGATCAGAAGAGTTGTGGGATGACATCAGGAACATCATACAGGAAGAAAGCAGAAGGTCGTTACAAAAGTAAGCAAGAAAGAAAAGGTCTAACTGAATGTCAGAAGAGACTCTGAAACTTGTTAACCAGTGTTAGAGATGCTAAAGAAAATTGAAGAAAATAGGAGGTAAAAAATCTGAACAAAAAATTTCAAAGGGCAACTTGAGAAGACAAAGTAAAATATTATAATGCAATGTGCAAAGGTATGGGGTTAGAAAACCAACAGGGAAGAGCATGCTCAGAATTTTGCAAGCTGAAAGAATAGAAAAAAATATATCAAGCCTTAACTTGAAATACTGAAGAATTCCATGGACAAAATATTAAGTGATGCAGAAAGCATCAAAAGAAGATAGAGAAAATACACAGATTCACTGTATCAAAAAGAAATGGTTGCTGTTCAAACATTTCAAGAGGCAGCATATGATCAAGAGCCATTGGTACTGATGGAAGAAGTCCAAGGTGTTCTGAAGGTCCTGGCAAAGAACAAGGCTCTAGGATTTGATGGAATACAAATTAAAGTGGATCTTTCAACAAGTTAAAGATTAACTTTTTAACAAATAAAAACCTTTGCAAAGGCTTTTGGCTGTGTGGATCATGACATGCTATGGAGAGCATTGCAAAGAATGGACAGTTCAGAACACTTAATTATTCTCATGAGGGACGTATACATAGACAAAGAGAGGCAGTCATTTGAACAGAATAAGAGGACACTTGATGGTTTAAAACCAGGAAAGGTATGTGCCAGAATTGTATTCTTTCACCATATTTATTCACTCTATATGCTAAGCAAATAATCCAAGAATCTGGATGATATGAAGAACATGGCATCCAGATTAGAGGAAGACTAATGAACAACATGCAATGTGCAAATGATACAACCTTGTTTGCTGAAAGTGAAGAGGACTTAAAATACTTACTGATGAAGATCAAATACCACAGTCTTCTGTATGGATTGCACTTCAATGTAAAGAAAACAAAAGTCTACATCACTGTATCAATAAATAACATACATATAAATGGAGAAAAGACAAAGTTGTCAAAGACGTCATTTTGCTTGGAATCACTATCAACACTCATGGAAGCAACAATCAAGAAATGAAACAACATATTGCAGTAGGCAAATCTGCTATACAAAACCTCTTTAAAGTTTTCAAAAGCAAAGATGTCACTTCGAGATTTAAAGTACATCTGACCCAAGCCAGGGTATTTTCAATAGCCTTATATTCATGTGAAATTTGGGCAACGAATAACAAAAACCAGAGGAAAATCGATTTATTTGAGTTAATGGTGTTGGAGAAAATTATTACAAGGACTGTCAGAAGAACAAACAAACCTGTGCTGGAAGAAGTGCAGCCAGAATGCTCCTTAGCAGCCAAGATGGCGAAACTTAGTCTCTCATGCTTCTGTTTTGTTGTCAAGAAAGACCAGTCCCTGGAAAAAGGCATCATCCTTGATAAAGTGGAAGGTCATCACAAAAGAGGAAGACCCCTAATGAAATGGATTGGCACAGTTGCAATAGAAATGGACTCAAATGTATCAACGATTGTGAGGATGGCAGAGGGCCGGGCAGTGTTGCATTCTGTTGTGTATAGGGTCACTATGATTTGGAACTGATTCGATGGTACCTAAAAACAACATCAAGGAAGACCAGCAAATAGCACTATTGTTCAAATTTACACACCTACCACCAAAACCCGTGATAATAAAATGGAAGAATTCTTCCTTTCCATAGTTGGAATATTTGGCTTTAGTGATAGAATTAATGCTCTAGATACCGTGATAGAATCTTGCCTGGCCTATACATTGCAAATACCTGTTTTAAACAACATAAAAGGTGACTATACACATGGACCTCACCAGAGATCCAATATACAGGAATTAAATGGACTCCATTTGTGGGAAGACAGTGGAAAAGCTCAATGTCACAGCCAAAGCAAGGCAGGGGCTGACTGTGGAACAGATCATCAATTGCTCATAGGTAAATTCAGTCTCCAAGGAGCATTAGGCAAATCTTTGGAGGCCAGGATGGCTAAGTTTCGTCTTTCCTACTTTGGACATATTGTCCGGAGGAAACAATTGTTGGGAGAAGGATGTCATGCTGGGTAAGGTGGAGGGTCAGAGAAAAAGAAGAAGACCCCCAACGAGATGGATCAGCCAAGTGGCATCATTTATGGACTCAGTGTGGCAGCGGTAGTAAGGTTGGCCCAGGATCGGACATTGTTTCGTTCTGCTGTAAATGGGGTCGCTATGAGTCGGTTCCAACTCGATGGCACCTGACAACAACAACAAATTCAGTCTGAATCTGAGGAAAATTAAAACACGCTCACAAAAGCTAAAATATGACCCTGACTATATCCCACCTGAATTTAGAGACCTTCTCAAGAACAATTTGCTGCATTAGACACTAATGACAGAAAACCAGCAACGTTGTGGTAGATAACATCAAGAACATCATTACAAAGATAGGAAAGAAAATTGGATGTCAGAGAGACTCTGAAATTTGTTCTTCAGCGTAGAGCTGCTAAAGCATTTGGAAGAAATGAGGAAGCCAAAGAGTTGAGCAGAAATTTTCAAACAGCAGCTTGAGAAGACATAGCCAAGTATTTTAATGAAATATACAAAGGCCTAGAGCTACAGAAATCAAAAAGGACGAGTACAT
This sequence comes from Chrysochloris asiatica, assembly GCF_000296735.1. Taxonomy (NCBI): domain Eukaryota; kingdom Metazoa; phylum Chordata; class Mammalia; order Afrosoricida; family Chrysochloridae; genus Chrysochloris; species Chrysochloris asiatica. Next base: position 13,372,662 of record NW_006408525.1, on the reverse strand, counting down.
TAACATTTCTCAAGAAAAAACAAAAAACAGAAAACAAAAACTGAAGTAGCAATTCAAGTCTCTAGGTGCACTCTTGGAGGATTCTATGGGTAAAATAATGAATAATTCCAGAAACATCAAAAGAAGATAGGAAGAATACACAATCACTGTACCATAAAAAAGTGGTTGATATTCAGTCATTTCAAGAGGTAGCATATGGTTAAGAACCAATGCTACTGAAGAAAGAAGTCCAATCAGCTCTGAAAGCATTGGCAGAAAATTAGGCTCCAGGAATTGATGGAATACAAATGGAAACTTCTCAATAAACTAATACAGCACCGACAGTGCACATTCATCTATGCCAAGAGATTTGGAAGACAGCTACCTGGCCAACCACTTGGAAGAGATCCATATTTGTACCCATTCCAAAGACAGATGACCCAATGAAATGTGGAAATCATAAAGCAGTATCATTAATATCATTGCTGACGTCTAGTGGATCTTGGCTGAAAGAACAGAATACCAGAAAGAAGTTTACTTGCGCTTTATTGAATATGCAAAGGCTTTTGATTGTGTGGGTCATGACAAGTTATGGACAACATTGCGAAGTATGAGTATTCCTGAACACTTAATTGTACTCACAAAGAATTTGTATATGGTCCAAGAGGCAGTTGTTCGAACAGAACATAGGAACACTGAATGGTTTAAAATTAAGAAAGGTGTGCGATAGGGTTGTATTCTTTCACCATACTTATTCAACCTGTATGCTGAGCAAATAATTCGAGAAGCTGTGTTATATGAAGAAAAACATGGCATCAGGATTGGAGGAAGACTCATTAATAACCTGCGATATGCAGATGATACAACCTTGCTTGCTGAAAGTGAAGAGGACTCAAAATATTTACTGATGAAGATCAAAGACCACAGCCTTCGGTAAGGATTGTATCTCAATGTCAAGAAAACAAAAATTCTCACCACTGGACCAATAAACAACGTTCTTATAAATGGAGGAAAGATTGAAGTTGTCAAGGACTTCATTCTTCTTGGATCAACTATCAATACTCATGGAAGCAGCAGTCAAGAAATCAAATGACATGTTGCATTAGGCAAATCTGTTGTACAAGACCTTTTTAAAGTGTTTGAAGAGCAAAGATGTCAGCTTGAGGACTAAGGTGCACCTGCCCCAAACCATGGTATTTTCAATAATCTCATATGCATGCAAAAATTGGACAATGAATAAGGAAGACTGTAGAAGAATTGATGCTTTTGAGTTAAGGTGTTGGAGGAGAATATTGAAAGTGCCATGGGCTTCCAAAAGAACCAACAGATCTGTGTTGGAAGAAGTACAGCCAGATTGCTCCTTGGAGGTCAGGATAGGCAAATTTCATCTCTCATACTTCAGACATATTGTTAGGAGGGACCAGCCACTGGAGAAGGGCATCATGTTTGGTAGGGTGGAGGGTGAGAGATAAAGAGGAAGACCCCCAGTGAGATGGATTGCGAAATTGGCAGTATCAATGGGCTTAAGCCTGGCAACAATAGTGAGGTTGGCCCAGGACTGGGCAGTGTTTTGTTCTCTTGTACATAGGGTCGCTATGAGTTGGTACTGACTCGATGGCACCTAACAACAACAATGAGTCAGAATCAACTGGACAGCACTTAACAACAGCAGCAGCAGTAGAAAGAAAAAAAAATTATATATATGTATGTATATATATATATACACATATATATATATCGGCAGTTCAAGCTCACTAGCTGCTCCTCAGAAAACCCTATACAAAGTAGCTATGGGTCAGAACTGACTCGACAGCACTTCATAACAACAAATATATATATATGTGTGTGTGTGTTGTTGTTGTTGTTGTTTCTGACCCATAGTGACCCTGTGTAGGGTTTCCAAGGAGCAGCTGGTGAGCTTGAACTGCCAACCTTGCAGTTCAAACTGACCTTGCAGTCCGGTGGATTAGCCCGTAGCACCACACCAGGACTCCATATATATACTTATATAGAGAAAGAAAGAGACAGAGAGGTAGAGGAACCCTGGTTTGGCCCTGTAGGATAAGCACTGGTCCGTAAAGTCAGTTTGAACTGCAAGGTCAGCAGTTGAAACCCATCAACCACTCCTCGGAAACCCTCTACACGGTTGCTATGAGTCAGAACCGACTCGATTGCACTAACAACAACAACAACAATATATAGATACATAAATATAGATAGTCTTGATGTTGCACTGTAGGATAAGCACCAGACTGTTAACAACAAAGTCACAGTTCAAACCCTCCAACCGTTCCTTCTAAACCCTATAAGGATCGCTATGAGTTGAAACTGACTCAAAGGCACTTAATGACAGCTCTTCTCTCTCCACACACACACTCCAGCACTCAAGATAACTTTTTTTTTTTTTTGCTTTTTATTATTATGGGTGAGAGTCTTTAGTGGTACAAATGGTTAATGCAGCACTTGGCTGCTAATTGGAGGTCCTTGTCTCCTTCAAGTTCATCCAGAGGTACCTTGGATGGAAGTCCTAGCAATCTACTTTAGACAAACTAGTCACTGAAAACTCTATGGAGCACACCTGTATTCTGACACACGTGGATCACCCTGGGTTAGGATTGATGCAACAACTGGTCTTAATGGATCCTGTGGTGATAAGCAGACCAACTGCCCTTTTTCTCTGTCTTGCCTTCAAGAAAGGCATCAGCAGATATGGTCACTCAGCAGCCCATGTCTAAGTAAGGTCTCTTGACTTGAAGCACTGCCAAAAGTCTGTGGATCATTTTATTCCGATCCATTCCAGTTAACCAGAGGACTCAAAGTTAGCAGCCAGGATGACTCAACCTCTGACACAAAAGCTGGATACCAGGTCCTTCAGGGTTGTTGTTAGAACTCTGTCAAGGTTTGGCTGACTCCTAGAGTGGAAGACAGACCCTCACATGGTTGGGCTGTGAGGCCACAGTTATCTGAGAGTTAAGTAGCCAGAGTCTGAATTCAAGTGAAAGCCTCCTCTCTCTGGAGGCTCTGGAGGTAGGTCCATGTCTTTTTTGATGATCTTCATGTGGTTTGGCGTCTCTCTTCCACCGTCACTGTTCCTTGCTTAATCGCAGTTTCTGTGGTGTGATGGTATGGTGGAGGCACCTTGTTGTTGTTGAGTGCTGTTGAGTCAGTTCCAAATCATAGTGACAATGTATAGGGATTCCAAGGAGTGACTGGTGAGTTTGAGGTTCAAACTGACCTTGTGGTTCAGTGCTTATCCTATGACACCACACCAGGATCCTTCAGTGATCATTTCATCCAACCCTGTCCACTATTGTACAATAGTGGAGTCCCAGGTCCCCAGTGAAAAAGAGGTCCCGGTAAGTTATTGATACCTCTCTTCATCTTTACTGGACTTCTAGGTAAGGAGTTTCGTGCAACAACATGGATATTACTCCTTTCCATCAATATTTTCTTGGCTTAAGGTCCTTAACATTGTGGCATGGGATGATAATTTTCTAATTTGGAAAACCACTATACTCCCTTACAATCGTGTGTTCAAGCTTCACAAATGTCTGAGTTTGACTTCATAACACTGTGAGGCAGGTAAAATTGGCATCACTCTCCCCATTTTATCATCGAGAAGGGAAGCAAATATAAGCGATTTACCTAGGTCATAGACTGGGACGTGTAGCCATCAGGCTGATAAGGAATCCAGATTTATTTCCACTACGCACTAACCTCTCCAAACAGGAAACTAGCACAGCACAGAGGTCTGAGCCCAGAGTTTGGTCCAGACAAGCCTGGGATTGAATCCTAACTCTATAGCTTTGGGCACAGGTCCGAACTTCCCGGCACTTCCGTTTTCTCTTCCCTGGAATGAGGGTCATAAAGTCTACCTCATGTGTTCACACCCTCCGTGAAATGAAATGATGTTTGTAAAGTGCTCTGGACAGTGTCTAGCACATCTTTGCCACCCAGATGGTCGCTGATAGTCAGTTTTGCTAATGATGTGTGAGCTGATAGATGACAGAACATATTTAGAGTCAGGTTTCCTTAAGAACAAATTTAAGAAGAAAACATTAACTCCAGACGCAACAAATACGGGGGATTCTCTGTATCTGATGTAGGTAAGGAGGGAGACCCTTTGGGTCCATCCTCAAGTCATACCAGTAGGTTAATTAATTTAGATCTTTTCTCATAGAAAAATTGTACATGGCAGTTAGAAGAAACCTTACAAAAGTCAAGCAGTTCTCAAGCTCCTGTAAATGAATAATATGAATTTGAAGAAAAAAAAAAGAAGTTGCTGTCTAAGTAAAGAGTAAAGGTAGAAGTTCCATAACAAAAAGGAGGAATAGTTACTCTTACAGTCCAGAAACCGAGGACCCTAGAACCATAAAGGGAGATGAGCATGAGCGGAATGTGGGATCCTACCCAGAGAAGCAGCGACACCAGAGTTGGAGGCAGAGATGAGGACATGGCAAGAGGAAATAGCTGAGGACTCTGGACTCATGGAAAGAGAAAGGCTGTGTGCTGGCGGCCAGGAGGCAGGCTTGCAGAATGTGCCCTTTGGTTGTTTAAATGGTTACATATTTCTGAGTATTTTTCTGTACATCCAAAACAACAACAACAACAACAAAATAGAGGGAATAGAAGCAAACACTGTTAAATGATGATGCACGGAGAAGAATGTAATCATTTGCAATGAAACGGTGGCGTAAAACCAATGTTCGCCCATGTGAACTATCACTCGGTTCACAATAAAACCTCTTTTTAAAAAAAGTTGCTGACTAGTTGATTCCAACCAATGGCAGTGACTCTGTGTGTCAAAGTAAAACTGTGCTCCTCAGTAGGACTTCCAGTGACTCATTTTGTAGATCACCACACTGTCCAAGGTACCTTTGGATAGGTAAGCATCCAAGCATGTTAGCCATTTGCACCACCCAGGGACTTAACTGAATGGGATAAACCAAACCAAACTGACCCCTGGTAATCCATGTGCTATAGGATAGAACAGCTCCAGGGATAGATCACCTGAATTTTCTTCTGCAGCTCCACTGGGTGGGTTCTTCCCCTTTAGGTTAGCAGTACCAACTGCATCAGTAGCCAAGTATGTTAACTGTCTGTACTACTCAGAGATTGCATTGAATGGGGATTGTTGTTGTTGAGTGCTATGGAGTTGTGGTTTCCCACTTATAGGAATCCTGTATAGGGTTTCTGAGGAGAGGCTGGGGGCTGAACCACTAACCTTGCGGTTAGCCATCCAGTGCTGATCCTACAGTGCCACAGCAGGACTCCATTGAATGGGATGTTGTTGTTAAGTGCCGTCAAGTTGGTTGTGATTCATAGCAACACTGTATAGTGTTCCCAAGGAGGTCCTTGAGGTCCAGTCTGTCCTGAAGGTCTGGTGCTTATCCTACAGTGCCACTCCAGGGTTCCATTGAATGAGTTATAGGCCAGTAATTAAAGCTCTGGCTCAAAAGATTGCATTTACTGGTTTCTGGTGATGTGATGCTTGCTTTGCAGGGCAGGAATTGGTGTTGAGGAGATGGATTTGAGGTTTGCCTACTCTGATGTCTTGGTTAAGGTTAGTCTAAAGAGAGAGAGGCTTATAAAAAGTTATCATCAGATTCCATTGAAATGTAACCTCATTGTCTCAATTTCTGTGATGGTGGGCCCCGAGTCAGTGAAACGCCTTGCATTTTGTTCTTACTGTTCCAAGAGAATAGAGAGTTCTCACAGAAAAGGCAGAAGTCTTAATGAGAGGTAAGTGATGGGCTAAACCAATCGGTGTTTGTAACAGTGGAGAATTGTGCCATGGTGAGGGTAAAGGCATCTCACCGGTATGATCCTAGAAGTTGCCTCTTTACCAATAAAACCAAACCCACTGCTAACCAGTTGATTCTGATCCTGAGAAAAAGCCATTTTGTTAGAGTTCAGAAATAATTTTTCTGTTTCGTCTGTCGTATCATTTGGGCCTGGCTAAGAGGCCTCCATTCTGCTTCCAGAGCCAGGACAGCAGATTTGCTTATAAGAAAGCCCAAGGGATACTTTAAATTTACAGCCCAGTCCTCAGCTCCTTACTGGTGTAAAGTTCTCATTCAAGTCAGCAGGAAGCCTGCCTACAGGGCAGGGCCTTTCAATTGAGTTCTTTCTCTCCTCTGCTGGTTCCCCATCTAACTTGCCCTGTGGCTGCAGTAAGTGTTGATGTCTTGGCATGAAAAACCAGGGAGACAGCTCCACTTTTCTGGTGCCCAGAGCTGGAGCCTGGGGCCGCTCACCCTCCTCCCTCTGGGATCGCTTTGGAATTCTGGCTGTTTATGAACCAAGCCCACATTGGCCTCCTTGTAACATGTGGCGCTTCTCACTCAATGGCATTGGGGAGTTCAAACATCTTAAGTGACTCTCCAGAGTAACCCAAAACCTGAATTCCTTCATAGAGAGTAGCTGACTGTTTCAGCAATAGCGCAGCCTCAGCTGAACAGCACTTTGTGTCCAAAGCCCTTTCAGATCTGTGGTTCGACAAACTCTGTGAGAAGGCAGGACTGATGGAGTTAGTTCTATTTCACAGATGAGGAAACCAGATTTGCCTCGTTAGAGAAACCTGGTGGTCTGTTTCTGGAAGGTCACAGCCTTGAACACTCTACGGAGCTCAGTTCTACTCTGACCCATTTGGGGTTGTCATGAGCCCAGTCACTTGATGGTAACTGGGGATTGTTTGTTTTGATAATCCTGCAGCTAGTTCCTCATGGGTGGAGCTGGGATCCAAAGTCCCTGCCTGCAGCATCTACCCCTACCTTGGTTGAGTCCTCCTTATCATGGTTTAATATCTCCTCCTTATCTTCTTATTTCCTCTTTCCATTCCCTGTCTTGTCGTTTATTCCTCCCCTCTCCCCTCACTCACCCTTCCTCTCTCTCAATCTCTCATCTTTCATCAACTCTCTTTTTCCAACAGCAATTTCAGGCAGATACCATAAACACTCTAGCACCATCTTCAATAAATGGCACAAACTGTGCTCAGCTAGTAACCCAAAGGTTGACAGTTCAAACTCTCCCAGCAGTGCCTCATAAGAAAGTCCTGGTGATCAGCGTCTCTAAAGATTGCTGCTGTGCTGTGAAGTGCTGTCGAGTCAGTTCTGACCCATAGCAACCCTGTATAGGGTTTCCGAGGAGCAGCTGGTGAGCTTGAACCACCGACCTTGCAGTTCAGATGGCTTTGCAGTTTGAGTCTGGTGCATTAACCCACAGCACCACACCAGGACGCCTCTGTAAAGATTGTTGTTGTTGTTGTTAGGTGCCATCAAGTCGGTACCGACTCATAGCGACCTTATGCACAGCAGAACGAAACACTGCCCGATCCTGGGCCTACCTCACTACTATAAAGGCTACAGCCAAGAAAACCCTGTGGAGCAGGTCTATTCCATAACACGTGACCTGAAGGCAATGGGTTTGGTTCAAACAGTAATTTAAACAAGTCTCAGGGGAAATATTTTTTCTCTGTGACGCATTGTCTCCAACAATGAAATAAAAATATGGTAAAGCTAACTATGTTATCCATATTGGATTGTAGGATAGTATGGAAGGTTAGAAGGGTTCCTAAAAACCAGAAGCGTCCTAGGAAATATAGATATAGGAACTACATATAACCTCTATCTCTTCAGATCAAATTTATGAGTGTCTTGATGTAGCCATTTTTAATTTTCTCTGTTTTAAAGTTTGGAATTAGATTATATTGGCACATTTGAGTTGTAGCCAAACCCACAGCTTTCTCTTCACACCACCTCAGCTACTGGAGGAGCCATGTAAACGAAATATTCCAGGGTCCGAGAGAAGTGTTGGAGTCCTGATGTGGCACTGTAGGATAATCACTGAACTGCTAACCAGGTGGTCTGTGGTTCAAATCCACCAGCTGCTATACAGGGTCACTATGAAGTGGAACCTACTCAACAGCACTTAACAATAACAACAAGTGAAAACTTAGGGGTGCTGGTGGTATAGTAGATTACACACTGGGACTGCAGTTTGAACCCACCAGCCACTCTGTAGGAGAAACTTGAGCAAGTCTGCTCCCATAAAGATTTTTGGTCTCAGAAACTCCACGGAGCAGTTCTCCTCTCTGTTTATAGTGGTTATGAGTTGGGCTGCTAACCTCAAGCAGTTCGAAACTACCAGCTGTTCCGCGGGAGAAAGATGAGGATTTCTGTTCCCATAAAGATTTCCAGCCTCAGAAACCCTACGCAGGGTTACCAAGAGTCGGAACCAACTCCACAGCACATAACCACCACCCACCATGCATCAGAATCACTCGATCACAGTGGGTTTAGTAACGTATTGGACATATCTAGAACTCTGAAATGTGGATATGATAGCTCAGCAATTCAACGCAAATGCGCTAAGTTCTCCCCTTACAGGTCAGCGTGGGCAGTCACTGCAGACCAGCCCTTAACAGCTCCTCTCACCTCAATTTCTGTTGATTTACAGATGCTTGGAGGAATATCTCAAATAGAAATTACTCATGGAACAATGTCTGATTGTATTTCCACCTCCCCTGTGAAAATTAACAACATGAAGATCTGCTTTCTGGAGGGCTGGTCTCTAGTGTCCAGACTGAGGGGACTACAATGCTTAGAGGACATCAGACATGAGAATTTCTATACCTGCAGCTTAATTTGGAGATATTCTAAAACTAAAAATTCTAAAAGGCAATATTCTAAAACTTCCTCTTTGTGTATGAGGTTCTGGTACCGTTTTAAAAGTGACCAGAATCAAAGGAAGCCTCCTGAGTCTGTCAGTAATTCCTGAGGGCCAGATGTCTACCAGAGAATGTCCCTGGCTCGTTTCAAGATTCATTGTGCGTGAGGGTCTCATATGCACGTCGCTTTAGAAAGATGGTCTACATCTCCCTTAACTGCTAGTCTAACTTCCCTCCAGAAGGCCCTTAGCTGAACATGTAGGATTTTTTCCTATTTTGAGTGTATTTACTTTCCTAACATCAGAAAAAGTCACAAAATAGGAGGTACTTGCTTGATATGACCAGTAATGCCCCAGTAAGGCAAATTGTCCAGGCCACCGTCATGTCAATGGACATAAGCTATCCTAATACTGATCTTCTGACACCCCGATGTCTGATAGCTCCAAGCACATTGAGACCTGTCTTCATTTCCTAGGGCTATCTTCATAACAAATGACCACAAACTGAGTGGCTTCAAACAACAGAAATGTATTGTCTCATAGTTCTGAGGGCCAGAAGATCAAGGTGTCTGTCCGCAGGACTGGCTTTTTTTGAAGGATGAGATGGTGGGGAATATGTTCTGTGCCTCTCTCCTGATTTCTGGTGATTGCCAGTAATCCTTGGAGTTTCTGGGCCACAGGATAACTTCCATCTCTGTCTTCATCTTCACCTGGTCTTCTCCCCTGGTATCTGCCTCTGCATCTCCAGATGCCATTCACCTCGCTGTGTGTCTGTGTACAAATGGTCCTCTTCTCATAAGCCACCAGCCATTGAACCAGCGTCCACTGTTACCCAATATGACCTCATCTTAACTTGAGTACATCTATAAAGTTCTTACTTCCACCTAAAGTACCAGAGATTAGGACTTCAGCATATCTTTTGGGGGAAACACATTTCAGCTCACAATAGACCTGAAGATGCTGCTCCTAACTTTATTCCAAAAGATTTAACTTGGACTTCATCTAGTTGAACTGACCTGGACACTGGACAGCTGCCTGTGGCCAGCTGCAGTGGCCTTAAGCAGCCTCCCCTTTATGCCCAATGTGGTCTTCAGCGCCCTGATGCAGGTCATGGGGCTTAAAAGCAGGGCCAGCCAACACCTGACCACCCAACATGCTACAGGCTCTTCCCATGGACCATAAAGTCTTTCCTCAGGGTCACTTTCAAGGGCTGTGGCTTTGCATACTTTATCTACAAGCATCTATTGAACTTCCCTAGTCTGTCTCCCTATTTAATTTAAGTATCTTTTTTGTGCCAAATGCTTACCTTGAAAATTAGTTGGCAGCTAATTGGCTCAGAGACAAGAGCACTCGATCTGATAGGCAGCATGTAATGTTCTATGTTGTTGTTAAGTGCCGTCAAGTTGGCTCTGACTCATAGCAACCCTGTATAATGTTTACAAGGAGTGCTTGGCAGGTTTGAACCACCAGCTTTTCAGTTAGCAGTCCGGTGTTTATCCTATACAGCCACACCAGGACTCAAGTTTGTGACAAATTCCTTATCATCTTCCGAGCTGCTGCTAGTAGCTGGTTCTTCATTCCAGAAGCCCACAGAGAGCCTGTCAAGTCACATCTTAAGAGGAGCCTGATGGTGAGGGTCTATGTGAACAAGCAGAGGGCATCATTTGTACTTCCCTGGTTTGGCTTCTCATCAGTGGCATGGAAATCATAGTTTCTTCCAAAGAGGCAGAGGCTGAGTCAGATTCCCGCTCAGACAAAGTCAAACTTGGTTTCCTGGGGAGTGCTGCCGAGTTGACTCAAAGGTTGGGGAATCTAACAACCCCAGGAGGAAAAACAAACCAGATTTCAGTACCCTTGACCCTGTACCATTGTAGAGCTGCCTTCCAGAGGTCAAGGATGATGTGATCAAAAACAAAACGTACAGAGTGTGTAGAGACAGTGGCTCTGAGAAACTAAGGGCCATGCCAAGGGGAAATGCCTTGCTTTACTAGAGTGTGCCCAATCCAGAAGGAAACCTTTTGGGACGGAGCATCCACTCTCCTCCTGGTGTCTATGAGGGGTCTCCAGACATCAGTCTGTGTTGTTTACTTCCTCCCGCCCCCCCCTCCTTTTTTTTTTTTTTTTCGGTTACCAAGCTTCTCTGCTAGCATCTGTAACCATTTCTAGTTAGCATACATGTTCCCTCAAGCAATTGGAAAGTAAACCAAATAATTGTAGAATCTCTAAGCAAAGCAGAGTTTAATTAAAGAAAACAACCTTTGCCATCTCACCTAGCTCACCCTGGCGTGTTAGAAAAGACCGCAGGATGGAGGCAGATTGCCTGAGCTTCTGAGTCAACAATAGGAAAGAGTTTCTCATGCTGCAAAGGTAACCAGCAACCTTGTTAAGTAGTCATATGTTTCTCACCTACCACTAGAACTATGATTGCCTTCCAGTTGGTGAAAATAACCATAGCAGCTTCTAGTGGCGTACCTCTCCTTAGTTTGTACCGTCTGCCCATAATTCATTCGGTTACATGCAAACACTTACTTGTTGTTAAGTGCCATCCACGAGTCTGCTCTGACCCATAAGGACCCTATATGGGGTTTCTGAGGAGCAGCTGGTGAGCTTGAACCGCCGACCTTGTGGTTCAAACCAACTTTGCAGTCCAGCGCATTAGCCCACAGCGCCACACCAGGACTCCTTATAAATGGGTACTTCTTTAGCATCTATTTATATGCCAGTGGTTTTATTTTCATGCATTCACCCACTCATTTCTAACTTACTTATTATTGAACCCTTTTGTGTGTACCAGGAACCCTGGTGGCACAATTGTTGTTGTTGTTAAGTGCCATTGAGTCGGTTCCGACCCATAGCGACCCTGTACAGGGTTTCCGAGGGTGTAAATCTTTACTGCTAAATGGTGATTTGAACTCACCAGCTACTTTGCAAGGAATGACGTAGCACTCTGTCTCCATCAAGTTTACAGCCTTGAGAGTCCTATGAGACAATTTGCTCTATCTTGTAGGCCAAGGGTGGGGAACCCTTTATTCTGTCAAAATTTATGACATCACTCACTGGCCATACAATGATCATCTCAAAAATATAGCCTGCTGTATTTGGTCAAACATTTAGTTAATTATGAGTTGGAACCAACTCCACGGTACTTAACAACAACAACAACAACACCTAATGTGATGACTAGAACTGCAGTTGCCTTAGCAGGGCCAGACCAAATTATTTCACGGGCCTTATCTGACCCGTGGGCTTCTACGATCCACGAGTTCCCCACCCCAGCTGTAGGGTCACAATGAGTAAGCACTGTCTTAGATCCTGGCGTATGACAATGTATGTGACACAGTCTGTGATAGCCAGTTAGTAATTTAAACTCCATTCACTCATTTATTCATTCATCCACTCATTCTTTCCTTTGACAATATTTCCTAAAGACCTATCATGCATCATGTATGTGTTAGGTGGAGGGACAAAACACAATCATCCTAATGTTCTTCCCTGCCCTCATTTTAATTCAATGTACCACACATATACCACCACCAACACTGCCAAACACTGAAGCCAAGACAACCCAGCCACATTTCTGGTTTTGCATATATGTATTTGTGTGTGTGTATACATGTGTGTGTGTCTATAGTTTATAGAGAGAAGAGAGTAGACAGACTTCTGGTGGAAGTTCAGAGTTATTGAATTATCCCCTAGTATTTCTGCAGGTTTCAGAGTAAAGTTATAAGAAGGCAGATGATGGATTCAGTCCAGTGCACAATGATCCTTTGAGTAATGAGTTCTGTGGAACCAACCAAACAGTGCCTCACAAGGTGGCAAGTATCCTGCCCAATGTGATGACTTCTCAAGCTCAGCTTAGAAGAGATGCTACCAGGAGACATCTGCCTTCCAGTCCAGACCCTCTCTCCTCTGAGATTTGATTACCATAGCCATCTGCTTGGCATACACTAACAGTTCAATAAATATTTGTCAGACGAATGGCTGGATAAACGTCAAGCAATTTGTTGGGCCTTGAGCTCCTTGAGGGTAGAAGTTGTGCCTTATTCACCTTTTGTAGCCTTGGCGCCTCCAGCCCTTCTCCAGAGCTTTGGGGAACAGTCTGACGCCTCTGGACTGGAGGCGCTCCAAACTCCCTCCTCGACATTCTAGGCATCAACATGTTCTCCCTGTGGTTTAGCCACCTGGCACATTCTCTCCGCCAGGGGAGCACTTTTTATAGACATAGTCAGTCCTCTGAAACCCCAGGCTATGCTTCCTTCACTGATTAGCAAACTGCAGGGCTGTCTCCCACTCCATGAGGCTGTATGTACTCAGGGAACAAAAATGTGTTTTGCTATCAGCTAGAAAGGCAAATTGCTATAAAAAGCAATAGCGCCTTCCCAAACTAAGCACTAGAATTGACTTCTGGATTAGCTCTGTTTGGGATTAGCTTCTCACCAGTAGCAGTAATCAAGAGGAGAACGCGCAATTGCCGCTGGAGACCAAGTAGGCAACCCACAGCCCTGGGGGTCGGCCGGCGAAGCCAGAAGCCAGCTTCAGGATTCTTGGGCCACAGGCAATGCCATAATTCTGGCCATTGTGCTCTGCCAAGGATGTTTATCAGAGAAGAGAACAGATAGACATTCAGACTCCCTATTGGTTCTCTGTTAGAATACGAGCATGAGGAGGTCAGCTACCTTTCTCTACCCTCAGGAGGGAAAACAGAAGTTTGAGAATTTGATTCTTGAGTAGTACAGAATGGGTGGCCTAACACAGCATTTCATACCCTGTTTCACTTTAGCTAAATCGTTCAAAACACAAAGATTTTCACATCGGAGCCAGGGCCTGGCTCACTTGTTCCCGGCTATGTCATTCAGGGACAGCCAGTCTGGCAGAAATAACTGAAGCTTTCTGCCACAGAACTCAACCCTTTAATTTCGATGAAAATACAAGAATTGTTGAGTGAACATGATTCAAAACTCCCTCTACTCCATTGCAGCAGGCAACTTCTGAAAACAATGTCTGCAGGACACATGTCACCATCAGGGGCCTAGGTAACAATTCACAGGGCATTTTGATGGGCACTTTTGAGAAACCACTCACCGTTCTAGCAAGAAAGCATGCTCTTTTTTGGCAGCAGGAGAAAGTCTAATTGCTGGACTGAAAATGAGTAAGTTAGTTTGTGACCATCTCTGAAATTATATCAGGGAACAAAGAAGCCAATACCTTTCCCCATTATTGGTGGAAAGGAGACTGTGTTAAGTAACCTATCGGAAAACAGCCGAGTTTTCTCTGACTTTTGTCTGCTAATGACTGCCCCTGGGATGTCAGGGTCCCAGCCGGTTCTCAGGAAAGCTCCCCGGTGTCGTGATGTGATAGGCTCTGTTTGAAGTGGGTCTAATTCTCCAGAGGCTCATCCTATCTGGTCTTATCACCAATTAGTCATTTCAGCACAAAGGCAGTGTGTCAGATTTCCTTTAAAGTTTCATGGAAATGGTTCTGTGTCTGTAGGTCAAAGCCTGTCCAACTCCCTTGCCATATCCTCTACTCTAATCGTTTTCAAAGGCTATTCCCAGACCATCAGTATCAGCATCACTTGCAACTTGTTAGAAATGCAAATTCTCCCATCCCGCTGAGACCTACTGAATCAGAACCTCTGTGCTGGACGTCTAGAAACCTGTGTGTTATACCAAAGTCCTCCAGGTGAACCAAGGAATCCTGGCGTGGTGCTATGGGATCAGCACTGGACTGTGAACCACAAGGTTGAAGGCCTTTTGTACATCTACCTTTCCTTTTATATTGTGATAGGGTCGGGACTTTTTAATGGAGAAGCAAGTGGTAGTTTTCAAGGTTTAGCACATATCGGATCACCTGGTTGTAGTTGTTCATTTAGACTCATAACGACCCTGTAAAGGGTTTCCTAGCAGCAGCTAGTGGGTTTAGGATTTAAATCACCTCCATCACTAGACAGCTGTGTGGCATTAGGCTGTTGGCTTAACCTTTATGGCCCTCCATTTCCTCATCAGTAAAATGGGAAGCATAATATACTGAGATGATTACACAGTGACAGCAACAATGGGTCCAAGCGTAGCAGTAATTAGGAGGATGGCACAGGACTAGGCGGTGTTCCGTTCTGTTGTACAGAGGGTTGCTATGAGTTGGAACCAACTCTACAGCACCGAACAACAACAAAGGTAGATGAGAATTAAATTAGATCGTATATACGTATCTTACATGGTTGGCAAATATCACTGTTCAAATATGTGGCCTTGTTGTGTGATGTATTCAATTACTGGGTTCATCCAGGGTGAAAAGAACAAATGTAGCTTCTTTGAATCTGTGAATCTCTTTTGGAATTGTTCGTCAGAAATGTAGTAAACATTTGTAATGTGCTCAATCACACCAAGTTTTGACCTAATGGGATTCATACTGCCAATACTTTTTTTTTTTTTTTTAATGGAAAGAGACACAAACAATGAATGAGCAAGCAGGCCCTGGATCTGTGTAAGCTTTGAGGTAAGAGATGGCGGTGGGTGCAGGGAATTTCTTGGCCGCTTAAGTCCTGTGGCAGCCACAGTTTTCCTTTCTCCTCATTGTTATGGCATCCAGGCAGAGAGGAACTTCTGAGCCAGACCTCTGAGGCTGTGTGTGGTGAACCTGAAGGGGCTGGCAGTCCCTAAGGGCGGAAACCACTGTTTGGGAGCTGCTGATGGTTTAACTGTTTGTGTTGCTCATCACTGAGGACGAGGAAACAAACGGCAGGAGGGCCTGAGCCTTCCACATGCGATTCTGTTTGTGATAAGACATTGCTCACCGAAAGCTTCAAAGGTCTCTTTGGAACCATAGGGTTTATCAAGCAGCTGCTGGAATAAGATCTTTAGCTGGTTACATATCAAAACAATGGGCTCTGAAACTCTTGTCTTGGTTTTCTCCTTGTATTTCAAGAGATTCATCAGTTGGAAGTCAGTGATAACTGCTTTACAAAATCTTTGAAGTGCACCTAAAATTATTTACTTAGTACTCTTCCTATTAGCAATGTGAGGGTTGCGGGCCTTTAAGTTTCAAAGTAATCATTATATTGTTAGTTGCCACTGAGTCAGCCCCAACTCGTGGGCATCTGATGGATAACACAGCAGATTATTGCCAGTACTTCACTATCTTCCTGATCAGTAGTTCGTTTGAGTCCATTCTGTCAATACATCCCATTGAGGGACATCCTCCTTTTTGATGACCCTCTACGTGGACATCTGGTGAGGTCCACATGTATAGTTTCTGTTTTTGTTGCTGAAAAACAGTTTTGGTAATGAATAAGCTGTTGGTCTTGTAAAATTCTATCATGCTAAAATCTGATACAGCTTCCATAACCAAGGTCGTGTTGTCCAACTATAGATTCTTCTTGTTTATTCCTAAATTTTACATTCCAACCCCCAGTAATTATCAGGGCAGTTTGATTGCATGTCTGATCAGTTTCAGACTATAGAAGTAGGTAAAAATCGTCTATTACTTTTTCTTCGACATTAGTGGTTGGTGCGTAAATATGAGTAAGAATCATATTAACTGGTCTTCTTCGTTGTTGTTACTAAGTGCCATGGAGTCAGTTCCAACTCATAGCGACTGAGACTAATCACATAGACACTAAATCTCTGTGTGAGCATCTATATAGTTTCCAAGGAGCAACTGGTGGGTTTGAACTGCTGACACAGAGGTAAGCAGTCCAGTGCTTATCCCATAGCACCCAGCAGGACTCCAAAGAGATAATGAAGGAGCTTAATATCAGTCAGAAGAAAGCCAGAGGCTGACTACATTCAGACTATCAATTGCTTATATGCAAGTTCAAGTTGAAGCTAAAAAAAAAATTAAAAGAAGTCCATTGAGTATATACCACCTGACTTTAAAGATAACCTCTAGATTGGAACAACAGATATATTGAACACTAATGACCACAAACCAGACGAGTCGCAGGATGACATCAAGGATATCATACATGAAGAAAGGGTCCAAAAGGGAACCAACCCGCCCTTCCGCCACACTTTTGACTCAGCTGGGTTCCATGATCCATTGCAATGACTGTACAGAACTAGAAAGACCCCAAGCTCACAGAGATAGTGTTGATTAGGGATGTTAACAGGTTAAATTCGGGGTCAGAAAGGCTCAGGGCAGAGTTCTTCCAGTCAGGACAGCCTCTTCCCAGTTGTGTCCACAGGCAGGCTCTCTCTTTCTGCCCTTTGACCTTGCTGCCTCATGCCCCTTGGCCTCTGCCCTGCTCCAGCAAGGCACAAAGCTCTTTGAGGGATGCTGAATAAATGCCCAAAGGACATGCCACTTGGCTATAAGCCTCTGGCAAAGGTGCTCAGCAATAGCTCTGTGGGTCAGCAAGCCTAGCTCCCAATTAAGTGCCTGGAGGCACCTCACTTCACAATGAGCCTCCTGCTCAAGTGCACTCCACTTGTTCCATGGCCTGAGAAGCCCCCACTGTGTCTGCTGCTGTCCTCTGCCACTCGTCCGTCCAGTGTCACAGCTTCCTGTCCCTGGGACGAGGAGGTTCACTGCACAGGGATCTAGGGGATCATAAGGACACACACCACTCCTGGCTCTTTTCCCTTGATGGTAAGGAGAGCCTTCCTTCCTCCTTCTGAACAGACTCATTTTAGGCTCACATTAGAGTTTCAGGTTTTTACAATCACAATTAATGCTGTTAATAATCACTCCCAACTGAATCTTTACAGCATCTTCCCCTACCTTATCTTATGCAGACTCATTAGGAAAAAAAATTTTTAAAGTCATTTGGTGGGACTTACAAAGACTGTTAACAGAAAAAAGACCTGGAATTTGAAAACAAAATGGGAAGAACATGTTTGCCATTTCTCAAACTGAAAGAGCTGAGGAAAAAATTCAAGCCTCAAGTTGTAGTATTGATGAATTCAATGGTCAAGATACTGAACTACACAGGACACATCAATAGGATATGGAAAGAATACAGAGTCACTGTACCAAAAAGAATTGGTCAATATTCAACCATTTCAGGAGCTAGTATGTGATCTGATCGACAATAGTGATACTGAAGGAAGAATTCCAAATTACATTGATGGTATTGGTGAAAAACAAGCCCTCGGAAATAAAAGGAGCGCCAGTTGAGACGTTTCAACAGATGAACACAGCAATGGAACTGAAAGCACTCACTTGTCCCTGGCCAACTGACTGGAAGAGATAGCTAACTCACTAACTCTGCTAACTCACTAACTCTGGAGGAATGCCATCTTTAAAAAGCTTTGCAAGAACATTTCTTATAACTATTGTATATAAAATGCCAACAGGAGTAGAAATTATTGAATAAAAGCATTACTATCACATGCAAGTAAAGTTTTATTGAAGATCTTTAAATACAGTTTTAGCAGTACATCCACATGAAGATGCCAGACATTGAAGCCAGACTCAGTAGAGGACGTGAAACAAGTTACATCGATGCTGACGTCAGATGGAACTTGGATGAAAGCAAAGAATACATGAAGGATGTTTACCTGTGTTTGATTGACTGTGCAAAGGCATTCAACTGTGCCGATCATAGCAAACTATGGATAACATGAATTCCAGATGTTCATGTGGAACCTCTATATAGACCACGATGCAATCATTCCAGCGGAACAAGGCGGTACTGTGTGGTTTAAAATCAGGAAAGGTCTGTGTCAGAGTTGTATCTTTTGCATTAAGGAGCTCTGGTAGCGTAGTGGTTACAAGTTGGGCTGCCAACCTCAGGGTCAGCAGTTTGAAACTACCAGGTGTTCCGTGGGAGAAAGATGTGGCTTTCTGCTCCTGAAAAGATTTACAGACTCAGAAACCCTGTACAGGGTCACTATGAGTCAGAACCGACTCCCCAGCACATAACCACCACCACCATGCAATCTGTATGCTAAGAAAATAATCTGAATAGCTAGACTCGATGAAGAGGAATGCAGCATTAAGATTGTGGGAAGACTCATTAACAAGCTATTTTATTCAGATGACACAGACTTGCTTGCTGAAAGTAAAAAGGACTTGAAGCATTTTACTGAGGGAGATGGAAGACTACAGCCTTCAGTATAAATTATACTTCTACCTAAAGAAAAGCAAAATGCTCACAACTGAACCAATAAGCACTATTATGATGAATGGAAAAAAAGATTGAAGTTGTTAAGGCTTTCCTTGTCCTTGGATCCACAATCAACACTTGTGGAAGCAAGAGAAAAGAACATATTGAATGGGGGGGAAATCTGCTGCAAAAGACACTCCTTAAAATCTTACAAAGCAAAGATGTCACAGTGAGAAATGAAAGTACACCTGACCTTAACCATACTATTTTCAAATTCCTCAAGCATGTGAAAGCTGGACAGTGGGTAGGGAAGACTAAAGAAGAAATAATGCCTTTGAATTCTGGTTTTGGTGAAGAATATTTCATATACTATGGACTGCTAAAAAATGAACAAATGTATCTTAGAAGAAGTATTTCCACAATGCTTCTTAGAAGGCAGGATGGTAAGATTTCGCCTCAAGTTCTTTAGACACGTCATCAGGAGGGACCAGTCCCTGAAGAGGAATAGCATGCTCAGTAAAGCCAGAGGGTCCGTGAAAAAGGGGCAGACCCTAAATGAGATGGATTACTGACACCGTGACTGCAACAGTAGGCCCAAACAAAGGCATGACGTTTGATGGTGTCTGAATGGTGCCAGACCAGTTAGAGTTTGATCCTCTTATTCATGGTATCTCTGAATTGGAACCGACTCAACAGCACCTAACAACAACTTTACTTTACCAAACATGGTGTCCTTTTCTAGCAATCGGTTTGTCCTGATGGCATGCCCAAACTCAGTGAGTTGAAAATTCACTGTACTCCTTCCAAAAGAGCATTCTGATTGTATTTCTCCTGAGAATGGTCTGTTTGTTTGTTTGTTTGTTTTTTCAGTCCAAGGTAACCATAGGAGTGTCAGCGTTTCTTATGACCTCACCTGCTTATGTGTGTTACTGTCTCAAGAACAGAGGAATAGCTCACGGATCTTAGTTTCCTTAAAGAAATAGGACATCTTCCAGTGGGTATAGAAAAACTGTTCAAGAGTGCGGGGGATAAGAACCCATAAAATACATCCAATTAAGCATAATATTTTATCATAATATTATGTAAGTATTAGAAAAGGTATTTTCAAATCATTTTTAATGGCTTGGGGAAATGTTTCTGAAGCAAAGGATAGGGAAAATAGTAAGAATCAAAGCTGGACAGAGCAGTTGTCACAGGGTGTGGTTCCTGGATCAGCGCAGTACCTGGAAACGGTGGAAAAGCACATCTCCAAGCCCTACTGAGAACTTCTGATAAAGAGCATGAAGCAATAGAAATAAAGTATACATAAATGGAAAAAAAAGCACAAAAAGACAGAGGGGTCTTACTGTGTTCAGATTATAGACATTTATTTTCTTATTTACCTTTCTTTCACTTTTTGTGTGTGTTTTGTATAGTCTACTTTTTTTTTTTTTTTTCTGGAGTCCTGGTGTGCCGCTGTAGAACAAGTTCTGGACTATAAGACTCGTTTGAACCACAAAGTTAGCGATTCAAACTCACCAGGCGTGCCTTGGTAACTGTACACAGGGTTGCTATGAGTCAGAACCAACTCGACGGCAGTTAACAACTTTTTTTTTTTCTAAAATGAACATCCCTTGCTTTTATAATTAGAAAAAATAGAAGTTGAAGGGATAATGTTACATTTCTGCTACGTTTATCTTGTCAACTCATAACATGTCAATATTTTCCTGAAGCCTTCATTATTCACGGACCTCCAATGTTCTCCAAGTTTTTATTCTTCTGAGCCAGCCTCCCTCTACGTCTGTACTTTCTTTGATGAATTGTCTCTATCTTGCTGCTTGTTTACTGCTTTCCCCACCCTTCTGTGTTGAAACTCCTGCTATTTTTAATAAATAATATTTTGAAAATTGTCAAAAGTCTCTGAGCTTGATTTGTCACAGGCAGACAAATAGTTGTTTTCTTAAGGCACTCTATCTCCCTTTGTACATATTTGTTGTTATTGTTGGTAAGTGATGTTGAGTCCGTTTTGACTCATAGTGACCCTACATAGAGTTTTCGAGGAGCAACTGGTGAGCTTGAACTGCCAACCTTGAGGTTCAACCCAACTAGTGCACTAACTTGCAATGCTGTTCCAGGATTCCTGTTAGAGGCTAATAAATTTTCATGTGTTCATAACAATTTTTGCCTTTGCATACATCTTCATGCACAACTGACATTTTGTTTAGATTTATTTTTGTAACCACATCTTCATGCACAATTGACATTTTGTTTAGATTTATTTTGTAACAACTTGACCCTTCTAAAGTCAAGAGACAGTGGGTTTGCATATATATAGGAGGGTTAAGTTCTAAAATCAGCAATTAAGGTAAGTATCACGTATGGTCCTGGTATGACGCTATGGGTTAATGCACTGGACTGCAAAGTGTGTTTGATTTGCAAAGTCCGTGGTTCAAGCTCACCAGCCGCTCCTCAGAAACCCTATACTGAGTTACGATGGGTTGGAACCGACTTGATGGCACTTAACAACAAGAAGAATCACATGTGGTCAAAATTAATCCATCTCTACAACACCAGCATAGACTGTTATTTCTCCAACTCGGGGACAGACCTGCTATAAGCAACAGTTGGCATGATTGTTGTTGTTAAGTGTCGTCGAGTCAATTCCGACCCATAGTGACCCTGTATAGGGTTTCCAAGCAGCAGCTGGTGAGCTTGAGCCACCGACCTTGCAGTTCAAACGAGTTTGTAGTCTGACGCATTAGCCCACAGCGCCATACCAGGAGTCCAGTTGGCATGATTAGGGGCTGTGTTATGAGACGATTATACACTGCTAGTCTCTAGAATCATGTAGCAATGTGAGATGTCCACACCTCCAAAGATTTTCAGTGTCGGGGCCACCTCACCAAATACTAGACTCTTCTTCCCCTATGTTATACTCACTTTCTGGACAATCGCGGCGAAATTGCTTGCGTCGTTTACTTGGAGGTTTTGTTTGTTTTTGCCTGCATTAAAGGAACACTAAGTGTGATTTCTGTTTGTCCTATCTTGTATTTTTTCCAAGGCTTCGCTCTTTGTGTTCTCTCCAAGGGATGGACTCTCTCACCTGCCTTGGGACCTATCTAGTTCTTATTCATTCTTTAAAATCCTATGCACATCCACCTACTACATGAAATCTTCCTGATCTCAGAAGTAGAAAGTAATCCTTTCATGGCTAGTATGTCTAGGACATTTATCATTCTTTGTTGCGTTTCTATTTGAATATATCTTAGCTTACCCAGAAGGTTCTTAAATGTCAAACTCAGCATTGAATGCTAGATCTACCTTCTCTAGCCAATCTTCAGTAAACTGCTCGTTCCTTCTGTGCCTCCTACTCTATCTGTAAAATACTCCTAGTCCCGACCTCTGAGAGTTAAAGTGAGGATTAAATGAGATATTGCATGGTAAGTAAGTGCCTTGCACAATATCTGGCTCATAGTAAAGCCCATAAGTATTTCCTGCTCTTTTCTTTCTTTCTTTCTTTCTTTCTATTTTCTATTGTGATCCAAATAGTATGTTTGTGTTCCATAAGCATTTGTTTATTGGATGTATGAATGAATGAATGTTGTTAGTTAAGGTCAGACACACCCCTCTGAATTCTCAAGGCTCCATGGGGTGTTGATACTTGCCATCTGTTTATGAATTCATTGCAGAACTTAATGAACCAAGGCAGGTGTTGGGAGGAAATGATGGGGAGTATATGGGTAAATGTTCTGTCTTGACAAAGCTGCCACCAACCTTCAGGATGAGACGTCATTGTGCCCTGTGTTTTCACCCACGAAATGTGAATTATAACACTGATCTCCTAGGTGCAGGGGGAACCTGAGGCAGACTAGGTCTTCAGGGAGAAAGTTTATAAACAGAGAATGTTTGAAGAATCAGATTGTGAGTCTGTAAATTAGCATATTTCATGTACAGTGGTTCTAGTCGCATGGGACTCTAGATGTCGCTCGACAAGGGCATGGGGCAAAACCAGCTGCTTTTTGGGTTTGTCAAGCATCTCAAGTTATTTCTCAGAAGTTGGGGTTTGGCAAAGCCTGACACCCCTGTTGCCAAGTCCTTCTTTTCCCCTTAATTTTTAAGCCCATGTGTATTTTAAGGGAAATTTAATCCGTATGTTTCTGTTTCCTTTACACTTAACTCATAAAAATGGTTTGTCAGAGCAATTTGATGTCCCAAAACTCTCTGGAGCCTTTATAATGATATTTTTTAACCTTTCCCCCCCCTTTCAAAAAACACAGGAAATTGTGTTTTTTAAAAGAAAATGAATCAAACTGAAAATCTCAAGGTCAGTATTGATGGGTCAGACACACAAGTTTAAGGAGAAAATGGTTTCTTCCACTATCGCCCTAGCCAGGGCTGTGAGAATGGCTGGGAGATAGAGTCCACGCTCAAGCAGCTGCAAATAATTGGCTGTGTCATAATGTAGTTGTTCCTAGCTGCAATTGAATCAGCCCCCAACTCACAGCAACCCTACAGACAACTACATGAAATGCTGCCTGATCCTACACTATCCCCATAGTACATAGGGTTTTCATTGGCTGGTTTTTGCAAGTAAATAGCCAGCCTTTTCTTCCTCGGCTGTCGTAGTACGGAAGATCTGCTGAAACTTGTTCAACATTAAAGTAACACACACATCTCCAGTAACAGATGGGTGTTGGCTGAGCATACAGTGCACGGACAAGAAATCTATCCCAGATCTCGTGCACAGGTGAGAATTTTACCACTGAGCTGGGACTACCTCTTTGTATTGTGATGGGATCTCAGATATTTTATTGGTTGCCCATTAGGCTGAGAGTCTCTCTCCCATCTGTATCTCTGTATTGGGAGTTCCGTTCCATGTTCCTGAGAATTTGGGTGCCCACACCTAAATCCAGTGCTGAAATTCAGCACCCAGATAGTCTAGAAGAACGGTGAGCATTATTCTAAAACAGTGTCTGTTTTCTAATCTAGTTTCATTCAATAACCCTGGAGAGAGAGGACAGGGGTTGGCATTTTATGTACAATAGTTATAAGAAATTGTTCTTGCAAGGCTTTGTAAAGATGGCATTCCTCCAGAGTTAGTGAGTTAGCTATCACATAATTCCCAAAATTCACATTGCAGGCATAAATGTCCCCTGCATCCATGCTATTTTTTAGCCCTAAGTAGATATAGTTGGACTTGTTTGACCTGCATTAGATCCACGTTGTTAACCAAGCCACGTCTTCTGCCTTCAGTTGGCATTTAACTCTGATCTGTCTCCTTCCTGGAAGTATGTTCACTGCCAGATTGGACTGGACATTTCCAGACAGCATGGACCACAGTCTCCTAGTGTTTAGCACGTAGTAATATGGGACAACTCAACTCTAATAACTTGATTTAGTCCAAACTGATCTGAAACCATTTGGCTGACTTATTACATTCCAGTTAAATGGACTCAGCCAAGGTTTTCGCTGCCACAGTGACCAAAATGCCATATGGACATTCACCTCTCAGAAACAAAATTGCAAATAAGAAGCTCAATCAAGGACTGTTCCCCCAAGGCTCTACCATTACTTAAATGTGTGTGGGTGCAAAAGAGCTGGACTCACTGAATCATGAAGATACAAAGCTTTAAAAGGCTTCCTGCAACTAAATTGGCTGGTGACTGGGATGAAGCAGTGAAATTCTGAACCTGGATGGTTTAGTAGAGGGCTTAAGAGAGGAGCAAGTCAATAGAAAATCAACATCAAACCTGTACTGGGTACTGGATACTGAGATTGCATATTATTTTACTTTTGGATCTTGATTGAGAATAGAAAGCAACTGATAAAAGCAGCAAGTCTTGAAACTCCAGTGACTCCATAGGGCCCAGTGGATATCAAGGTTTTATATGATTGATATGCCCTAGGCAATATGTCAGATACTAGAGAGGGAAGAGCACGTAAGTCCCATGTTCATAGTTAGGTCCTGGTCAGATGTCCAGGAGAGCCATCCTGTTGGTAGGAGAATATACTCCACTTACTCCGACTGAATTCAGCAGAAGCAAGAAGAGTCTTCTAGGAGGAAGTTCAATTCAAGCCCAAGCATTGGCTTTCAGAACTGGGAAATTTAAGACCAGTGAAAGGTTTTGGAATTATGAATCCCAAAGATGCAGATTATAACCTAGAAACTGAAAATTTTCCAGTCACCTAAATGATACATTGATACTGTGATCAGGATTGTTGATAAATCCTTGCTTGATATTCTCTTTTATTGTCCTGGTGCAGCGCTTGGGTTAATGCACTGGATTGCAAAGTTGGTTTGAACCACAAGGTCAGCGGTTCAAACTCACCAACTGCTCCTCGGAAACCCTAGACAGGATTGCTATAGGTCAGAACTGACTCAGCAGCACTTAACAACAGCAATAACTATTGTTGTGGGTTAATCGGTTGGTTGGTTGTTTTCAGTTTCATTGATTTCTGCTCTGGTATCATTTCTTTCCTTTTGCTTGGTTTGGTTTATTTGTTGTTGCTTTTCTAGAAATAGAATGTATATTTAATGATTACATCATTTGACAAAATGAGAGCTTTATTTTTATATGAAGCTTTGAATGATCAATGATTAATGAGGCAGACAATTTTTAAATTATTTTTTAAATTGAAAATACAGCAACATGATACATGAACAGGCAGTGTGAATTATACGCAAACCATGAAGCCACTTTCTGTTTATTTTCACAATCTCTACAAGTTATAGGAAATGTTAGTGAAAATACTGAAATATCATAGAACACATTTTACAATTAAATGTAGACTTACATGAAACTGATTTGGGAAAAATTGTTCTACAAATGAGTACCTGGATAAAAGTTCTTCAACTTTTATTACTCCAATTTATACTCCACAGACTATATGTACGTACATTCCAGTTGTTTCATATTCTCACCAGCATTTCATTTGGGCCATTTTGTTGTTGTTAAGCGCCATCTAGTCAGTTCCAACTCATAGCGACCTTGTATAGGGTTTCCAAGAAGCAGTTGGTGGATTAGTCCACACCTTTTGGTTAGCAATCCAGTGCCCATCCTATAATGCCACACCAGAACTCCATTCTAGTGGGTATAAAATGATAGATCACTGTGGTCTTATTTTATAATTCTCTATGACACACCAGCTGCTCCTTGGAAACCCTATACAGGGTTGCTATGGGTTGGAATTGACTCGATGGCACTTCACAATAACAATGATTAATCATGCGACATGCATTTCCATGTGCTTGTTGATCATTCTTTTCTGTTGGATTGTCCAGTCCTCCCTTTTTGTAGAGTGACTTCTATTAATTTTACAGATAAGAAAATTGACTTGCCAAAGACCCATAGTTAATAACTATCAAACCCAAGTCTTTAACTCACATCTCTTACTCCAACTGATAGTTCATTTCCAATGCATTGGACTTTTTCCTTCAATGAGAACCCACATGTGACATTCTACGGTGTTCTGAACCTCAAGGTCTATTAGATAAGGATGCAGTAGAGGAAGATAGATACACTAGTTGCCACTGAATCAGTCCCATTCATGCCAGAGTAGAGCTGTGCTTATAAGGCTTTGAGTGAATGATTTTTCAGAAGCAAATTGTAAAAACTTTCTTCTGCGTCACACCTCTGGGTGAACTTGAACCTCCAGCTTTTCAGTTAGCATCCAAGCATGTTAACCATTTTTGGGGACTCTAGAGGAGCACTGGTAGCGTAGTGGTTACAAATCAGGCTGCGAACCTCAAGGTCAGCAGTTTGAAACTACCAGCAGTTCCGCGGGAGAAAGATGAGGCGTTCTGCTCCCATAAAGATTTACAGCCTCAGAAACCCCATACAGGGTCGCTGTGCATTGGAACGGACTCCACAGCACACAGCCACCATCACCAGAGGAAATATAGTTGTAGAGAAAACAAGGAGAATGGATTTAGGTTAACTGAAAGCAACAGTGACTCTTTTCAAAATAGACCTGAGAGTCATTTCACTCTAATTCTAGGGTCCTTGTGTGATGCCAGATGTTCTCTCAGGCAGAGATCTCCTCTGAGTTGTGACCACTCAATGCTGCCAAGCTCAAGATGAGCTCTTCTTGTTCGAAGGCAAATGTGTGTCACTGGGCTTCCTATAACTCTCTTCAGCCTATTTGGTTTTAACTCAGTCAGCTAAAATAGCCACAGTTTCTCCTGTCCATATGCCATATTGTGCTAAAGTAATATTTGGTTGATGAACTATAAATGCTTCTCAGTACTTGATTTTTCTCACTAAATTCTCTCTCTGGAAAAGATAGTGGCTTGCCCACTCCCAGCCCCCACTGAGATGCATTTTGGGGTAGAAAGCCGTGGAAAATCACCGCTTTTCCCTGATGCTGAGAGTTAATCATGGAAGGAAAAGAGCGAGCGAGTGAATAACTAGCTCTGGTTGTAGTTGATACACTGAGTTTGAGTACTGAGAGTCTGGGGGGGGGGAGGGGAAAGTGCAACATTGTGACCTCCCCCTCAAAGCAAGAGGATGCTTCTCTGACTAGCTGGTGGCACAAGATGGCAGGGTGCCTGTCACCGTCCTATTAATCTTCTCTGAGCAAAGTCTCCAGTTCCATCACCCCCACCCCCAAATAATGAATGAAGTAGGGGGGAAAAAATAGCCTCAAATTCCATGCAGTGCCTTTGGTGCCCTGAAATGTGTGTCAGGTGGGTTTGATGATACCAGTGAATTGTTTTGAGTACTTGGCATATGTGGTCTTGAAAAAGCAGTGCTGAAAAACCCACACAGTAGCCTGAGTTGTGTAGGCTCTCATGGGAGCTCAGGGTCTGGGACCAAGTGAACAAAAGGAAGTGGGGCAGAACTCTAAAGACAGAAGTTGTGGTTGTCGCTAAGTGCCGTCGAGTCAGTTCTGACCCACAGCGACCTTGTAGAGGGTTTCCAAGGAGAGGCTGGTGAGCCTGAACCACTGACCTTGCAGTTCAAACGGCTTTGCAGTCTGGTGCATTAACCCACAACGCCATACCAGGATTCCAAAGACAGAAGTAGGGGAGGAATAAAAGGGCTGTACCAACATCTGTGAGGGGAAGACTGAAATCATAGAGAGGAGGCAAGAATTTAAGGAGATGAATCTTCATTGCCTTCTTTAAAGTGTTATTACAGCCTTTTACTTTCTGCTTTTCCTTCTTTAACCCATTAAATGCCTTCATGTGCACACTGTGTGCTGCAGGTCAGATTCTCCTGACATTTATACAGCACACCTCATCTGATGTTTTCAGGAGGAAGGGGCAATCATTTATCCTGTCAGCTGAGAGTGATTTTAGTAGGTCAAGTAGCATTTACAGTCCAGGGTTTAACTGGCAGTGGGGACTATATTGATGATGGCTGGACCCTATCACATGGAACCTACTCCACGGCATAACAACAACAACAAAGCTCATGGCCCTAGGACTTCATTATTATGTTTGAATGTGCAAATATAATTAACTTCCTTACTTTTCCTTTGACTTAGTATTCTGAAACCTCACCACAGTTAATTACAAAGATTTTTCTCTTCTCTACTAAGCTTTCATATCATGGGATTATGGAGATCTACCAAGGAGCCTTTTCCATTTGTCAGATTGGTGAGGCTTTTCTTAAGGAGGAGCCCAGGTGGCATTGTGGGTTAGGCATTGGGCTGCTAACCCAACTCTTGCAGTTAGCGAGGTGTATGGTTCAAACCTAGCAGCCACTCCACAGTAGCAAGGTGAGGCTGTCTGCTCCCATAAAAATGTGCAGCCTCAGAAACCTTATATAGAGTCACTATGCATCAGAATCCACTCCAGTGATAGCGGGGGTTTGGTTTCTTCCTGAGGTAGGACAGTAAGCAGTCTGGCATGAGTCTAGGTCACAAACTAGCCTCACAAATGTCATCTAAGGAGCTTTATATTGAGGTGTAATCCACACTGAAGGCTGTAGTCATGAGTAAATATTTCTCATCCTCTTCACTTCTAGCAAGCAAGAGTCTGTCATTGATACACTGTAGGTTGTTACTGAGTCTTCCTCCAATCCTGATACCATGTTCTTCTTCATTACTCCAGCTTCTCATATTATTTGCTCAGCATACTGATTGAATAAATATGGTGAAAGGATACAATCCTGGTCCCCACTTGGACTGATTTTAAACCATTCGTAATCTGCTTGTTATATTCAAATGACTGCCTCTTGATCTGCGTACAGGTTCCTCGTGAGTATAATGAAGTGTTCTGGGATTCTCATCCTTGGTAACAATATCCATAGGTTGTTATGATATACACAGTCTGATGTCCTTGCGTAATCAATACAGCACAAGTAAACAGTTTTATTTCTGTTCACTTGTAACAAAATATGACCTTGAACAAGTAAAAAGCTTTATTTCTACTCAGTTATAGCAAACTATGACCTTGAACACATGCCACCTGAATTTATATATTATCTCAAGAATAGATTGGATGCATCAGACACTAATGACCAAAGACAAGGAGAGTTGTGGGATGACAGGAAGAACATCATACAGGAAGAAAGCAAAAGGTCATTAAGAAGACAAGAAAGAAGGAAAAGAACAAAATGGATGTCAGAAGAGACTCTGAAACTTGCTTTCCATTCATTGTACGGTATGAGGAGACAAAGAACTGACCGGAAAATTTCAAAGGGCAGCTCAAGAAGACAAAGTCAGGTATTATACTGAAATGTGCAAAGAACTTGAGTTAGAAAACCAAAAGGGAAGAGTACACTCCATGTTCCTCAAGCTCAAAGAACTGAAGTAAAAAATTCAAGCTTCAACTTGAAATATTGAAGGATTCTATGGACAAAATATTGAATGATGCAGAAAGCATCAAATAAAGATGGAAGGAATACAGAGTCATTGTACCAAAAAGAAATGGTTGATGTCCTACCATTTCAAGAGATAGCCTATGATCAAGAGCCATCATTGGTACTGATAGAAGAAGTCCAAGGTGCACTGAAGGCACTGGCAAAGAATAAGGCTCCGGGAATTGATGGAACACAAATTGAAATCTTTCAACAAATTGATGCAGCACTGGCGGCACTATGCATGGCACTTAACAACAACATAGAGCTCTGAAGCTGCAAATCTTTGTGGTAGCAGAAAGCAGCTGGTAGGCTCAACCCCCCGATTTTGTGGCTCACAAGTCCAGTGCTCATCCTACAGAGCCAAACCAGGACTCCCATATCAAATGTTGTTGTTAAGTGACATCAGTTCCAGCTCATAGTGACCCTGTATAGGGTTTCCAAGGCTTTCGACCTTTGCAGATGCAGAAAGACTCATCTTTCTCCTGCATGCCAAGTATGTTGTTGTTGTGAAGTGCTGTCGAGTTTGTTCCGACTCCTAGCAACCCTGTATAGGGTTTCTGAAGAGCAGCTGGTGAGTTTGAACCACCGACCTTGCAGTCTAAACAGACCTTGCGATCCAGTGCTTATCCTACAGTGCCACACTGTATGTGGGTGAAAATAAAGCATTTTGTCTGCAGGGCAGAGGCATAGGTTTAACAGGCATATGCTCTGTTGCCCTCTTTATATTATAAAATGTGACATAGAGCTGGAAGTGACCTTTGTGTTCATATAGTTTGATTCCCTCACTTTACATAAGAAAAAGCTGAAAGTCTTAAATCTATATATGATATGTATCTTCATCCAGGAGAATCTTCAGGAAGATTCCACCTGCTGTCAAGAGTTACTACCTACCAGCCTGCTTAGATCCTTCTGCAAAAAAAGAACAACTCAGCCTGTTTTTGTCTTGACTCACAGGAGAGGTGTAAAATTCCACCAACATCGTTAAAGCTTTCATGTTGGACAGCTGCTAATTTTGAAGTTAACAAAGGCTAAGGAAGCCCATTGTGAAATGTTTGTTTAAAGGGGCTGGAAACTAGACTTAAGGTCCTCCTCGTCATGGTCATTTTTTTTCTTTTTTTTTTTAAGAAGATGACAGATTGGAGCAGCAGGAGGGAAGAGGCTAAAGCAATGTGAGAAATCAGAGACCATTGGAAGAGGATGAGCTTTCTTTTTCATGTGTTGTTCTTGATGTTTTCAGTATGCTTCTAGGGGTATCAGGTTTATCACTGTGGCTGGGGAGATGCCTGGGAATGTGGGGGACAATGTGACGACAATTTCCTTCCTGGTGTGTCCCTGAATGGCCAGCGCAGTTAACATGTAATCAGAAAATCTAAGCTTCACCGTTGCCGTTGACAACTTCATTATGCCGGTGATATTCAGCTGGGTAATTCATCTCCCAAGCATGGCAATATCTCCTGATATGCCTAATGGGTTGAATGTAATTTTGTAAGCTTTTGAAGATGAATGTCTCCCCTTGTGCTTAGCTTTGTCCTAATATGGGAAACAATGATAGCTACCATTAGGAAACAGCATTGTAGTGTTGAGCGTTTTAGTGCAGGTTGGGTCCCCAAACCACAAAGGCAGGAAACATTAGTGATTGGAGTGATACACTAGATGTGAATCACTTATGTCTCCTGCAACCACTATTTTGCTTACCTCTGAAGTTAACCTTCAGAAGTGCGGGGCATTCTCCAAAGTAAGGTGGCTTGCCAAGAATATAAAATTAGTTCATGGTTCCTGGGGTGGAGTGGTCTTTGGCATGAGATATCTACAGTTACTTACCAATGGCATTCTAAACTGGAAGAACCAGATGAAACATAAGAAATGTGACTCATGCATCGTGTCCAAGCTGCAGTGTTTCTTTAAACCCACAAACAGAAGTGTAAAATTCATTCCTCTGAGTTTTCTTTCATTCAATCTAATTAAACATATATGATCTTAATATCCTCTATCATGTGGCACCGTAGGATAACCGAGTTCAGTGGTTCAAAAGTCGCTCCTTGGAAACCCTATTCAGGTTCGTTAGGAGTTAGAACAGACTTAACAACAAATCATGCACAAAGTCCTAATGTTTGAGTTGAGAAGAAAATTCAGTCTCACTCCTCAGTTTTTCTATTCAGTAAGAGAAGGAGATAGAGCCTGAGGTTCTATCTATAATGAGAACCAGGTGTGCTGAGAGAGCTAAATACTATTAGAAAGGAGGAGAAAGACATTCCAGTTGCAGACATAAAAGAGGAGGTGACTAACTGCACGCAAGGCCTTCTTCCTTCATCCACCAGCCAATTCAATGCCTTTTGAGAGAATCAGCTCTCCTGAGAATCTCACTTGAGTTAACTTCTTAGTAAACCCTTCAAGTTAGGATTCATCGGATTCCTAAGTGCTTCTTGGTCATCACTGATAATGATTAGTTCCAAGTATTGCAAGTGAAATTGGAGAAGTTAACATAAAGGCAGACCCAAGAATCTCTCAAGGTATCCTTTTAGCCATCATGATTCCTGTTTTCTTAATGTTATATATACAACTAAATCCTGGTGTGGCAACTGAACTGCAAAGCCAGTTTGACCCATAACGTCGGCAGTTCAAGCCCACCAGCTGCTCTTTGGTAACCCTATACAGGGTTGCTATGTATTGGAACTGAGTTGACGGCACTTAACAACAACAAATCATACTAGGCTGACTCCTGTTGGCAGCTAAAACAAAGACTGATTCTGTGTTAGTATTTAAACTATGAGCATTTTATATTAAGATTTTCTTTTAAAAAATAAATAAATAAGGAAAAGGAGGCAGAAGATTCCACCTGAAGTTTAGCAAAGTAGTTTATTTCACTCATCAACTTGAACACTTTGACCCATACATTGGGCACCTTTACATTAAACTCCAATTTTCATGCTTCCTGAAGATTCACATGGCTTGAGGAGTAGGTATGCACAGACATAGGGACTTGGAGAAGTTAAAACTGTGCAATATGCTGGTTGCTTTGTTGACCTGATCCGATCAAACTGCTTCTGAGGTTTCTGAGGCATCAAATCCTAAGACATTTCCAATTTCATTTTTAAATAATATGAGAATTCTCCACAGCCTTCTTAAAATAAGTGAAGATGCAGAAGTTTTTATTGGCATTGTGATGCAAACAAAAAACCATCCACACGAATGTTGTAAATGGAGAGGGAGCCCAATATCTCTGGCACGAGTTGGATTCTTCTCCCACAAATCCCAACAGTCCAATCTCACTGTGCAAGAGGCAGGACCAAGAGCCGGTTAGCCACCCATTTACTGCAGCGGCTCTTCTAGAGTATCAAGGAATATAGATGGCCTTGGGGTGGTTATTGGAAGTGACCTGTGCTGACTCCTTTTGGAGAGATTTAGGTGAATACTGCCACCTATTGATAGGTAAAATAGACGCCACAAATTCCTACTCTGAATCTTGACACTGCTAGTACTTCTCAGCAGACCTCATTACTCAGTTAGCCAAAGGTTTTTTAATAGTCCTGAGTTCATAATTCTTAATATATTTGTGATGAAAAATAAGTATGTTATAGTTACTTAAAACAACTTCTAGTGTAATGTGTTTCTGTTAAGAAGCAAAGGACTTTGGTAGAAATGCCTTGAAGTTTTCAGTCACAGACCTAGATTTGAGTCTCAGTTCAGCCACTTAATGCGCATAACCAAGTTAAATAATCTCCATCTGACAGAAAAAAAAACACAAAACAAAAACGGACTGCTATCAAGTGACATTGAGTCGGTTCCGACTCATAGCGACCCTGTATAGAGTTTCCAAGGAGCAGCTGGTAGGTTTGAACTACTGACCTTGTGATTTGCAGCCCAGTGCTAATCCTACAGCACCACTCCAGGAGATGCTAATTTATAAGGTGCATGAATTCAGTGATATTCCAGCCTAGTCCATAGGAGGTGTTTGATAATGGCAGCATTTTTTATTATTTTCTACCAAGCAGTTTAAAAGTAACTATGTTTGATGAATGGTTGGAAATATGGCAAACCACATCATGTACTAAGTCTGATGAACTTCACCACACGGTTCTATTATCCTACAGCGGTACTGCTTGTCTACTATGGTATCTTTGACATCCAAAATTAGTATAGCGTGAACATAAACATTAAAACTTCAAGTGTGCCAATTGAGAAAATGAGGATAAATGGGTTTCATTGCCAAACATCTCCGGACTGCCCTAGACAATATATGGGGCTGAGCAGATAAAGACTTATGATAAACGTCGGAGCTGTGTATAAATGGGGCTTTGTGACGTGCTGGATAAGGTTGAGACTTAGAGCCAGACCTAAGAGGCGCACATTCTTCCCTCGGCATGGTGTGGGGGATTCCGGGCTCATACAGACAATAGGGGATTCATAGCCTGAGAATTCTAGTGATGACTGAAAGGAGGGTGGCAGCCAGAACAAGAAGACTTTTCAGAAGCAAGGACCCTGATTATCACATTGGGGCTGCAGCCACCAAGAGAGGCTAAGGACAGGCCCACCGTGGGGAAGCGCTCAGGGCAGGGTTTGAAACCTCCTTAAGAGAATCCCATTTCTTGAAAAATGCAACACTGGAAAATCTCACACAGTTAGTTCAGATAAATACTCTTGTCATCAAATCCTACTAGACGGCAGACTGACCTCTTTTCGAAGAGTATTCTTGAATGATGTGTCTCGAGTCTACAAGCATTCCAAAAGAGGGGTTCTCAGGGCACTTGGGGACCTTTAACTTTTAGTCAGAAAGGTCAACTGGTGCTTAAAACAAAATCATGGCGAAATAACACGCCAATCGACAAGCTGTACCTTTTGAAAAGGTCTGCTTTGCATTGAATAGCCAAAGCTCTCCTCCCGCCCTCCCCCCTTTCCTCCCCCCCACCCTTTTTTTTTTTCTTTGAGGCTTAGAAATTGAGAGGGGGGAGGAGGCCGAGTTTCACATTCATTACTAACAACTTCACACATAATAGGCATGTTCAGATACACCCTGGGGTGTTAGTTTTCTTTTCCTATGTTTTGTCCCCTTTTTAGCAGCTTCTGATAAGTAGCACATTTTATTTTTGAAAAAGAACCTGAGCGGTTATTCAGCAGCCGCACCCTAAGGAAGGTCAGGAGATTAGGGAGCGGAAGCCGGCTGGCCAGATGCTTTGCTGACCATGGTCAGGGACTGCTGCTTTCTTCCCATAATTTAATTTTGAGACTCTGATGAATAGACACCTCCTAAAGAAAGGGAAATCTTTGCTGGGGGAGAAAACAAAACAAAAAAAAAGAGTGAAATATTGTTAGGAAATAGCCATGGAACAGTGAGTGATCAATTTGAATTTGTGTCTTTTACAAGCAAACCACAGGGGAGTAAATACAAAGACGACATGCTCTTGCACTGATGGATGGATCTTCTCCTGCTATGGGCAGGATTTTCCAGGGCATTGTAGGCATTCCTGACTTCTGATATTGGTGGTCTTGGGTTTCATGTTAATGTTTTTTGTTTTTGTTTTTAATTCTAAATGGAGCCCTCAATAGATCAGAGGATACTAGCAGGAATCATTGAGATGAGTTGGTCCAACGTCTTCATTTTATAAGTGAGAAAATGAGAAACAGAGATAGAAAGTAACTTGCCCCAGGCCACACAATTTGGTGAGGAGTAGCACAGGAACTCAAGCTCTAACTCCCCATTCCTAAACCCAGTTCTTTCCATGGTACTAAGCTCCTTCCTTGGGAAACTGCAAGCTCTCACATTTAACCAGGAAGTCCTCTTCCAAGGGATCTCTGCATCCAGTCCCCTGCAATCCCTTCTCACAGCCTGAACTGACTTCTTTGTTGTTATGGGGTGACTTCAAGGTGATTCTACTCACAGTGACCCTGTAGGGGATTTTTGTTGCAAATTACCAGGTCTTTATCTGATAGATCCATTGGGTAGATTCAAACCGATGTCATTTAGTTTGCAGCTTAGTGTTTTCACCACTGTGCCACCAGGCTCCTGGGGTCTTCTGTACTGTGCAGTAAATGGTATTTCTAAGACGTCTAAGTGCACTCATAGAGCATGAAGGGCTGACTCAGCCTCCTGTTCTTTTCCCTGTCTCAAATAAAGTGCACAGACATGGACACTGACTTATCTTTATGTTTGCCTACTGGGATCAACTGATGTCACTCTCCTCTGCCAGTTTCCTAGGCTGAAACTCTAAAGGTTATCTTCAGCTTCTTTTTTTCTCCTACTTTCTGCCCTACCTCCACCAGTACCAATGACAAGCCCTGTAAATTCTTCCTCCAAAGTATGTCTCATACTCATCTTTTAATCTGCATTTTCACAGGCCCTCACCCAGCTTCCAGGGTGATACCACTTCAGTTTATTGTCCCAATGGTGAGACCAGAGCATCTTAATGTCTATAATAGTATTGCCCTGCTCAAATTCCTGTCACCTTCAGGGAGGGAGTCCAAATTCTTTAAGCTAGCATCAAGCCCTTTGGAATCTAGCCTGTT
The DNA here is from genome assembly GCF_000296735.1 of Chrysochloris asiatica. Taxonomy (NCBI): domain Eukaryota; kingdom Metazoa; phylum Chordata; class Mammalia; order Afrosoricida; family Chrysochloridae; genus Chrysochloris; species Chrysochloris asiatica. Next base: position 13,336,683 of record NW_006408525.1, on the reverse strand, counting down.
TCTACTTTCTGAGCTTATAGTTCATTACCTTTCACTCCCGTCCTACCGGAATTGTACTTCCAGTCAATTCCCTGGTTTTCTTTTAAACCTGTGGATTGTCTTCATCCTTCAAGATCCAGTTCAAAAGCAATCTTCCCTAAAAGCAACCCACCAAACCTAAACCCACTGCCATGGAGCTGGTCCCCATGTATAGCGACCCTGTAGGGCAGAATAGAGTTGCTCCCCGGGGCTTCTGAAGCTGTAAATCTTTCCAATTATATACTATCTCATCATTCTCCCTTGGAACAGCTGGTGAGCTAGCTCGAACCAACAACCTTTTGGCTAGTAGTCCAACACTTAAACACTGCGTTACCAGGGCTCCTTAGTATAAGGAATATCCCAGAAGGAAGTCATTTTTTTTTTTTTTCTTTTTTCTTCCTTAGCATAGGACTTACACTGCCTGTGGCACTTACTTAATTCTGCCTGGTATTGTAAACAGCTGCATCTCCCTCGCTAAATAGATCCCTTTGAAAAGATGTCTTATTCGTCTTTGTACTCCATCCCCACCATAGTGCTTACTCCAGTGCTTTATATACAGTGTTGTGGTTGTGTGCAGAGTTGGTTCTGACTCATAAGGAACCTAGGTAGGGTTTCCAAGGAGCACCTGGTGGGTTTGAATTGCTGACTTTGTGGTGCAAAGTCCAGTACTGATCCTACCCCACTAGTAGCCCTTACATACAATAAGTCGGGTTTTCCGTGTGTCTTAACATCTATTGAAGCAGTCCTGGTGTTGGAGTGCTAACCTCAAAGTCAGAAATTCAAACCCCCCAGTCACTCTGCAGGAGAAAGCACAGACTGTCTGTTCATAAAGACATACAGTCTCAGAAACCCCATTAAGGGTCGCTGGGAGTTGGAATTAACTTGGTGGCAGTGGATTGAGTTGGTTTCTAACATTTATTGAGTACTTGCTGTCTGCAGAGCACCACACCACACACTATAAGGCCTGGAGGAGGAAGATATAATATCACTAAAATGCAAACCCGGTCGTCAAAGGAGCTTCCAATCTAATGGGTGAGACCGGCTCACAAATGCAATGAGCAAGCAGATTAAGTGTGGGGGTGTCATTGGGTGGAGGGGAAGTGCTGAGTATGGAATGAAACATTCTCAGTGTTCCGAATAAGAACACTGGTGTTATGACATAGAGGGTGGGGTGATAGGGAAGGGGTGGAGGCACAGAAAGGGCAAGTCTGTGTTTAAATCCCATCCCTGGATGGCAGTCATTGTTATGGTCCTGACTGGGTCTGGCTGACCCAGTCCATCCTTCCCCCAATACCAGAGAGAGGAATCTCCCTAAAGCAAGCCTCGCATCATTTAACTCTCTGTTCAAATGTTTGCTGTTGAATGAATCAAACAGCTGGTGACTGCAGGCTTACGCTTGGAGCTCTGGAGAATGCCAGTTGATGAGATCAACTCCAAGAAACAATTGGAGAACAAAAGCCAGAACATGTTGCAGAAGTGGGAGGTGGGGGGCAGAGGAAGTGTGCCATCAGTCTTGGCTGGGATCAATCAAGAAGGGCTCATGGGAGGAGGCAAACCTTGAGTAGATGACCACCTTGCAAGAAAAAATCAAATGTATTGTGAACTTTAGGGTTCTCTTTCAATTACAAGACCCAATTATTCTTCAAGGGGGCTTAGGTGTGGTGCTGTAAGATAAGCACTGGACTGTTAACCACAAGTCTGGTGGTGGTCCAAACCTATCAGGAGCTCCTCAGGAACCCTATACAGAACCTCTAGGAGTCAGAACCACAGTTAACAACAACATTTATTCATTCAATAAATAAATGACAAATCTTTTTTTTAAAACCTCACTAAATATTTATTGGCATCCTAGTGTGGCACTGTGGGATAATCCACTAGACCGCAAGGTCAATTTGAACCGCAAGGTCAGCAGTTCAAATTTACCAGTGGTTCCTCGGAAACCCTATACAAGGTTGCTATTAGTCAGAACTGACTGGACAGCACTTAACAACAACAACAACAACAACAACAAATATTTATTAAATGCTTTCTATGTGCCAGGAATTCAACTAGACACTAGAGATACAGGAAAGAATGAGACCTTGTACTCACAATCTTATAATGAAGATGACTGATGTTAGCCAATTTAAATGCAATGAAACGTGGTGGATATAGTGGTGGGAACGTGCAAAGAGCTATCAGCCCATAAATCTGTGCACCTAACAGCTGGAGGACCAGATAACTAATCCTGGAGGTGCTAAGTCAAGACTCCAAGGCTCCTTAGGAGTTAGCCAAACAAAGGGGACTAAACCTTCCTGGTAAAAGAACAGCATCTGCAGAATATGGAGTTAAGAGAGTGCCACATGTCTAAGGAACTGAAAGACACAGGGCTGCGTTATGGACAACTTTGCAGAGGTGTGTCAAACAGATTGTACGTTATCATTGTTCTTGTTTTGACCATTAAGTCGGCTCTGACTCATGGCAACTCAATGTACAAGAGACCAAAACATTACCTGGTCCTTGGCCATCGTCAGAATCACTGATATGGAATGTTACAGTTATTTTATATTTGGAGTGCCTTCCAACCTAGGGGCTTCATCTAGCACGAAATTAGCCAGTATTCTGTTTGGACCAATAAAGTTTTATGTAGCTCATTTTTCGAAGTAGCTCACCAGACTTTTCTTCATAATCTGTCTTAGTCTGAAGGCTCTACTAAAACATGGCTAACATATGTGACCCTGATGTAATTTAAAATAGCTTCTAGCGTCATAGCAACACAGAACCCACCAGAGTATGATTAATTTAACAGAGGGGTGGTGGAATCTATAGGCTTTGGGAAACATTAACTATTTGGTACAATGTATCTAACTTACTGTTGTTGTTAGGTGCTGTTGAGTCAGTTCTGACTCATTGTAACCCTATGCAAAACGGAACAAAACACTACCCAGTCCTGTACCATCCTCACAATTGTTCTTACGCTTGATCTCATTGCTGCTGCCACTGTGCCAATCTATCTTGCGGGGGGTCTTCCTCATTTGTGTTAATCCTTAACTTTACCAGGGATGATGTCCTTCTCTAGGGACTGGTCCTTCTGATAAACTGCTCAAAGTATGAGGCACGAAGTCTCACCATTCTGCCTTCTGAAGTCTGGCTGTCCAACACAGATCTTGTGGAAGATCATGGTACTTTTAATATTCATCTCTAACACAGTAATTCACATTTATCAAATCTTCTGCGGTCTTCCTTATTCATTGTCCCACTTCACATGCATATGAGCCTATTGAAAATATCATGGCTTGAGTCAAGCACACATTAGTCTTCAAACTGATGTCTTTGTTCTTGAACATTTCAAGCAGTCTTGTGCAGCAGGTTTGTCTAATGCAATATGTCATTTGATTTCTTGCCTGCTGCTTCCCTGACTGTTGATGGTGGATCCAAGCAAAATGAAGTCTTTGACAACTTCAATCTTTTCTCCATTTATCCTAATGTTATTTATTGGTCCAGTAGTGAGGATTTTTGTTTTCTTTGCATTGAGGTGAAATCCATACCAAATGCTGTGGTCTTTGATTTTCATCTGTATTTTAAGTCCTTTTCCCTTTCTGCAAGCAAGGTTGTATCATATGCATTATCGCAGGCAGTTAATGAGTCTTCCTCCAATCCTGATAACCATATCCTTCTTCACATAATCCAGCTTCATGGGTTCTTTGCTCAGCATACAGACGGAGTACGTATGGTGAAAGAATACAAACCTGGCGCATATCTTTGCTGATTTTAAACCATTCAGTATCTCCTTGTTCCATTCTAACAGCTGCCTCATGATCTGTGTACAGGTTCCTCATGAGCACAATGAGGTGTTCTGGACTACCCATTGTCCGCAACGTTGTCCATAGCTTGACTGGATCCACATAGTCAGAAGCCTTTGTGTAGTCAATAAACCACAGGAAACATCTTTCTGCTAGTCTCTGTCTTCAGCAAACATCCATCTGACGTCAGCAATGATATCCCTAGTTTCACATCGTCCTCTGAATCCAGCTTGAGCCTCTAGCAGTTCCTTGTCAATATACTGTTACAGCCATTTTTTAAATTATCTTTAGCAAAATTTTCTTACATGTGATATTAATGATATTTTTTGATGATTTCCTCATTCTGTTGAGTCACCTCTTTTTGGAATGGACACAAATATGGGTCTATTCCAGTCAGTTGGCCAGGTAGCTGAATGAGCGCCTCCAGTGCCGTATCAGTTTGTTGAAAGATTTCAATTTGCATTCCATCAATTCCTGGCGCGTTGTTCTTTGCCAGTGTCTTCAGTGTACCTTGGACTTTTTCCTTTAGTACCATTGGCTGTTGATAATTTGCTACTTCTTGATATGTTTGAGCTGTGACCTTTTCTTTTGGTACAGTGACTCTATGTATTCCTGTATTCCTTCCTTGTTCTTTTGATGCTTTCTGCATCATTCAATGTTTTGCTCATTGTTGTCGTTAAATACTGTCTAGTCAGTTCAGACTCATAGCAACCCTGTAAAGTGTTGCTGAGGAGCGGCTGGTGGGTTTGAACCACCGACCATATAATTCAAACTGACCTTGTGATCTAATGCATTTTCCTGCAGTGCCACACAAGGACTCCATTTTGTCCATAGCATCCTTCCACATTGTAAGTCGATGCTTGAATTTTTCTTCAGTTCTTTCAGCTTGGGAAATGCTGAGCATGTTCTTCCTTTTGGGTTTTCTAAGTCCAGGTATTTGCACATTTCATTATAATACTTCACTTGTCTTCTTGAACTGCCCTTGGAGACTTTCTGTTCAACTCTTTTGCCTCCTCCAAATCTAATTTATTAAGTATTTAGCTATCTATTGAAGAGTGTTTTAATGACTAGAAGATGAATGAATTAATCTGCTTTGCAATGGACTGGTGTTTAATGATGCAGACTTGAGTATTTGCTATAAAACGTAATGCCCCATGAAAAAAGAGGAATCTCCCCCTTAGGTTGGCATAGGAGTTTGAACTCATGTTCTGAGAGGCAGCTCTCTGCCCTTACTAGAGATTTTCCGAATCACTCAGTTCACCTTAGCAAATGAACGAACTATGCACTAAACTCAAGTTTCTGTGGAGTCAAAGAGTAAATTTTTACCTGGCACTCATTTAGACTTAAACTGTGAATGGGTAGTTTGACTAATCTTTAATGAAAAAATAGCCTTGGGAACCTCAAGGGCATACTATTCCCAAATTAGATCAAGTGTAGCAATGTTTCCCATGGACAAGCAAGTCCAAAGAGAGGGAGAATAAACCTTCCAGAAAAAGATTCCGCCTTTCTAATGAGAAATGAAACAGTAAGATACTTTTATAAAAGCTCAACTGAGTTTTTCCTTAGGGACCCAGATGTAAGGAGTCAGCAAGCCTGCCCTCTGCTCCGAGCTTTATAGTGGCCACCTGCTAGTGGGCAAGGAGCGCCAGGGTGAGATACTGTCTCTGAGAAAAGGGAGCCTTTTCAAAGACACAAGATGCCATCCCCAGAATTCAACTGAATTACTAAGTCAAAGATGAACCTGCCACCCTCTTGTTTATGACTGAGAGATTTTCTTTTGATTTGCTGAAGAGTCACATTCAACATTTGAGCATTGATTTGACTCCAGATAGAGCAGAACAGAGACTGTGCCTAGTAGAAGGTCTGAAATTATTTACGAAGTCATCAGAACTGCTCAGCATTCATTTGGCAGAGAGAACAGCTGAATAGAGCTTTACAAAGACTTAATGCTGTTGCTAGGGACGTGTGTGTGTGTGTGTGTGTGTGTGTGCGTGCGCACACTATTCATTTGTACTCTCAATCAGCAGAGCCCACCCCCTCAACATAAGAAGCTGCTTATAAAGGTCTTTTGCCATTTCACTTCATAGAGAAACATGTAAAATGCCCATATGTAACGCAGCTTTCTAGGAACTCCATTCTGTGTGTTTCATTAGTCATGCATATAACGAGGAACAGTGTGCAAGGAGCCAGGTACACCCATGCGTGCTGGCTTAGCAGTAGCGTGGGAATCTTCCTCCTGAGACTGAACCTCCCGCTGTCCTGAATCTCATATGGGCTGATCACTTTCGCAGAACCTGCTCAGATGAAAACTTGAGCACTGGTTGAGCATCCCGGGCCGGATTTGGAGCATCCTTAAGATACACATTGCTCATTCTAGGAGCTTATAAAGGATTATGCAGGTGCCCTCCAGCAAGGGAATGTGACTGCCACCTGTGTGCGTCTGGTCCCAGGAAGCTGTAGGAGGAAGGGGGTGTCTGGACCCAGAAGAAGAGCTGAGTAGCATCTGCAGCCACATGTTACCCGATGGGCTCTTGGATGCCAGACGATCTTTCTTTCCCTGCGGTTGATAGTGTGGAAAGCTGCCTTGCTGCCCCCTTGGCCAAACCTGAGTGACAATTGGTTCCAATTCAGTCTTGTTTGCCATGAGCCTTGTTATCCCCGCATGCTATTGCGAACGGTCCTCACAGATATAATAGGCTAAACACACACTGAAGTCATGGCACCCTCTTACTACATGCACACGAGCCTGAGAAATCAAGACTTGTGGGGCTGCAGGCGCGAGAATACACCTAGATTCTGAGCCAAGCCGATTCTCTCACCCTTTCTCCCCCTGGGCATCATCTGCTCTTTTCTTGTGCATTAAGAGTGGCTTAGTGATCATGGACTTCAGTTCTTGCCTGTACTGATCCTGTTCACATTTTACTCTTTACACAGAATAGGAAGGAGGTTTGCTTGCTTTGCGCAGAGGCTGAGCCACAGAAGAAAGCGAAGTCAATGTGATTTATTGAATGAAAGCACTGGACAGTCACCAACAACTTGTTCCTCTGCTGCCTCGAGCAACCTAAACTGGTAAGTCAAATGGATTGTTGTCTTTCTCCAGGTGGATGTGGGGCTTTTCAGGAACTGATAGTTTTTTTTTTTTATATGTGTATGTGTTGCTGTGGTTTAAAGGACAGAAAAATCTGCATCTTCCAAAGTTAACTGCAGGCAGTCCAAGGAGAATGCACAGCAATCCATTCACAGTGGTCTGCAACAGCATTTCCGTGTCCATGTGAAGAGACAAAGGTGGGGGTGGAGAAGCCCCATTTCTGATCATTGGGGGCTTTGTTTGCAATGAGCTTAAGCACATTAAATGCTTGTTTAATTGATTAATATTAGCTATGAAAAAATAGATTGTTGTTTTGTTGCATAAGAGCATTTTCCAATCAGATTTCTAAGCACCTACAAAATACCTGTTGGATCAGGTAATGATGGGTCCCATTCCGCTGATAATTCTGAATACAAACCCAGGCAGATTGCCGGCTTCAATCCAGTTTGTACTCTGGCCATGTGGAGTGGAATGCCAGCATTCTGTCTGTCCTGGGTGACCATGCTCATAAATACCCTCATGACCATGATGTTGAGGATACCTGCCAAGGAGACACAGTGCAGGCAAACACTTGCTTGAGCCACTTTTGCATCCACATTCTTTTCTTTATTCCATGAAGGTACACGATTGGCAGGGTGCAAGTGTCCTGTCCACTTGTGCTGATCATTAGCCTGGTCAAGGCCACTAGGTGTACCATCGATAACCAAGGCTGAGTGTGCTTGGCCCTGTAATCCCCACTATTCACTTCTTTATTCTCTAAATCAGATGTGAGCCAACCTCTGCAGAGGACGGAAGTGAGTGGAGAAAGCCCTTGCTTTCTGTACTCCCTAACACCCCTGCCAGTCTTTTCTTTGCCTGGCTACCACAAAGCTTTATGGCAGCAAGAATCCATATAAATGTCATAGAGACTTTACTGTCTTTTGGTGTACTCTAGCTGCCGTATATCACTGACCATGCAGACAGAGTTGTAGCCTTGGGTGCTGACAGGATAGATGGTGTCCAAAAAGGGAGCAGCATGCTTCTCTAAATATAAACCTAAGCTAGGAAATCTGAGCGATGGTCCAAGTGCTGCCTGGTTGAAAGGATACCTACTTGACTAAATCTTAAGAGCAGGATCATTCTCCTTTGTGATTTGGCTATTTCAGAAATGATGGCATTCTAACAGGAAGGAAACAGAATTGCCTAGTGGTTAGAGGACTGCAGAGATGTACGGATGGGAGGAGATTTTTGTTAGTTCCCAGACTCCGTGTGTGTGTGTGTGTGTGTGTGTGTGTGTGTGTGTGTGTGTGTCTTGGGAGAGTCTATCACCCTCTGTGGACCTCCATTCCTCTATTCCAGATAGTTTCAAGGAAGACTTGCGAAGTCCAATTAATGTGTTCACATGAGTTTGTACTTAAAGTTCTCCTGGGAAAGGGTGCAATTGAAAATCAACATTATTGTTCATGCACTTTAATCAAGAGGCCATTCATCTTAAACCCACAGACAAGGGTTTATAAGGGGATGGAGGGGGTGCATGTCCATTTCCCCACATAAAGGCTATAGCATACCTATGAAGCATGGTCATGGTCACACCTCGGACACCAGAAAGGAGAAGATCATTGATAAATGTCATTAAAAATTGAAAACAAAAAACAAACAAAAAAAACCATGAATTCGAATAAACTGATCATGCAAATAACCAGGATTTTTGCATCAATATTAATCAGTAGTAACCTATTTTCTATAGTTGTATGATAAGCACTGGGCTGTGAACCACAAGGTCCGCAATTCAAGCCCACTAGCCACTCTGCAGGAGAAAGATGAGGCTTTCTGCTCCAGTGAAGATTTAAAAGCCTTGGAAACCATCATATACACAGTTATTATGAGCCAGAACCGACTCTACGGCACTTAGCAACAGCAATCCCAAGACACTGAAGGTGTTGAATATTTTGAAACAAATAACATACCCATCTGGGGCGGTGGGTATAGATAAGGTAGGGTTGAATGCATATATAGCATTTCTGATAACTTTCCTTTGCTCAAATCCCTCTCATACCCAAAGAAATATGCACGTTGCTCTCATGCACATGGAGTTAGAAGCAGCAAAGGTACTGATTTGAGGAGTTCTAGAAGTCCTGACAAGAGCTCTGGTGGTATAGTGGGTTATGTGTTGGGCTGCTAACTACAAAGTCAGCAATTCAAATCAACCAGCTGCTCCTTGGGGGAAAGAGGAAGTTTTTTTGCTCCTGTAAAAATTTACAGCCTCAGAAACATTATACAGAATTGTTCTAAGTCGGAATAGACTCGATGGCAGTAGAATGGGTTTTTGGTTTTTGCTTAGAAGGCCTGTTTGCCCCTCAAATCCTCCCACTTCTAGGATAAAGGTACCTGACATTTTTTAGGCAAGGAGTCAGTAAGCATTGCTGTTTTTTATAAAATACAAATAATATTAGGAGGAATAATATATTAAGTCACTCATATAAGAAGGCTTCAAAAGGCCCATGGAAAACTGGAATTAAAAGATACTGGAATTTTTCCACAAAACTTTTTGAAGCCCCCTCATATGTCATCATGTTGTTGCTAAGCACTGTCAAGTCGGTTCTGACTTATAAGGAACCTGCATAGGGTTTCCAAGGAGCAGCTGGTGAGTTTGAATTGCTTACCTTAAGGTTCAAACCGACTTGCAGTCCAGTGCATTAGCCCGCAGTGCCACACCAGGACTCCATATATCATCGTAACTGAGAGTATTAACCAATGTCATCTATGACAAGAACAACTGCCTTAATTACTGAGTGTTCCTACAACAGAAATACCACAAGTGTATATAGCTTTAACAGACAGGTGTTGTTGTGAAGTGCCGTCGAGTTGGTTCCGACCCATAGCGACCCTGTATAGGGTTTCCAAGGAGCAGCTGGTGAGCTGGAACCACTGACTGACCTTGCAGTTCAAATGGCTTTGCAGTCTGGTGCATTAACCCACAGCGCCACACCAGGACTCCCA
>NW_006408525.1:13318556-13323961 GCF_000296735.1 Chrysochloris asiatica | reverse complement strand
CTTTCCCCTTCAAATGTCTATTTTACAATAGTAGGCAAGGGAAACCAAGATTCATAAGACAGTCAAGCATCTTAGCAGTATTTCCCCTCTTTTACCCATTCAAACCATGCCTTAATCCCTGTATCACAGAGCCCTGTTGTTCCAAAGTTAGGGAGTGAGAGGTTTCCAACCTTATTCTTCTTCATAAGCAGTGCTTTGCTTATCCTGATTCTCTTTCCTTTCCATATAAAGTTTGTAATTGTTTTTTCCATCTCTTTGAAGATTGTCATTGGAATCTGGATTGGGATTGCATTATATGTGTAGATTGCTTTGGGCAGTGTTGACATTTTCACAATGTTAAATCTTTCTATCCAGAAGCATGGTATATTCTTCCATTTTCGTAAGTCTCCTTTGGTTTCTTGTAGTAGTATTTTGTAGTTTTCTTTGTGTAAGTCCTTTGCTTCTCTGGTTATATTTATTCCTGAATATTTAATCCGTTGGGTGGCTATTGTAAATGCTATTGCTTTCTTAATGCCCTTTTCAGTGCTGTCATTATTAATATAGAGGAATCCAACTGATTTTTGTATGTTGCTCTTATACCCTGCCACTTTACTGAATCTTCCAATGAGGTCTAGTAGCTTTTTCACTGAGTCTTTGGGGTCGTCTCCTGCTTCTTTTGAATCTGTCCAACTCTCTCCAATTTCATTGCTACATTCTTCCTGCGGTTTTTGTTTTGTTTTGTTTCGTTCTGTGTGTGTGTTTCAAGAGCTTCATGCTTGTTCCCTTACCTTCACGCCATTCTTTATATGCTACCAGAGTAATTCTCTGCAACTGCAAATCATGGTTTTTCCTCAAAGTTCTTTAGTGCTTCCCCAGTGTCTAAAGGTTAAAATCTCTGCTCCTTGTTAGGGCATGCTAGACCCTCAGTGATCTGGCCCTGCTGCCTCTCCAGGCTCCTTTCTCAAGGTCTGACATGGCTGGAGGTGTTTGCGACCAGAGATTATGACTAGAGTCCCTACTGGCATTGACTGTTCAGCAACAGCATGATGTTTTATATGTCCAGATCATAAATGAGACAATTATACCTGGAATGCCCTTTTCTTTTCTTTCTGCCCATTAATTCTTCATTCACTTTCTTCAACCCTGATATCCCTTAGCCCTTGACCACTTCGGTCATCCACAGAGTGAATTGCTCACTCTTCTGCACTACTTCTATGCCATAGGCATTGAAAAGAACATTTAAGTTTTAAGGTTTCAGATCTAGACCTCTGTTGCCTGAGCTTGAATCCCAAATCTGCCTCCTATAGTAGTGTCTCAGTTTCTTACTCTGTAAAATGGAGATGATAATAGTTCTTTACTTCACAGGGCTTTTTATGAGATACCCGTGTGTTGGTACATCTAAAGATATTACTGTAAATAGTCTCTGGCTCAAGATAAGTGCTATAGACGTGTAAGCTATTACTAGTAATCCATAATTTCATCTATTGCACTATTCCCCAGATAGCTATTTGCATAAACTAACTTCCTTTCTAGCCTTGGGAGTACAGGTAGGGTGACTGCTGACTTGTGTCACCCTGTCTGGGACTTTCTCAGTTTTAGCATCGAAAGCTCTACATCTTGGGAACCCTTTCAGTCCTGGACCAACCAAGACAGTTGATGGCACTATACGGGGCCCTATCACATTCATCTCAAATCCCCAAGGTCTATTACAGGACCTATAGTTATAAAAGACATCATCCATATATGTCTGGTGAACTATAGAATCAAGATTACTTCTGTGTTTCCCTTTTTAGCCCTAGAAATCTGTGTTTTCAAACTTCAAAATTCAATGTATTTCCTTCTGTTGGAGTTATAGCTGACTTTTCCAAATGTATCACAGAATCGATTATCATTATTAAAAACAATAAAAGGCCCTACCACAGGCCCTGGAAAGGTTACTGTGTGGATCATTATTGTAATACAGTTGGCTGCCCCTTAGAAATCAAAGCATGCCTGTCATGTGAACAGCAGGGAGGAAATGGGAGGGGGTTACACTTTCTTTCTGGTTTAGTGACAGGCCAGTTGAAGCGAGAAGGTTCCCTAGTTCATATCAAAGCCAGAAGAGCAATCTTGTTCCAGTCAGAAATATTCATTTTGCTGAACATATATGCCTACCCAGCTGTCAAGAATGGCTAGAGCTTGTTTCTCATATGCTGTGTCTTACAACTTGTTCCTCCCCCAAAGTGGCTTAGATCTGCCTTTCTAGTAACAGATACAATGAGAAAGGCTCACAAAGGTCTCCAGTGGCATATGGACTGTACCAAATGCAAACCAAGAGCAAGATGGTCTTCTCTTCCAAGCTTCTAGACAGAGAAGCTGATAAGCAACTAAACCCAGCTCCCTCAGGTATAACAAAGCAAAGCCTTGGCTGTGCAGTCAGAGTTCAGATCCTGTCTCCTCCATTTACTGGCACTGTGGGGTAAGCATTGGGCTGCTAACCACAAGGCCGGTGGTCCAAAACAACCAGTCAACACATGAAAGAAAGATGAGGTTGCCTTCTCCATGAAGATTGACATTCTTGGAAACCCTGTACAGGGCCACTAGGAGTCAGAATGGGCTCAGTAGTACTGAGTGAGTGGAGATATTGGACAAGTTTTCTAACCTCTCTGGGTTTCAGTTTCCTATCTGTAAAATGGGGATGTAATTATAAAGTCTATTTTCTCATAGATGAAAGTGTATACTACTAAGGAACTCTGGGAGTGTAGTGGTTACAAGTCTATCTGCTAGTCTCACAATCAGTATTCAAAACTACCATCTGTTCCACAGGAGAAAGATGAGGCTTTCTGCTCCTGTAAATATTTATAGCCTCGGAAATCCTATACAGGGTCGCTATGAGTTGGAACTGACTATACAGCATATAACCACCACCACGTTCTCCTGAGGTTGTTATTACATTTTGTCTTAACCCATGAAAATAAAGGCAAATGGACATCTTCTACTGGGTATTGAGATGTACAACCTGAGAACATGAAGAGTGAAGAAAAAGGGAAATGGGTCAAAAAAGGAGGGAAAGCAAATGCAAGGTGTTTCACAAGAAAACATGTGGGATTGGATGTTTATAAGTAGAATCTGCAAAAGCTGAAAATTGGGTAAGGTAGCTACTTGTCAGAGAAGACGGCTCAAATACTTCCCATTAATGGAGAGCTCTAGGGAAGTAGTAACAGTGCACCCTGTCAAAGGCAGAGACTTGTGAGACCCGGAACAACATGGCAGCCCGGTTGAGTTGTGGCTCTCGCAGGTTTCACTAACGTGACTTCTTGTACAAAGCCCTCAGACCACTCTAGCAGGGGAGGAATTAAGAGGAAATTCTCTGCTGTCTACTTCCTGTCTTCCGTCTCTCATTGGTCCCTATTTTTTCCATTCTTGGATGGTATTCCTAGGTCCTCAGAGTAACCATTAGTGAAGCTGGAGGGTCTGTGGGTCTTATTGGATCAGAACTGCTGGACTCCCTTCACAACAGGCATGATGAGGCAATGCCAGAACCTGAGACAGGGGACGGCATTGGGAGACAGAATAATGGTGGCAGCAAGGAGTCCTGGTGTGGCGCTGTGGACTAATACACTGCACTGCAAAGTCACTTTGAACCACAAGGTGAGTGGTTCAAGCTCACCAACTGCTCCTTGGAAACCCTATATAGGGTTATGGGTCGGAACTGACTCAATAGCACTTAACAACAACAACAACAAGGCTTTCTATTTGTACACATAGAGAAATTCCAAGGAACAGGTGGTATTGAAGTAAACCTGAGGAAGTCCTGAACTTGGTCCCGTTCAGGGTTAGATGAGTTAGTATACAGTGCTTACCATGTGCCCATCATCACATGGTAAGTACTGTATAAATTGTAGATGCTCTTATTACATAGACGTTTCCATCTTATCCAGCACTAAGAAGTCAAATGCTATTTTTTAAGGGTCAAAGACCAATACTACCCTACTTACATGCGGGGAGTCTAGCATTCCTCCAGAATTCCTCTCCCATGTAATGTTGGGAATGCTTCAGGACTGCCTCCCATGATCTGCTCGCTCGCTCTAGGGGTCACTTGCCACCTCAGCCAGCCAGCCCCTTTCTGCTGCATGCTCCAGGGCCTCTTCTGCTTCCTGGGCCCAGATTGTCCCGCCCCTCCACTCTTCACTGACAGCTGGGCCCCAGCTGCGCTGCTCACAGGTCCTTCTCAAGTCTCCAAATTGCCACTGAGATCAGGCTGCGATATTTCAAAGAGCAGAAATTTCTAGTTATGATTAAGTGAAGTTTTCAAGTTTTTTCTTTCCTTGTCTGTTCTCTGTCTCCTTTAAGAAATCTGTTTTATCCAGTGTCACAAAGATTTTTCTCCTATGTTTTCTTCTAGATTTATAGTTTCTGCTTTTATGACTAAGTCTGTGATCTATTGCAAATTAATTTTTTTTTTGTAGATGGGAGACCAGGGTTGAGGATTTTTGTTTGTTTATTTTTCCTTATGGATATACTAGTGTTCTGCAGTTCTGGTGTAGCACTGTAGAATAAGCACCGGAGTGCTAACCCCAAGGTCAGCAGTTCAAACCTACTAGCCACTCCTCAGAAATTCTATATGGGGTCACTATGAGTCAGAACCAGCAAAATGGTACTTAAAAACAACAACAAACAATTGTTCTAGCACAACCGGTTCCGAACATTATCTGTTTCCCTATTGAGTTAGCTCGAGGTCTTTATATATGTATATTTTTTTAAAAAAACCTATGGATCATCATATATGTGTACAGCTGACTTCTGAACTCTCTGTTCTGTTCATTAATCTATCTAAGTATCCATGTGTCACTACTCCTAGGAGCTCTGGTAGCATAGTGGTTACAAGTCAGACTGCTAATCTCAAGGTTAGCATTTTGAAACTACCAGCGGTTCCACGAGAGTTTCTGCTCCCGTAAAGATTAAAGCCTTAGAACAGACTCCACGGCACATAACCACCACCAACTACCATGTTAGTACCCTATTACTCATCTGGCAGTTTGTCATACTGTGGCGGCTAGCATGTTGCTATGATGCTGGAAGCAGGGTCACCCACGATGGACAGAATTCAGCTGAGCTGCCAGACTAAGACTCAGAAGAAGGAGAGGCGGATTCTTTTTGAATGTTTACTCACTGAAAACCATATGAATAGCAACGAAACACTGTCAGCTAGCATCAGAATATTGACTACTGAAACATGATGAAAAGTACCAGAATATTATCAGATACAGTGCCAGAAGATGAGCCCCTCAGGTTGGAAAACACTCAAAGACAACTGAGAAAAAAGCTGCCTCCTCAAATTAGAGTTGACCGTGATGACATGAAGGGAGTGAAGCTTTTGCAACCTTCATTTGCTGTTGGGACACAACTCAAAATGAAGAGAAACCACTGTAAACATTCTTTAATAA
>NW_006408525.1:13317467-13318456 GCF_000296735.1 Chrysochloris asiatica | reverse complement strand
ACCGACCTTGCAGTTCAAACAACTTTGCAGTCTGATGCATTAGCCCACAGCGCCACACCAGGACTCCAACAGACAGATGGTGGTAGTTATGTGCCGTGGAGTCAGTTCTGACTCATAGCGACCCTATACAGGGTTTCTGAGGCTGTAAATCTTTACGGGAGCAGAAAGCCACATCTTTCTCCCGACAAATCCAAATTCTAGGGAAAGGCTTTTTGTATGTGTGTCTCCTGGTTCTAGGACATTCCCAATGCAGAGACGCGGGGCCAAAGGATGTTCCATTCCCAGCTCTTCTGATCTTAGTGGCAGTAGATCCCTCTGATCTCTGCTTGTTTAATCCCTTTATATTTCAAAAGAGATTGACTCAAAATCTAGCCTAATGCTGTTATGACATCCTGCCTCATTCCCATAACTACCTCTAAACCGGCCTCATTAACATCATAACCAGTGAGGATTTACAATATAGGATGACTGCATCTGATCACAAATGGAGGATAATTACATAATACTTTAAAAAAGCATGGCCCAGCAAAGTTGACATGGTTTTTTTGGGGGGGAGGAGGGGGAGAGACACAGTTCAGTGTATAACAGCAACCCAAAAGATGTTGAATTAAATATACTAACACTTCTGCTTTCTATTTACTGCATACTTGTCTCCAAGAACTTCCCTTATAATTATCTTTTCACACATTATCAGTACAACTAAGTAGTCTTTAGAGAAAGCTATTTCCTTCTTTTCATGGAAGATTTGCATAGGACAAGCCCATCTAGATTTCTAATAGGCCCTTCAGAGTCACACTGTGGAACACCAAAGTCACTCTCACCATCTTTTCTCTCCTCACCCGACTCTTCCTCTTGATTCCTTTTAGTTTTATTTTTCTCTGTTTTGTTTTGAATTATTAGTGGGGCTATTATCTACCTAGGAGCTCTGGTAGCGTAGTGGTTACGAATCGGGCTGCGAACCTTAAGGTCAGCGGTTCGAAACTACCAGC
>NW_006408525.1:13313403-13314746 GCF_000296735.1 Chrysochloris asiatica | reverse complement strand
GTACAAAGTATGAATCAAGGAAAATTGGAAATTGCCAAAAATGAATGGAACACATAAGCATCAATATCCTAGGTACTAGTGGACTTCTAGTATGGCACAGTAGGATCAGCACTGGACTGCAAACCACAAGGTCAGCAGTTCAAACCCACCAGCTGCTCCTTGGAAACGACTCAATAGCACTTAAAAACAACAACACAGTGAGCTGAAATGGACTGGTACTGGCCATTTTGAATCTGACAATCACATGGCTTACTATGCCAGCAATGAAAAATTGAAGAGGAATGGCATCACTTAAAAAAAAAATCATTTCAAGATCTATCTTGGACTATAATGTTGTCTGTGATATGATAATATCCATATGTCTACAAGTAAGACCAGTTAATAATGCAATTATTCCAAGTTATGCACCAACCACTAATGTCAGTGATGAAGAAATTGAAGAATTCTACCAACTTCTATCCAAAGTCTGCAATGGATCAAACATGCAATCAAGATGTACTGATGATTACTGGTGATTACAATGCAAAGGTTGGATACAAAGGAGAAGGATTGGTACTTGGAAATTATGGCCTTAGTAGTAGACATTATGGTGGGGATCGCATGATAGATTTTTTAAAAGACCAGTGGTTTCTTCATTGCAAATACCTTTGAAAAGCAATATTAAAGACAGTTATCCATGTGGACTTTACAAGATAAGAGTACACAGAAATAAAATGGACAGAAACACTGGAAAAGCTCTATATCATCAGCCAAAACAAAGTCAGGGACAGACTGTGGAACAGACCATCAATTGTTCATATGCAAGTTCAGGCTAAAATCAAAGACAATTAAAACAAGTCCACAAGAGCCAAAATATGACCTTGAACATATTCCACCTAAATTTAGACATCATCTCAATAACAGATTTGATGCATTAGATACTAATGACCGAAAACCAGAAGAGTTGTCGGATTACATCAAGAACATGATACAGAAAGAAAGCAAAAGGTAATTAGACCAAAACAGGTTTCAGTAGAGACTCTGAAACTTTCTCTCCAGCTTAGAGATGCTAAAGCAAATGGAAGAAATGAGGAGGTAAAGAGCTGAACAAAAATTTCAAAAGACTGCTCGAGAAGACAAAGTAAAGCATAATAATGAAATGTGCTAAGATCTGGAGTTAGAAACTCAAAAGGGAAGAACATACTCAGCATTTCTCAAACCGAAAGAACTGAAGAAAGCATTCAAGCCTCAACTTGAAATGTTAAAGGATTCTATGTGCAAAATAATCGAATGGTGCAGAAAGCATCAAATGAAGATAGAAGGTATACACAGAGTCACTGTGTACCAAAAAGCAATGGTCAATG
>NW_006408525.1:13308079-13312408 GCF_000296735.1 Chrysochloris asiatica | reverse complement strand
GTTGGTGAGTTTGAACCACTGACCTTGTGGTACAAACTGACCTTGTGGTCAAGTGCTTATCCTAGGGTACCACACCAGGACTCCATATTCAATCTGCATGCTGAACAAATAATCCAAGAAACTAGATTGATCATATGAAGACGAACATGGCATCAGGATTGGAAGAAGGATCATAACAACCTGCAGATGACACAACCTTGCTTGCTGGAAGCGAAGAGGACTTAAAGTACTTGCTGATGAAAATCAAAGACCATAGTCTTCAGTATGGGTTGCACCTCAATGTGAAGAAAAAAGAAATTCTCACCAGTGGACCAATAAATAACATCATGATAAATGGAGACAAGATTGGAGTTGTCAAAGACATCCTTTTGCTTAGATCCACCATCAACACTCATGGAAGCAAATGTCAAGAAATCAAACTAGGTATTGCATTAGGCAAATCTGCTGCAGAAGACCTCTTTAAAGTGTTCAAGAGCAAAGATGTCAGTTTGAGATCTAAAGTGTGCCTACTCAAACCATGGTATTTTCAATACTACCATATGCTTGTGAAAGTTGAACAATGAATAAGGAAGACCGTAGAAGAATTGTGAACCCATTGTGGTAATGGTTTCATGGTATATGTTTTAAGCCTATAAAATTGTTATCTTTTAAGCAAGTACAGGTTATTATATGTTGGATTATGCCTCAAAAGAACTGTTAAAAGAGAATGTTGTTATTGTTAAGTGATGTCAAGTCGATTCGGACCCATAGCAACCAGGATATACAAAAGAAATGTTGTTGTTGCTAAGTGCCTTAAGGCAATTTGGACCCATAGCAACTCTGTCGCCACTGACCTTGTTGTTCAAACCAACTTTGCAGACCAGCGCCACACCAGGACTGCACATAGGAAATAGAGGGATAAGTATTAACCTACCATTTTACTTGTTTATATCTAGTGCCACCCATTAGCTGGACAATCAGTCTCTGAGTCCATGAATATGGAATATCTTTCCATTTATTTAGGTCTTCTTTAATTTATTTTAGCAATATTTTGTCAATTCTGAAGTATGTTGGATACTAATTTTGTCCAATTACTTCTACTTATTGCATTATTTGTGATACTATTGAAATGGAATGTTTCAATTTAATTTTCAGATTGTTAGTTTCTAGTGTATAGAAATACAACTGATTTTTTTTAACATGGATTCTTTATCTTTTAATCTTCCGGAACTCATATATTAGCTCTAATAGTGTGTGTATGTGTGTGTCTGTGTTCCTTAAGGTTTTCAATAAATGAGATCATCTCATTTGCAAGCAGAAATTATTTTTACTTCCTCCTTTCCTACTGGATTGCCTTTCATTTCTTTTTCTTGCCTAATTGTCTTCAGTAGAACACCTGGTAAAATGAAGCCTAGATGTGGCAAAAGCAGACATCTTTGTCTTGTTGCTGATCTTAGGGGGAAACATTCAGTTTTCTACAATTAAGTATGATGTTGTTGTTGGTAAGTGCCATTGAGTCAGTTTCAACTCAAAGCGATGCTCTGTAGGGTTTCTTAGGAGCGGCTGGTGAGTTTGAATTGCAGACCTTATGGTTCAAACCAACCTTGCAATTGACTTCTAATCCTATAGCGCCATACCAGGTCTCCAAGGATGATCCTAGCTTTGGGTTTTTCATAGGTGCCCTGTGTCACATAAGGAAGTCCTCTGTGCTGTTTACTTAGAGTTGTGCAGCCCCCAATTAAGAAGTAGAGGGTTATATTATACTCTACTTCCTTGAGGCCAGAGTATGTACATCAACTATTTGGAATTTGTCTTCTAGGGAGATTTGTCTCTTCTCCCAATTTATTTAGTTATTCAGTCATTTATTTATACCAGCATGGACTTATACGTATTTATGTTGTGCTCTGGGTTACAATCCAAACTACATGCCTTTTTTTTATTGCTCAGATTGCTTCAGCTTTGGCCATTGAAAGCTCTTATAATTGACCCCTTTGTGCTTTTGACAAGGAGCTCTGGTAGCGTAGTGGTTACAAATCGGGCTGCGAGCCTTAAGGTCAGCAGTTTGAAACTACCCGCTGTTCCTTGGGAGAAAGATGAGGCTTTCTGCTCCCGTGAAGATTTACAGCCTAGGAAACCCTGTACAGGGTCGCTATGTCAGAATCGACTCGACAACGCTTAACAACTTCAACAACATGTGCTTTTGACATGCTTCCATCATTGTGGGAAGTTTTGTTTCTGCCCTATTTTGTTGTTGATGTTTGTTTTAGCACTTCCTTGCTTGTTGGTGATTTGCTAGGGGTTTTCCCAGGACTTTCTTTTCCTATGATGCCTTTATCTGGATTTGTTATCAGGGTAATATTGGCCTCATTTGGGAAATATTCTATATTCATTCATTTTAGTTTTAGAAGATTTTGTGAAGGATTCGTATTAATTCTTCTTTAAACATGTCACACAACTCATGAATAAAGCCATCTAGACCTAGGCTTTTCATTTTGGAATTTTTTGTTTTATTGCTAATTTAGTCTTCTTATTTGTTATATGTCTACTCAGATATGCTATGTCTTCTTGAATTCATTTTGGTAGTTTATATGTTTCTAGGAATTTTTCCATATCATCTAGGTTTTCTAACTTGTTAGTATAGAATTCCACTGAGTATCCCCTTCTGTTGTTGTGTACTGTCGAGTCAGTTCTGACTCATAGCAACCCTGAATTAGGATTTCCAAGAATGGATGGTGGGTTTGAAGTCTGACCTTGCAGTTAGCAGTCCAGTCGTTATCCGAAAATGCCCCATTAAAATATATATATATTTTATTTCTTTAATATTGATAATGGTATTCTTTATTTCACTCTAGATTTTAAGTAATTTAAGTTCTGTCCTTTTTTGTTGTTGCTATTTCCTTGATAGTCTTTGTCAATTTTGTTGATCTTTTTTGGACTGAATTTTGGGTTTGTTGATTTTTCTATTGTTTTTTGTTTCATAAACCTTACCTCTAATCTTTATAATTTCCTTCTTCTGTTTGTTTTCAATCCAGTTTGCTCTTTCTTTGCTAGATGAATAAGATGCAAGGTCAGGCTATTGATTTAAAATCATTTTCTTCCTCTTCTTTTTCTTAAGAGGCATTTACCGCTGTAGAATTTCCTCTAAACATTTATTTTACCGCATCCCCAAAGTATTGTTATGCTGTGTTTTTATTATTAACAGGGCTCTGGTAGCTCTGTGGGATAAGCATTGGACTTGATAACTATCAGATCAATGGTTCAAGCCCACCAGCTGCTCCACGGAATAAAGATGAGACTGTCTGCTCCCACAGAGGTTTATAGTCTCAGAAACCCTCGGTGCAGTTATACCCTGTCCTATAAGGTCGTATGAGTCCAAATCAACACAATGGCAGTGAGATTTTGGTTTGCATTATCATTCATTCTAATAGCCCTTGTGATTCCTTCTTTGACCCATTGTCAGTTTTAGGGTATGTTGTGAATTTCCATATATTTGTGAATTTTCAAGTCTTCCTACTGTTTACTTCTTTCTAGCTTTATTCTGTTGGTTTTGGAGAATATACTTTCAATGATTTTAATTGTATTAAATGTATTGAAGCTAATTTAATGGCCTCACCTATGATCTATTCTGGAGAAAGTTTCATGTGCACTTTATAAAAATGCGTGTTTTTCTGTTGTTGGTCAGAGTGTTCTATACATGTATGTTAGGTTTTGCTTTATAGTGTTGTTCAAGTCTTCTATCTCCTTGTTTTTCTGTGAAGTACTGAAGTATTTAAGTATTATAGTTGAACCATCTGTTTTCCCTTCAATTCTGTTAGGTTTTGCTTCACGTATTTTGATGCACTATTGTTGTAGGAGTCCTGGTGTGGTGCTATAGGATAAGCAGTTGACTCTTAACCACAGGGTTGGGGGTTCAAACCTACCAGTCACTCCTTGGAAACCCTATACAGGGTCACAATGAGTTGGAAATGAATCAACTTCACTTAACAACAACATAAGGTACATATGAAAGTAAGCCCCAAAGTATTACTACACTTGTCTTAGCCTCATTGTTGTTGTGAAGTACCATCGAGTCAATTCCGACCCATAGCGACCCTGTATAGGGTTTCTGAGGAGCAGCTGGTGAGCTTGAACCACTGACCTTGCAGTTTAAACAGCTTTGCAGTCTGCCGCATTAACTCACAGCGCCACACCAGGACTCTTAGCCTCATTTGTTGTTGTTGTTATGTGCCGTGGAATCGATTCCGACTCACAGCGACCCTGTACGGGGTTTCTGAGGCTGTAAACTTTACAAGATTAGAAAGCCTCATCTTTCTCCCGCGGAACAGCTGGTAGTTTTGAACTGGTGACCTT
>NW_006408525.1:13222297-13303874 GCF_000296735.1 Chrysochloris asiatica | reverse complement strand
TGTATTCTTTCCATCTTCTTTTGATATTTTCTGAATCATCCAATATTTTGCCCATGGAATCCTTCAGTATTGAAAGTCGAGGCTTGAATTGTTTTCTTCAGTTCTTTCAGCTTGAGAAATGTTGAGTGTGCTCTTTGCTTTTGGTTTTCTAACTCCAGCTCTTTGTACATGTACATTTCATTATGATACCTTGCTTTATCTTCTTGAGCTGCCTTTTGAAATTTTCAGTTCAACTCTTTTACCGCCTCATTTCTTCTATTTACTTTGGCATCTTTACACTAGAAAGCAAATTTCAGAGTCTCCTGTGACATCCATTTTGGTCTTTTAATGTCTTTTCAATGACTTTTAGCTTTCTTCAACTTCACCATCACTGGCTTTTGTGTTTGGTGCATAAAATTGAATAACAGTGGTATTAATTGGTCTTTCTTGCAGGTATATGCATATTATCCTATCCCAGACAGCATCTTACTTCAAGATAGATCTTAAAATGTCCTTTGTAACAATGAATGTGGCACCATTCCTCCTGAATTTATTGTTCCGTGAAAAAGCTATAGTGCTTCTAAAATGCCTGTTCTGTTTCATGAGGATAAGAACTTGAAGGCACCATAAGTTTGGATGGACTTGCATGTTTATCCAATCACTGCTAGGCTACTGGTTTCACTGTGGTCTTCCAGGAAACTACCAAGTAGGTCAAACAATGCCAATTACCTGGAAATGGTATATTGAATGAACTCCAACTCCACTTTTCCTCTCCCAGTGGTGTGATGTTGTGGGCTAATGCACTGGACTGCAAGATTGGTTTGAACCACAAGGTTGGTGGTTCAAGCTCACCAGCCACGCCTAGGAAACCCTATAGAGGGTTACTATGAGTCGGAACTGACTTGATGGCACTTAACAACAACAATGATTGCCAGGCTACTGGTTTTCAAGGCGACGGCAGAGCTAGGGAAAGGGAGATGGGAATAGTGCAAGTTAAAATGTCATAAAACTTGCTGTTCGTATTGAGACTTGGTCATTTTTCTTGAATTACTTGATGCCGTTGGTTAATTTCCAGTGTTCCCATTGTTCTTATGACAAGAGGATTTATGGAGCTTATTACTCTGACATTTCCATTGAGGTCATATTTATTTAATATTTACATGAACATTTTGTTCCGGTATACAGTTTTAACTAGCTTTTTTAAAATCCCAGTCTGAGATTGTTGTTGTTGTTGTTGTTGTCTTTTATTAGGAAAATGTATTATGCTCACAGATGTATCCAATGTCAGCCTTTCTATTTTATTTTACATTTTATATGAATCAGGTTTTCTTTTTTTATTTAAAATTATTTTTACATTTATCTTTATTTCTCTCTCTCTTCTAATATTTTGAAACTGTTTTTCCTATTTCTATTGTACTACAAGTTTTGTAATTACATGTTTGTGGTGGTGGTGGTGGTTGTGTGCCTTCAAGCTGGTTCTGACTTACAACACCCTGGGTAGGATTTCCAAAGCTGTAAATCTTTATGGGAACAGAAAGCCTCTTCTTTCTCCCAGGGAGAGACTGGTAGATTCGAACTACTGACCTTGAGTTTAGCAGTCTAGTTTATAATCCACTATACTACCAAGGCTCCTTGATTACATATTAAATATCTAAAATTTCATATTTCTAACAAAATAAAATTTAACTGCCATAATAAATACCTAAAATCAGAGTTCAATAAATTTTTCAAATAATGAAAGACTAATTATTGCAATGTATCTTGGTGTCTCTGGTTTGGGAAGACTTGGGACAATGTTAATAATCACTGCTTTTTAATGAGTGGCTACTATGTGCCAGACAGGATAAGTAACTTTCACTTGTTCTTCATAATAACTGTAAGAAATGTGCTAATGTTATACATTTACATATTATTAAGCAGACTTAAATAATTGAAGTAAGATGCTCAAGGTCAAATAACTTCTAGGTAATAATATTGTGATTCAGACTTAGTTCTATCAAATTCTAGAACCAGTTGTTACTTTTGTTTAGTGCTGTTGAATTGGTTCTGACTCATAGCAACCTTGTATAGAGTTTCCAAAGAGCAGCTGGTGGGCTTGAACCACTGACCTTGTGGTTAGCAGTCCAGTGCTTATCTTACAGTGCCACACCAGGAATCCTAGAGCTAAAGTTGTAGTGCTTCTCAAATGCCTGTTGTCCCTTTTCATGGGGATAAGAATTTGAGGATACGATTGGGAAAGATTTGCATGCTTATGGGAATAGATAATAGAAAGTTATCCCTTTCACTATCTCTCATCAGACAAAAATTTAAATATAGAGAAGCAAAAGGAAACATAATGCTAGATGACAGCTAGTAGCCTAGAAAACACGTTACAGTATAGCCTGGAAGGAAGGAACAGCTGGGAGAGTAAGAAGGAAGCCAAAGAGACAGAGAAAGGCAACCTATTTTGAGTGAAAGGGCCAGATGGGAGATGAGCAAGGACAAAAGGGGCCACGTGGGTAGGTGTCATCAGTTAGAGGGCAAGTAGCTGGAATTTGATCAATCGACAAGAATTTATTTACTGGACTCTCGGGCACTGCAAGAGATACAAAAGAATGTATAGTTATCTTGAGAATGATAATGATGTAGACAAGACAGATGGCTTAAACTGGGGCATTAATGCTGAAGGAACAGCTAGAGACAGAAGGCAGAAAGTAGAAGGTTAAGACGGTCCCCTATGAGCTGGCTAGAATGTCAATCTGGAATTTTTGTGAAAATGGAAAGAAATAAGTCAGAGGAAACCCTGTTGTTGCTATTAAATCAAAGGTAAATGGTCTGAAGATAAGGGGGAGAGATGCCAAATCACATACCCTTTCTATTTCTGCTTTTGTAGAAATTAAAAGATTACTGATGATTTATCATCATGTACTCATACATGCGTATGCCTTGTAGACAATGCATTGCATCATAGTCTCTAAATCTGCCCATTTAGCTAAGGTTGGGTAGGGTCTGCAGGATGTGACTAAGACTGACTCAGGCTGACCACCTTGGAAAACATTAGTCTTTTTTCTTTTGGAAGAAGTCGGAGAAAAGGTTTGTAAAGTGCCTGAAGACATTCACCAGGTAAAGAATATGCATTCCCTGCCCTTGCAGTAAAAATATAGCAAAGGTTAGTTGGTGCCAATGCACGCACAGCCTGTTTCAGAGGCATGGGGAGGAAAGAACCTTTTAGGAATAGACTTTCATCAATCCATTTGTTTATTCTAAAGTATCTACTGAGTGTCTTTCCTAATAAAAACAGTAGTTATCATAACGACTTGTTGTTGTCTCGGGTCTTTACATATGTGATCTCATAAATGTCCTCACAACCATAATAGGAAGATGTTGTTGTCATCCCCATTTTATTAATAAGAAAAATGAGAATCTGATATTACCTGATTTGCCCAAAGTCACATAGTCAGTAGATGAAGGAGATGATCGATCTAAGGGTCACAGTTGAGTAGCAATAGCAACATAAAAAGTGGAAAACTTCGTTGGAGATTTGAGGAATGGTGGGAAGGCAGCAGCATGTTCCAGAAACCAGGGATAGGAACACTTTGAACATGACTCTCTTGGCCATTGTTTCATCCATGCACCTGCTCATCCAATACAGATTCACATAACAGGCAACCACAGCCTTGGTAGTATCAGTCATTCAATGGCAGTCCTGCTGTGGTACTGTTGGTGAATGCGCTAGACTGCAAAGTCAGTGTGATCCACAAGGTCAACTCCTCAGAAATGCTATACAGGTTGTTATGGGTTAGAACCAACTTGATGGCACTTAACAACAACTTACCACCACCTCAAGCAGTGCTGAATGACTTTTCTTTTTTATATAGGTATAGCAGCAACAATGGGTTCAGGTATAGCAGTGATTGTGAGGTTGGAGCATAGGGTCTCTATGAGTTGGTACTGACTAACAACAACAGTATCAGCATCGTTAATCAGTGACTGACTTTTAAAAGGACATGTCAGATCTCCTGGACATTTGACTTCAAGTGCGACATTGGTGAGGACCTAGTTAGAGCTATTTGGAACAATAAATTACTACTGAGAATTCTAGTTGTCAGTGCCCTGGAGGGCACTAACAGGAATGAGTCCAGGGGTAAAACGTCCCCAGCAATTGGGCACTGGAGTAGCTCACGGAAGCTCAGAGGACAGGCAAAATGTAACTGCTCCTCAAGATGCCAAGTGGTCTGTGAAGTGCTACTATCCTTTCTTATAAACCCAACAGAGAGCAAACTTACTTATTCCTGAAGGCAATGGAACAAGCGCCTAAGTTAGAAAATGGAGACGTTTCTGGCAGGATGCAAATAAAAAACTGGAATTGTACGTGTTTACGTAGTGAGTGGAAGTCGTCGTGGCCATAAGCAAGCTGCTGTTGCTTCTCTTGGTTCAGTTTTCTCATCTATGAAAAAGCTGGATCTGATAGCCTCCAAGGTGCCTTCCAGCTATAATATTTTATTAGGTTTCCAGATGGTTAATGTAGATGAAAAAATAAAATCTTTGTCGATTTATAATTATGTTCTGTAATTGATACAACATCAGATTTCCCTCCTATTAGGAACTGTCGTGGGAAAATGACCCAACAAATGCAGAATTTACATCTTTCCCAGTCAAAAAAGCATAGCGCTCCATCCTCTCCCAATGCTGCCAAACGCCTGTACAGGAACCTCTCTGAGAAACTCAAGGGGAGCCACTCTTCGTTTGATGAGGCCTATTTCAGAACAAGAACTGACCGGCTGAGTCTCAGGAAAACCTCGGTGGTAATCAAACTCTTCATTCTTTTCTTGATTTGACTTGTTTGTTTGGGTTTGGGGTTAAGGAGGTTCTGAAATGGTCCCCGTTTACTTCAGAACCTGACGTGTACAGTTTTATAAAGGGTGAGACAGATCCAGGTAAGACAGGGACCATAGAGATGTGTGTGATTAGCTAAAGTTTGAGCAGGTGTGAAATTTTTCTCTGCTTTTCCATTTTCCATGAGGCCAAGGAAACCAATCTCAGGAAACCAGTAGTCTGACAAACATGGTATCAGATTCATTAGGCTCTGTGAGCGTTCCAGTGTTCATTCAAATATTGATGGGACCATTTTATTTACTTCTTTCTAACGTATAACTCAAGGAGCTCTGGTAGTGGTTACGAGACAGGCTGCTAACCTCAAGGTCAGCAGTTCGAAACTACCAGCCATTCCTTGGGAGCACGATGAGGCTTTCTGCTCCCATAAAGATTTGCAGCCTCAGAAATAGAGTCACTATGAATCGGAACCAACTCCAGGGCACACTACTGCCAATGTGTAACTCCCATGTTTCCCTAAGGGATTGGAGACAGAATTCAGGCAAAGAACATAGTAATACAGTGCACTTAGAAATAAGTAGATAAAAGGAATGAAAAGAAAAAATTTTGAAATGGAAAAATAGATAAACTAAAATCTTAGGCAAATATCCAATGAGGGCTGAGAAAAGGACAATTGCTCTTGAGTAGATTCCAATTCAGAGCAGTCCTAAATGTGTCAGATTAGAACTGAACTCCATAGGTTTTCAGTGACTAATTGTTCTAAAGTCAGCTGCCACGTCTTGCTTCCCAGCTACCTCTGAGTTGAATTGAACCTCCAGTCTTTCAGTGAAGCCACCAAGTGTCCTGACTTCGTGCAACCTGGGGACTCCCAAATACAGCCAAATATAGTACCTGAAATTTTTCGTTAGAAGTCAAAGCAGAAAGGAAAATGCAGTTGATTTTAACTAAATACATTAACTAATAACAGAATGGTATAATGTGGAGAATGGTATAAAAAATAGTATTGGTGGCATTGAAGATGGTTTTTCTCCTATGTTGTTAAGTTCTGACTCATTGAGACCCTGTATATATAGGGTTTCCAAGGAGGGGCTGGTGAGTTTGAATCACCAACCTTGTGGTTCAAACTGACATTGAGGTCCTGTGCTTTATCCCACAGTGCCACACCAGGACCATATAGTCCCTTCTTATATGGGTCTTCAGTAAAAGCCCAGGGCATACTATTAGCATACTGAGAGAGGATATTTCTCCAGGGAGGTAATGGCACCATTTGTTTAAGCTTAAAACCAAAACGAGTCCTAGCCCTTCCCAATAGAAGCATGCTAGTTTGCCAACAAAAGCATGAAGAAGGGAATTACTGAAGAGTGAGAGCAAATATGGCACAAGAGAAATGAAAAATACCAAGAATCACAAACAAACGCTGAACTGTGGATGGGGCAGCATCTTAACTTTGAAGTCATTTGTTTTCTAGTTTGGTTTCTCATTTCAGATTCATCTTCTGGGAGGGCTTGGTTGTGGTTGAGTTGTGGCCTAAGCATCAGAGGCTCTTCAGTTTGGCAGATTGTCGACAAAACACTTTTCCATTCAGCAGGTTGTCCTACTGCAAAGAAAGCTGTCTACCAAAATAGCTCTCTCCCCTGGGTCCTACTGTCAAAACAGCATTTGCATAATAGCTTTGTATTTCTCTCAAATTCAAATCATGGATTATGCATTCAGCTAAAGTTGACCTGAAGCTTTGATAGGGAGAATCGATTTTTGTTGAAACTAAATAAAACCTGGCTGCTTAAACATTTGGTCACTGAAGTCTCAAAAAAAACAAAAAACAAATTCACTGCCAGCGAGTCAAATCCCACTCACAACGACCCCATATAGAGTTTCCAAGAATGTAAATCTTAAGGGGAATGGCTGGTGGGTTGAACCGCCAACCTCGAGGTGAGCAGCCCGATATTTAGCTCACAGCCCCACCACAGCTTCTTCACCTAAGACCCACCACATGTTAATCAGATGAGTTCTATGCTAGCAAGGTATTTCCGCAGAGGGGATAACAGCACCATTTGGTTAAGCTTAAAACAGAAATGAGTCCTAGTCCTTCCAGATGGAAGCATGCTAGAGTTTGCCAACAATAACTTGGAGAAGGGAGTTACTGAAGACTGAGAGCAAATATGGCACATGAGAAATCAGCATTATCAAGAATCACAAACAATGTAGAACTGTGGACAGGGCAGCATTTTAACTTTTACTGAAGATCCATGTAAGAAGTTAGTAGAGGGCAAAGAACATCTATAATTTCAATATTTTCAAAGACCAAACAGCTCTCAGAGACAACACCAGATTGATGTCTAAATAGTCCATTCTTCCATGAGCTACAGGTACAATAAATGTGTCTAAGGGAATGCCAGAGCTTTGCTCCTTTGCTTGTTAGTCATCCTCTAAATGAACTTTTCAGTGGAGCCCTATTATCTTTAGCTATTTTTTTCCCCTATAGGTGATTTGTAGCCTACAAATATTCGATGTCTGACAGTCTCAGGCCCAGAGGCAATTTTCCACCCAGTTGCTGACACCCTCTCTAGACTCCACCATTATGGTCCTCAGCCCAGGACTCAGAAACGTCAAGTGTTCATTGGTGGGGCTGTTCGTGATAAAGTGTGAGGATTAGGACAGAGAGGAGCCTGGGACTCTGGCCATCTGCCTGCAGACTCATAGGGAAGAGTGATGCATGTAGCATCACTGTATAGTTTAGAACAATGACTCTTGCATCAACACGGAGCAGGGCGAGAGAAGACCAGGATCCGTAGCAGGCAGCTCATTGCCATGGTCCAGGGTAGAGATCTTAACAGTCTGAGCAACACAGAGTCATGGGATAGAGAGGAAGAGGATGCATTTTAGAGAAACAGAGAAAGTATACTCTCAATTCCAAGCAAGTCACAGAGGAAAACGACTCGCAACACATTATCTATGCCAGTGATCCCCAAACTGTGTTCTGTAGAGCACTGCTCTAGGAACAACTTAAAGCAGTGAGTGTTTCTCAGTCTTGGACAAAGACCATGTACCAAAAAAAACAATGATAAACATCTTCTGGGATCAAACAGTATTTGAAATGTCATATTTTCCTCTCTTGGATAGTCAGTTGTTGTTGTTGTTAAGTGCTGTCAAGTCGATTTCCGACTCATAGTGACCCTGTACAGGGTTTCTGAGGCTGCAAATCTTTACGGGAGCAGAAAGGCTCCTCTTTCTCCCACGGAACAGCTGGTAGTTTCGAACTGCTGACCTTAAGGTTCGCAGCCCAATTCGTAACCACTATGCTACCAGAGCTCCTTGTCACAGTTACGTGTTAAAAATTACTAAAGGTTCTAAGAAGTCCTACAGCAAAGTAATGGGAAAACTTGGTGTAATCTAATATTTACCCTATTTATTTGACCAGTGCATCAACATATACAGATCAGTATCCAACATGGGGTTTATTGTGGGGTCCCTGGACTATACTGTTGTTGTGTCACCTGTACGTGGGAATGTAGTCACTGAAGTAGTCTCTAAAATTCAACACAGCTAAGCTGCAGAGGCAGTGTTTTCGGAAACTGCTGAGCTGTCATTGTCTTTCTTCTCCAGAACTTCCAGGGTAACGAAGCCATGTTTGAGGCCGTCGAGCAGCAGGACATGGATGCTGTCCAGATCCTCCTTTATCAGTATTCGCCCGAAGAACTGGACCTCAACACGCCCAACAGCGAGGGCCTGACGCCCCTGGACATCGCCATCATGACCAACAACGTACCCATCGCTAGGATTCTTCTAAGGACAGGGGCCCGGGAAAGTCCACATTGTAAGTAAACTGGATACTAAAGACTCATACTGGTAAAACTGGTTGTTGTTGATAAGTGCCATCAAGTTGGTTACAACTTCTAGAGACCCTGTATAGCGTTTCTGAGGATTTTTAAAATCTTTGTGGGAGCAGAAAGCTTCATCTTTCTCCTGTGGTATGGCTGGTGGGCTCAAACCACTGACCTTGTGGTTTGTAGTCCTGTGCTTATCCTGCAGAGGCACTGCCGACTGCTAAAACTGTTGTTGTTAAGTGCCATTGAGTCGGTTCCAACCCATAGTGACCTTACCTAGGGTTTCCAAGTAACAGTGAGCTTGAACCACCGACCTGCAGTCTAGTGCATTAACCCACAGCGCCACACCAGGACTGTTAAAACTAGAGACCTGTTTTATACCACAGGATTCCCCACGGTTGTCAGGTCAGTTCTGACTCTTAGCAACCCTGTAGGACAGAGGGGAACTCCCCCAGAAGATTTCTGTCTTAGGCCAAGTTCTCTAGAGGAGCAAAACCAGTGAAGCTTATATATGTCCCAAGTCCGTTCTGACTCACAGAGTGGCAGGAGTGTTGAACTAAGGCCATCAGATTGGCAGGTTAGATGACACTCAGGCAGGCAGGTCTGACAGGTAGGAAGACAGGTTTCTGATGACTCCCAGGATCAGCAAGTAATAGAGCAGGGCACTGGCTTGAGTCCAAAGAACTGGAGGTCAGAGAACAAGCAAGATCCAGACCCAGCAGTGAGCTAGCAAGTCTTGCCTGAGTATCCAATATTATTGGAAGCAGGTCACACCCTCGAGGACACTTACTTTGAATTGATTGGCTGCTCATAGCAGACCTCATCATAGTTGATTACATTATATTAGGTCTTATTGTGGGGGACAGCTATTGCAACTTGGGCTGCTAACCTCAAGGTTAGCAGTTCGAAACTACCAGCCATTATGCAGGAGAAAGATGAGGCTTTCTGATCCTGTAAAGATGGACAGCCTCGGAGCCATCTCTCTGGTACACCACCACCACCATGGGGGATAACTACATCTCAACTGCCACACCACTGTCAATCCTGGCCCAGTAAATTGACATAAAATCTAAACGAGCATCATTTCCAAAGCTGTAAATCTTTATGGAGGCAAACTGCCAGATGTTTTCCCCACAGAGCAACCGGTATGTTCAAATTACCTACCTTCCGGTTAGCAACCAAGCTCTTAACCACCGAGCAACCAGGGCTCCTTGCCACCAAATAGCCATCACTAATAGCCATTGTGGGGAGTCCTGGTGTGGTGCTGCAGGGTCATGTACTAGGCCGCAAGGTCGGTTTAAACCACAAGGTCGGTGGTTCAAACTCACCAGTCACTCCTCGGAACTCTTGACAGGGTTGCTGTGAGTTGGAACCGACTCAAAGGCACTTGACAACAACAGCAACAATGGGCTCCAGTGTAACAATGGTTGTGAGGAGGGTACAGGACTCGGCAGTGTTTTGTTCTGTGGTTCAGAGGGTTGTTATGACTCAAAACAGACTCCACAGCACCTAACAACAGCAGCAATCTGCAGAACAGAAAGGTTTGACTAAGGATTGGCATAACTTTCAGGACTTTTGTGCCTATCAAAAAAGGAATTGTGTCTCAGCTTAGCATCAATTTTCATTGTAAATGGAGTATACTGATTGGTATTAAAAGGGGCCTTCAAGGGACTTTCTCTGAATAATTGATCCTGAGCTTTGAAATATTAAGTGAGATTATCTGGGTGAGGCTGTGGAATAGCAGGTATACCTAGAAAAAGCATGTGTATATGTGCGTGTTCATATCTCTGTGTCCACAGTCAGCGTGGGGCCTTTTCATTCATCTATTTGTTGTGTAGACACTGCGTGCCAGGCACAGCTCTAAGGTCTAAAACTGCAGTGACAAACAAGACAGAATCCCTAGTGGGGGGAGCTCCCAATAAACAAATAAATAGATGAATTCATATACAAGGAGGCTTCAAAGTTTGTGGAAAGAGTTCATTATCTTCTCATTCCATTTTTCCACAAAATTTTGAAAGTCCCCTTGTATAAACATAAATAGTAATAATTGCTGAGAATAAAGTAAAATTGATACATGATTAGAGATTGATGGCAAGGGAACAATTTGAAATAAGATAGGCAAGCAAAGTCTTTCTGATACCATGGACTTTAAGCTGAGTCTGGTGTTGGAGAAAAATACTGAAAATACCATGAACTGCCAGAACATCAAACCTATCTGTCCTGGAGCAAGTACAGCCAGAATGCTCCTTAGAAGCCAGGAAGGCGGCACTTAGTCTTGTGTACTTTGGGCATGTTGTCTGGAGGAACCAGTTTTGAAAAAGTGCAGTATGCTTGGTAAAGAGGTGGTCGGAGGAAATGGGGAAGACTCCCCACCCCTAAAGAGATGGCTTGGCACCGTGGCAGTAGCAACAATGAGCTCAAACCTGACAATTGTAAGGAAGGCACAGAACTGGGCAGTGTTTCACTATGCATCAGAACCAATTCCATGGCACCTAGCAACAATAGCAGGCTAAGCACTGGACTACTAACCACAAGGTCAGCAGTTCAAACCCCGCAGTGTCTCTGAAGGAGAAAGATGAGGCTGGCTCATAAGACCTAAGAGTCAATGTTTGAAACCCAGTATAGGCTCACTTTGAACCAGAATCAACTCCATGACAGTGGGCTTGTCATTGTGGTCTGTTTAGCCATATAAAGGAGGGAACTATGAGAAGATGAGGGGGGAAAGTTCTAGGCAGAGTGAACAGCAAACAGGAAGGCTCCAAGGTGGACAGGAATGTCAGGAACAAGAAGACCAGTGTGACTAGGGAAAGGTGAGCAAAGGAAAGAGTAACAACCAAGTGAAAAGTCACTGGGAATGAGTCATGCAGACTCTTCATGAAATGCTTAGCTTTGATTCCTAGTGTAACAGGAAAGCTTTGTTGTTGTTAAGTGCCATTGAGTTGGTTCCGACTCATAGCGATCTTGGAGCAGCTAGTGGGTTTAATCTACTGACCATGTGGTTCAAACTGACCCTGTGGTCCAGTGCTTATCCTGCATCTCCACACCAGGACTCCAGTAGGAAGACAGTGAATGGTATATTCTGCTTTACATTTTAAAAGTTCACTAAGATACTTGAGGAGTCCTGGTGTGGTGTCTAGGATAAGCACTAGACTTCCAGGTTCGTTTAAGCCGCAAGGTTGTTGTTGTTGTTGTTATGTGCCATGGAGTCAGTGCCGACTCATAATTCACCAGCTGCTCGTTGGAAACCCTACATAAGGTCGCTTTGAGTCAGAACAGACTCAATGGCACTTAACAATAAAAAGACAGTTAATAGTCCCAGAGGAGTTGTGAAATGAGGAAGATCAGATAAACCAGTTGCTATCAAGTAGATTCCAATTCATGATGAACCCACCTGTGCCAGTAGAACTCTGCTCCATAGCATTTTCTATGGCTGATTTGTCAGATGTAGATCACCAGAACTTGCTTCCAAGGTACCTCTGAGCAGACTCAACCCCCCAACCTTTCCTTTCAGTTAGCAATTGAGCATGTGAAGAAAGACTGGGGGGGGGGGGGGGGGGGGGGGATATAGAACAAAACAATCCAGTTCTCAAAAATTGGTCTGACTATGAGTGGAGAAACCCCTGCCACTATGGTCCTAAGATAGCCTCTGACCTGGAACTGTAGTCATTCCCGGAGACCTCCATTCACCCAACACTAAGCAGATTCATAAAATAAACATCAACACCTGAGAGGAACCACCATCAATTATATGAGATGAAAAGGACAACATTTGCCCTAAAGCAAAGATGAGAAGAAGGCAGGAAGGGGAAGAAGATCCAGGGAGCCCAGGGTTCTGACACACTATGGGAAGAGCATCCAATGTCATGGAACACTTAATGCACAAACTATAGAATGGAAAACGAATGCACTCTCTAAGCTTTCATCTAAAGTATCATTAAAAATGAACAAAGGAAACCAGCCAGAGCTGGTGAACGGGTCAGGAGCTGTATAAAGCTGTATAAAGAAAGACAGATGGCTGGTTCAGAGAGAGGTGCTAACTGCTAAAACCAGAGTGTCAGGGACAGCACTGGTAAGCAGTGCTAGAACTCTGGAGATTTTATTTTTTTCAACATTATTAAGATATAATTCTCAAACCATTCAATTTACTCATTTAAAATGTACAATTTAATGGTTTTTAGTATATTCTCAGAGTTGTACAAGCACCACCACAATCAAATTGAGAACATTTTCATCACCCCCAAAAGAAACCCCATACCCTTTACCGATTAACTCCCAACCCCCGCCCCTCCCAGTCTTGGGCAACCACTAATCTACTTTCTGTCTCCATAGATTTGTCTACTTCGGGCATTTCATATAAATGGTACCCTAGAATAGATGGCCTTTTGTAACTGACTTCTTTCTGATGTATTTTGAAGTAGGGCTGATAGTACTTATTACCAATAAACCAAAGCAGTTGCTGTCAAGTGAATTCTGACTTGTGTTTCAAAGTAGAACCCCATTGGGTTTTCAGTGGCCATGACTTTTCAGAAGGAATTCTGAAGGCTTTTATTTCGAAGCATCTCTCAGTGGATTTGAACAGACAGTTTTTCGGTTGGTAGCATTTGTTCCACCCAGGGACTTTGATAGTGCCTGCTCAGTGTAAGTATTTCACAGTCCTTGCAGGCCTCCCCGGAACGGCTGGGACAATATTATGTCACACGTACCCCGTGGTAGGTGCAGTGACTCCTTTAACCCTTACCATGAATGTTAAAGGATTAACCAAGTATTTGCCTCAGTGCAAACTCTGACCCAGTGGCCACTAATGGCTCTGAGCCACAGTTTTAATACTTCCTTAAAGAAAAAAAAATTAGTAAACTCGTCAAATTGTTAGTATCACTAATGCTTATTTACTTACTTCCAAGTGGTGAGGCCCAGAAGGCTGAAAGAGAAGCAAGCAAATATGTACAGGTCACATCTCTGCTCCTCAATTTCAAAACCAACCACCATCCAAAGTCTCACCTTAAACTAGGTACAGAGACCAAGCCTTGTATCAGAAAACTTTTTATTTTGAAAATGCTAAGTTCACCACAGACTCCTGGTGTGGTGCTGGAGGATCAGCACTGGACTGCGAACCACCAGGTTGGCAGTTCAACCCCACCAGCAGCTCCTCAGAAACCCTGTACTGGGTCGTGATGAGTTGGGACTGATTGCACAGCCCTTAACAATAACAACAGAGTTCACCACATCCATGTCAAAGAAAGGGAATATATTCAGTAGGGTTTGGGGTCCACAAAAGAGCTCCATTGTCAAGGTGTTGTTACTCCTTTTCTGATGGAACTGGCAGATTTGAGGGAATGGACAAATAAGACTGGAAAGAAATCGAAAAGCTTCTTTGCTGCCTTCATATTTATTCTGCAGTAATGTCTGTTGCAAGGATCCAGTGGGAGAGGGGTGGAGAAAGAGTCAGTGGGTCTGAACATGGAGAATGCAGACTGAGCCCCATTCTATAAGAACAAGGAGACCATTCATCCAGATGTTGCCACGGCCATCCTGCACTGGCTGGATCAAAAACATCAGTCCTACTTACCTGAGACACTGCAAAGAACTCTGCATTTCCCATGAAAACAGTAAGACCCCCAGTCTCCCAAAGCCCCTTTGTGCATATTTAAACCTCCATAAAAGAACCCAAGTCCTAAATATTTCATTAAGACTCAAAGAATATGTGATTAAGAGATCCAGGGCTTCCCGTTGTCATCTCTGGATGATGTCATCCTGCAAAGGACCAAGTCACCCTACAAAGCTGTAAATACAGTGAGAGATACACCAGCGGATTAGCCATAGGGAAATTCCATCTCTAACACTCACGGGAGCAGCAGCCAAGAAATCAAATGACATATTGCAATAGGCAAATCTGCTGCACAAGACCTTTTTAAAGTGTTGAAGAGCAAAGATGTCAGCTTGAAGACTAAGGTGCACCTGGCCCAAGCCATGGTATTTTCAGTAACGTCATATGCATGTGAAAGCTGGACAGTGAATAAAGAAGATAGTAGAAGAATTGATGCTTTTGAGTTATGGTGTTGGAGGAGAACATTGAAAGTACCATGGGCTGCCAAAAGAACAGATCTGTGTCGGAAGATGTGCAGCCAGAGTGCTCCTTGGAGGCCAGGATGGCCAAACTTCGTCTCTCATACTTCAGACATATTGTCAGGAGGGACCAGTTGCTGGAGAAGGATATCATGTCTGCTAAGGTGGAGGGTCAGAGAAAAAGAGGAAGACCCCCAGTGAGATGGATTGGCAAAGTGGCAGCATCAGTGGGCTCAAGTGTGGCAACAATTGTGAGGTTGGCCCAGGACCAGGCAGTGTTTCGGTTGGTCGTGTGTAGGGTCACGATGAGTCAATACTGACTCAATGGCACCTAACAACAACATTGCCTTGGCCACCCAAGAAGTCAAAGAGAAAGTAGCATTCATCTAGAGACTCACACTTATATAGCAAATGCATATGAATATCGATTGCACATCGACGAAGTATCCACATATGTAATCTCTGGCCTTCACACTAACCCTGCCTAATGATATTATGAACTCCACTTTGAAGATGTAGAATTTGTATGTCTGAGAGGTTAAGTGATTGACGGATGGTCACCCACCTAACAAATGAACAGAGGGTCAGACTCAAATCTGTGGGACACCAGTGACCTGGGATCCTTCTGCATGAATATCCTGCCTTCCTAAATAACCCATAGGGTGAGCTGTGGCCACTGGGCCCTTGCATATTTCCCTTTGCACTGTTTACTTAAATTCTACAGTGTATTTCTTGGTTTTATTTTATGCACTACGGTGCCACTCCTATTAGAGAAAAGCAGACTAGAAGAACACAATCTGTTTTGGGGAATTTAAAATCCACTTTACGCTTCGGTACAGAAGACACAGAATTGCTTCTGTGAATGAGTATGAACCAGCCCATGAGAAAAATCACAGTCTGCCAGCCGGAAGCAGCAGCAAACACCTGCCACCAACTGCTCCCCAGAAGCTGCAGGGGCAGGATGTCAGGAAAGAAATCTTACCGCGATGCCTTCTTAGAGGGCTTTACACGGTACCACTACGGATCTGCACAACTGGTTACTGAGGTGGGACTTGTATTTTCTTCACTGATACCAATGAGAACATTGGGGAAAAAAAAGTCAGAGTCCATTCAAAGGTACCAAACTAATATGTAGCTGAGCCATAGTTCAAACCCAGGTCTTCTGGATCCACACTTTAGCACTGCAGTAGGCATGCATTGTGTTCAGTTTCTTCCTTCCTACCCTCCTTTAAAGACAGTTAAGGATTTCAAAGTAATGTGTAGGGTTTCTAATAAGGTTAACTTTCTTTCTTCCATTCCTCTCTTAGCTTCTTAAAACTAGTCCAATACTCTTTCCACCATGACAAAACTCAAAAGACAGTCCTCAGTGACATGTGCGATTGTCCCCATTTCACAATAGGAATCACAAAGATGCAGATGGCTTCAGAGATGTAACTCCAAAATTTATCTTCCAGTCTTTAAGTCTACAATCACAAAACTCTGGAGGTGTTCTTTAAAAACATGACTTGCAATCGAATCATGTACCTTTGCTTACTCATAGGAAAAGTCTCAGAAATGGTCACCTAACCTTGCACCTTACTCTGAGGGTAAATATATGCAGAATCCCACTCTACTCATTGGATGAATCCACTATTTTTATTCAGTGATTTTTGTTTTTTCCTGTTCTTCCTACCTTTAATAAAGTACAAAGTAAGATTCACTCCTTATGGAAGAAAACATCAGATGGTACTGAAATAGAATCCCAAGTGTTTCCTCTGAGACTGGTATCCTGAGCTCAGGAAATGGGCACAGAATCTGGAAGAAGGAACAGTGATGTTCAGAGACACTTTAAACATGGAGGGCTATGCTCCTAATGGTTTTATACCCACCCACTCCCATTCAGATGTCATGACGCATGTGCAATTGAACAACTGCTATCTGAGAAAGACTTACTGTCTTCACCGATAAAAGCCCCCAGTCACAAGGTCTTAAAAGGTTTCCAGCATCCACCCAAGGTGTAACAATTGGTCTCTATTCACCTGGAGCAACAGAATAAGACAGAGAGTCAGGACTAGGTGGAGGAACTGGAATGTTTGGCTAATTGCCTCCATGAACAACAGTCCTTTTTGCCAGGAGACCAGAAGAACTGGTTAGGGCTGGGTCACCATCACTGAATGTTTTGATCACAGGTTCTATAGAAGAATCTTTATCTGAAATGGGAAAAATACAGAACACAATTTCAAATTCTCATGGAATCTAGAATTTCTGGAGTCCTGGAGGCTGGGTAAACCCAGAAATTATTGTCCAGAGATAATCTTTAAACCTATAACCAAAAATATCCCTGAAGTCTTCTTAAAGCCAAAAGCTAGTTCAACTTGAGAGTCCTAGTATGGAGCTGTAAGATAAGCACTGGACTTAAAGGATGGTTTGTACCACAGGGTCGGCAGTTCAAATTTACCAGGCGTGCCTCAGAAACCCTATACAGGGTCACTATGACTTGAAACCGACTTGACAGCTCTTAACAACAGCAACAAAAACTAGTAAAGAATGTCTTGACAATTGTGCCCTTGTAACACCTATCTATATGGGATCTAACTGGAGCAATTGGATCTATATGGGATCTAACTGGAGCAATTGGAAAGATTAGATAGGGAGATTAGGGGGCAGTGAGCTGAAGTTAATGGCAGAGAAACAGCTTCAAAAAGGAGGTGGGAATGGTCACACAACTTGAAGAATAGCATGACGGTCACTAGAGTGTCCATGTAGACTGTTGAACTATGTTCTGCTCTGCAGATTCTCAACATCAACAATAAAAAGAAAAAGAATAGTAATAAAAACCCCTAGTCATACATCCCTCCTTCATTCTCAGTAAGCCACGCCCTGCCCCTAAACTCAAACCCCAGCTGGACGGTGTCCACGACGGAGTTCTGGAATCAGCACTGAAGGCCTTACCTTTCCAAGGCTGCCATTTATTTGGCATCATTAAGGACCTGCTGGCAACACAGTAAAGAGGCGATTTCTGTATGGGTAACTACCATGTATGAAGGAGCTCTGGGTGGTAGAGTGGGGAAGCTCTTAGCTATTAATCCAAAAGTCAGCAGTTCAAATTCACCAGCTGTTCCATAGGAAAAAGATGTGGCCGGCTACTTCTGTAAAGATGCTCGGCCTTGGAAACCCTGTTGGCTGGTCTACTGTGTCCTCTAGGGTTGTTATGAGCTAGAATAATCCGATAGCCGTGGAACTGTGAAATGAGAATCTGATCACTGCCATGGGTGTTTGTCTCATACCTTTGACCCTAGTCTTTGGCACATACTTGTTGGTGTTAAATGCTGTTGAGTCAGTTCTGACCCACAGCAACTATGTGTAGGGTTTCCGAGGAACAGCTGGTGAGCTTGAACCGCTGATCTTGCAGTTCAAATTCACTTAGCAGTCCAGTGCGTTAATGCAAAGCGCCACACCAGGACGTAGTAGGTACTCAGAAATTTTCAGTGGAAATTTTAGTCCCCTGAGTAGCCTGGCCTTCTGCTACCGTGAATGGCAGGTGTTGAATTTTAGCATACATACATACATACACACACAACGTGTACGAAAAACCTTTCAGTCCTCCAGGGATTTATACTTTGGGTATCTTCTGCTGTTGTTTTTACTTTGGCAAGTAGACTGGTTTTCCAGGCACTGTTGTAGACTTTGGTTGTAGATGCAGCCTGGTCGTTTTCATGTTTACACTGCCTAATAATGTGGACCAGTGAGGAGCATGGAATGCTCCTGATTTTCAGGGTTTCTAACAACTCCCCTAACTCTATTCTTCCTTCTCTCCATACTCTCTCTGCTCCCTCTGCATTAGTTCCACTGTCTCGCAATTGAGGCCACGTCACTCAGAATTAGTTGTACTTGGTTACTTTATAAAATGGGACTACAGAGTTGCGGTCATGTGAGTGAGTACAGTGCAGGTACCAGTGTTAGAATGTCAGCAAACCTCTCAGGATGCCCACCAGTTTCTGTGGTAGTTGGAGGCTCTCAGGGAGGCTTGTTGGTGCGAGGCTGGTTGAAGGCACGTCTGAGAGGTGTGACTATAAACTAATGAGGCTGGCTTTGTGTAAACAAACACACCAGAAAGTCCACAATCCAAACGAGTGTTATCCTTTAACATGGTCCTCATGGGAGGCCCCACACTTGCTCCAACAGAGCTGCCATTTCTCTAAACACTTTTGGAATTGTCCTCAGAGCCAGTTTATGAGAAAATCTGACTCGTTGCTTAGAGTCACACCTGATTTTTGTTCCAAAACAGCGCTGCTCAGCGTCATCACCCTCCAGGTTCACCAGACTTGGCCTCAAATGATTTAGAGCAGTTTCCTGAAATCAAATCCACCCTCAAAGAACCAAGATTTGAAGCCATTAAATATTAAAGAACAAGCCTTCGGCAAGTCCTCAGAATGAGTCCCCAAATATTGTTAGCTGCTTCATTAAAATAGGTGTCTAAATCTGCACTCCTGGTGTGGCACTCTAGGAGAAGCATTAGACTACAAACCACGAGACTGGTGGTTCAGCAGTTCAAAGCCACCAGCTACTCTTTGGAAACCCTATTCAGGGTCTCTATGAGTCGGAACCTACTTGATGGTACTTAGCAACAACAAATACTCACTCTGTCTTAACAGCTTGCATATCATACCTGATCTGTGATACCTCCCCTCACCCGTGGTGCTCAGCCACACCAGCCTCCATTCCATTCCCTGCACATGCCCAGCTACTCTTACCACGGGGCCTTTGTACTAGCTGTTCCCTCAGCTTGGAATGCTTGACGGCTTTTCAACTTGATCATGACATGGCCAACTCCTTTTAACAGTCATATCTCAACTTAAATGTCACATCTTCAAGATAGATTTCACTCAGCCACCAAGTCCAGGAACTACTGTCACTTAACTGTTTTCGCATAGCAATGATCTCTGTATGATATTTTTCTCTATTTTTAGTTCTCTATTTTCTGTCTCCCCTTCATTCG
The DNA here is from genome assembly GCF_000296735.1 of Chrysochloris asiatica. Classification (NCBI taxonomy): domain Eukaryota; kingdom Metazoa; phylum Chordata; class Mammalia; order Afrosoricida; family Chrysochloridae; genus Chrysochloris; species Chrysochloris asiatica. Next base: position 13,284,218 of record NW_006408525.1, on the reverse strand, counting down.
AATGTAAACTCGATGAGAGCAGGACTTTTTAATCACTGTGGCATCCCCAGCTAATAGCTGTTGTGAAGTGCTGTAGAGTTGCTTCCAGATCACAGCGAGATCCTGTACAGGGTTCCCAATGAGAGCTAGTGGGTTTGAACTGCCAACACTGCAGTAAGCAGACAAGTGCTTATCCTACACCAGAAATAGGCACTCAATAAAGATGTAATGAATCAGTTCCATGACTACTTTCTTTGAAGGATGTAAATGTGTTATTTCTTTTTAAGGAAATAATTTTACTAAATATCAAATGAATTGGCCTTTTTTTCTTTTTTAGAGTTCCAAATAATTGTTTAAAGTTAAGGTGGCCACAGCCTAAATTCCAGTTACCTGCTCCCCAAGCATTGATAGCTGGCTTTTCATTATTTGCTTTTTACTTTTAAATATCCACGCAACACAGAATATGTTCTCCCTGTCAAAAATGAAAATACATTGTGGATAAGTTACCATGACCTTTGAGAGTCCACCCAACACACACTCAATCCTCGATTCCCCCAATATAAGCATTGATATCAATGCTGTGTGTGAGTATCGACTTTCTATCATGTGTTTTCACACACATGACAAAACCAGAAAATAAACAGTACTTTTGTTCATTTATTTTTTATTTGTTTTTTAGTACAGCTAAAAATCAAGTTCCTTTGTAGCCAATTCTGACTTCAAATCCCACTTCTGTTGCTTACTATAGCTATGGGTAAGTTCCTCAACCTCTCTAGGCCCCAATTTTTTCATTTGTAAAATATAAATAATAATTGTGCCTACTTGTACTATTATTATACATTGCTGTGTTACAAACTGCCCCCAGAACTTAGCAGTTGAAGACAACTGACATTATCTCACACAGTTTCCCCGGAAGGGTCCAGAATCTGGGGGCACCTTTAACTGGGCCATTGTGGCTCCGGATCCCCAAGAGTTTGCTGTCACCTAACTACTGATTGAGAGGGAGTATCTGCTTTCAAGCATATTCAGGTGACTATTGGCAAGAGTCCTCGCAGTTCCTTATTGTGTGGGCCTCTCCTTCAAATTGCATCACCGTGACACTTGGTTGTCTGCAGAGCAAATGATTTGAGAGAGACACCAACCAAGATAGAAATGTCTTTTTAATAAGCTGATCTTAGAAGTGACGTACTGTCATTTCTGCTAAATTCTGTCGATTGCTCAGCATAACTCTGGGACAGCGTAGGAGCAGTCTGCACCAGGATGTCAATTCTGTGTAATATTGGGACCCTCTTAGAAGCAGGTTACCACACTACCTAGCTAGGATTCTTGAGAATTAAATGGAATAATCCTTTAAAAATATTTTGTAAATGATCCAAACAAACAAAAAAAGGTAAGCTAATATAATTCTCAAAAACAAAATAAACCAACCCAAGTGTTTCTGGCAACAAATTGAAATAGTTTACCCTTCTGTTGCATAGTGTATGTTGCAAAACACTGCTCAATGCCAACATTTTCTACAATTTTTAGAGTTTTATGTTCTAAAACTATACTACCCAACACAGGACTGTGTAACTCTTGAGCATTTGAAATGTTATTGTTGTTGTTAAGTGCCGACGAGTCGATTCCGACCCATAGCAACCCCATAAAGGGTTTCCAAGGAGCCACTGGTGAGCTTGAACTACCAACATTACAGTTCAAATGACTTTGCAGTCTGACACATTAGCCCACAGTGCCACACCAGGACTCCATTTGAAATATAACTAGTCTAAATTATGATGTGCTGTCAATATATAATATATGCTGAATTTTGGAGGCTTAGTGTGAAGAAAAAAAAAAAGGATATAAAATAACTCATTAATAATTGTTAGGCCTATTACATGTTGACTGATAATATCTTAGATATACTGTGTTAACTAAAATATATTAATAACATTTAATTTTACCGATTTCTTTGTATCTTTTTTTTTTTAATGTGGCTAGGAAATGTAAGCTTATATAGCTCACTTTATATTTCTGTGGGACCGCACTTGAAAATATTGGCAGAAGATATGGTTATCTTGTTTCATAGTTAAGCCCCCTGTGACGTGGTTGGGTAATCTGTTTTGGATTTTCTAAATCATTTGCTCAAGGGTTTTTGTGTTTATTTCAGAGAGGATGTCATTTTCCCATTGGAGATTGGTCAGAAAGTCACTTTGTGTGTCATTATCTCTGGCTCCTTAAAGAACTGCCAGTTACAACCTAATTTACGTAATACAGTCTTTGTGAGTCCATGTTTTGTTGGAGCATTGCAGGAAAGAACATTCCAGAACACCATGTCAGTGTGTACTAAGTTCTAGGAAAAGAAAGTTCTACCCTAATTAAAATGAAACACTTAATCTCCAAATCCCCAAAATATTTTTTTTGAACTATACTCTTAAAAATCTTTGGGAAAACCTGAAAATAAGGTAATAAATAATAGGTTGAGACTGAAGTGTAGCCTGAGTCCTTTGCAAGATAGGTACACTGAATCACATGTTTAGCATTCTTTAGTCTAAGGGTGTTTTTTGTTTTGTTTCTTTTATTATAAACAAACAATTTTTGGAGGACTTCTGTATTATTTCTTTTGATGTTTCTACTATAAGACAAGTAGGTTATGAAGTTTTTAGAAGATGGTAACTTATGATCAACAAAGATAAATTTTATGAACTACCATTCTTGGTTGCCCAGAGGATATCAGCTTACAATTCATGGTTTATACCGTAGTGACCTTGTTTTCGCCTTTGAAATAACAGATAGGGTTGAAATTGACACCACTTATCAGTATACATTAAATTTCTACACAGTAGCTGGAATGGGAAATTTTTATGTGGTATAAGGGACTTTTTTTTTTAAATGGAAGTAACTTGTTTTATTTTATAAAACAAGTATTTATTTTTATGCAACTCTAAAAATATTATAAAGACTAATGTATAGAATAACAATAGTGCAAATCACCATCAAGTGACAGATGTATATGTAAAGATTATCATTAACTTATTATAACTTATGGAGTCCTGGTGTGGTGCTGTGGGTTAATGCACTGGACTGCAAAGTTGTTTTGAACTTTAAGGTTGGCAGTTCAAGCTCACCAGCCTGTCCTCAGAAACCCTATGCAGGGTCGCTATGGGTCGGAACTGACTTGACGGCACCTAACAACAGCAACAATCATAACTTACAACACAGGCGCTATTGTTATACCCATCCTACAGATAAGGTACTTGGGTTCAAGATGGCAGTGTTTATAACTGATTGTTGTTGTTATTGTTAAGTGGAATCAGTTCTGACTTATAGTGACCCCTGTATAGGGTTTCCCAGGAGCAGCTAGTGGGTTTGAACTGCTGACCTTGTGGTTAGCAGTCAAGTGTAGTTATCCTAAATGCCGCACCAGGACTCCTATAACTAATTAGGGTCAAACATCCATAAGGGGCTATGTTTGATCTCTGGTATCCCAAAATCCCTTCACCACACCATCTCCACCTTGGAAATAATCAGTTCAGGATAAGGAAACTTTTTTTTTTTTCTCTTGTTGTGTGAAAATGGACTGCTTGTCTTGATAAGCCGTTAGTTCCTCACATAGAAGAAATCATACAGGGCCAAAGGTGCTAAAGGGAGAGGCACGTAATGTTAGTTGTAAGGATCCTGATTGTTTTGGTGCCTGATCTTTCTCATCAATAAAAAGAGGGAAATGCTAATAACAATACAATAGTTATTGCTAAATTTAAAAATGGCATATTATTTGCAGTGGTCAAATGTACTCAAATGTACTCCTTTTTTTTTTTTTTTTCAAGCAAACCAAACAAACGAATTGTTTCCAAGGTGTCTCAATTAAAAATTAAAATGAGTTTGCATTTTACCTTCAGTATATTTTCAAGCTTTCAGCAATTCTCAACCAGGTCCAAATTCGCCAATTAGAGAAATTAAGGAATAGTAACTAGTTGGCTATTTGCAGTTTATATGCTGATTGTGAAGAAAATCGACTCAGTCCTTGATATTTATCTCAGGGTCTGAACAGTAACTGTAATTGTATTCTTTGAGCACCCCTACCCCCCACCCCAACCTCGTAGTTAATTAGCTGGCAGGTCTTATAACAAATGCCCACTCAGAAGCGCTGGGTGGTAGAAATGTTGTTGATAATTAAACACCACAATAGCATGGAGCTTATTTCAGGAGCTGCTGAGTTGTCTTGCCCCTTCCGGTCTGCTCACCACGCAGTTGCAGACCCTCGATTGTGCTTGATAAGGGACTGATGGCAATAAGAGAGAAGAGGCCAAGGCTTGCAAACAGATCAGGAGTGCTGGTCTCAACAGGAAAATATCCAGTGGATGGAAGTGGGATGGGAATGGACCCAAGAAAAAGAGAAGAGGGTGGGTAGGAAAATCAGTCATGAAATAGACATAACCTTTCACCAATAAACCAGGTAGTTCAAAGTGTTAAGAAAATCCCGGTGAGCTATTATTCCAGTTCCTATATTTCTAAGCCACGAAACTCATAAACCTCTCATTAGTGCTTCACACCAACAGACCAGAATGAGTGTACCAATTAGAACTGCTAGCCAAATACACAGCAATTTGAAAAGGGCAATATAGAAGATAAGAGGTTGATATGCATTTCATTGAATTTCGAGGAAGCTCACTGGGCTTTTAGAGTTTTTAATAAAGTCTTGGATAAATCTCCCCACTTACCCAAAGGTCTTGATTTCTTCATCTTCAAAAGCAGGGGACGGAAACTGTTCTCATCCTAGGACTACAAAGACAGAACGAGGATGCCTAGAGGATGCCATTTCCAAGGTTTCAGAAAACCATTACTTAAGATATAACTACAAGGTCTAATTTAACTATTGTATTTATTTGCATTTGCTTAAAATACATCAACCTAGTTTGGTATGTTGACTATCTCATACTGAAAAGATGTTCCTATTGGTAGCTATATAGATCACTAGCATTACAGAGAAAAACTATTATAAGTCAGTTGACTTGATAAATCAAACAAATAATCTTTAAAAAGAAAATGTTTTATTAAGCATTTAGATAGATAGATAGATAGATAGATAGATAGATAGATAGATAGATAGATAAAACAGCAATGATAAAAGGAGCTCTGGTAGCATAGTGGGTTATGAGTTGGGCTGCTAACTGACTGAAAGATCAACAGTTTGAATCTACCAGCCGCGCTGTGGGAAAAAGATGAGCCTTTCTGCTTCCTTAATGATTTACAGCCTTAGAACCCTATAGAGGGTTTTTATGAGTCCAAACGGATTCCACATCACACCAGCATGCTTAGTAAAGTGGTTGGAAACCACTAGCTTAGTTAATACTTCTCAGCTTGTACTTGAAACTACCTCTAGCAATAGAAGCAAATGAGTACTATACCAAGAGATACCTGGGACCTACTCTGAAGGAATTAAGGATGTGGAGAAAATTTCCACTTTTCTCCTTGATAGAAATATTTGCTTTAATTTCTAAAGAATGAGTTCTCACAAAATTCAATTCTACAAGGATACAAAAGCATACATAGTCAAATTATGGCTTCAGGGATGCCTGCTATACCTCCACCAGCAATTTAAGAAACACAGAATTCTAGACAATCTGGGAAGACCCTTCCTGGCTATGAAATTCTGATTCTTCCCTGTTAGTCTATGAAGAGACAAGCAGCTTTAGTTGAAGACGTAGAATCCCTTTCCCACTACAACTCAAACAGCATCAAGTCTAAAGCTTAAGATAAAAGGGAGAGATGGGTGCAGAAAGAAAATGTGTTGTGCTAGAGAAAGTCGAAAAAATGTCAGGGGGAGCCAAGCATAGCTCAGGAGAAGCTGTTCATCTGAAATGCCACCTGGAATTCACACCAGTAATAACTGTTGTGGATATAAAAATTAATAGGGGGGATTTCAGAGTATTACAAAAATTTATTTTTATACATCATGTGTCTATCACCCAAGTGTTGACGCATGCATGCAATTCAAACATTAGGTTCACAATAAAAAGCTCGGAATGACTGAGAGAGGACAATTCCCCTATTTTCTCTATAATTTGGAGTGGAAGAAGGAGGGGGCAGTGGGTAGAGGGTGCAGTTACTGGGTCAATTAATCAACCTGAAAACTGTGACACAAACTCTGACGCCTAACCTATGTCTAAAAATACACAAATGTATACGAATTTGTTTTAAACTGTCAATGCCTATATTTAGGACCTTCCCAGCAAGGCTATAATGAGACTGTGTTTGAGGGCTTCAGTCACAGCAGACTCTACCATTAATCTGAAGTTAGTTAAATTAACAGCATTAAGTACTGACTTGTCAATCTCACTGCTCCAGGAAATTACACCTTGAGGCTACTAATATTGCCAATTTTTCCACAGGAGTGTGTGCCTGTTTGTGTGTGTGTGTTTCAGCAGAAACTCCATGTTTATGCATCATCATTGCATCCCCAGGTCCACGACACTTAGAGTAGCATTTATTCTGGACTCTGTTAGCCTTCCCCGGGGGGATTCTGCACAGTGTAGCTGCTCAGTGAAAGCGGGTTTTTTTCGCTTTATATTTATTTGTTTATTTTTCTGTCATGGCTCATGACTGAGGCTTTAAAAGAGAAAAGTGTGACAGTATTTACAGTGCATGATTGACGGCTACAGCAGCCTTCATTAACCATGACAAATCTGCAGCAAAACACAGCCCTGAGTGTTCAAAACAGCAACATGCAAAAGAAAGAAAGAGAAAGAAAAGAGGCTCCACTGAGTTTTCATTGACCTCATCTGTAAATAAATTCAGACTGATGGTGAGCGAGTGGGGGCAATAATAAATTAGTACTCATTTCCTGTAATTAACGCAAACATGCCTGTGAACACAGAGAATATGAAGATATAGCCACCTAATTTCCACTTCAAAACACACCTAGCAAATCTCTGCTTGAGTTATCGTTATAATATTTTCCTCCTTAATTAGACAAATGAAATGGTTGGATCCTCACCCACCAGGGGAAATACTGTTTTGTTCGCAGAGCGTATCAAACGCATTTTGGCAGCAGATTTACAGAATTGGATTCAGCTTTTGTCTCATTCTTTGTGTTTTCCATTGCCACTTGCTCATAATGATGGTGTCTTCTCTTATTGCTAACGTTGATTGTCTCCACAATAGTGGTCAGGTGGCCACCTGGGCAGACCCTCACATGGGTAAGGACTATGAGTACACTGCAAGAAGCAACCTACCAGCCTAACAGACTAGTCTATCTTTAAACAATATTCACAAGTCCTGGTGGTACAGTGGTTAAATTCTTGCCTGGTAACCGAAAGGTCATCGGTTTGAACCTGCCAGCCACTCCTTGGAAGAAAGACATATCGGTCAGCCTCTGGAATAATTATCAGCATTGGAAACCTTATAGGGTAGTTTCACTATGTCCTAGAACTGTGAGTCAGAATCCACAGCAATAGGTTTAGACTTTTTGACTTGTATTCACTCACATGGGAGTCCTGCTGTGACCCTGTAGGATAAGCACTCGAGCATAAGGTTGGTTTGAACTACAAAGATCAGTGGTTCAAACTCACTAGTTGCTCCTCAGAACCTCTATACAAGGTCACTATGAGTTGGTACCGACTCGACGGCACTTAACAATTCACTCACATAGGGTAAGTTGAGTAAACAACATGATGTAAATGGAATTAAGATTATCATGTATAAAATGAAAAAAAACTAAATAACTAGATGTCACAGCAAGAGGAGTTAGTGTAGCCCTCTTGGAGTTAGGCATCTCCGAGGACCATCCCTACAGGTCACAGAGAACTGGACAAAGTCAGATCCCACCCAGGTCACTACATTGGCAGAACTCACTAACTCAGATGGCTATTGGGGGGAGCGGAGTACTTTGTTAGCAGCAAATAAACTGGTTACTCTTAACAACAATCTGTCTCTAAGACACACATACAAAACTGTCTATGAGCTGGGAAGAATGTGATTAGAACAGCAAATGTGAATCTAGTCCCACAAAAACAAACAGCATGACTGAGCCATTTGGGCAGATTGCAACTTGTGCCATGGCCTTCCTCCCGACAGAGCTTTTGCTCCCACGTGTTTGTCCCTCTAAAAGTCCTAGAAACAAGTGTGTGCAGTCTGCGTTAGAAGTGGTCCTCCTGGGTACTTGATGGCGGAATTCTAATGAACAGTGTTAAGGAGCTACATGGGGATGGGGAGGGCAAGAGGGCCACAGAGCAATGGGTGTAGCTAATATGCTGAACTGCAAGGTTGGTTTGAACCACAAGGTTGGTGGTTCAAGCTCACCAGCCGTTCCTTGGAAATCCTATACAGAGTGGCTGTGAGTTGGAATGACTTGACAGCACTTAACAACTTAACAACAACCACTTAATCTAGTTATAAATATCACTAATTAGACTTTGGAGTCCTGGTGTGGTGCTGTAGGACAAGCACTGAAGTGCTACTGGCAAGGTCGGTGGTTTAAGCCCACCAGCCACTGTTGGGAAACCCTATACAAGGTTGCTATGAACCAACCTGACATCACCAAACAGCAGCAATTAGACTTTATCATTATAAAGTCAGTTAACCGCAAACACAAATCCCATTTTGTCCCCCTTTCCACTCCCCACGCACATTTTTTTAAAACCCATACTGGACGCTTTGCTATCCAGCCAAGGAAGCAGCAGTTCCCCATAAGAGAGAGAGAGAGTCACCCCATTTCTTTTCCTTTATTTAGTTGTCAGCCTGGAAAGCCGAGCACTGCACCTCAACACTCTGGTCCAGGAAGCCCAGGAGAGGGTGAGTGAACTGTCTGCCCAGGTGGAGAATGAAGGCTTCAGTCTGGACAATACAGAGAAAGAGAAACAACTGAAAGCTTGGGAGTGGCGGTACCGGCTCTACAGACGCATGAAAACGGGCTTTGAGCATGCCAGTGAGTATACATTTCACTGGACGGAACCTTGGTTTCACACAGCCAGCCCTTCTTTTCACTGTTTTTCTTCCTGCAGCTCTACAAGTTCATGGATAGCCTTTGTCAGCTTATTTAGAGCAAGGGCTCTGGGCATCTGTAAATGGATCTTTTGTCTTGCTTGATTTTCTGGCTCCTGATAGGTTCTCTGACCACAGCCCTGAGGCTGTGATGCTTCTGGCCTCCCTCCACCATGTCACACTCATATAGCACTTTCTACCCACTCTGCCTTCATGCCTCATGGCCTAGATGGTCTGATGCCCTAAGTGGCTATATTTTGACCTGTGGAGATGGAAAACTATTTATTTGCCCATTTGTCCCACTTCTGCTTCAAACTCAAGTCTGAGCTCTTTGTTTTTAACTCTCTACTGCATTTTTTTTTTTTTTTTTTACATATAAAGCTATAAACTAAACTTGATTTAATACAGGCAACAGAGAAGGACAATCAAATCATGAATCATGCTTTGCCTACACTTCCATTCTCCTTCCCAATCCCTTCTGTTAGTTTAAGAAAAGCTTGCATTCTGGAAAATACTGCTTAGTATTAGAAAATATAAAATTCAAACACTTGTGAAATATTAAACTCATTTTAAAAGATCTTATTTCAACAACAAAAACATTACACTTGACATTTTAAATTCCAGGGAAAGCCTAGTTCATTAGTTTAGAAATTATTATCCTCTGATGAAGTAACCTTACTTGTGACATCGACAAAGACTGAAAGGCAGTGAAAAGTTTGTTTTGTTAAGTAGGACTGTACACTAAGTACCAAATTAGTCACAACCCTTTCTCCTGAAGCAAATGACTTCAGCAACATTCATGAAGGCTGCTTTCAACATTAACTCTCTCTTTAGCCAAGCTGATGCATGAATTTACATGATTTTTTCATAGCATTCAGCAGTTATTTTCACAGAGATATTTGCCATTGTTCCTCATGTAGGACAGATTAAGACTACACATGAACCTTTTTAGACTAAATGTCATTTTCTTTCTGTAATTTTCTAAATTGTAAGACATCTTTTAGGTGGCAAGGAATACCTGAAGCCATCGGGATCCTTTAAAACCTGAGGTTAGGAGCATGGTATTGAACCAGGAATTCTGTCTCAGAAACCACTAACCAGTTTGATAGGAAGAGCATGAGAGAGCAAGGTGCTTTAGTACCCCATACTAGCAAGAGCCCAGAATTAGGTATTCAGAACCACAAGCTTTCCTCCTAGTTCTAGGTCTTGACTGAGTCACTTGGCTTCTTTGAGCTACAGTTGCCACATCTAAGAAATGGGGATGCTGTTTCTTGTCCTTTGTGCCCCTGCAGAGCTGTGAAAAGGTTTATGTGAGATGATTTACACAGAAGTATTTATGAACTATGGAAGTCTCCATTCTTCCAATCCAGCCCAAACTCCCATTGTGTTTCCACAATACTTTGGGAAGGCTTAACTGATATTATTTGCTCCTTCATTAGATGTTCTAATATCCAAATTAAACCATGATGGTAACAAACAAAAACCACTGAGACTTCAAACGAAAATGTTCAAAAATGAAAGCCATTAGACATGCTGCTTCCGTAGTGTGTGTTTCAGGGTATCCTTGGAAGAGGGAGGAACATTGTTTGAAAAGGATTTGCTATGTTATGATCTGTGTGTGTTTCCTTCTGTCCAGGGGCCCCCGAGGTGCCTGCCAATGTCTGCCTCATGGTAACCAGCAGCACGTCACTCACTGTCACCTTTCAGGAGCCGCTTAGTGTCAATGCAGCTGTAGTAACCAGATATAAAGGTACTGGATTCTAGGGACATTCCCCCACACTGTTTCTTCTTTAAAAAGAACCCGTTGTTTGGGAATCAGTTATGCATTGTGTGTGTGTGTGTGTGTGTTTTCTGCTGATTGGGCTTTTTCAGCCCATTTACTTTGAGGTTTAGAAGGATTTCCATAGGTACTCAGATAAAGGAGCAATAAGGTGAGTGAAAATATATCACAGAAAGGATGGACCACGTGACTCCGCTTGTATTGCATGTGGTTAGGGATGGGATTCTGCAGAGGATGATGAAGGGCAGACTTGATCAAGGAAACTTGTACATGGGACCTAGTAAGCAGAAGGTATGAAAAGCAACAGCTATCACTCCACGTATGTAGGGATGAAAATTAAAAGCCACAAGAGACAAACAATGGAGATCAAAGAAGGACATTAGTTTTGATGGAGGAATTGGGAAAGGCCTCTATGGTGCAGGTGGCATTTGGGCTCTTGCTTGGAAGGATGGCTAAGGTTTGGTCTTGAAGGCAGTGGGAAACAGAAAATTCCAAATGAAGAAAATGATGAGCACAGGTACAAAAGCAAGAGACTATTAGAACAAGGGACTAGAAGATAGTGTGACTCCACAGGTAGGGCTCATGAAAAGGTGAAGTGAGACATAAGATTTGGGTGAAATAGGGTCAGAAGTGGCTATGGGATGGAGCTTGATATCAAGGTTAATGAGTCACTGAATAAAACAGGGACAAGATCAGAGGTAGACGATTTTTAAAAAAGTAAGTTTTTATTGTGAATTGAGTGATGGTGGACATGGGAGAACATCAGTTTTACACTCATCGTATTATTGCAATGATTACAGTCTTCTCCGTTCATCATCATTCAAAAGCATTTGCTTTTATTCCCTCTGTTTTTTTGTGAGGGGGGAGGGTTGTACACGAAAACACTCAGGAATATATAATCATTTTAACAACCAAAGGGCACATTCTGCAAGTCGGCCTCATGGCCGCCAGCTCTCAGTCTCTCTCTTTCCATGAATCTAAAGTCCTCAGCTACTCCCTCTCTCCATGTCCTCATCTCTGCCTCCATCTCTGGTGTTGCTGCTTCTCTGGATAGGGTCCCGCATTCTACTTGTGCTCTTCTCCCTTGATGGTCCTAGGGTCCTCAGAGGTAGGCTTTTGAAAGATTAATGTGGCAATGCTTTGTATGATCTACTGGAAGAGATAGCAATTCAAAGGTAGGAACTTGTTCTGGATAGAGGTTTTGGCTGTCTTACCTAGCAAGGCTAGCAGCACCAGGAAAGGAGAGAGGTACCCTAGAGAAGAAAGCTAATATACAAGTATAGGCATGGTAACCACCCAAATCCATTGCCATTAAGTTGCCAACTCATAGCAACCTTATGGGATGGGGTGAAAGTGTTCCATAGAATTTCTCAGGCTATAAATCTTTACAGGAGCATGTTGCTACATATTTCTTCTGAATAGCACCTGGTGGGTTCAAACCACCAACCTTTCAGTTAGTAGCTGAGCCACTGTGTACTCCTTAGGACAGTAACAGCCAGTGCAAACATAGTCCTACAATGCACCAGGCACTGTGTTAGCTCCGTTTGACCCTTACATCCTTGTAAGGGAATCCCACTTTGCAGATGAGAAAACTGAATCATGTTGTTGTTGTTAAGCACCATTGCATTGGTTCTGACCTATAGCGACCCTATCTAGGGTTTTCAAGTAGCAGCTGGCGGGTGAGCTTGAACTGCTGACCTTGTGGCTCAAACCGTCTTTGCAGTCTAACATATTAACCCACAATGCCATACTGAATCATGTAGTTGTTGTTGTTGTTAAGTACCGTGGAGTCGGTTCCGACTCATAGTGACCCTGCACAGGGTTTCTGAGGCTGTAAATCTTAATGGGAGCAGAACGCCTCATCTTTCTCCAGTGGAACCGTTGGTAGTTTTGAACTGCTGAACTGTACGGTCAGTGGTTCAAGCTCACCAGCTGCTCCTTGAAAACCCTACACAGGGTCACTATGGGTCGGAATCGACTTGATGGCACTTCACAACAACAATAAGAACACATAGAAATACACTCCAAAGAGTTCTGAAATCTGATAATGCTCACTATGTGTATTTCAGGATGTCAGTCCACAAAGCAGAATTTCTGAGTTCAGATCAACACCATTCCTTTTGCCAGAAAAATCTCCAAATGGTGCATGTGCCTTCCTTCCTCTTCCCCAATGTCTGTTCCCAGAAGAACCTCCATTTCTGCAAATAAACAATATTGTGTCCTTACCTGGTACTAGCTATCCAGATTAATCTGAAACAAGTTTATGGAAGACAGTAATGATCTGGTTATCACCTTGGGTTTGGGACCTTAAGGCTCTAGCATCCCCAAGAAACGTAACCACCAAGACGGCCTCATCCAGCCTCACTTTGAGACAATTCTGATCCTTTCTCTTGGTTTGTCATTTGTTGAGATTTCCTGAAATTCAGAGCAAGTGTTTGCAGGCCATGTCAGGCTCAGACACTTCCCTCTTTCTTTCTCTATCCAGTTCTAGGTTTTGGTGAAGGGTTTCATCACTGCTATCCCACTTAGCATTTCCTTCTCACATTTGATTAGTGAGCTATCAGGAGCTAATTTATCCAGACTGTCAGCTATGTCATGCTTGACCATAATGCCAACAAATTCTATCAGCATTCTCATATTAACACTTCTCATCTCAGGAGACTTGCATCTGGCGGAGGTTGAGACGAAAGGGCACAAATGGGTTTTGTTAGTGACTGGAGGAGATTAATTAAGCATTATAAATAGAATTGTCTGTTACATTACGGAGTAGGTTTCCTTGTGCTAATTTATAAGGTTATAAATTGAGTCCTTAACCTGACCGATCTCAAACGTTATTTAAAACAGCTGGCAGTCTACTGGGCCCATAGAGACAGCAGGGCAGTTTTGAATTCAGGGGTTGAAGTGATTATTTAATCATGGCAATATTAGCAAAATTACCCTGAGACAAGGCGAATTCTTCTTCTTCTTCTTCTTCTTTTTTTGCTTACAAAGAAGATATGATTGAGAAATTTACAGAATGAAATGGCAATTCATTGCTACGAGGGATGGCTTAACCCTGTAGTATTTGAGGTTTGGCAAAAACAGCTCACACTCCTCTCCAGAATTTCTGGGTTCAGCAAAACCTCAAGCCTATTTTGACAACTAGATATTTTCCTCTGTCATGCTCAAGCCAGTAGATGTTTAAAAGAAAATCCAAATCCTTCTGTTTCTCATTTGTATATGCTCAACTCATCAACATGTTTTTTAAGAGTTTGCTGATAAACCAAAAATATTTCTAAGAGTATCTCTTTATAAGCCTTCTTCAGACCCAAGGGCCAGGTACCAGGGCAATCATCATCACGACTTGGGAATTCAGGCCATCCATTTCAGCTTGAAACCCAGGAACACATTTTCAGTGAGACACAGTGGAAAGTTCTGCTCGCATCTCCCCTGAAGACAGTAAAATGGGCTAAGAGCTCTAGTCTTCAATGAGTCTTTGCATCTTTTGGTCCTATTTTAACATCTTTCATGGTTTATAGCACAAAATGAGTGCTACTTCAGATGCTTTCATGCTTTGGACAAGTGCCAGGAACTTGTTCCACATTTTCTACTCACTGCCATGGGTACCCTGCCTGAGCCTCTCATTTACAAAAGACTTGGGATTTTGCTCTAGGCCTGGAGCAGAAATCATTTTCAACCATACTTTTGCTGCTGTTTGCAGGGTTGCAGGATGGATAGGCAGGCATCTTCCAGCAGGTGCAGGTCAGCATCTGCTCTCCAGCCACAGGATGAAATGCTTTCTAGCTTTTTCTTTCAAGAAAGCAGGGCTTTCGGTGACCACACTCGGCTTTACTAATTGAAAGTTGCTAAAGTAGTCACTGAATGTCTGGGCACAGTAACCGTGGGAGCACCGTGGTACAGGATCGTGTCCTTCTCCACTTCTTCCCATTTTGTTCCAAGACGGATTGAGAACCATCATCCTAATTCTTCCCTACTCAGATTCAAAATAGCACATTGTTTAAAAGCTGTTCACTTGATGGCATTAAAAAAAAATAATAGTAAGTTTTTCTCCTTGACGAGACTGCCAGGGCCTTGCAGTGACTAGAGAGTATCTACCTCTGCAGAGACAACCTCCATCTTCAGTTTCTCAGAAGAGGAATCTAAAGAATTCTAGGGAGATGCCCCAGGCACTTGATCTTCCAGGAGGCAGAGTCCACCATTTTGCACACTAAAGTCCTCAGGGTCAATAATTTATAAAGATAATGTGAACTTGATCCTAACTTGTTGACTTTGGGTCATTTTTTCACAAGACTTGAGAAAACACTGACTTTATGGGAATGGGTGTGCATTGCTTACTAATTTCTATTCTTTTGGCTCCTTGTATCCTACATTTGATAGTCTACCAAGAAAAGTGCATTACATTACATAGTTATATTCCATGTTAAATTAATTGAACAATTAATCTGATTGTGAGCATGAGACTGACTCCTCATTGCTAGATTGAAGCGATATAATTCCATGAAGCACAGAGATTTCTAGGACTTTATTTAACCTCTCTGGGGGAAGGTCTGACTGTGGCAAAGTCTTTAGATGCTTGCAGCTAGGAGGGGTGGAGGTTGGGTTTTCCAGAGGACATGAAACTCAGTGGGGGCATATGTTTCTTTGCATGAGAGAAGAGAGTAGGAAAAGTAAAAAGCAACCCTGTTTAACTTTCCTTTCTCACAATGGGCTCTGTCTTCCTTAGTTTCATGCAGCTGCTTCCCCACTAGTTGCTGAGTTTCAGGATCTTACCAGTCCCCTCTCTTACCACTTCAGGAATCACCCTAAATCCTTCGTCCAGTACGACATGTAATAAAGAATGGCTTTTTTGCTTCCTCGTCATTAAAGTTCAGTTCGCTGTTGTTGCTGGTAGGTGCCTTGAGTCAATTTGCATTCATAACAACCTTTGGCAAACATAACAAAACGTTGCCGGATCCTGCGCCATACTCACAGTCTTTGTTAGGCTTGAGGCTAGTGCTTTTATCGGAGTAGCGTAGTGGTTACGAATCGGGCTGTGAACCTTAAGGTTAGCGGTTCGAAACTACCAGCCGCTCCGCGGGAGAAAGATGAGGCTTTCTACTCCCGTAAGGATTTACACCCTCGGAAACCCTGTACCGGGTCGCTATGGGTCGGAACCGACTTGACGGCACTTAACAACAACAACAAGCAGGATAAAGCACTGGATTGCAAGGTCGGTGGGTCAAACCCACCAGCTGCTCTTTGGTAACCCTACACAGGGTCACTATGAGTCAGAACTGACTCAAGGACACTTACCAACCAACAACAATTTCTATAACTACTATGCTAATCCATCTCCTGGGGGGTGGGGGGTCGTCTTCTTTTTTGCTGACTCTCCACTCTATCAACCATGATGTCCTTCTCCATGTCTTAAGTATGAGACAGAAATCTTGCCATCCTGACTTCTAAAGATCATCTGCTGTACTTCTTCCAACACAGGTTGGTTTGTTCTTCTGACAGTCCATGTTATTTTTAATATTCTTCTCCAACATCATAACTCAGTGGCATCATGCCCATCTTTCACATGCATATGAGGCTATTGAAAATAGGACACAACGTATTGGGTCAGGTGCACCTTAATCCTCAAACTGACCTTTTTGCTCTTGAACACTTTAAAAGCTCTTGTGCAACAGATTTGCAAAATGCAATATACATTGTTTGATTTCTTGACTAATGCCTCCGTGAATGTTGACAGTGGATCCAAGCAAAATTAAGCCTTTGGCAAATTCAATCTTTTCTCCATTTATCATGATGTTATTTATTGGTCCAGTGTTGAGGATTTTTTTTCTTTACATTGAGGTGCAACTCATACTGAAGGCTGTGGTCTTTGATCTTCATCAGTATTTTAAGTCCCCTTCACTTTCAGCAAGCAAGGTTGTATCTTCTGCATATCGCAGGTTGTTAGTGAGTCTTCCTCCAATCCTGATGCCATGTTCTTCTTCATATAATCCAATTTCTCAGATTATTTGCTCAGCATACAGATTGAAGAAGTATGGCAAAGAATACAACCCTGGTGCACACCTCTCCTGATTTTAAACCATTCAGTGTTCCCTTTCTCTGTTTGAACAACTGCCTCTTGGTCTGTGTACATATTCTTCATCAGCACAATTAAGTGTTCTGAAATATCCATTCTCCACAATGTTGTCCAAAACTTGTTATGATCCACACAGTCAAAAGTTTTGCATAGTTAATAAAGCAAGATCCATGTGATGTTAGCAATAAGGTTCCTTGCTCCACATCCTCCTCTGAGTCTGACTTAATCCTCTGGCAGTTCACTGTCAATATACTGTTGCGGTCATTTAAAAATTATCTTTAGCAAAATTTTACTTGCATGAGATATTAATGATATTGTCTGATGATTTCCTCATTCCATTGGGTCACCTCTCTTTGGAATGGGCACAAATAAGGATCTCTTCCAATCAGCTGACCAGCTAGCTGTCTTCCAAATTTCTCTTCATCGATGAATGACTGCCTCCAGCACTGTATTGGTTTGTTGAAAGAATTCCATATGTACTTCATCAATTCCCAGAGCCTTATTCTTTGCCAATACCTTCAGAGCACCTTGGACTTCTTCCTTAGTGGCTCTTGATCATTTGCTACCTCTTGAAATGGTTGAATGTCATTTCTTTTTTGTACAGTGACTCGGTATATTCCTTCCATTTTCTTTTGATGTTTTCTGCATCATTTGATATTTTGCACATAGAATCCTTCAATATTTTAGGATTTAATTTTTTCTTCAATTCCTTCAGCTTGAAAAATGCCAAGTGTGTTCTTCCCTTTTGGTTTTCTAACTTCAGGTCTTATAATACTTGACTTGGTCTTCTTGAGCTACCCTTCAAAATTTTCTATTCAGCTATTTTACTTCGGCATTTCTTTCATTTGCTTTAGCATCACCGTGCTGGAGAACACGTTTCATAGTCTCTTTTCATATCCATTTTGGTCTTTTCCTTTGAGTCGGAACTAACTTGATGGCACTTAACAACAGCAATATGGTGACTCTATATTTGACATTCTGTTGAACAGCCAGACTGTTTTCCGAAGCAGCTGCACAGTGTTTTACATTTTCACCAACAATGTATAAGTATTCCAATGTTTTCACAGCCTTGACAGCACTTGTTATTATCTGTCTTTTTAAAAAGTATATTATTATTATATCCACCCTTGTGGATGTGAAATAGTATCCCATTGGTTCCTTTTAGCTGAATTTCCTTGGTGGTTAATGGGTGCCTCATTGCCTGTGTTTGAATTGGGTAACTTTTCTTTTTATTACTGAGTTGTAAGAGTACTTTTTATATTTTATATACAAGTACATAAAAGTCCCTTATCAAATATATGATTTGAAATATTTTTTTCTTCCATTCTGTGGATTGTCTTTTTATTTTGTTGATGGTGTTCTTTGAAGCAAAATATTTTTATTTATTTATTTTTTTTTTATGATTTCTAATTAATCTATTTCTTTCTATGTTTACTTGTGCTTTTTGTGATCTTTTATTAGGTATATAAACACTGTAGGATCAGCACTGGACTGAGAAACCCACCTGCTGTTCCTCAAAAACCCTATACAGGGTGGCTATGAGTCAGAACCAAATCAATGGCACTTAACAACAATGGCACTTATTAACTTTTTAATATTTTATCATTTATTTTCTGAAAGCAATTTAATAAAATATTTTACCCACCCAAATGGTGAACTATTTGTCAGTTTCTATATGAAATTCTAACAAGTTTTGCTTTATATATTTCAAAGCTATATTGTTATGTGCATATAAGTCACAATGATTATGTTTTGGCATATTTTCCTTAAATTATTATATATTGTCCCGACCAAAAAGAGATAATGCATTAATTCTCTGATAAATTAGTTACTTGTGTGAATTTCTAGGGACTATTTTTCCAAGTCACTGATTCACTTTTTGACTGTTATTTTAGTCTAGAGTTTGTTTTATTCCTGTCTTTTTTTCCCCAATCACTTTTCCCCAGATTTCTAAGAGGATCTTTTCTAAGAGATAGATCTTTAAGCGGTATCTTTTCTTATCTCATTTCTTCCTATTTTTTTTTCCCTGTTTTTTTTTTTATGAACCATATTTTGTATATTTGAGCATCCTAAATTGACTTAATTTAAAGTCTTTGAATCATTTACAGACTTAATTTCATCTGTAATGAATTCAGATCCCAGTTGTTGATTTTGCTGGCTGTCTTAGTATTCAGTTTCTTCAAGTGTTTTTGAATTTTCATGGCTGGCTCATTTTGAGTGAAAGGATATTTGTGAATTATTTCCCTTTTCTTGACCTCTGTGTTAACTCCTACTTCTATCACTGCTCACAGTATTCAGCCCTGAACCAGGCCTTCTGCCTCAAAGTGATATTAATGTCGCTCCAGGTTTCTGCCTCACTGATATTAACGATAACAGAGTAAATAATAAAGTTAAGAAGCAGTATAGCTCAATTCTTCTAACCATGTCCTCTAACTTATCTTTGTCATAGTTTGGTATGTTTTTTGTTTGAGATTTTTTTGAGGGGTGTGGGGGGGGGGGTAGACTTATAAGTCATAGTCCCAAGTAGCAATCAGAGAGGAGCCCTTGTTTGTTTGTTTGTTTACTCTCCTGAGCTGGAGATCCCTTTCCCAGCCTCTGGCTTCAAGTTGTGAGCCATGGTCTGTCTCTACTCTTAGGTGAGCATTACCAGTTTCTCTTATTCCAATGGCATCAAATTCCAGTGTGGTGGTGATTGTGTGCCATCGAGTCGGTTCCCACTCATAGCAACCTTCTGTAGGGTTTCCGAGGTTGTAAATACTTACTTGAGCAGAAAGCCTCGTCTTTCTCCCAGGGAGCTGCTGTAGATTCGAACTGCAGATCTTGCAGTTAGCAGCCCAACTCGTAACTCTCTGGGCTACCAGGGCTCCTAAGACTCCAGTGTATTACTACTACCTGTTTCTGGGCCCAGAGCCCAGCAAGTGCCTGGTTTCATAACTGCTCATTATGTTGCATTTTTGCTCTGTCTCATTTTATTTTCTTCTTTGATATTTTATTGCCTATCTCAATGTGTTTGGAGCACTTGCTACAAAATCTAGCTCAGAAGACCTTGTTCACTTTCTCTAGGGCAAAATGACAAGGTTTTATCCTCAGATCAAATACTGTCATTATCAAGTGCTTATGGGGGATGGGAGGTGCCTGATTTGTTAACTATTCCAGTGAAGCCCTTGAGTTCATTACCATAGGACTTCCTCTTGATCTTTGCATTTTTCCTTTGTGAGCTTTACATGGGTCACTCTGTACTTAACCTTGGCAGTACTTGTCTCCTGCATATGTTTAAAGCTGTGTGTGGTTTGCTCCATTCTTATCAAATATTTCATTATTCCCCTATCTCCAATACTTCACCACAAATTAAAATCCAGTTGCATGGTACCCTGAGTTGTTTTCAAGCTAACCAATAGATTTTTAAATTCCTTGTTTACCCTTTAAAGGACTTGGAGAAGGAAAAAGGCAGGCAGGCAGGCATGTGTGTCAGTTTGCTTTCTTGATCCAATATCCAAGTCACTTCTTCTAACCCACACACTGTGTGCTCAGTAAACATGACCTAATACTAATATTAGCCTAAGCCAAACATAATTATGAAAGCAGATCTGCTGTTTCAAAAAATTATGTAAGCACCCTAAGAGCAAACACAGAGTTGGGTCTTTATATCAGTTGGTGGCGGATTATTCCTGACATTGATTTCTTCTTCTTCCTGTTATACTTGGAAAACCATAGACCTATATAGAGTATTAAGACTTTTTTTTTTAAATACATGACTTTTTTTCCCCCCAAAAGGTATGCAATTCCTTGAAGGCAGAAATCTTATCTTTTTCATGTCTTCCTCTCATCCACTAAATTCACTGCAAAACTGACCTTCTGTCTGTTCTTAAAACATCTTCCCCGCCCCCCACTGGATCTTAGCACATGATGATCCCACTGGCTGGAAAACTGCCCTCTCCTACCCTACCACTCATTAATCTTCCAGGTTTCTTTTAAAAGTCATTTCCTCAGTGAAGTACTTTCTAAATATTTCATAGTAATCAAGACCATTATGATTTCTACTATGCCCTTAACCTTTTCTTCAAAGTAATTTCACAGTTTACACATTTATTTATGTGGTGTATTTTAAGGGTTAAACAGATGATTTGTTTTTTATTATAGAATCTTCTAGAGTCATATTTAGTATGTTTAATAAAATATTTCCCAAATCTAATTTGGTCATTACTGAAAGCTTCATGGGACCCTGGGACTATTTAGACCAGGAGTTCTCCAATTAGAATTACCTGGGCAACTTCTGAAATATATCCATGCCAGAGTCCCTTCCAAGACCAATCAAAACAGAGACTGTAGAGGGAGACCTCACGCAGCGATTATTTTCAAAAGCTAATAAGTGATTGTAATGTGCAGCCAGGCTGATACTGTGTGGTTATGTTTTTAATATATGTTCCACCAGATCCTCAAATGAGCAGGGACTTTTTTTCCCCATCTCTGTGTCCTTAGTACTTAGCCAGGGCCCAGCACAGGCAGACAGACAGACAGACAGACAGACAGACAGACAGAGAGATAGACAGATAAATACGTGCATAATTAATCCATTAACTAGAAATTTAGTACTCCTGGTGAGGCGCTATGGTTTAATGCACTGGACTGCAAAGTCAATTTGATCTGCAAGGTCAGCAGTTCAAGCTCACCAGCCGCTCCTCCAAAACCCTATACAAGGTTGCAAGGGTCGGAACTGACTCTATAGCACTTGGCAACAACAACATTATTTTCCAACTTTCGTATGCATATGAGGCTATTAAAAATAACATGGGGTGGGTCAGGAGCACCTTAGTCCTCAAACTGACATCTTTGCTCTTCAACACCTTAAAGAGGTCTTGTGCAGAAGATATGTCCAATGCAATATGTCATTTGATTTCTTAACTGCTGCTTTCATGAGTGTTGATGGTTGATCCGAGCTCAATGAACTCTTTGACAACTTCAATCTTTTCTCCATTTATATGGATGTTATTTCTTGCTCCAATGGTGTCACGATCCATACAATCGAAAGCCTTTACGTAGTCCATAAAGCATAAATAAACGTCTTTGTGGTATTTTCTGCTTTCTGCCAAGGTCCATCTGATGTCAGTGATTTTATCCCTCATGCCACAACCTTGTCTGAATCCAGCTAGAATGTTTCTGCAGAATGACAATGCAACTGTTTCTGAATTATCTTTAACAGTTGGCGCATTTGATTTATGGTGTTGGAGGAGAATATTGAAAGTGCCATGGGCTGCCAAAAGAACCAACAGATCTGTGTTGGAAGAAGTGAAGCCAGAGTGCTCCTTGGAGGCCACTTTGGCCAGACTTCATCTCTCATACTTTGGACATATTGTCAGGAGAGAACCAGTCGCTGGAGAAGGATATCATGTTTGGTAAGGTGGAGGGTCAGAAAAAAAGGGAGACCCCCAATGAGATGGATTGGCCAAGTGGCAACATCGATGGACTCAAGTGTGACAATAGTGAGGTTGGCCCAGGATCAGGCAGTGTTTTGTTCTGCTGTGCATAAGGTCGCTATGAGTCCGTACCAACTCAGTGGCACCTAACAACAACAACAACAGTAACTGCAAGATCAATGGTTCAAACCCAGCAGCCAGTCCAGCCGAGAGCGCTGCAGCTGTCTGCTCATGTAACGATGTCTCAGAAGCTCAGGAGCAGCTGCATTTTGTCCTATAGGGTCCCTGGGAGTCAGAATCGGCTTTACGGCAACGGGTAGCGGTGGTGGGGTCATATTCCAGTCTCTATTCTAGGCCATGAGCAAAAGAGACAAAATTCCTTGCTTTTGTGGGAGCTTCCACTCTATGTAGTAATAGTAACATGTATCAAGTGATGTAATGAGTTTTTATGTGTTAACCTGTAACTCATTTCATCTTCACAACACATTTTTATTTGCTGTTGCTGTTGTTAGGTACCATCAAGTTGGTTCCAATTCATAGTGACCCTGTGTACAACAGAAGGAAATCCTGCCCGATCTTCACAGGTGTTGTTATGCTTGAGCCCATTACTACTGCCACTGTGCTAATCCATCTCATTGGGGGTCTTCCTCTTTGTGGCTGACCTTCCACTGTACCAAGTATGGTATCTTTCTCCAGAGCTTTGTGCCTCCTCATGACATATCTTAAGTATGAGAGATGAAGTCCAACTATCATGGTTTCTAAGGAGCATTCTGACGTACTTCTTAAACAAATTTATTTGTTCTTCAGGAAGTCCATGGTACTTTCAATATTCTCCTCTAACTCAAATGCATCAATTCTTCTACAGTCTTCCTTATTCATTAGGTGATATTATTAGTCCTAATATATGGTACAGAGCTGAGGTTTAGGAGCTTAAGAAACTTGTCTAAGGTTACACCATAAGTCTGGTGGAACAGGGTTGAATCCAGGCAATATTGCCCTAAAAAGCATGTTGTAACCACTATGCAATTCTGGGTTATAAAACTTCTCTCAGTACATTGAAAATAAAGGCATATCTCAGTCTCTGAATCTCTAGAGCTTAGTGAAATATTTATCTCTGATAGTCACAGTCTTCTGCTCTCCTTCCTCATGTCCCTTAGAGGGAGGGAGTCTTCCAGCCTTTGATTAGCTCTACTATAAACAAGGAACTTCTCACTAGAGCACTTTCCATTACTAAATAGGGCTTTCTAACCCTTGTGGGGCATTTCCCTCATTTTATAATCAGATTGGAATTACTTTCCCTTTTAATTTGATGGCTGACTAAATCATGGCTAACATAATTATTGTGGACAGAGCAGACATCCTATTGTTATCTGACTCATGGTGATCTTATATATACAGCATAATGAAACGTTGCTCCATCCTTCATCATCTTCATGATCCCTGGAATTTTTGAATGAATTATCGTGTCCAGTGTGTCATACCTTCCAACCTAGGGTCTCATTTTCCAGCAACATATCAGACAATATTTTCTTGTGAAAATCCACAGGGGTTTCATTGGCTAATTGTTGGAAGTAGATCACCAAGCTGGTTTTCTGTGTTTTAGTCTGGAAGCTCCACTGAAACCTGTCTACCATGAATAATCCCACTGGTATTGAAAATACTGATGACCTAACTTTGAACACTATAGAACACACAAGGCACCACAGTGTAACAACCTGACAAACAGGTGATGGAAGCATCCTATGGGAGCCCTAATGGTCCCACATGTGTAATGAACATGAAAGAGCATGATGACCGAAGCAACTGTGAGATGATGTACAGTCTGGCTGCTGAGCAGGCTCAGCGTCTATCCTGATTTTTCAGTCTCAGGATACTTCTGTGAATCCTTTTCTCTAGAATGCTTAGAAGTTAGAAGAACCACATTTCAGGGGGAAATGGCACGATATTTACTGTGTGCACACCGTGCCAGAGCCTTTCATAGGAAAGCTCCCTAAAAATGTCCCACACCGATTCTCGCTATAACCTCCAGAGCACCCAGAAACAGTCATCTCATGGCAGCTTTCTAAATGCCTGAAATTTGTTATCATACCCTTCTCTCCTTTCTTAGTTCATCTCATTTCAGGCTAGCTATCCCTGTTCCCTTTCATAAAACAGGGTTTACGGACCTCATAATGGGCGTCCCTCACTTGAAACCATACTAGGAAATGACTCTTCTTCCTCAGTGGGGGCCCACAGTTGAACAAGGCCTTCAGTCCATGGCATGAACATCACTAATAGCGGCAGAACTGAGTCTTTGACCAGCTGACACTATACCGCCTGAGGAATCTGCTGAAGATCCTCCTTACCTTAGATTGCTGCAGGGAGACGTTCATTCTAAAGTTGTGTTAAGCCATCTTTCGACATGCCCTTCCCTGCCTTCAAGCTTCCTCATCTGCCTAATAAACCCCTGTTCGTCCTTCAAAATTTGGTCAGGTTTCACCTTCTCATAAAACCTTCACTGACTCCCTCCCCTTCCCCCACCCAGACCAACTCGGTAACACTTCAGTGCTTTGTAAGCACTGTTTTTATTGGACACATTAGACAGCACTGCATTTATTTGCATGCCTAACTATATGGACAGCTTGAGCTCCCCCTAAAAGAGAATTGTGTCTTATTCACCTTCATTGCATCCGTGCCCAGAGCCAGGCAAAATGTTAAACTGATCTAATTTCTATGTGAGAAAGGACTTTGAAAGCCAAAGATCTGTGGAAAGACAAGTGGAAAATGTAAGAATAGATATTGTTGTTCGTTGCAAATACATGTAAGGGCTTCAGTTAGGCAATGTGGACAGAACTAAGGTTTATAGCATATGATTTCTGGCCTCAGGGAGCTTGTAGTCAAGTGGTCATTTGTTCATCCAGTCATTCACTCACCATTGAGCATGCTCTTTTTAAAGTCTCTGTTGTGTGCCAGGCACTTTGCTCATGACTGTAGACATAGCACTGAATAAGATCAGTACAGTTCCTACTGTAATGAAGCTTCTTACCCACTGGAGAAGGAACTTACTAGCCTCTAGCCATTCATTTCTTCACCAATCAACAAGTAAAGATTAAGTGCTTGTTACACACTTGGTGAGAGATGAACAAATTTCAGCAGACCTTTCAGACTAAGACACCATAGAAAGGTCTGGCAATCCATTTCCAAAAATCAACCAATGAAAACCCCATGGCCCATGATGGTCCCAATCACAGCCAATCTTAGAGACGGTACAGGACAGGGCGTGTTTCCTCCCACTGTTCATGGGCAGTGGACAAGAGGCACTCTGTTTACGAAAATGAACACGATCACATAATCCCCTTGTAGGACTTAGAGGTGAGTGGGGAATGCAGAGCTCACCAGCATTAAGAATTCCCATCGGAGTTTAAGAAAATAAAGCCTCCTATTGACCCAGTGTTGAGGCTGGAGTTTTTGACTGGTTTTGTCTACCAGTCTCGTTTATTGAGCTTCGCCTCTCACCCCCTGCTTTTAGAAGTACTCCATCACACTTCTCTTCACCCACAAAGCTCTCCTGACCTTCAGGCTCATCCTGCTTTCTGCTGGCTTCTCTAAGCTCACTGTCTTCAACACATTTGGCACTGGAAAGTTTCTGCATAGGTGATCACAACACCAACTCAGTAGAACAGCTTTTTACTCCCTCCTCCCCTCACATGCCCCTTGGGAACTTTGGAGCCATGAAGCCTCTTGGCGAGCGGGAGGCCCACCAGGCAGCTCTTTATTGCCATGGAACTGTGAGATGCCTCCCCACACTTCCTTCTGGGGAAAAACCAGCCTGCCAATCGAGATTTAACAGCGGAGTAATGCACAGGGACATGCCAAACCTCCCTCCTGTCCACACCCCCTGCCACCAGCCCCATCACCACCTCATACCGCCATCCCCACCCCCGGACTGAACAAACTGTATCACTTACCCCCTGGGAGCCTGGCAGTTACTGAGCCCAGACGCCATAGGGGCTGGTGTGTTTCCAGTGGCCACAGAGGCAGGTCTCCACTCAGGGCAGATACAGACTCAAGCACAGCTCTGTCCATGACTCCCCAGCTTGGCACACAGCTGGCACTGAAAATGATGAGCCACTTTCTGGGCCACCATCTCCCTGTGGAGATTTTCTCTTGATTCCTTTTTGGCCAGATCCCTGTGCAGCATTATAGTTTGTCAATAGCCCGCGACTGCTTTCTAGAATTTCTCTCCAGGAGAAAGTGTGTTTTTCTAAGAAATAGGTGTTCTAGCCTGAAGCCTAATTTCATGTGAGGGCTCAAAAAGGAAACAAAAATAATCACCCACAAGTCTGTAAGCTGAGGGGCCTGTTCATTCCCTAAAGAGGGCTTCCTTTTGGGCAGTAGGAGGTGGGGGTGGTCTTTTGTGGGTTTT
Organism: Chrysochloris asiatica; assembly: GCF_000296735.1. Lineage (NCBI taxonomy): Eukaryota > Metazoa > Chordata > Mammalia > Afrosoricida > Chrysochloridae > Chrysochloris > Chrysochloris asiatica. The sequence continues at coordinate 13,257,609 of NW_006408525.1, read as the reverse complement.
TTTTTTTTTAACAGAATTTCCCCAATTATAAAAACTAGGCACGCTCCTTATATCAGCCATGGTCCCAGCATGAAACAAAAGCCATGCTCAGCTTGAATTTTAAAGAAAATTTAACGAAGGATTATTTACAGAGAGGTGAGCAGGATTGATGAATGGACAAGAAGCATGTGGGCCTAGCAATAGTGGGAAGCTGTTACCTCCCCTATACTTGAAGGGGAGAGGGCTGGGAGCTGTGGGGGAGGGCCTATCTTCAAGAGCTGTTGTGTCAAAGGACACAAGTGCCAGATTTTAGGCACCAGCTGAACCCAGAGGGCAGTGGAGCTAGGGAGATGAAGTCCACAGGTCAACTTCTAGGAGACATAGAGCATGACAGGAAAGGTTGAAAGTAGTTCTGGTGACAAACAGAAAAAACAAGTTCAATTTTGTTGTTAAGTGCCACTGAGTCACTTCTGACCATGTATAGGGTCTCTGAGGAGTAGCTGGTAGGTTTGAACCTCCAACCATGGTTAGCAATCCAGTGCTCATCCTGCAGTTCTCCACCAGAACCCTGAGCTCTGAAAGAACCAACAATTGAAAAGAAGTAAAGAATTACTTTGAGCCCTACATTCCAAAGAAATTCATTATTTGGAAAAGCTTTCAGTTTTTTTGTTTTGTTTTGTTTTAAATGTATTTACAACAAAATTGAGATCATATATTTAATCATATATTTCACTGAGCCCGTGTCATATGCACTATGTTAGGATTTTAAGACCATGTTTCTTCTAAAACTTACAGAGTCCTATGGAATGGTTTTTGGTTTGAGCCCATGGTGTAGCCACTGTGTTAATCCACCTCCTTGGTGGTCTTCCTTTTTTTTTGCTGACCCTCTGCTTTACCAAATATGATCTCCTCCTCCAAGGACTGTCTTCCCTCCCCTATTACATGTCCTGTGTCTGTGAGACAGTCTCACCAGCCTCACTTCTAAGGAGTGTTCTGGCTGTACTTCTTCAAAGACAGAATTGCTCATTCTTCTGGCAAGCCAAGGTATATTCGATCATCTTCACCAATACCATAATTCAAATGCATCAGTTTTTCTGTCTTCATTAGTCATTGTCCAGATTCCACATGCATAAGAAGCAACTGAAAATGCCATGGTTTGCGTCAGAGAACCGTAATCCTCAAAATGATATCTTTGCTTTGTAACACTTTCAAGAAATCTTTTGCAGCAGATTTACCCAGTTCAGTACGTCATTTGACTGCTGCTTCCGTGAGCGCTGACTGTGGTTCTAAATAAAGTGAAATCTTTGACAACTTCAGTCTTACCGTCTTTATCAAGATGGTGCTTATTGGTCCAGTTGCAGGGAGTTTGTTTCCCTTATGTTGAGGTTTAATCCACACTGAAGGCTTTGTAGTCTTTGATCTTCATCCATAAGTACTTCAAGTCCTTTTCACTTTCAACCTGCAGGTTGTGTCATCTGTATGATTGTAAATGAGCCTTCCTCCAATCCTGATGCCACTTTTTGTTCACATAGTCCAGCTTCTGGGATTATTGCTTGCTCTGAGTCAGAATTAACTTGAAGGCATTTGACAGACTCCTGCTATGACACTGTAAAATCAGCACTGGACTGTGAACATAAGGTTGGCAGTTCAAGCCCACCAGCTGCTCCTCGGAAACTCTATAAAGAACTGACTTGAAGGCACTTTATAACACAACATACAGATTATGTATAAGGAAAGAATACAACCCTAATCTTCATCTTTTCTGATTTTAAATCACACAGTGCCCCCATGCTCTGTTGGAATGTCTGGATGAATTTTGGTCTATGAGCAGGTTCCATATGAGTAAAATTAAGTGTTTTGGAATTCTCATTGTTCACAATGCTATTTGTATTTTTTATGATCCCTACATTCATATGTCAGTAGGTATTCTGTCAGTTCCTAGAGATTTGTTTTTCCCCAGTGTCTTCATTGCAGCTTGGAATTCTTCCTTTAATACCATCTGATTTTATAGTACCTTTTGAAATGCTTGAACACTGACCAGTTCTTCTTGGTACAGTGACTCTGTGCATTCCTTCCATCTTCTTTGGATGCTTCCTGCATTGTTCAATATGTGTCATCAAGATTGGAGGAAGACTCATTAACAGCCTGTGATATGCAGATGCAGATGATACAACCTTGCTTGCTGACAGCTAAGAGGGCTTGAAATACTTCATGATGAAAATTAAAGACCACAGCCTTCAATATGGGTAGCACCTCAATATAAAGAAAAAAAAAATTCTCACAACTGTAAATCATGATCAATAGAGAAAAGATTGAAGTTGTCAAAAATGTCATTTTGTTTGGATCCACAATCAACACTCATGGAAACAGCAGTCAAGAAATAAAACTATGTATTGCATTAGGTATATCTGCTGCAAAAGACCTCTTTAAAATGTTCAGGAGCAAAGATACCAGTTTGAAGAATTAAGATGTGCCTGACTACATTGTTGTTCTTAGGTGCCATCAAGTTGGTATCAAGTCATAGAGACCCTATGCACAACAGAACAAAACACTGTCTGAACCTGGGCCAACCTCACAATTGTTGCCACGCTTGAGCCCATTGATGCTGCCACTTGGTCAATCCATCTTGCTAGGGGGTCTTCCTCTTTTTCTCTGACCCTCCACCTTACCAAACATGATATCCTTCTGCAGCGACTGGTCCCTCCTGACAATGTGTCCGAAGTATGAGAGACGAAGTTTGGCCATCCCAGCCTCCAAGGAACACTCTGGCTGCACTTCTTCCAACACAGATCTGTTGGTTCTTTTGGCAGTCCATGATACTTTCAATAGTCTCCTCCAACACCATAACTCAAAAGCATCAATTCTTCTATGGTCTTCCTTATTCACTGTCCAACTTTCACATGCATATGAGGTTATGGAAAATACCATGGCTAGGGGTGCACCTAAGTCCTTAAGCTGACATCTTTGCTCTTCAGCATTTTAAAAAGGCCTTGTGCAGCAGATTTTCCTAATGCAATATGTCATTTGATTTCTTGACTGCTGCTTCCATGAGAGTTGATGGTATTTTTTCAATAGCCTTAGAGGCATGTGAAAGTTGGACAATGAATAAGGAAGACTGCAAAAAAATGATGCATCTGAGTTATGTTGGAAAATAATTTTAAAAGTACTGTGGACTGCCAGAAGAACAAACAAATCTATGATGGAAGAAGTACAACCAGAATGCTTCTGAGAAGCCAGGATGGCTAGACTTCATGTCTTTCGACATATCAGGAGTGACCAATTCCTGGAGAAGGACATCAGGGTTGGCAAAGTGGAGAGTCACTGGAAAAAAAGGAAGACCCCAATGAGATTGGCACAGTGGCAGCAGCAATGGGCTCAAGCGTAACAATGATTGTGAGGATGGTGCAGGACCAGTGTTCCCTTCTGTTGTGCACACGGTTACTGTAGGTTGGAACCGACTCAAGGGCACCTAACAACAACAACAACTATTACTACTCACTGCTATTGAGCTGATTCTGATTCATAGTGACCCTGTGTAGGGTTTCTGCAGCTGTAAATCTTATCAGGAGTAGAATAGAATCCTTCACTATAGCAATTCTAGGATTTAATTTTTTTTTCATTTCAGTATTTTAAGTAACCTTTTTCTTTTTGCATGTACAATGTCCTCTGGTGATGTAGGATAAACACTGGACAGCTAACAACAAAGTCAGTGATTTAAACCCACCAGTCACTCCTTGGAAATCCTAATAAAAAGGGTCCCTATGAGTCAGAACTGACTAGACAGAACTTAACAACATCATTCCACAACTGGTCTGGTCTTCAGTAATTAGTGTCCAACCAATCACATCTGTTCTTAAAATGGTGTCTAAAATCAAGTGAAGTATACTTGATCATATGTTGGCTATTGTACACTTGTTATAATTTTCTTCAGCTTCAACTTGAATTTAAGTATGAAAAACTAATGGTCTGTTCCACAATCAACCTTTGGCTTTGTTCTGACTGGTAATATTGGACTTCTTCATTGTCTCTTCCCACAGATGTAGTCAATTTGAGTCCTGTGTATTTCAGTTGGGGAGATCCACATGTATGTTGTTGTTGTTAAGTGCCATAGAGTCGGTTCCGACCCATAGCGACCCTGTATAGGGTTTCTGAGGAGCAGCTGGTGAGCTTGAACTGCTGACCTTGCAGTTCAAACAGCTTTGCAGTCTGGCGCATTATCCCACAGCGCCACACCAGCTGGTGCTTATTTTGTTTTAAAAATGGGTATTTGCCATGAATAAGTCATTACAAAATTTGAGCATGCAATCTCTGGTGTCATGACTACCATCAAGGCTATTCATTTCTCTTCTTTGTTTCTAGTGTTTGCATTTCAATCACCAGTAGTTATCAATACATTCTGATTGCATGTGTGATCAGTTCCAGACTGCAGAATATGGTTAAAAGTGTCCATTTCTTAATTTTTGGCATTAGTGTTTGGTGCATAAATTTGAGTAACAGCAACAGCCCTATTAAGTGGTCCTCCTTGGAGGTACATGGAGATAACCCTACCAGTGATAGTACTGTACTTCAGAATCGATCTCGAAATGTTCTTTTGGGTGATAGATATGATGCTATTCCCCATCAGATTCTCATTCCCAGCATAGTTGATTATATGATTTTGCAATTCAAAGTTGCCAATACCAGTCCATTTCAGTTCACTAATGCCTAGGCTACTGATCTTTATGTGGTCCCTTTTGATGACTTTCATTTTTCCTGATTCATACTTCATACATTCCACATTCTGATTACTAATGGTTGTTTGCAGCTGCTTCTTTATATTTTGAGACATGCCACTTCAACAAATGAGGATCCCAGAAATTGTGTCTTCTCTGATCATTAAGGTCAACTGTACCTTGAGGAAGCAGCTCTTCTCCAGTCATAGTTTTAGCGCCTTCCAACCTGAGGGGCTCATCTTCTGGCACTGTACCAGGCAATGTTCTGCTATTCATAAGGTTTTCAGTGGCCAATTTTTTTGATAAATATATCATCATCAGTCTGGAAGAAGGTCTATTTTAGTCTGGAAGCTTTGCTGAAACCTGTCCACCAAGGGTGACCCTATTGGTATTTGAAATGCAGGTGACATAGCTTCCAGAATTACAGGCGCACACAACCCAACCATATTATGACAAACTAAGGTCAAAAAGGATTCTTGTTGACAACCCTGAAGTCAGTACATGGTGAGATCTAACTTAGACCCAAGTCATTGAACTCCAGAACCCTTACTCATAGTAACTATTCTGCACATCTGCTTTGTCAGTGAATATCAGCATGTACCTATGCTGTGGCTTTTGTTTTGGAAGCATGATTTTAATCCTCAGGTAATATTACAAAGAATTTCATTGCTCTTCTTGCATTGCTTGGTATTCCAGATGTTCCCCCCCCCTTTTTTTTCTGTTATAAATATTAGTTTCATGAACGTTTCTGAACTTAGGGTTTTACCTACATTTTGCATGATTTTTTTTTTTTTAAAGAGGGTTCTAACAGTGTCTTTTCCATTTTAAAGTCAAACTTGATTTTTCTATGGTCTTAAGTCACATAATTGGAGATTTCTAAGTGTAGACTTAGGAAATAGTATTTTAAAAACTCCTACTCACCATCTCACGTCTAGTGAGAAGAAAAATAAAATTAAGAAAAGTAGGGGGCCTAATTAATCAAGGAGCTCTAATTTTAATAATAAATGGGCATTAAAATGGGTTGAAGATCCATACCCTACGTAATCCTACTGCCCTGGAAGTTAAATGGAAAAGCATTCATGACTGTTGAGTTCAGAGTACACAGGAAGTGTTGTATACACATTAATTAAATGTAATAGGGTCTGAATAAGACTGTAAAGAAATAGGGTTGTATTTAAACAAACAGGGTTGTAGTTCTTTTGTGATGATCTCACTTCTGATGCAATGTGTGCTGAGGAGAACTAGTGACAGAAACAGCTCATCGAGGGAACATAGGTAAAGTTGATCCCTGCCAAAGAAGAGCTGTCCATTGGCACAGGAAGGATTGATGCTGTTTTACTTTAAGTTGTGAAAAAAGTACACTCTGTTTACGCAAGTCCATCCCACTCCCCAGCACAATATTTGATGAATCGCTCTAGAAAGATGAGATAAACTAGTCTTTAGATAATGTTGGTCAGGTGTTGCTCAAAATTGTGTATGTCTTCTCTCCAGTGTGCTGGCTGCAGCCTGGTGTAAATTAAGTCCCAGCAGCATATCCTCAGGGAGGCTGGGCTCCATGGAAAGACAGCATCAGTGGAAACATTGGTAGCAGAGTCTGAGTTTGCATGAGGAAGGCATAATATGGTGAAAGCATTCCTAGTCAGAGCGTCGGGAGGCGGTTGTCCTCGTCCTCCTTCTGTTCTAAGTATCTGGGTGGCCTCCTTAGGTAAATCCCAGCGCCTCTTTAAGGCTTAGTTCCGCAGTGATGATAGAAGGGGACTGGACCAGTGGTCTTCAAGTCAGGTCCATGCAAAGGCAGGTCATCATGGAAGTGTTTCAGGGACAACATGTGGGTTGATAGTGACAAGGGTTGTTGTTGTTAGTGCCATCGAGTCCGTTCTGACTCACAGAGACCTTGTATGGGATTTCCGAAGGCAGCTGGTGAGTTTGAACTGCAGACCTTGTGCCACACGAGGGCTCAGTGGCAGGGATAAGATTGAACAAAGACTCTTAGCTGGTCTCCTGATTCTAACTCAGCTCCAGGGTGTCCTCCATGCTGCCACCACTGTTCAAGATTTTAAAACTCAAATCAGTTTATGTTGACAACCTGCTTCTTTCCCAGTATTTCTGCATCATCTTCAAAATCAAATGCCCACAATTTAGCAGGCACATTAACACCGTCATTAATGTTCTCTGTGTACCTCAACAGCCTCATTGCTCAGTACATGCCCTCATCATATGCTGGCAATATCAACCATTAGTTCCAATGAGGACTTCCTAGGATATTAGGTATTTCTATTGTGGCTCTGTGGGCTAATGCGTCAGACTGCAAAGTCGTTTGAACTGCAAGGTCGGTGGTTCAAGCTCACCAGCTGCTCCTTGGAAACCCTATAAAGGGTCGCTATGAGTCGGAATCAACTCGACAGCACTTAACAACAACAATAACATTATGATCTCGTGGAGAACTATACAGTTTCCTCCCACTCACCTTTATCCCAGTTCTAAATTGCATCTTTAGTCATATGGTATTTTTATAAGGCATGGTTCACTCTCTAGGCTCTATTCTCCTTGAGGACAGGGACTGTGCCCATTATAAACCCAGTGACTAGGACAGTTCCTGGCATGTGGTCCACAATAATATTTTGAATGAGTGAATGACTTCACACCGTTGTTTTACTAGCCCAAAGTGTTGGGACCCTGGAGATGACTGGTTAGTGTAAAGCCCACGTCATCTTGATTTTCTCTTCATTATTACACCAGGTGAAAAGCACAAACTCTGTGAGTCCTGGCTCTGCCCTGAGCCTCAGTTCACTCCTCTGTAAAATGACTAGATTTATCTATAAATCCCTCACGTCTCCTGCTCTAACAGACTGTGATTTCATGATTCAGTCCCTTCTTGAATCCAGCAAAGATGCAGCTGACCATTCTACCCAGTTTCAGGACCCAGTAGCATAGAACTATCTGTGAGGATGAACCAGCTCTCTGGTGAAGACAGATATCAGAGAACACTCTTTGAGAGATGCATGATTTCACAAAGAAACAGCCCTAAGGAGCAGGTAATCACTCTGCATCTAGTAGGTTTATGATCTTGGCAAAACATGTCACCTTCTCTAGGCTTCCGTTTCTGCATATATAAAATAAGGACAACAATACATGTCCAAGCTATGGTGTTATGAGGATCAAATCAAATAAGGTAATGGAAGTAAAGAATTGTAATGCACTATATAGACTTAGGGAGCATGGTGGCTATGTAAGATGAGCACAGGTCTGTGAACAGCGATGCCAGTGGTTTCAGTCCACCAGCTGCTTTGTGGGAAAAAGATGTGCAGCCTCAGAAAGCAACTACGCGGGTCACTATAAATTGGAACCACTCGACAGCACTTAACAGCAACATATAAAATTAAAATGTTGCTGCCATTATCATTATTGTTGTTGTTAGATGCTTTCTAGTCAATTCCAACTCATAACAGCCCAATATGACAGAACAGAACTGCCTTAAAGGGTTTCTTAGACTGTAAACTTTGTGGGATCAGATTGCAATATCTCTTCTCCTAAGGAGTTGCTGAGTGGATATAACCTCTCAAACTTGGGGTTAGCAGCTGGGTGTCTTACTGTTGTGCCAGCAGGCCTCCTTTAATTATTAACATAAAACATGATATTAAAATAGGATAAAGCCCAAATAATTATGCAGTGCAGTAGCTATGGGTAAAATAAACTGATGGATTAGAGGGGAAATCCAGCATTAGCTCCAACACAGGAGCTTAGTGGTGTCTCTCAGCAGTGAGGAGAAGATGTACAATTCAATACATGGTTTGATGGGAGTACTCCTGGTTAGCCATCTGGGAAAAAATAAAAATAAAATAAGGATTCATGTCTCAGGGAAAATTTATCCCATGATAAGTTATTAAAGGAGGAAAGATTTAAAAATAAAATCATAAAGTTCCAGAAGAAACTGTAGAATTCCTTTATAATGAAAGTAGGAAAGACCTTTCTAATCACCATTCCAAATCTAGAATAAGTTAAACTTCATAAAAAAAAGATAAATAAATAAAAACACTTTTCTGCAAAAACAACTATATGCAAAGTAAAACAAAAACTCATACTAAGATATAGGCTAATCTTCCTAATAGATGAATAGCTCTTGAAGTCTATAAGAAACATACGTATAGAGGGAAAGATATGAGCATATAGTTCAGAGATGGAAACACAGATGGCTCCTAAACTTTAAAAAAGATGTTCAACATCATTCACTATAAAGGAAATGTAACTTAAAACTAGCCTGAAATATCATGTCTCACCTTTCAGAATGGCAAAGATCCCAAAGTGTAAGACACACTCTGTCCAATAGACCCTAGGAACTAGTCATTCTTATAAAACACTGAGGAGAATGTAAATCTTTATGATCCTTAATGAAGAGCAGTGTGGTAATAGCTTTCAAAATTACAAATACATACACCCTTTGATCCAAAAATTCTCATTTGAGGTAGTTAGCATAAGATACAGTTAGAGATATGTGAAATGACTTATACAGAAGGTTATTAATGTCAGTAATGTTTGTAAGAGTTTACAAAGTAAACAAAGAGTTTACAAAGTAAATATCAGAATATCTATCAATCAGAGACCAGTTAAATAAATTGACATACACATTCATGAAATGAAGCAAAAAAGGAAAAAGGAATGCAGAATCTCATCATGGACCAATATGGAAAGAGCTCTAAGAGAAATTAAGTTAAAAAAAAAAAAAAAAAAAACAAAGTTTAGGAGAGTACATATGATATTCTACCTTTTGTAGAAAATGGGGGAATGGGTAAGAATCTATATTTGTATTTGTTTGAATGGAAACTTCGGAAAGATACCCACAGCACCAAGAACAGTGGATGTCTGTGGGAGGAGAGCAAATCTGGCAACTGGACAGATGGTAGAGGAGCAATAGAGGAAGATTTATGGCTGTGTAACTCTTTATACCTTTTGGCTTTTAAGCCATGTGAATCTATTCAAACCATTATGTTTGATAAAAGGGTCAAAAGTAAAACTAAAACTCATTTGTTACAGGGCAAGCAAAGTGAGGTAAGAGAGAAAAATGTCATCAAAAGAGAGAATCAGACAGACGAGTACCATAGAGGGATACTCTTGAAGCAAAAAGGGAGACTAGGCAGAAGCTCTCATCCCATCCCCAGGAGAAGAAAAGACTCTAGAAACGACTAAAAGAAGAGAAAACAAGACCAAAACTTTCTGTACATTGCCACAGTGTTTGCCCTGTATTGACAAATGGAGAAAGCAATGCAGTAAACCACAGTGAGGAAATTATTTCAATCTTTCAGCGAGAAAGGAGAAAAACTCTGTTGCTATTATTTCTGTGACTGAAGGAGTAAATTTCATCAAGTAGATTCCCATACTAAATGGAATAATAAATTTCTCCAAAGGAGTCTTTTGTAGATATCAGAAAAGTAAAGTCTTCAATGGAAAGAAAGGCATTGTTGTTTTTGTTAGGTGCTGTCGAGTCGGTACCGACTCACAGTGACCTTGAGCACAATAGAATGACACACTCCCTAGTCCTGCTCCATGTTCAAGTCATTGCCATGCTTGAACCTATTGCTGCTGCCACTGTGCCAGTCCATTTTGTTGAGGGCCTTCCTCTTTTTAGCCAATCTTCCACTTTATCAAGTGTGATGTCCCTCCTGATAATATGTCCGAAGTATGAGATTGACAGATTTTTCTCTAAGGACAAAGGCCAATCAAGGATGCTATTAATGAAGTTTTTCTTTCTTTCTTTTTGAGAGATGAAGTCTGGTCATCCTGACTTCTAAGGGTATTCTGGCTGTACTGCTTCCCACACAGATTTGTTTGTTCTTTTGGAAGTCCATGGTACTTTTAATATTCTCCTCCAACACCATGACTCAAGTGCATCAGTTCTACAGTCTTCTTTATTCATGGTTCAACTTTCACATACGTATGAGGCTACTGAAAACACCATGGCTTGGGTCAGGCGCACCTTAGCCCTCAAACTGATATTTTTGCTCTTGAACACATTAAAGAGGTCTTGTGCAGCAGATGTGCCTAATGCAATACATTGTTTGATTTCTTGACTTATTTTTCTCAAAAAGTAACTGAAATTCAGATTTTGTAAAATGGAAACATAGGATGGGTCATAGAGGCTAAGGGTAGATCAATGGAAGCTTTTATTTTTATTTATGCTAAGTAAAAATAAAGGGAGAACTATAACAGTCTATGACGTTGGCATCCTCCCTAGTGCCAAGGTAACCAGCTCCTGAAATCTCTGCCCTCCTTCTTTAGATTGCGTTTAACTACAGAAATTAACAGTGTCTTGGTGTGGCACTGTGGGTTAATGCGCTGGACTGCAAAGTTGGCTTGAACCACAAAATACGTGGTTCAAGCTCACCAGCTGCTCCTCAGAAACCTTATACAGGGTCCCTATGGGTCAGAACCAACTCGCAAAACCACAGTTGAGGGGGAAGTCAGAAGTTCATGTTACTTAGAAACAAAAGTGGTAAATGCTTACAGGATTTTTTGAAGTCTGCATCTACAATTTGTTTCCCTAGCCTATGAGATTCCAAGAGAGTGGCTGTCATCTTAAAATTGCATCTGGGAATAGCTTCCACTTATAGGAAAATACAGTGGGCGCATGTTTTCCTACTTTCCCTGTTAAATCCAGTGAAGCATTGGACACTGTCTATAAAACAAGCACAAGAAGACGAGAAGGTGAAGAAAACAAGACCAGGTAGGGACCTCGGAACCCAAAACAACACCGTGATGAGCTTCTTCGGTCATGTATCCCAGACATAGAGATGAAGAAGATGATAACCCGGAAACACCAACATGTACAGATGAAAAATCCCAGTAGAAGATTGATTTTTCTAATTAAAGGACCAGTAAAGGTGCCATCAGTTCCCATTCATAGTGATCCCATGCACAACAGAATGAAACACTGCTAGGTCCTGCTCTATCCTCATAATTGTTATTACACTTGAACCCAATGCTGCTGCCACTGTGCCAATTCATCTCATTGGGGGTCTTCCTGTTTTCACTGACCTCCACTTTACCAGGCATAATGTCATTCTCCAAGGACTGATCCCTACTCTTAGTATGTCTGGAGTATGAGAGACGAAGTCTAGCCATCTGGGCTTCCAAGCAGCATTTTAGCTGTATGTCTTCCAAGTCAGATTTGTTTGTTTTTCTGGCAGTCCATGGGACTTTTAATATTCTTCTCCAGCACCATAATTCATATGTATTGATTCTTCCTTATTCATTGTCCAATTTTCACATGCATATGAGGTAACTGAAAATACCAGGGTTTGGGTCAGGTGCATTTTAGTCCTCAAACTGGTATTTTTGCAGCAGATTGGCAAAATATAATTGGTCCTTTGATTTCTTGACTGCTGCTTCCATTGAGTGCAAACAGCAGATCCAAGCAAAATGAAGTCTTTCAGAATTTCAATCTTTTCTCCATTTATCGTTAATGTTATTTATCGGTCTAATTGTGAGGATTTTGTTTTCCTTCCATTGAGGTGCAGTCATAATAAGGCTGTTGTCTTTGATCTTCATCGGTAAATATGAAGTCCTCTTTTCTTCCAGCAAACAAGATTATATCATCAGCATATCTCAAGTTGTTAATGAGTCTTTCTCCAATTCTGATGTCATGTTCTTCTTCATATAATCCAGCTTCTCAGATTATTTGCTTGGCATACAGGTTGAATAAATATGGTGAAAGGATACAGCTCTGCTGCACACCTTTCCTGATTTAAAACCTTTTCGTATTCCGTCGCTCTGTTTGAATAACTGGCCCTTGGTCTATGTGCAGGTTCCTCTTGAGCACAATGCAGTGTTCTGAGATTCCCATTCTTTGCAATGTTGTTATGATCCACAGTCAACAGCTTTTGCATAGTCAGTAATGTACAAGTAAATAGCTTTCTGGGATTCTCTGCTTTTAGTCAAGACCCATCTGAATTCCTCATTCCAACTCCTCTTCTGAATCCAGATTGAATTTCTGGCAGTTCCCTGTTGATGAACTGCTGCAATCGTTAATGATAGTCAGAAAAATCTTACTTATATGTGATGTGAAAGTTATTTCCACATTCCATTGGGTCACCGTTCTTTGGAATGGGCACCAATAGAGATCTCGTCCAATCTGTTGGCCAGCAGCCATCTTCTAAATTTCTTGGCATACATAAGTGAGCCCCTCCAGTGTGCTGACTCCATTTGCTGAAGCCTTTCCGTTTGTATCCTGTCAGTTCCTTGAGGCTGATTTTCCACCAATCCCTTCAGTGCAGCTTGGACTTCTTCTTCCTACCATCAGTTCTTGGTCATATGTTACTTCTTTTTTTCTTCATATGTTACTTCTTGAAATGGTTGAATGTTGATCATTTCTTTTTGGTGTAGTTACTCTGGGTATTCTGTCCATCTTCTTTTGATACTTTCTGTATCATTCAATATTTTGCCCATAGAATCCTTCTGTATTGCAAGTTAAGGTTTGAATTTTTTTCAGTTCTTTCAGCTGAAGAAATGCTGGGTGTGGTGTTTTTTTCTTTTCTTTTCCCCCTTTTGGTTTTCTAACTCCAGCTCTTTACACATTTCATTATAATACTTGACTTTGTCTTCTCACATTGTAATACTTGACTTTGTCTTCTCGAACTGTCCTTTGAAATTTTCTGCTCACCTCTTTGGCTTCCTCTTTTCTTCCATTCACTTTAGCTTGTCTACAATCAAGCACTTGGTATGGTGCTGTAGGATAAGTTCTGGACTGCTAACCATAAGGTTGGTGGTTCAAGCACACCAACCGCTCCTTGGAAACCCTAAACAGGGTCACTATGAATCCAAACCAACTCAATGACATTTAAAAATGAAGGGTAGTCTAGTAAGACATAAAAAATACTCTACGCCAGCCAAACACGGCAGACATAGCTGTGGCCCCTATCTCACTTCTAGAAACAGAGGCCAAGTGGGTAACCTTGACTTCTACCCTTGTCAGACTATAATGAAAAAGCCAAATGGGAATTCCCCCCACCTGGCCAGGAATGAGGGAAGCTGCTACCTGAAAACTCAGTGGTTCAAACCCACCAACTGCTCTTCAGGAGAATGGTGTGGCAGTCTATTTCCATAAAGACGGATAGCCTCAGAATGTAGAGCCTATGGAGCAATTCTGTATCATCCAGTAGAACCGCTTTGAGATGGAATTGACTTGAGGGCAGTGGATGGTTAGGGATGAGGCTTCCTCTAATGTCAGAGAAGGTATGATGGAACTTCAGAACTTACACCTTGCCCAGGAACAACAAGGTCATCCCATCCATCTTAGTGGATATCACAAGGGGAGCTATAACCCCCACCCTTGTCCAACATTAACAAAGGCTCACCCCTCAGATACCAATGAAGACCAAGAGGAACGTGACCTTTTATCTCCACTTAGCAATTACCAGATGGAGCTCCTAGTCCCCCTGCTAGGGCAGCACCAGTGAAAGCAACTAAGGCAGAAAGTTTAAAAAAGATCCAGAGTTTCATCAAATGATACAAAAGTGTTCACATTTCAAATGAAAATTACTCTTAAAAGCAAGAACCAGGGAGATCTCAAACTAAGTGAAAGAAGACAATCAATAGATGCCAGTATCATAAAGGCAGAGATGTGAGAATTTTCTGACAAAGGGATTAAAGCAGCTATGTTAAAAAAAAAAAGGGAGGGGGGGGTTGAAACCACTTCAATAGAATTTAGAAACGTTCTTAAAACAAATGAAAAACTAAAAAGACTTAGCAACACAATAGAAAGCCTCAGCAAAAAGCTCAGTGGATGTGCTCAATAGCAGAATGAAGAAAACACAGGAAATAATCAGTCAACTGAAAGCAAAAACCGGAAACTGCCAAATAGGAAAACAGACAAGAAAACAATAATAAACCCTCTGATATTTGTGGAACCAGGACAAAAGTTCTGATATTTATGTTATCTGAATAATGGAAAGAGAGGAGAAAGAACTCTAATAAATGATAGTTGAAATTTTCTCAATTTTGGCAAAAGAGATAAATTTTAGACTTAGAAGCTGCGCAAACTCTAAACAAAATAAACCCATAGAAACCCACACCAAAAGACATCCTAGTTAAACTTCTGAAAATGAAAAAAATAAAATAAAATAAAATCAGAGAGAAATGGCACCTTCTATACAGGTGAAATATCAAGTGTCTAGTTATTGTCTAAAATTCTAGTGTAGCAACGTAGGGTAAGCACCATCACGCCTCGGAAACCTTACACAGGGTCTCTATGAGTCAGAACCAATTTGAAGGCATTTATCCATAACAATAGCAGTTCTTGTTTTTTTAAAATTGTGAATTATGTGACAGTTTACATGGGGGAACAGTAGTTTTACATTCATCTTATCATATATTGTTTCATTGCAATGGTTACAATCCCCTCCATCACGTATCACCAATCAACAAAAGGGTGCATCCTATAAGCCTGCTTCCCCCCACCCCTCTCTGGTCATCAGCACACAGCTCCTCTTCCTCCCTGGGTCCTGAATCCTCTGTCTCCATCATGGGGACATATATATACGTATGCGTGCGTGCACACACACACACACACACACACACACACACACACACATCTTGTTATGTGCCATGGAGTCAGTTTCGACTCAGCAACCCTGTACAAGATTTCTGAGGCTGTAAATCTTTATGGGAGGAGAAAGCCTCATCTTTTTCCCGCGGAACAGCTGGTTATTTCAAACTGCTGACCAGCCGATTTGTGATATATGTATATATATATATACATGTGTATATATCTTGTTTTCAGTTTAAACCTCCAACCTTGTGGTTCAGACAGGCTTGGTGGTCGAGTGTTTATTCTATACTAGGACTACATACACGTGTGTGTGTGTGTGTGTGTGTGTGTGTGTGTGTGTATATATATATGTATGTGTGTATTGTATGTATGTGTGTATGTATGTGTGTATGCATATATATATATATAGTGAGAGAGAGCCGTGGTGGCACAGTATTTAAATGCTTGGCAGCTAAGTCACCTAGCAGCTCCTTAGGAGAATCAAATTAATTGAAAGGTAATTCCATTATCTTTTCACTTCATGCTTTCTATGAATTTCTGAAGCTCCCTTATGTGTTTATGTATTTATATTTATATAAGAGGGCTCAAGACAGAGGGAAAGAGGGAAATGGGGAGCCAGAGCTTGAAGGGAACAGAAAAGTGTATAAAACTCATTTAATTAGTTGGGATAGCTGATCACTAGTAAATTTTTCACTTTATTTTTATCTCTGTTAATGTTATCATAATGTTGCTTATTTGAAAAGTAAATATTTTCTTCAAAGCTATAGGAAAAGCTCATAAATGGGGTGATTTCCACAAGTAATGATTATGAAACTATTTTGGGAATGCCTAAAATTTCAGAGGTTTCCATGGGAAGAACTTATTTTAAAGTCCCATTTATTTAAAAGTCTGTCCCTAGTGGCATCTAAATTAAGTCCTAGTAGCTGACTGCTCTAGGATGAAGAGTCTTTTTGGAAGAAATCAGCGTCTGTTTAAGTGAGACTGAAACAGCCTTCATGGTCCATGTTCCTCCCACGTAAGCCAAGAGATCTTCCCAGATAACTACATCCTTGTCTTCATATCTTCTATAAGACATCACTTTAATAAAGGAAGAATGGGTCTGTTTTTTAAACACGGACATTTCCAGTCCCTTTCCTCTATCATCTGAATTTATTCCCATTTCCTCTTCTTATGAAGTGTGTGACCTTGGGTAAGTTTCTTACCCCCTCCTGCCTTAGTTTCTTCATAAAATAGAAAGACAATGATTCTGTTGTTTTCAGCACCATAAAGACATATGAACAGTTACTTAAATAATCTTTAATTTATTAAAAGTCTAAGATTCAATAACCATCAAGCAGAAAGGGAAACTAGGTCACTTTGGATAGCTAAAAACCAAATGATGGATTTTCTATTTTCTTTGCTCTTGGGCATCTCCCAGTTATAACTGGGGTGCTACCAGAATTCTCCAGAGCACACATTTTGTTCTCCTAGGAAGGATGCGTACCATATTTTACACAACACACAAGTTACACAGTGCTTTGCAAATCATACAACCCACTTGCAGATTAGTTTCCTATGAGTGCTACCCATATTATATGTTAAGAACACAGTACTTCCTGTAGGCTTCATACATGACCCGAATCAGAATACACTGTTTGCTTTGCTAGTCAAGGGAAGGAAATCAGATTTCTTACAAATTCCATTTGAGTCATTATAAACTGAATACTTCCAATTAGCCAGTAGAAATAATTTGTCAAAACTTCTTCATGCTTTCCAAGTAAATGTATTTTATAATAATTAAGGAATTATTTCTAGTGATATTCTTATCAATGATGTTGCTAAGTGCTACAGTGACCCTGTATAGCATTTCCAAGGAGCAGCTGGTTAAGTTTGAACAGCCAACGTTTCGGTTCAGTACTTACCCTACAGCGCTAGGTATCTACCTTTACTTTCTGATCATTTTATTTTTCCATGTTTAAATGGTCTATTTAACATTGTGGTGGTAAAGTCTGTTATTTGCTGAGGAATTAGCAAAGTTAAAGAATGTGTTTGTGGAGGTTTGATGTTCTTTGAGATCAGAGGATAAAGATTTGACCTTATGGATCTTTTACTCATTTTATCTAATCTAATTTTAGAATCTTAAAACCTAGTAAAAGTTAACAAAAGAATTGTGATTGCTTTAAAGGTCTTAGGAGATGACATTTTGTTTTAAAGTATTAAGAGTAATAAAAGAAACACTAAGAGGATAAAATAACAACTAAAAAGGTATTAAAAACACAAAGATATAAAATCAATTGTATAAAAGAGTTTTATTTAAAACAGTGATGTGGTAAGATCTTTAAGAAAGCAAGAACAAAATAATAAAGCATTGAGTCATATAAAACATGCACAACAAAAAAGAAAATGCCAGCATCCTGCAGCAGTTTTAACACCACAGAAAAGCAGAGATCATCTGGCTCCTTCTAGCCTTTTAAAATGGAAGAAACCGAGACTCAGAGAGATGGAGGGTCTTGCTGGAGGTCATAACACTATAGACAGAACAGGAACAAACGCCCAAAACTCCCGCCTTTCAGCTCTTTATTATTTCCCCTATAGCATTCTACTTCCCAAGAGAAAACTCACCAGAACCCACAAAACGGCCTGAAGCCCAGAATTATGCACCTTGCCTATCATTTGAGCTCTCTGTAGAATAGAGGTGAGAATAACCCACAATCCTTGCTTGATTCAGCTCAGGTCTTCCCTGGGATTAGAGTGACTTGCTGAGAGAACTCTTGGGCTCTTGTTAGTTCTGCTTGTTCACACCTTTGCCTCAGATCTCTGCATCTTTAACAATGGAGGAGCCTGGGAACCGGCCCATCAGCTCAAAATTTTTAGATAGTTAGTTGGTCAACCCCCAAACAATCAATGGGAATAAGCCACTGACTGGCCTACCCTTACCATTACCCTGACCAATTCAAATGTCTGATTTTGTTTTTCCGGTGGATTTTTTTTTCTTTTTAACTCATAGTCAGCTTGATGTGGAGATGAGTCCCTGAGTCCATGTTTCTCAGCATGCAGTCTTTTCACAGCCTGGCTCCAATGGACCCTTCCAGCTTGACCATGGTGACGAATGCATTCTCTGGTCAAGACCACAGAGCAGCTCACCTTTGCTGGGACTTATCCTATAATCATATGCCTCCAAGCCCTTGTACATGCTGTTCCCCCCACATGCAATACCCTTCTATCGTCTCCCCTACATTTAGATTGAATAAACAGATATTGGATGGATGAATAGATGAATAAAAAAATGGATGGTGGGATGAATTAATAAAATCTGAGGAGCACTAGGAAAACCTACTATTTTAAAATAGCTTCAGCTCCCATTCAAAAAAGTAAAGTTAAATCTCTGTCATCAAGTATCTAGTGTCAGCTTCCCTGGTGGAACACCCCATTGTTGTGATTATCCATTATGAGGTATATTGCAAATTGTTTAAAATGGCAGTCATACTAGAGTGATGACTCTGGCAAATGATTCTTTTTATTTTTATAAGGACCTTAAGGTTATTCATATAACATAACTCTCACTCCCAGGCATTTTGATATGGTTTATTTAGCACAAGAGATAAAAAATTCTATCTAGGGTGCAGGTAATTGTGCATACCCCTAGAACACAGGATAAACGGGGAAGCTGTCATTCGTTATATGCATATGTGTAATAGAGGAAAAAGGCTAAGAAAGCCTGTAGTAGAAATTCATGTCTTATGTTGCTTCTTCTGACATCCTCTTTTTTATTTCAAGTGTTTTCATTGTGAACTGAGTGATAGTTTACATGGGAGAACATTGGCTTTACACCATCGTTTCTTTGCACTGATTACAATCTCCTCCACGCATCATCATTCAACAGGATTTGCTTCCATTCCCTGGTTTGTTTTTTGAGGGGTGGGGGATATACACAGAAACACTCAGGAATATATAATAATTTAAACAACCAAAGGGCACATTCTGGAAGCCTGCCTCCAGTCCCTCTCTTTCCATGAATCTAGAGTCCTCCGCTGCTCCCTCTTCTCCATGTCCCTATCTCTGCCTCCATCTCTGGTGGCACTGCTTCTCTGGAGAAGAGCTCTCATTCCGCTTGTGCGGAATGGGCCTAGGGTCTTCTGTTTCTGGACTGTAAGATTACTCCCTTATTTTGGTTACAAATCTTCTACCTTTACAATTGTTACAATCACAGTTAGTCATGATAACAATTACTCGCTATTGAATCATAAGAATCTTCTTACCCCCAGCTCTTCTTACCAGACCCATTTAGACAAGATGAAAACTATTCAATAGGGACTCTTATCTTTCCTCACACACTCTTAAACTAAACTCCCTCTTGAAACCCTGTAAGCCAGTCACTTCATGCCATTATTGCCCCCTCATTTTAGGTAGCCAATGTCTAAGTTGCTAGTCCCTATCTACCCTCTGACATCCTCTTTTAAAATGAAAATATTTTTGCAAGAA
Source organism: Chrysochloris asiatica (assembly GCF_000296735.1). NCBI lineage: Eukaryota > Metazoa > Chordata > Mammalia > Afrosoricida > Chrysochloridae > Chrysochloris > Chrysochloris asiatica. The sequence continues at coordinate 13,237,917 of NW_006408525.1, read as the reverse complement.
AATAAAATTAAAATCGATCAGTGGCAGAGCATGTCTGTGTGCTTCCCAACCTTTATTCATGCTTTGATATAAATTAATTAACAGATATGTCTCTAAGTTTTAGTGAAAAGTTTACTTTTCTACAGTGACAGCTGGAATCAGAGTTATGGTGGTGGGAGGAGGCAGAAAGGAAATTTTGCAAACTTGGTACAATGGTGTAAGATAGTCAGCTTAGTTAGAGGAGTAGGGTGCCTCAGTGTAGAACATGTAGGCACTGAGTTCCAGGTGAAAGGCATAAAAGAGGAGCGACTCAGAAAACATGAGGCTGAAGTTCCTAAGGACAACTATGAACTGCTTCCCAATCTTCATCCTCTCATTTATTTGATGCACATTCAGTGAATATAGCACCATCACACAAGATGGTTTTCAGTAAGCTTATTGGAGTTTCACGTGTATATCAGAGTTTGTGATACAGAACATTCTAACATAAATAAAACGTTCACTTCATTCTCCAGTCCCAGGCAGCATTTAACCAAACTCCCACACACACATTTTCTGTTAGTTCTCTTCTATGATACTAAACATTTTAGATACTGATTAGGGTCCAATGTTTACAAATGCTCTGAAAATAGTAAAACTATGAGGTACACAATTATTTTTCTATTCTGAGGTTTAAAGAAATAAAAAAAAAAAGGATAAGGACATTTGAAAACAGCTAAGGATGCTGAACTTTTTGGTGTGAGATCTTATCATTCGTAATGATTTTTTTTTTAAATATTTTATTGTGAGTTATGTGATAGTTTGCATGGGAGAGTATTAGCTTTACATTCATCCTATCGTTTCATTGCTATGGTTACAATCCCCTCCATCCATCATCACCCAACCAAAGGGTATACCCTGCAAGCCTGTCCCCCGGGCGTCAGCACACTGCCCCTCTCCCTCTTTGGGTCTAGAGTCCTCAGCCACTCCATCTCTCCACATCATTGTCTCTGCCTCCATCTCTGGTGTCACTGTTTCTCTGGGTAGGGTCCCGCTCTCTGCTCTTCTCCCTTGATGGTCCCAGGGACCTCCGCTCCTAGACTGAAAAGTTAATCACTCCCCTCCTTTTGCTACAAAACGTCTACCTTTATATTTCCAACCCTCACAGTCAGTCCTAATAATAATTATTCACTAGCCACTCCAGGCTGGTCTGCTGTCCTTTCAAGTGGAAATTTCCCACCTCAGAAGAGTCTGGATGAGTTTCAGGATTCCACCTATAGTCTTATGTAATGCAGAGGCTCTGAAGGAAGCCTCCTTCACTGGGCACCTTGTAGCCCCATTTTAGGTATTTCAATCAGTTCTAGGCAGAAGATGGACTTAAAAGCTTTCTATGAGGATATGTCTGGCTATTCCTTTCTCTCCCCATCAAGTGTCTATTTTATAATGGTATGCCAGGGAAACCAAGATTCAAAATACAGCCAAGCATCTTTAACATTGTTTTCCCCCTTTTGTCCATTCCAACCATGCCTCAATCCTGTATCCCAGAGCCCTGTTGTTCCAAGGGTGTGCACACATCATTTACCTCTGTCCTGCTTAGCCCATGCAGACCTGCCTAATTGTTCTCCCATTTCCCCCCCTTTTTTGTGTATTGCCCCTCCCAAGCACCCTAACTATCCTGTCTATTCCCTACCCTGAGCTCCACCTTCCCCCCCTCCCCTCATCCCAGTAACCAGCAAAAAATCTACCCTTCCCCCCGCCCCATTCCTTAGTCTTTTACAGTAGTGGTCCTATGCAATATTTCTCCTTTTGTGACTAATTTCACTCAACATAATGTCCTCAAGGTTCATCCATGTTATGTGGTGGCTTGCAGCTTCCTTGTTATTCTTCAAGGTAGCATAATATTCCATTGTGTGTGTGTACCACAGTTTGTTTATCCATTCTTCAGTTGATGGAAACTTTGGCTGCCTCCATCTTTTTGCTATTGTAAATAGTGCTCATGTTAAGGCTTATATTTCTTGTGGGTAAATACCAAGTAGAGGAATTACTGTATCATAAGACATTTCTATTTCCAACCTTAGGAGGAAGCACCATATTGCTTTCCAGAGAGGTTGGACCATTTTGCAATCCCACCAGCAATGCAGGAGCATCCCAGTCTCTCCACATCCTTGCTAGCATTTATTGTCCTCTACTTTTTTTTATCTTTGCTGTTATTGCTGGTGTGAGATGATATCTCATTGTTGTTTTGATTTGCATCTCTCTAATAGCTAGTGATCGTGAACAGTTCTTCATATATTTGTTGGCTGCCTGGATCTCCTCTTTGGTGAAGTATCTGTTCATGTCCTGTGTCCATTTTTTCATTGGGTTATTTGTCTTTTTCTTGTAGAGGTGTTATAGTTTCCTATATATTTTAGAAATGAGTCTCTTGTCTGATGTATCATTGCAAAAGATTTTTTTCACATTATGTGGTTCCTTCATTCATAATGATTTGGTATAGATTATTGAGTTGTTGTGTGTCATCTAGTCAGTTCCAACTCACAGTGACCCTGCATACAGTTTCTGAGGCTAAAAGTCTTCATGGGAGCAGAAAGCCTCATCCTTCTCCCACAGAGCAGTTGGTGGAAATTATTGAGTAGTGACCATTACTATGCCCCCAAACACTTGATTTAAGGTCTGTTTTGTTGTTGTTGTTGTTAGGTGCCATCAAGTTGATACCAACCCATAACGATCCTATGCACAACAGAATGAAATACTGCCCGGTCCTGGGCTAACCTCACAATTGTTGCCACACTTGAGCCCATGATACTGCCACTTGGCCAACCCGTCTCGCTGGGGGAGTCTTCCTCTTTTTCTCTGACCCTCTACCTTACCAAACATGTTATCCTTGTTTGGTATGACTGGTCTCTCCTGACAGTATGTTCGAAGTATGAGAGATGAAATCTGCCTATCCTGGCCTCCAAGGAGCATTCTGGCTCTATTTCTACCAACACAGATCTGTTTTGTTCTTTTGGCAGCCCATGGCACTTTCAATGTTCTCTTCCAACACCATAACTCAAAAGAATCAATCTACGGTCTTCCTTATTCACTTTTCAGCTTTCGCATGCACATGAGGTTACTGAAAATACCATGGCTTGTGTCAGGCGCACCTTAGTCCTCAAGCTGACATCTGTTGCTCTTCAACACTTTAAAAAGGTCTTGTGCAGCAGATTCGCCTAATACAATATGTCGTTTGATTTCTTGACTGCTGCTTCCATGAGTGTTGATAGTTGATCCAAGAAGAATGAAGTCTCTATAGTGTCCATTTAAAACTAGAGGAATGTGTTCAATAAAGGAGCTAGTTAAAGCCATGTCACTGTTTTCAGTCTCTGTCTAGGTTGAGTTCTTGCTTTCATTTACTGCTGGATACCAATGGCATGTCCTTTGATCCAAGCATGAACTTCAAGGACAGCCCTTCACCAGGTTTACCACAATGGGAGGAAATGCATGCTGGGTCTGGAACTATACTTGTCCAGGTTCCCAAGCCCAGTTCACGTAGAAGGGTGAAGGCCACAGTGAGTTCTTGCAGCCAATCTATCTAGGATCGGTACAACTGCCATTACACGATGATATTTAAGCATTTGTCAACACTATGCAACAATTACGCCAAAGAGATTCACTTTGGGGGGGGCGGGGAAAGAAGAGTTATTTAAATGTACAATATCAGTGGTGAATGAGCTATGCAGATTACTCCAAGTCTTATAAATCATAGATTGTACAGAAAACAAAGAGGTTGTTGGCTACTGGTCACATAGGCACATAGCACCAACAGGAAATGAAGTCAGAGGATGGCCAGATGAGCAATGCTAACTGGCATTTACCAGCTGGTTTTAGCTGGAAGGCAGTCACTGAAACACCCTGAGAGTCAGCATCTTTATGCAAAATAGGAGTTACCTAGAGTTTGTGAGATTTCACTGTCTACAGTGATCCTCATTACACCAACACCAGTCATGAAACTAAAACATCAACTGAACATACATCTTCACTGGCTCCCCACAAGATAAAACCAAACCACTGGCATTACATTCAAGGTCATTCCAATATCAGCTGTTCCTCAGCCCCTTTATCTTGTCTCTGTTGCAAAACATCCGTCTTTTCCCTGATCACGCCAAACTCTTTTAGCCCTCAGTCTCTGCCTGTGGAATGCCCTTCTCTGTGTGGCAAAATTCTACTCAGTCTTCAAGCCCAGCCCAAATGTTACCTTCCAGCCCTCCCTCACACCTTTGTTGGTCTTCAGAACTTCAACACCACTTTGTTCATGTGTCTGCTACTATGTCATTGTTGTAGGTAACTGCCATCAAGTCACTTCCAATTTATTGAGACCCTATATAAGTTTTCCACGGAGTGGCTGGTGGGTTTGAACTGTCAGTCTTATAATTAGTAGTTCAGTGTTTATCCTACAGCACCACACCAGGCCTGTAATATAATTACTTGTATATTATCGCACCTTACTGTAATTAACCGTATATGACCTATGTGCCTGCTGGACTATATATTCCTCTAAAGTAAGAATGTTGTCTTATTTGTAGTTACAATCCTTTCACTCAGCAGTATTCCTTCCAGGCTTCTTGTTAGCTGCCATTGAGTCGGTTACAATTCCTAGTGACCCCATGTATAACAGAACATCCTGTCTTATACCATCTTTACAATCATTGGTCTATTTTGAGTCCATTGTTGCGGCCATTAGTCATTCATCTCATTGAGGATTTTTCTCACTTTTACTAGCTCTCCATGTTACCAAACATGACTTTTTCCATCAATCTGTTCCTCCTGATGGCAGGTACAGAGTGAAGAAGTCAGAGTCTTGGACAATATTCTGTGATCCATAGGGTTTCCATTGGTAATGTCCAGAAACAGATCACTAAGCCCTTCTGCTAAAACCTATCCACCATGGGTGACCCTCCTGGTGTTGATATTCCAGTGGCATAGTTTCCAGCATCACAGCAACATGCCAGCCTCCACAGTACAACAAACTGCTAGACAGGTGGTGACTTCCAATCTTAAGAGATCCTCAAAACAGTGTTGGCTTCATAAGAGGAAATTACAATATACGAAGGTGTTTTTAAATTAGAAAATGTCATTAAAGTGTTGTAATTACTACAATTAATACAGTAATTGGTATTATAAAACCTTGTAATTCTGTGTGCTACAGGCTTTTCCAGAGCCCTGCAGGGAAATGGTTGAGTAAACCAGAGGGTTACAGAGCCCTTAGGGGTTACAATGCATAATGACCTACGCTTCATTGTGGAACAGAGTTAGTCCATCAAACTGTACCTTCCTCGATGGGATTCTGGCCTTCCCTCAGGCTCTCTCAAATCAAAACTTACAGATCTGTGGACTTCTGTGATTCCTTCTCTGCAGCTACTACTGTCCTCAGCTTTGAGTACATGCTGAAATTTCACTACAACTGTAGGGGAAAGATGCATTGGATTTTGAGGCCCCAAAATCTGACCCTCTCATTTATTCCCAGTGTGTGGAGTTGGGCAGTGTGGTCAGTCTTCCAGAGCTAGAGACCTCACCTTTAAAATGATGAAGATGCATAGCAGGGTTGTGAAAGGCCAGTGAGAAATGTATGTAAGAGAGTACTGCACACTAAAGATGCTGTGTTAGATGAGCTGCTGTTTCTGTAATGAGAAAGGGGGGCTTCCCCAGTTCTCTTTCTTGGATTCCTCCCAGAGGAACCCAACATGCATGTACATCTGAATGCATGTGCATCTGCTCTTGTCTCCAGGAGTGTTTGCTGGAATCCCTAATAAGGCTGATACACTTTCTGCTCTGCAAAGGGAACTTACAGTCTCAGCAGCCCCCGTGCAAACATAACATTTCTTTGATCTTGTGCCACTATCTGAGTGTTGTTTAGAAAGTTATTTAAGGATGAAAGTACCCCAAAAACCTACTGTCAAAGGGGATTTCAGCTCACCTCAAATCCAACCAACTCTGAGGTTTTGAATGTGTAAAGTCGAGATAGTGACAGCTACATAAATATTAAATGAGCAATGAGATGTCAATGTTTTTATTACTGTTTGCAATTGAACTTGGAGTAAAGCTGAGACCAGTTACGTAGACCTAGAGGGAGGGCATGTTTTTGATATGACCACATTTGATTTGGAAATTTTTAAGGATACAGTGTTGCTAATGTTCTGGTGTGGAGCTGCAGGATTATGCTCTGGACCTTGAGGTTCAAACCCACCAGCCATTCCAAAGAAACGCTACATAGAGTGGCTGTGAGTTGGAATCTATTAGATGGCAATTTATAACAATGTCCCTTAGTTTAAAAATAATCATTGAACTCTAGTATTCACCATTTCATTTAAGAGTTTGTGATACTAAGTACATGGTTCAGAATGCTTCAAGGAATAGAAAACTTTGCCTCTAGGTGGGTAACAGGAAGTCAGGTCTTTTCTTCCTTCTCCTCACAAAAGATGAAGATAATGCTGGCCCTGGATCATGGCATCAGTTTCTTTCTAGTCTCCTTGACTACAACCTTGCCCTTCTCCTATGTTCCTTCCACACGATATTCTTTCTAAAATTCAACTCTATCTTTCAGAATCACAATGGCTTCTCTTAACGTGATAGTGAGCCCTGTACAGTTTCATTTCTGGTTTAAGTATTCTCATGGAGAAAATATCCCAAATTAAAATATTTTGCAGAGATTCTTTAAGTAAGTCGTAAGCCGGATAAAGCAAGACAAAGACAAATCATCCAGTGCCATCTGGAGATCATCAAGATGAGACCATAATGGTGTCCAAAGGATTCCTATGTAGGTACTTGGCTAGTTATGTTGTTGTTATGTGCCATGGAGTTGGTTCCAACTCATAGCGACCCTGTACAGGGTTTCCGAGGCTGTAAATCTTTACAGGAGCAGAAAGCCTCATCTTTCTCCCGTGGTAGTTTCAAACTGCTGACCTTGAGGTTAGCAGCCCGATTCGTAACCACTACACTAGTTATAGAAGGTGGAAAACAAAAGAAATCCATCACCAAATCACGATTGTTGTTGTTAAGTGCTGTCGAGTAGATTCCAACCCATAGCGACCCTGTATAGGGTTTCCGAGGAGTAGCTGGTGAGCTTGAACTGCCGACCTTGCAATTCAAACAACTTTGCAGTCTGATGCATTAACCCACAGCGCCACACTAGGACTCAAAGTTGCAGGCAGGACCACAGAAGTGAAGATAGAACCATCGCTGGCATACCTATATGACTGTAAACTAGAAAAGCTTTCAGGACTGGTTCTGAGGTCCTCTGACCACCTTGGCCCAAGTATAACAAATGACCATGTAACCCTAGTACTCCATTTTCCATAAGGGCATGCCCAGGCAAGTCTAAGAGGGAGACTGTCCCTCTCTGAACTAATTGTTGTTAACTGCCATCGAGTCAGTTCCAACTCATAGCCTCTCTGTATGGGTTTTCGAAGGAGCAGCTGGTGGATTTCAACTACCAACCTTGTGTTTCCCAGCCCAGTGCAAATGCACGCTGCCTGAGGGCAAATTCTTTTACATTGCCACTTGTTGCATCATTGTTAAATGCCTTCCAGAGGTTCCAACTCAAAAGCAACCCTGAATAGGGATTCCAAGGAGTGGCTGGTGAGTTGGAGCTCTGAACTTGTATGTTGTTGTGTGCCCGTGGAGTCGGTTCCGACTCATAGCAACCCTGCACAGGGTTTCCAAAGCTGTTAATCTTTACGGGAGCAGAATGCCTCATCTTTCTCCCGTGGAGCAGCTAGTTCTTTAGAACTGCTGACCTTCAGGTTCGCAGTCCGATTCATAACCACTACACTACCAGAGCTCTTCCTGACCTTGTATAGCAGTCCAGTATTTATCCTGTAACACCACACCATGTTGGAAGTCAGAAAATACTCAGTAAAGGCTGAATTTATGTCACGATTATTTAGGGCTCCCACTGTAAACTGTGTTGTTGTCTTTAAATACCTTCGAGTCAGTTCTGATGTGTAGCAGCCCTGTGTAGGGTTCCCAAGGAGCGGCTGATGGATTTGAACTAACATCCTTGTAGTTAACAGTCCAGTGCTGATCCTACAGTGCCATACTGTAGCCTTCCACAAACCAAGTGCTCAGAATTTAAACTTTAGTTAAAAAACTTAGTGAACAAAGTCACACTCCTGTCGTGCCTTGCCTCTTCTCCACTTGTCATTGCTCTTCAGTTCCCTGACCACACACACCGTGGTTCGGTGCCTTTGCACATGCAGCAGCAGCATGTATCACATTCGTATCCATTTCACTACGCTTCTTTCAGGGCTCTGCTAGGGGCCAGCCAGTCTAGGGAGCATTCCCTAACCACACAGCCCAGATTGTTTGGGAGTCCCCCACCCTTGCTTGCCTCATGCCATTTTATTATTATCATGTCCAGTCTTGTCTGTCTCCCCATTGGACTATCATTTTCAAGAGGGCAGACATCTCTTGCCTGCTGCTATTTGTAATATTCATGTTTGCGTGCCCAGTACTTTAGCATCTAGTGAAGAGGCTGTCAGTGAAATTGTGATGAACTGAGCAGTTACTCAGCACTAGACTTAAATCTGGATTTGATTTCTTATCCCAAATATGCCTACAATCAACATGGTGACTCTTGAGACCCAAATCACTCTTGAGACCTGTTTCCTCGGTGGCAAAACAGGAGATTTGAATCAAAACATAGAACAACAGTTACTACCTTCAGACATTATCTGCTGAGACCCTGTTTTGTCCATACAACAATATTGTATATATTTCCGATCAGTAAGTCCACACAGTTATTTTTCTTGCTTTTTATAGGCCAAGTGGATACCTGGGTAGGATAGTCTGCCCTTAATTGGTGGTGTAAACCTACCAAGCAGCTCTGTACAGAAAGCCCTGGCGTTCTGCTTCTGGAAGGATTATAGATAAGAAAACCTTAGGAAGTACTTCTACTTTACAACACATGGGGTTGCCATCAGTTGGAATCCACTTGACAGCAACGAGCTGAGTTGGGTTGTTTTGTTGTTGTTGTTGTTATGAGCTAAGTACCTCACTTCTAAGATTTAATATTTGGCAATGACTTTCCTGTCCAGCCCTGGTTATTCTTGAATTATATTTTTTAAAAAATCTGAAGATCTCCTTTCCTTTCCTCCACCCCCTCTCCCAATAATGAGTGACCCCTTTTGGATGTCTACAAAACAGCAATCTTGCTTTTCCTTTTTAACTACAATGTCACAAAATCTTCTTTATTAAATGCTCTATTTCATTCATTCATTTAAAAAATTCTTATTTGGCACTCCATATATTTCAGTTTTTCTCTTGAAACCAGAATAAAAGATGTAAGACAGTCTACCAGTCAAACAGATGAGCTGGAAAATACTCCACATTTCACATTTTGTATCCAAGTTATTGGTTTATGTATCTCTTGAATGTTAAAAATTTAGGGATGTCACGTAAAATTAGAAACCCAAAGGCAATGAGCACAGTAGAGCTGCCCACAGCACTACTCCCAAAGAGGTGACGGAACAAATGGGCTCAAACATAGCAGCAGATAGAGGGCTGGTGCAGGATGTGGCAGCGTTTCATTCTAGTGTACATGGGGTCTCCGTGAGTCGAAACTGACTGGACAGCAACAAGTAATAATCCCCACCCCCGAAAGTAATTAGACTCTTCAAGTAATCTCAGCGGATGTTTAGCCTTTTATTTGTTGTTGTTAAGTGCAGTTAAGTTGGTTCCAACCCATAGGGGCCCTGGATAGGGTTTCCGAGGAGCAGCTGGTAAGCTTGAACCGCCGACCTTGCAGTTCAAGCTGACCTTGCAGTCTAACGCATTAACCCACAGCGCCACACCAGGACTCTTTGTATAGTCTATTCTAACCTTTTATGTTGTTGTTGTTGTTAAGTGCCGTCGAGTCGGTTCTGACCCATAGTGACCCTGAACAGGGTTTCTGAGACTGTAAATCTTTACGGGAGCAGAAAGCCTCATCTTTCTCCCACAGAATAGCTGGTAGTTTCCAACTGCTGACCTTGTGGTTCGCAGCCCAATTTGTAACTACTACGCTACCAGAGCTCCTTTTAAAGAGATCTGTAAAAACAAACAAAATGCACGTGTGTTGCTTATAATCTGAGCAATATCATTGATGCCTAAAACCCATTTGGAGTCTGTGGACCACCAAGAAAAAGAACCTACTATGGTGCCTACTGGAGTCCCGGTGTGCCGCTATGTAATAAAGCACTGGACCACAAGGTTGATTTAAACCACAATGTTGGCAGTTCAAACTCACCAGCCGCTCCTTGGAAACACTACAGGGTTACTATGAGTTGGTAGTGACTCAACAGCACTTAATAACAACAACAAATGTACCTGTTGATCAGGAGCCCTGGTAGCATAGTGGATTACGAGCTGGGTTACTAACTGCAAGGTCAGTAGTTTGAATCTACCAGTCACTCCATGGGAGAAGGCTGAGGTTGTTTGTTCCATTAAAAATGTATAGCCTCGGAAATGTTATACAGGGTTGCTATGAGTCGAAACTGACTCCATGGTACTTAACAACAACATATATCTATTGATGAGTCCTAGTGTGGCACTGTAGGATAAGCACTGACTGCTAACCACAATGTTGGCAGTTCAAACCCACCAGTCCCTCCTTGGAAACCCTATATATAGGGTCACTATGAGTAGGAAATGACTCAACAGCACTTAACAACAATATGGACCTATTGAATTTGTACCATCAACACCAGTAAATCTGATCATCCACACAGAAGAGGCTGAGCGCAGGAATGAAAGCCAGGGCTCTTTGTCTCCCTGGGAAGCTGTGGAAGGCTTCTTTTTCCCTTGATGAGACAATCTAGATTGCATTTTTCAAGATCAATAAGGCACCTTGTTGAGTAATTTACAGTAGAATGTGAAAACAAATACCCAAGGAGGGAGCCCCAAACAGCACATTTCCGTTGGTGAGACACAGATGGGAAAGGACTGTGGCAGGCTGCTCCCAAGGTGGTCTGGTTCCTTCTTCCTATCTTTCTTATTATTTCCCAGAAATTCTTTTGGATTCCAAGGAGCTGCTCCTGTTTTGGAATTGGTCTGTTCTCAAGGCTGCCATCTTTATCTCTCACACAGCTAAAGGAGCAAGAAACAGGTGAAGAAAGATAGGAGCCTTCTTTGACTCAGAATAGGCTATTAAAGAGGGAAGGAGAAGGGATACTTGGCACCAGTAAGGTTTCATAACATGAACCACACTCAAGTTATGTGCCAGCAATTTATATGAGTCTTCTGTAACTATTTACATTGCTGTTTATTTGTTAAAAATCAGTACTTACCTTGGCCATCACAGCCACATGTAGCTGACATGAAAATACAGAAAACCTTCATGAGACTCCCAATTCCCCAGCATCAGGACAATTCCCTGTTCTACTCAGTGGTTACTGCTCCCAACCCTCTCTCCCTCTTTACACCACAACAAGGAAATTACATTATTGGGAGACAACTCTGCCCTTGGGCGAAGGGGGCACAGGCACCAACCAGCCCGTTGTAGATTCAATCAGCAAAAATCAAGTATTGCAGACTTTGTGTAAGCTGTTCATAGTTAGAACTTTCTCTAGTTAGAAGATCTCCAAATAACTGCTAGCCCATTTATCACGTTCTTCCCAAATACGGTCCTGGGTTGTAGACAAGACAGATGGGGGTTCAAATTCAGATTTTTGCATTGCTAAGCTGTGTGGAATCAAGTTAGCTTTTAAAAAGTGTTGGACATCAGCTGCTTCATTTTTAAGATGAGAAAAATATGGCTTATCATATAGGAATGTTGTGAGGACTTAGTGAAATATGTGTAAGTTAGTAATGTTGTTGTGGTTAAGTGCCATCAAGTTAGTTCTGACGCATAGTCACCCTGTATAATGTTTCCCAGGAGCAACTAGTGGGTTTGAACCACCAACATTTCAGCTACCAGTTTTATCTGCAGTGCCATACCAGGCACCCTAATAAATATTAGTAGATATTTTCTCCACATACTCCAAATCACTGAATGTTAATTTTCCATCATCTTTTGTTGTTTAGGATTTTCTTTTTACTTTTTTTCATAACATTACACACATATCATAAAGATAACTGCTGTTGTTAGGTGCCGTTGAGTCAGTTGTACTCATGGCAACCTTATTCACAACAGAATGGAACACTCACTGCCCAGTGCTGCACCATCCTCAAGATCATGGTTAAGCTTGAGCCCCTGGCTCCTGCCACTGTGCCAATCTATTGAGTTAGGGATCTTGCTCATTTTTAATGACCCCCATTTTACCAAGCATGATATGATGTCTTTCTCCAGGGACTGGACCCTCCTGCAAACATTCTTTCCTCATTTTAAAAAATGGACAAAGTTCTTAGCGGCCAAAGGGCCAAAGGCCCTTTAACTGCCTCATGATCTATGATTTTGGCTCTTTTTCACAACTAGTTATTGACCCACTATGTGCTTTGTCATCTGCTGCTGAGGACCACAGTGGTGGATGGGAGAGTCACTGCCCACACTGAGTTTACAGAATTAAAGAGAGGATGGCACAATTTGTTAATGACTGGGCTACAAAGAAAAAGTATTTGATAGGTATTTGGAGGATGTAACAGGGAAGAAATGTTGTTCCTAGTTAAGCTCTTGGCTAACTAAAAGGTTGGCAGTTCAAACCTACCCAGTGGCTCCATGGGAAGAAAGACCCAGTGATCTGCTTCTGTAAAAGATTAGCCAAGAATTTCCTATGGGGCAGCTCTGCTCCATCATGTTGGATGGTTGTGGGTAAAAATAGGTTCAACAGCGTGCAACCACACTGTTGTCTTGGGTGTAACATGTCTCCTAACCACTGTCTGTACTTCCAATCTAACAATATTTTTACCCTGCTGGTAAGAGAAGGTGGGAGAAGATACTGATAGGATGACAAGATTCAGCTGTGGATATTAGCAGAGTTCACTGTAATTGTAAACACTTGGAACACTGACGTGGTGGAGTGGTGTGGCCTGTGTCATTTATTACAGCTGACTAAACTGTGCCCTAAGCATTTTCTAATCCTGTATTGTAATCTGGTACCTAACCCTAATCTAATAAACCTATAACTGTAAGTATGTTTGTCTGAGTTCTGTGTGGCCATTATAATGCATTCTCAAACTCAGCTGTAGAGAGTGTCTCGGGAGGTATAGTTTGGTACCACTACTTTTGCATGGGGATCAGGAGAAGACTTACCTGTAGAAGTGCTCCTTGATTGCTAAAGGATAAGGAAGAGATAGCTAGTGAAATAAAGGTAAGAAAGGAGGAAGACTATTTCCACCAAAATGAAGTTATGTGTGGAATTCCTAAGAGAGGATGGATTAAAAAAGCAGAGAGAGGAAGAGGTACCAGTTGACAAGATGAAGATGAAGCTAGAAGGTGGAGGAGATCCAGCTCTGCCTGTGCTGTGTACACAGGGTCAGAATTGATAGCGTAGTGGTTACAAATCAGGCTGCTAACTTCAAGGTCAGCAGTTCGAAACTACCAGCTGTTCTGTGGGAGAAAGATGAGGCTTTCTGCTCCCATAAAGATTTGCAGCCTTGGAAACCCTGTGCAGGGTCACTGTGAGTCGGAACCAACTCCACGGTACTTAACAACAACAAACCCAGACTCAATCAGAAGTTACATGTGAGTTTTGGAGTCAGGCAGACCTGGCTTTAATTCCCAGTTGTGCTTACTAAATGAGTAAATGAATGACTTAACCGGTCTTGTAATAATGTGAGAAATAAATGATGAAATTATCTGTGAAAGAACCTAGTAGATTTTCAGTGGTATTTTCCTTTCTCTAAAATACAGGTTAAGAGTGGAGAGTAGAGTCAAAAATAGCTCAGAAATTAAGTTAAATATCCAACTCTAGAGTCCTTAGCTGGACAATGAATAAGGAATAGCACAGAAGAAGTGATGCATTTTAATTATGGTGTTGGAAAAGAATATTAAAAGTACCATGGCCGGCCGGAAAAACAAATAAATCTGTGTTGTTAGAAGTACAGCCAGAATGCTCCTTAGAAACTAAGATGGCAAGATTTCATCTCTCATGCTTTAGATGTATTATCAGGAGGGTCAAGTCCCTGGAGAAGGACATCATGCTTTGTAAAATAATGGTGGTGGTTATGTGCTGTGGAGTCCGTTCTGACTATTAGTGACCCTGCACAGGGTTTCCCAAGGCTGTAAATCTTTACAGGAGCAGAAAGTGTCATCTTTCTCCCACAGAACGGCTGGCAGTTTCGAACTGGTGACCTTGAGGTTAGCCACCCAACCAGCAATGTGCTCAAGTGTAACAGCAATTGTGAGGATGGCTCCGGACCCAGCAGAGTTTTGTTCTGTTGTGCATAGGGTCACTGTGAGTTGGAAGTGACTCTAGGACACTTAACATCAACAACAAAGAGTCCTTACTTTGTAGATCACAGTGTGATACTATGAAGATTGTCGTTCCCCCCGCCACACACACACACACACAAATATTAACGTCTACTATTTAAGTCAAATCCATATGGTCTGAGCCTCTATCCATGCTTCTACCAGTCAGAATGGAGGTGGGTGCCCAGAGATGACTACAGCCCAGGGACTCAACTTTCAGCCACAAGATAGGACAATGCCACCAGGAAGGTATGCATGACTTAGAATAATCAAGGATACTAGATCCAAAGGGCAGCATTTGCCCAGTGGAAAGGCAGGAAGAGGATAGGAGAGACGGTCCAATGGAAATGCTAAAAAGCACAAACACAAACCAGAACAGGAAAGAGTGCTGTTACATTGTGGGGGTTGTAATCAGTGTCACAGAACAATGTGTGAGTGAACTGTGTGGAATGGAAAACCAATACGCTTTTAACCTTTCACCCAAATTACAATTAAAAGCAAAAAAAAAAAAAACATTTAATAAAAAAAGATCAATATGCCATAGCTTCTGTCCTCAAGAATTTGAACTAATTAGTTAAAGTTATAAGGAGGGAAAAAAAGAAAAAAACAAAGACAAAACATCCACTGAGTAGATTATATACTCCTATTCACCCTATATAGGGTTTCTCAGACTGTAAGGTTTTTAAGTTTTTACTGTGAATTAAGTGATAGTTTACATTAGCTCTACATTCATCCTATCATATTTTGTTTCATTGCAATGGTTACAATCCCCTCCATGCATCATCAAACAACCAAAGGGTACAACCTGCAAGCCTGCCCCGCCGGCCATCAGCACACAACCCCTCTCCCTCCCTGAGTCCAGAGTCCCCAGCCACTCCATCTCTCCACTTCATCATCTCTGCCTTCATCTTTGGAGTCACTGCTTCTCTGGATAGGGTCCCACACTCCGCTCTTCTCCCTTGATGGTCCCAGGGACCTAAATTCCTGGACAGCAAAGTCAACCACTCCCCTTCTTTTGTTACAAAATGTCCACCTTTACATATTTAACCCTCACAGTCAGTCCTGATAGCAATAATTCACTATTGTACCACAAGAGTCTTATCCCCATCTCCTTTCATCAGCCCCATCCAGACAGGCTGGAAACCACTCAGTGGAGATTCTACCTTCCTGCGCACCCTCTGGAACTAGGCTCCCTCTTGAAAGCTTGTATGCCAGTCACTTCTTGCCTTTGTAGCGCCACCCCCCCTCCCATTTTTGTAGTTGTTGTTGTTGTTAGGCACCATCAAGTCAGTACCAACTC
>NW_006408525.1:13206369-13207807 GCF_000296735.1 Chrysochloris asiatica | reverse complement strand
TCTGACTCAGAGACCCTGTATAGGGTTTCCAAGGAGTACCTAATGTGTTTGAACCACTGATCTGTGGCTTACAGTCCAATGCTGAGCCTACAGTGCCATACCAGGAGTCCATAGATAGACACATATTATTTATATGGATGGCAAAATCTGACATCAAAGACATGAATGTAGTCTGAGTCCAACTTTGCTTTTAATTTTCAAGAAATAATGGATGCAGGGAGATTTCTCTAGTGTCTTAAAAAAAACACCCAAAAAACAAAAAAACAAACAGCATTTTGCCCTAATTTAAATCATTGTTTTTCTAGGGAAATTTAATTTTTGGGGAAAAAATGTTTTTCTAATTAACTAGAAGACTGTGTGCTATGCAAACAATAAAGATTCTTGTTTGAAAGTAATGCAAGCCCCTACTCCTAGGACTACCAGGGGAATTTAAAATAAAAAAAAAAAAAAGCAAACGACTCCAAACTCTGATTATGCCCCAGTCAAAGCAGAATTCCCAGATTCAGAGTTCTCACGTCCGTTCCCAATTTAAAACCCACAAGTGTTGGTTGAGTGGGTTCATGCTTCTGCAAGATGTATCTTCTCATCTTTGGAAATTATTGTATTTGATCTTTTTCTGGGTTTCTCGGCACGTCCCTCACCCCCCCTCTCTTCCTCTTGTGCTATGGTTGGCCTGGAAGGTTAGCAACTTCACAATTAGATGGATCAGGGGAAGATTTCATAATGCTCTGGTACTAGGCTGGCAGTCTAGCCAAATTCCGTTCATTAGCTAAGGCGCCAGGGTGAGTGTGGCCAGTAAGAATGCTGTTTTGGTTCCATAGAGTGCTGATAGGGAATAGGAAATAAACTTTTTCTTGG
This sequence comes from Chrysochloris asiatica, assembly GCF_000296735.1. Lineage (NCBI taxonomy): Eukaryota > Metazoa > Chordata > Mammalia > Afrosoricida > Chrysochloridae > Chrysochloris > Chrysochloris asiatica. The sequence goes on along the minus strand of NW_006408525.1, from coordinate 13,206,949 downwards.
GGTGGAGGCACAGCAGCTCCAAAGCAGGAGTGTGAACAAGTGAAGACTAGAGGATGCTTGGAATCTAGCGGCCAGGAATTAATCTCTATCCCAACCATGAATGGACCACCTTAAGCAACTTCCATTGTTTTTTACCATAATTTTCAACATTCTGACACTGTTTCCTTATTTTATTTTAATGTATCAATATCAGATTTCTACGGAGCTTAGACTTTACACATTCTAAAGTCAAGGATCATGTATTCAATTCATCCAACATATATTGAGCCACCAATCCTATGCCAGGTAGTCTAATCGCTGCTTTAAAGACTGCAATAGAACAGACATGGAGCCTGCCTTCAAGAAGTTTATAGAATGTAGAGGAAACAGAGCTTTCTTAAAACAAGAACAAACAAAAAAACAAGTGCAATGTAAATGTCATCATAAAACTGTGATGGCAAAACTGGCAAGCGAGTGATTTTTTGCTTTGGATGTCAGAAGAGACACTGAAACTTGCTCTCCAGTGTAGAGATGCTAAAGCAAATGGATGAAATGAGGAGGTACAAGAGTTGAACAGAAAATTCCAAAGATCAGCTCGAGA
>NW_006408525.1:13196748-13206269 GCF_000296735.1 Chrysochloris asiatica | reverse complement strand
TTTTTTTTTTTTCCCCCTTCTTTTTCCTTCTAGTCAAGTTCTGATTATCCAGCCATTGAAGCCAGGTCAAGTGGGTACTATCTGCAGGTATGGGTGTTCTTGTGCATATGCCCTCTCTTCATATCAGCTGGATACTTCATTCTCTGTTCTAGTCCTCTGTGGCCATATCACTGTGTCTGTGCCCAGGACAGAAGTCTATTGAATGTGGTCAGACTTACAATTTCATTGCTGCTTTCTCCCCACTTTCCCTTGTTGGTGACCAACGTGGTCACCAGCAAGACCACATGTTTGCTCGTGTATTCCCCTTGAGTCACAATCTTGGAAAGGGGTTTGCCCTGAGGGAACCCAACTGCTTGCCTTGATGGCTCCCGGGTGAATAGCTTGCTTGTTCTTGTAGTCATTAATCAGACTGCTGTTAATTGTTTTTGATTTTTCCTGCTGGTCTTTCTTTCAAGAAGTATCTTCTGTTCTTCTAGCTGTTCCAGGCCGGTCTACTTGTCCTTTCAAGTGGAAATTTCCTACTTCAAAAGATTATGGATAGGATCTGGATACCTCCTCTGGTCTTATGCAATGCAAAGGCTCCACAGAAAGCCTCCTTCACTGGGCAAGTTCTAGCTCCATTTTAGGTATTCCAATCAGTTATAGGCTGAAGACAGACTTACAAGCTTTCTATTGTGATGTTTCCGGCTGTTCCTTTCTTCCCCCCTCAAGTGTTTATTTTACAATAGTAGGCAAGGGAAATCAAGATTCAAAAGACAGCCATGCATCCTAACATTATTTCCCCTCTTTTACCCATTCAAACCAAGTCTCAATCCCTAGATCCCAGAGCCCTATTGTTCCAAGGTTGTACATACATCATTATTTACCTCTGTCCCACTTAGCCCATGCAAACCTGCCTAACTGTTCTCCCATCTGCCTTGTTCTTCCATTCCCCTCCCCTTCTTGTGTATTGCTCCCCAGCACCCAAACTATGCTGTGTCTATTCCCTACCTTGTGTTACACCTTCCCCTCCCTCCCCTAGCCCCACCCCATACACCCCAGTAATCAGCAAAGAATAGCTCCCCCCCTTTTAGTGGGGGTACTTTTTCTTAATCATTTATAATTATGGTCCTATGTAGTATTTCTCATTTTGTGACTGATTAATTTCACTCAGCAAAATGTCCTCAAGGTTCATCCATGTTATGCGGTGGCTTGCTGCTTCCTTGTTATTCTTCAGGGTAGCGTGGTATTCCATTGAATGTATGTACCAAAGTTTGTTTATCCATTCTTCCATTGATGGTCACTTACGCTGTCTCCATCTTTTTGCTATGGTAAATAGTGCTGCTATTAACATTGGTGTGCATTTATTTACTCGTGTTATGGATTGTATTTTTTGTGGATACAGACTATAATTTTTACAGGAGCAAACCATCTCATCTTTCTCCAGAGTACCTACTTGTGGGTTAGAATCACTGTTCTTTCAGGTAGCAGCTCAACACCTAACCCACAGCGCCACTGTTGTTGTTGTTGTGAAGTGCCATTGAGTCGGTTCCGACCCATAGTGACCCAGTAAAGGGTTTCCTAGGAGAAGCTGGTGAGCTTGAACCACCGACTTTGCAGTTCAAATGGTTTTGTAGTCTGGTGCATTAACCCACAGCACTACACCAGGACGCTATAGCGCCACTAGGGCCTCTTATAAGGTGGAACTCAAAAAAATCCTAAATTCACAGCCATTGAGTCAATTCCAACTGCTAGTGACTCTCTACATCTTTATAGGAACAGAAAGTCTTATCTTTCTCCCATGGAGCAGATGCTGTGTTCGAACTGCCGACCTTGTGGTTATCCTCTAGTGCCACATAACTCCTTTATAAGAAGGAAAGTAGGATGTAAAAGAAGTCCTGGGTGGAACAAATGGCTAGCTCATTCAGTTAAGGACTTAAAAGATAGTTCAAGTTGCCCACGAGACCCCTCAGAAAGGCCTGGTGTTCTGAAAAGTCAATCACTGATATCATAGGGAACACAGTTCTGATACACATGGGGTTACTGATTCAGATATGACATTCTGCCAACTCATAGTGACTTTATGTAAAAACAAAGGAACACTGTCCGGCCCTGTGTCATCCTCACAATTGTTAAGTTTGAACCCAATGTTGCTGCCACTGTGTCTATTCCTGGTGTTAATGTTTACCTTATAATCTGTCTATCTTGTGGCTGAAAATTGAGCCCCTGGGCTGTAGTCATCTGTGGGCACCCACCTCCATTCTATCTGGTAGAAGTATGGATAGACGCTCAGACCACGTGGGTTTGACCTAGGCTGTAGACCTAGGGGGACAATCTATAGTGTTACCCTGTGATCTACAAAATAAGGACTCTTTGTTGTTTTGTTGTAAGGTGCTGGAGAATCTAGTTCCAACTAATAAAACCCTCTACACAACAGAAGGAAAACTACTAGGTCCTGTTCCATCCTCACAATCGTTATGCTGGAGCCCACTGCTGCTTCCATTGTGCCAATCCATCTTGTTGGGGGTATTCCACTTTTCATTCACCCTCCACTTTACTAAGCATGATGTCCTTCTCCAAGGAGAGTCCCTTCTGAAAATTTCAAAGAATTAGAGATGAAGTCATGCCATCCTAGCTGCTAAGGAGCATTCTGGGTATACTTCTTCAAATACAGATTTATTTGTTCTTTTGAAAGTCCATGGTACTTTCAATATTCTTAGCCAACACAATTAAAATGCATCACTTCTTCTATGGTGTTCCTTATTCATTGTCCAATTTTCACATGTATATGAGGTTATTCAAAATACCATGTGGGTCAGGTGCACCTTTGTCCTCAAAGTGACCTCTGTTCTTGAATACTTTAAAGAGGTCTTGTGCAGCAGATGTGCCTAATACACTGTTTGATTTCTTGATAATTGCTTCCATGAATGTTGATTATGGATCCAAGCAAAATGAAATATTTGACCATGTTCTCCATTTATTATTATACTGCTATTTATTGGTAGCGTAGTGGTTACGAATCGGGCTGCGAACTTTAAGGTCAGCAGTTCGAAACTACCAGCCACTTCATGGGAGAAAGATGAGGCTATCTACTCCCGTCAAGATTTACAGCCTTGGAAACCCTGTACAGGGTTGCTATGGGTCGGAATCAACTCGACGGCACTTAACAACATATATTGGTCCAGTTGTGAGGATTTTTGTTTTCTTTATATTGAGGTACAATCCATACTGAAGGCTGTAGGCTTTTATCTTAATCACTAAGACCCTATACAGGGTCTGAGTCAGAAATGACTCAATGGCACTTAACAACAACTTAAAATATATATATTTTAAGTCTTCTTCACTTCCAGCAAGCAAGATTGTGTCATCTGCATATCACAGGTTGTTAATGAGTCTTCCACTAATCCTGATGCCAAATTCTTTCTCATATAATCCTGCTTCTCAGAATATTTGCTCAGCATACAGACCGAGTAAGTATGGTGAAGGGATTAACGTGCACCTTTTCTGATTTTAAACCATTCAGTATCTCCTTGTTCTTTTCTAACAACAGCCTCTTGGTCTGTGTACAGGTGCCTCATGAGAACAACTTAGTGTTCTGGAATTCCCATTCTTCAAAGTGTTATCCAGTTTGTTATGATCCACATAGTCAGTTGCCTTTACGTAGTCAATAAAATACAAATAAACATCTTTCTGGTATTCTCTGCTTTAAGCCAAAATCCATCTAATCTCAGCAGTACTATCCCTCATTCCAAGTACTGCTGAAACTGTTTTTGAATCACTGTGGATGAATGCACTGGACTGCAAGTTCAGTTGAACCACAAGGCTGGTGGTTGAAGCTCACCAGCTGCTCCTCAGAAACACTATCCAGGGTCGCTATGGATCAGAACCGACTCAATGGCACTTAAGAACAACAACAACATAGTAAAATTTTACTTGCATGTGATATAAATAATATTGTTCCACGATCTTCGCATTCTGTTTGTAATCTTTTCTTTGGAATGGACACAAATATGGAACTTTTCCAATCAACTGGCAAGGTAGCTGTCTTCCACATTACTTATCACATATGAATGAGCACCTCTATCACTGCATCAGTTCGTTGAAACATTTCTATTGTAGTCCATCAATTCCTGGAGTCTTGTTTTCCATCAGCGTCTTCAGTGCAGCTTGGACTTTTCCCTTCAATGCCACTGGTTCTTAATCCTATGCTGCTTTTTAAAATGGTTGCATATCTACCAGTTCTTTTTGGTAGTAGTGGCTCTCTGTGTATTCCTTTCATCTTCTTTTGATGTCACCTGCATCATTCAGAATTTTTGCCCAGAGAATCTTTCAGTATTGCAAGTCAGGCAGAATTTTTTCTTCAGTTTTTTCAGCTTGAGCATTTTATTCACTTGTGGGTTTTTAACTCTTAGTGTTAGCACATTTCACTATTAACAGTTTACTTTGTCTTCTTGAGCTATCCTTTGAAATTTTCTGTTCAAGTCTTTTACTTCCTCATTTCTTCTAGTTGCTTTAGCTTCTCTACACTCAAGAGCAAATTTCAGTCTCTTCTGCTATCCATTTTGGTCTTTTTTTCTTGTCATTTGAATGACCTTTTGCTTTCTTCCTTTATGATACTCTGGATGTCATCCCACAACTTCTCTGGGCTTTGGTCACTAGTGTCTAATGCATCAAAACTATCCTTCAGATGGTCTCGAAATTCAGATGGGATATGCCCAAAGTCATACATAGGCTCTCATGGATTTGTTTTAATTTTCTTCAGCATCAGTCCAAATTTGCATCTGAGCACTATGTAGTCTCTTTCACAGTTTTGATGGCCTTGTTTTGATGATGATATTGAACTTCTTTATGGTCTCTTCCTACAGATGGAGTCGATTTTATTCCTGCGTATTTTGTCGGGTAAGGTCCATATGTATAGTGTAGCCTCTTAGGTTGTGGAGAAAAGCTATTTGCAATGAATACGTCATTGATCTATTAAGGAACCTCCAGCATCATTTCTATTACCAAGACCATATTTTCCAACTACTAATTCTTCCTCTTTGTTTCCAACTTTCACATTCCAATCACCAGCAATTATCAATACATATTGATTGTATGTTTGATCAATTTCAGAATGAAAATTTGATAGAATTTTTCAATTTCATCATGACTGACTTTAATGGTTGGTGCATAAATTTGAATAATATTAGTATTAACTAGTCTTCCTTGTAGGCATATGGATATTATCTTATCACAGACATTGTATTTCAAGATAGATATTGAAATTTCTTCTTGATGATAAATGTGAGGCCATTCTTCAGTTTGTCATTAATTAGCATAGTAAACAACATGGTTGTCCCTTTCAAAATGGCCAATACCAGTCCATTTCAGCTCAGTAATGCCCAGGATATAGATATATATATGTTCCATTTCATTTTTTACAACTTTCAATTTTCCTAGATTCATACTTCATATATTCCACATTTTGATTATCAGCAGATGTTTACAGCTGTTTCTTCCAATTTTGAGTTATGCCACATCAGCCAATGAAGATATCAAAAGCTTTGTTGCATCAACAACATTAAAGTAAACTCAACTTTGAAGAGGCAGCTCTTCCCTGGTTATTTCTGAATGCCTACCAACCTGAGGGGCTCATCTTCTAGCACTGTATCTGACAATGTTATGTTGCTATTCATAATGTGGCTGCCTTTGTCTGTCTTATTCTTAAGTGCCACAGAAACCTGACCACCAAGGGTGACCCTGCTGGTATTTCAAATACCTGTGGCATAGCTTCCAGCATCACAATACACCAGCCACCTCAGTATAACAAACTGACCAATGACTGGTGAGGCAGTGAATGGGTTGTAGGATGTTAAAACTAAGTGTAGTAGGGGAATGAAGGACAAGCCACCTGAATGAAGGCTCGCCTTTGAGCAGGGACTTTAGAATGTTTTTGTCATTTTTGCTTTTGTTCCTGCGACTGGTTGTTTCATTTTCATAAGAGACCAACAAGATTCAGAAAGCTGTGAAATGACCAAATATCTTGGACTCTGTGTTTAAATCTAACAACTGATCTGTGCTTGCCTTGCTTTGTATACTCTGGACACAGAGTAGCTTGCCAGAGTGCTCTCCTACAGGCAACAAGCTCCTCATTCTAATGAAAACAAAACTAAACAAAAATCTCTGAATCCCCTTCTCCTTCCTCTTCTTTCTGCCCTCTCTTCTTCTCCCTCTTCTTCTTTCTGTCCTCTCCTCCTCCTCTTCTTCTCCCCTTCTTTCTGCCTTCTCTCTCCGGCAGAAGTCACCTTCTTCTTCCTAACCATGAATAAAAGTCTCTAAATGGAAAAAAAAAAAATCTCTGAATCCCAGAAAGTATACCCAGGAGGGACACATGTATGTATCCCATAGGAGATGTGTCAGATGCCACCTGTTCTCAGAGAAGAGGAACTTAATAGCCCCAGCCTGCAGGCCCCTGATTGTCACTTGGATTTTTGTTTGTTTTTCTTCATTGTATATCCATTGCAGCATTTTAAAAAGCATATGCTTTTTTACTGATAGGAAGACTGTCATCTGCATAGTTTCTTTTAAAAAAAATTAATTTAAACCAATTTAAAATCTACCTGAACATCTTATATAACTCAAGAATATGGCTGTCTTCCAATGAAAAAGAAAACCGATTTAAGTTTGCCTGAATTAGTGACTTATGTGCCTATTTCCAGTCCACAGTGTCCTCAAAGTACCCATTCATAAAGCCCAATCATCATAAAATCCAATGATATAAAAAATAGTGATAATAAATATCATGATTTATAATAATGAAGCCAGAAGATGCTATTTAGGCTTGGGGATCTCTCAGGCCATCAGAGTACTAGACTGGTATGTCCTGCCTAATGTACAATCACCATCTAGATATCCATCTGCTATTTTAGTTGCTCATGCAAGTCTATTGATGAAACCCACATTGTAGGTCCTGAACCATTCCTGGACCAGCTCTGGCTCAAGCAGCAAGACCAGGTAATCTCTATTATGCCTCACCAAAGGAGCTCGGGTGACAGATTGAGTTAATAAGCACAAGGTTGACAGTTCGAGTCCACCAGATAGACTGTCTCCTTCTTTAAAGATTTATAGTCTCAAAAACCCCAAGCAGCAGATCTACTCTATTCTATATAGGGTTTCCATGAGTTGTAATAGACTCCCTGGCAGTGGGCAGTGGGTGGCTAACCACCAAAAAACAAAGCCAAACCCACTGCCGTGAAGTTGATTCTAACTCCTATCAACACTAGGGTTTTCAAGGCTGTAAATCTTTTCCTAAGAAGACTACCACATCTTTCTCCTGAGGAGCAGCTGATGGGTTCCAACCACAGACCTTTGGGTTAGTAGTCAACTGCTTAAACACCAGCTCACAAAATTCCTGAAATGTTATCACCACTGTGTTTATCCCATCTAAAGTCAGATTTGGGGAACATTCCTATTTGTGCTCCTATAAAAGGTACCCTATTATACCACCAAGTCTTCTCTGTGACATAATGACTGGACATAACCCCAGTGTTTTGTATTAAATCTGAGACATTTCCAACTCTTAGTTTAACATTCTAGAAAAAATGGTAGATGAATATAATAAGGGAAGATTTACTGTCTAAAGGGAAAAATGGTTCTATTATGATCTGGGGTTTAGGGGTTATTTAGACTTCCAATTACTCTGCTAGTTCAGATTTGTCATACTTTCCCATTCCCAAACTATAGAAATTAATGAAGAAAGTTGTGTCGGAAGGTACCCGTAGTTAAATATCCAAAGAAGTGCATGACAGGTGAAGTCTCACCAGAGACATTAGGCTGACAGTAGCTGAATCTCTGGTAGACTGCTTACTCATTCAACAAATACTTCATGGGCCTCTGGAGTATGCAAATGATTTGTGCTCAACTGACAGGAGTATAATGGGTCTGTAGGGTAAGCATTGGACTACAAACCACAAGATTGGCAGTTGGAGCCCTCCAGCAGCTCCGTGGGTGAAAAATGAGGTTTTCTGCTCCTTTCAAAGATGTACAGACTTAGAAACCCTAGGTCACTATGAGTAGGAATTGACTTGACAGCATTTAACAACAAACTTATAGTCCTGGTGTGGCGCTGTGGGTTAATTCACCAGACAGCAAAGCAGTTTGAACTGCAAGGTCAGCGGTTCAAGCTCACCAGCTGCTCCTCAGAAACTCTATACAGGACTGATACAGGTCAGAACCAACTCGAGAGCATTTAACAACAACTTAAAAATCGGTGATTAGAGCCCACTCAGCTGCAACACAGAAGCCTGAGGATTCATTTCCATAAAGACTGTTATTGTTAAATGTTATCAAGTCAGTAAAGATTACAGCCAAGAAAATTATATAGAACAGTTCAACTCTGAAACACACGGGTTGCCATGAATAAGAATTGATTGATGGAAATGGGGTAGGTTTTTGGGGGGTGTTTCAGAGTACAGAACACCATACTGGGCATGAAAATTGAACTCTTTTGTTAGTAGTAAAATATTAAAACCTTTCATTGAGAAGCCAGAGAGATTAAAAAAAAAAAAGATTATAGTTAGATATAACTGGGTGAGTTATTAGGAATGAAATAAACAAGCTAATGTACCAGACTGTCAAGTACACATTGTGTGTGTAGTTATTTACAGTGCTTATATAAGTTTCATAAAGGCCACCACTAGTCTCAGTTTGTCTTACTGTGGTGGCTTGTGAGTTGCTGTGATTCTGAAAGCTATGTCATTGGTATTTTAAATACCAGCAGGGTCACCCAAGGTGGACAGGTTTCAAATGAGGTTCCAGACAAAGGCAGACTAGGAAGAAACAGTGACAAACTACTTCCAAATCTTTAGTCACTGAAAACCTTATGAATAGCAGAGAAACACTGTCAGATATAATGCCAGAAAATGAGGCCCTCAAGTTGGAAGGCACTCAAAATGCAACTGGGGAAGAGCTGCCCCCTCAAATAAGAGTTGACTGTGATAACGTAAATGGAGTTAAGCTCGTGGGAGAAATGTCCATGGGACTTTCATTTGCTGATGGGGCACAACTCAAAATGAAGAAAAACAGCTGTAAACATCCACTGAAAATCAGAACATGGAGTGTAAGAAGTATGAATCTGGGAGAATTGGAAGTTGTCAAAAATGAAATGTAATACATAAACATCAAAATCTTAGGCTGAAATGGACTGGTATTGGCCATTTTGAATCTCACAACCACATGATTTACTATGCTGTGAATGACAAATTGAAGAGGAATGGTGTTTCATTCATCGTCAAAAAGAACATATCCAGGTCTGTCATGAGATACAATGCTGGCTGTGATAGTGCCTACAAAGAAGCCCAGTTAATACCACTATTATTCAAATTTATGCACCAACCACTAAAGCCAGTCAGGATGAAATAAAAGAATTCTACCAACTTCTTCAATCTGAAATTGATCAAACATGCATTCAAGATGTATTGATCATTTCTGGTGATTGGAATGCAAAGGTTGGGAGCAAAAAGGAAGGTTCAGTACTTGGAAAATATGGCCTTGGTGATAGAAAT
>NW_006408525.1:13183787-13190847 GCF_000296735.1 Chrysochloris asiatica | reverse complement strand
TGAAGTTGTCAAGGACTTCATTCTTCTTGGATCAACTATCAACACTCACAGAAGCAGTAATCAAGAAATCAAACAACATATTGCAGTAGGCAAATCTGTTGCACAAGACCTTTTTAAAGTGTTGAAGAGCAAAGATGTCAGCTTGAGGACTACGGTATGCCTGACCCAAGCCATAGTATTTTCAGTAACCTCATATGTATGCTAAATCTGGACAGTGAATAAGGAAGACTGTAAAAGAATTGACGCATTTGAGTTATGGTGTTGGAGGAGAATATTGAAAGTACCATGGGCTGCCAGAAGAACCAATAGATTCATTTTGGAAGAAGTACAGCCAGAGTGCTCCTTGGAGGCCAAGATGGCCAAACTTTGTCTCTCATACTTCTGGCATAGTGTCAGGTGGGACCAGTCACTGGAGAAGGATATCATGTTTGGTAAGGTGGAGGGTCAGAGAAAAAGAGGAAGACCCCCAACGACATGGACTGGCCAAGTGTCAGCAATGATGGACTCAAGCATGGCAACAGTACTGAGGTTGGCCCATAATTGGGCAGTGTTTCATTCTGCTGTGCATAAGGTCGCTATGAGTCGGTACTGACTCAATGGTATCTAACAACAACAAATATTGAAGAGCAAGTTTAAGAGTCTGTTGTAACATCCATTCTGGTCTTTTCTTTCTTTCCTATCTTTTTAAGTTTTTATTATGAACTGAGTGATAGTTTATATGGGAGAACATCAGTTTTACACTTATCCTTTCGTATTTCCTTTCATTGCAATGATTACAATCCCTTCCATGCATCATCATTCAGCAGAATTTGCTTCTACTCCCTCTGTTTTTTTCTTTTGGATGTACACCAAAACCCTCGGGAATATACAACCATTCAAACAACTAAAGGGCATAACCTGGAAGCTTGCCCCACCCCACCCCCAGCCACCAGCAAATAGCCCCTCTCTGCTCCATGAGACTAGAGTCCACAGCCATTTCATCTCTCCATGTCATCATCTCTGCCTCCATCTCTTGCATTGCTGCTTCTCTGAAAAGGGTATCACACTCCACTCCTGCTATTCTCCCTTGATGGTCCCAGGGAAATTTGCTCCATTCCCCCATTTTTACTACAAAACCTTTATAGTTACAACAATCTCAATCAGTCAAAATAGTAATTACCCACTATTGAATCATATGAGTCTTCTTCCCATCTCCTTCCACCAGCCCCATCCAGACAGGATGAAAACCACTCAGTGAAGATTCTATCTTCCCCCGCACACTCTGAAACTAATTGCCTTCTTGAAAACGTATAAGCCAGTCACTTTGTGCCTTTATAAGCCCCCCTCCCCATATTAGGTAGCCAAATTAAGTTGCTCATCCCTATCAACCCTGTGTACAGAGGGGATGGGAATGATCCTTGCTGTGAAGATTCCTTCCCTCTTGGTTGGTATTTTAAGCTACGACATCCATAAGTATAGGTCAAGTTCATCAAATTGTAGTGATTTTACACTTGTTTTTTATTAAAAAATATATATTTTTTAATCTTCCTCTAGTTGAGTTCTGATAATCCAGCTATTGAAGCTAGGTCAAATGGGTACTATCTGCAAGTATAGGTGTTCTTGTACATCTCCCTTCACTTCATATCAGCTGGATGCTTCACTCTCAGCTCTAGCCCTCTGTGGCTATATCCTTGTCCATGGGCTCAGGAGTCCCTAGGTCTCACATTACTCCAGGTCAGCGGGAATCTATGTAATGTTGCTGCTGGACTCAGCCCCCATCTTCATTGCTGCTTTTTCACTCATCAGTAGACCAATGTAGTCGCCAGCAAGATTACAAACCTGCTCGTGTATTCCCTTTGACTTTCAGTCTTGGAAGGGGGTCTTTCCTAACTTTTTAATGGCCTGTTCCTTTATAATTTATGACATCCTTGATGTCATCTGACAATCTGTCTGGTCTTTGGTCACTAGTATTCAATGTATCAAATCTATTCTTGAAATAGTTTCTAAACTCAGATGGGATATGCAGAGGTCATTCTTTGGCTTTTGTGGGTTTGCTGTAATTTTCTCCAGCTTTCACTTAAAATTGCATAAGAATAATTGATCTGTTTCACAAGTCCCTGGCCTTGTTCTGACTGATGATATTGAGACAATGGTGTCTTTCCACAGATGTCTATTTATTTGATTGCTGTGTATTCTACCTGGCAAGTTCCAATTATATATTCACCATGTATGTTGTTGAAAATGTATTTGCAATGAATAAATTATTAATCTTGCAAAATTCTATCATGCAATCTATGGTGCTGTTTCTCTCACCAAGGTTACTGATTTCCAACTACTGATTCTTCCTCATTGTTTCCAACTTTTGTATTCCAATCACTAGTAATTATCAGTACATCTTGAGTGCATGTTTCGTCAGTTACAAACTGCAGAAGTTGATTAAAATATTCAATTTAATTTCAACATTAGTGTTTGGTGTATAAATTTGCATAATTGTCATATAAATTGGTTCCTTATAGGTATTGAGGTATTATTCTATCACTGAGTGTTGTACTTCAGGATTTATCTTGACATGTTTTTTGTTTTGTTGTTGTTGTTGTTGTTGTTTTTACAGTGGATGCAAGACTATTCCTCTTTAATTTGTTGTTCCTGGCAGAATAGACCATATGTTTATTTGGTTCAAAATGGCCAGTGCATGTCCATTTCAGCTAACTAATGCCTAGAATATTAGTCTTTATGCTTTCCATTTCATTTCTGATGACTTCTAATTTTCCCAGATTTGCACACTTCACAAAATTCTGATGTTTGCAGCTGTTTATTCCTATTATGAGGGTGCCACAGCAGCAAATGAAGGTCCCAAAAGCTTTGTTCCATCCTTAGTCATTAAGGTCAACTCTACTTCGAGGAGGTAGCACTTCCCCCATATTATTTTAAGTGTTTTCACATCTGAGAGGTTTATCTCCCAATACTATATCAAACAATGTCCTGCTGCTATTCTGAAGGTTTTTTTGTTTTTTTTTTCCTGGCCAGCTTCTTCAATAAATAGCCAGATCCATCTTCCCCATCTGTTTTAGTCTGCAGGTTCTGCCGAAACCTGTCCACTATGGATGACCATGCTAAGATTTCAAATACTGGTGCCATAGCTTCCAGCATCACAGCACCATGTAAGCCACCACAGTACAATAAACTGACAGATGGTTTAGAGCAAACTTGTAAGTAATTTCCCACATCTTTAATATTAATACTTTACCTACATATATATAACTTTCCAGAGAAAACATGGCTAAGTTGTCTTCTTAGAACTCACTATTGGCTCTCAAGATAACTGCTACTCTGTTTCCTTCACCGCCTCATCTTTAAATGATAACAAGCTCCTTGCATCTCCATTGGCTTCAGGCTGAAGGAGTCCACCAACCTAAGGAACGACACAGAGACAGAAGGTGGTTGGTTGGTACAGAATAGTGCCTATTCCTACAAGGAGATTTTTTTTTTTTTCCTTCAATGTGAATCTTCTTTTAATCCTCTTACCTTTTGAAACCCAGACAGGTCATAAAATCTAATTAGATTTAAATACTTCAAACTATCCATTAATTCCCAAAGCAAATCAACACCTTCTCACAAACCTGTGTCTATTCATGTTTAATTTAGGTTTGTTTTGAAAGAAGCAAGACTATGTTTTCCACCAGATACATACCTTGTAAAAGAAATTTCAATAGAACATGAACAGTTTTGATTCAAAAATCAAAAGGTGATTTTTTTCAGAAACTTTAAAGATTGTATCTTTGAGAAACTTTTAACTAATCACTTTCCAAATGATCTAGCTAATCCTTAGCTCTTCTTCTGGGAGGTCACCCTGAATCCTTTTCCTGGAGTCAGATGCCCTGGAGACAGAGCTCCACCACAGCAATCATGCTTGTCTCAATGGCAACCAAAAATATTTTTGTTTCCAGAATTTTCTTATACCCTTTTCTCTTTCTGAATATCCTTGCAAATTGGCTTCTGATTTTCAATTTGTTCTGTATCTAACAAATCCTTCAATGTTAATTTTTTCCCAATTAGCTAGAATTGTTATTGTTGTTAAGTGCCATCGAGTCAATGCTGATGCATAGCGACTCTGTATAGGGTTTCCAAGGAGCAGCTGGTGAGCTTGAACCACCGACCTTGCAATTACCTTATCTAATTAGATAAGACATTATTCTCTGGTTAAAAACCCTTCCTATCTTGGCTTTCAGACACTTGGATCTTCAAAGAGCTACTAGCTCCCTAACAGAACTATATATATAAACAATACGGGCCCTTGAGAATCCCAGAAAGCTGCTGTTATTCTTGTTACGGTTTCAGTATTCAATTTTCCAGCTGATGGCTGACTTTTGAACTTTTCTTGGTTGGTGACAGAGGATGTTTCCATTCCATACTCTGCAATTTACTTTCAGGCTTGTAGTGAAGAATCCATGTCTTGTCACCAGTAACAATGTATTAAGAAACTTTTACCTTCCTTTAAGTATTGGTCCACATTAGTTTGTAGATGTCCAAACGCTTCTGTAAGTTATTTCAGTACATATCTCACACAAACTTTACGAAACTCAAGTCTGTCATTGATTATTTGATAGGCAGAATCATGGCTGATTTGCAGATGATTTGCAACATAATGCACTGTCACTTGTCTACGGGACAGAATCCTTTCACATATATTCTGAATGCTGTCCTCAGTCGTAGATGTGGAGCGGCATTTTAATATAAGAGAGTGTGGATCATTTTTGACTCACCCTCTTGTGTGTGTGTGTGTGTGTGTGTGTGTGTGTAGACATAATTTGGAAGAAATTTAGCACCAACACCTTTTATGCACAAAGCACAAACACAGGTACTAGAGAGGACAAAGTAAAGGATACTTTTCCTAAAAAGTGAATGGCACTTTTAGTGTTCTTAAATTTCTCACATCCTAGCAAAAGAAAAAGAAAAACACATGTAAGAAAGCATTACACAGTGTAACAGATCTTAGATTTAATTGAGTAAAGGGCTCTTGGAGCACACAGACAGATGTAATTAATTAATTATTCCTGAGGCATTTAAAGTTAGCTTTGCTAGATCTTAAAGGATTAATAGAGTTTCACCAAGCACAGGTTGGATGATGAGCACAAGACACAAAGGCAGAAAAGCACACAAAGCAATCAGGTGAAAGGGACTTACAGAAAAGAGACTTCCTTCCTCTTGGGAAATGACCAGAGAAATGGATAGTAGTGTAAGGCTGGAGCCAGATTATGAAGGTCCTTGAATGCCTTGTTAGATGGTATTTCATTCTGAAAGCAAGTAGACATTTTGAAAATATTTAAAATATGTAGACCTTCATTTTAAAACTATAATTCAGCTTACAATAAGATAATCATCTATTAGAATAAGGAGAACATGGAGCAGAAAATTTAATTAGGAGGCAGTTGCAGAGGTGCTGATCATGATTATCGAGGCTCACATTATGATAATTGTAGTGTGAGGGGAAGAGAGAGAAGCTTAAGGGAAAGGTAGGACCTATTGGGTTTAATGATAAACTGATGATGGGGAACTGGAGATAAAGAAGAAGCAAAATGTTTTGGGGCATTTTAGTTGGTTGATGGAATACGATATTGCCACTAGTTGGCAAGAGTCCTGGTGTGGAGCTGTGGGTTAATGCACTAGACTGCAAAGTCGGTTTGAACTGCAAAGTCATTGGTTCTAGCTTACTAAGTTGCTCCTCCGAAACACTATACAGGGTCACTATGGGTAGAACCAATTCAACAGCACATAACAACAACTGTGAAAATAAGAGGAGAGTCTTATGTAGGTAAAAAGAAGTACTTGGGAGACACTCAAGTGGAAATGCAGTGGAGAAAGCTCAGGAAGGAGGCTTGGGTATAGATTTGCAGGTTTGAGAGCCTTAGTTGGAGGCAAGAAAGTGGATTAGGTCACCACCAAAGAGAAGCATGCAGAATGAAAAGAGAGCCAAAAGACTCTTGAGGAGCATTACATCAAAGAGACATAATCAGAGAATTCAGAGACCCAAGGTACGAGAAGGGAGAAGTTTGCAAGAAGCAGGGGCGGCCAAAGGCAGCAGGATTTTCCAAGAGGCTGCTGCTGATTATCAGAACACTAGGAATTCTGAAAGAACAATGTCAAGGTCTGAGGAGATCAAGCTAAATGTCCAGGAACTGAACTGAGAAGAACACAGGATGCAAGGGCAGCAACTCTACGGTGTGGAAGTGACTCAAAGACAACAGTGGACTATGAGGATGGCTCGGTTTTGAAGAATTGAAGTGCCATAGATAACTTAAGTCCTCCTGGTGTGGCGCTGTGGGATAATGTGTCAGACAGACTGCAAAGTCATTTGAACTGCAAGCTCACTAGTCACTCCTTGGAAACCCTTTAAAAGATCTCTATGGGTCAGAGTCGACTCAATGGCACTTAACAAGGCCTGTATATTGTCATCTGAGGTTTAGAAACATAGAGACCTTGTCTTTCTTGTGACTTGAACCCCTTAAGCTACTGCTACAGAGTAGGGTGGTACTAAACCCTGCCATGTGTACTGTTGCTTAAGACCCTTTTTACTGATGAAGCACAATTTATCTTTCCTTACCAGGGATTTTTGCAACCTATAGAAAAACTTATAAAGAACATGGTGTCAGGGGAAAACAGAATGTTTAGCTTTGGATGACTTAATTGAATAAAGAGCCATTTAGGGGATACTGGTGGGAGAGAGAAGTACTCAACAGGTTAGCCACAAACCCCAGTATCTAGAGTGGAAGAAAAACCAATTAAGACTGGAAGATGGATTAGGGAGGAGGAGGAGAAACCGAAGAGTGGGTATATGAGAAACCAAAGAAAGACAGTGTTTCCCGAAGGAAGGTGTCAAGTTATGCTAGAGGAAATGACAGGAAGCTTCTTTATGTGGGATGGATGAGTGTCACTGGGACTTAGAACATTTTCAGTTGAATAGGCAGAAACCATACTTGGGAAGTGAATAGAAGATACTGTTCGCATGAAATAATTTATCTTGTATTTATAATGAACTTAAGGTACATATATAATGTACCTCCATGTGTGTATGTGTGTGTGT
>NW_006408525.1:13182284-13183587 GCF_000296735.1 Chrysochloris asiatica | reverse complement strand
TCGCAGCCCAATTCGTAACCACTACGCTACCAGAGCTCCATATATATATATATAATACTTTCATGGGAAGTATATTTAATATAAATTAAATCCCACACTAAGAACATTGCATAAATGTACATAAATCATACATTATATGAGGAATCTTGAAACATTTGTGGGAAAATTACATTACCTTTTAATTCCACTATTTCCCCAAATTTTTAAGCCCCCTTATATCTATGAAGTTTCAAAAAAAAATTTATAAGGTGAATTAATCACTTTTAAATTAGTACTTTTATTTTAAAAAATAACTGTGAATTTGGAAACTGACTTAACATCCCAAGATAGATTGACCCCTACATAGGAAATGGCGGGTAAGCTGATTATCTGTGAAAGGGATCATGTGCTCGAGTTTCTACAATGCTTTTTGATATATGGCTGTATTCATGATTTTCTTTCTCCTCTCATCTCCCAGTGGAATGGAGCATGTTGAAAGACTTTTCTCCTTTGGCTGGAGAAATCATCATGGAGAATCTGCAGACCCTGAGATGCACAATCACAGGGCTTACAATGGTAAATGCCTCCTCCTCTTATGAGACATCCTCGCCCTGTCCCTGAGGTTTGTGTTGGGATTTGGATAACAAATGTCTATTCTGGAAGCAACAGGCAACGCCCAGTCCTCTGGCAACAACTGCCACTCGTTAAGCGTGATATGTCTGGTATCCATAATCTGAATTTCACAAAGGAGTAAGCAGACAGCATGAACCATTTTGTAAACTGTCATGTTCTGAGGAGATCAGAAAAAACAGGCCTCATGCAAGCTTTGAAAGCTGCTGCTTTCTGGACCACAGTCTAATCTTCTAGGGGATCAAAAGGCTCTGGGAGATCCAATTTTGACTCCCTGTCTGATGGTGAAAATAACAGCCTCATCTAACCCTCACCCCCACAACCTCGGTTGAGATCAGTCATCAATTGGAGTCACACAATTTCCTGAGAGAAATCCTTTACCCTTGATTTAAAAAATAAAAAAAAAATCCGCCTAAATAAGTTCTCACAAAGAAGAAACTATATATGGTAAAGAGACATTTCTCAGTAACCTGAACCAATTTAAACTATAAATGAAAAACTGGAACAAACTGTGCTCATTTATTTAACCTATCTAAACTCAAATATTAATTATTTATGGAGCTATAACCCATACCCAAAACACAAAAATAAAAACAGCAAATTAGTTCAAACTGAATAGACCCCGTATTTTCTCAACCAATTTAAATGCAACAAACTAGATCAAATATATATATACAAAATATTTTTAATTATA
>NW_006408525.1:13128707-13182125 GCF_000296735.1 Chrysochloris asiatica | reverse complement strand
ATATATAAAATATACATATGTAATGTTGTTGTTAAGTACCATGGAGTCGATTCCAACTCATGGTGACCCTTCACAAGGTTTCCGAGGCTGCAAATCTTTACGAGAGCAGAAAGCCTCATCCTCCTGCAGAAAATCTGGTAGTTTCGAACTGCCGACCTTGGAGTTAGCAGCCCGATTTGTAACCACTATGCTACCAGAGCGCCTTATATATATAATACCTTGATATATATGTATATAGCTATATAAATATCTAAACATATATATACTTTTATATATATATATAATATTTCATATATTAGTACATTTGCATGGGGGTGATAAAGAATTTTGGTGATGGTGGTTTTTTTCTAAAAGACGAATCAATTTAAACAGTATTTGTAAATTGTAATCCTGAAACCAAGCATTTAGAAACTTCTTTAGGCTATATCTCTTCCACTTGGAACAAGCTTATTTGAATAGAATTCTTGGTGGTTGGGTCACTACCACGGAATTCTGAATTTTAGTCCTCATCACACATCCCCCCCCCGCCCCAGAGGATAAAACAGTGGATTACCAGAGCAAACAAACTCCTGAGTGGGTGGCCCCCAGAGATGGTATCAGCAGAAATCCTGATTCCCTATCTTATGGCTCACAAGATGGAACAGATCCAGATGAAACCCTTGGGAATTTCCATTGCTTAACAGAAAAAGAGATATGGGGATATAAATGGAAGAGTCTCATAGAGAGGTCCTCTAGTATCTGAACTAATTTTTATAAAGATTCCGTTTCCCCACGTAACTGTCCAATGAGAATAATGCAGACACTACCCTGATAACATAAATGCCTGAAGTAGATTTACACATTTACAGTAACCTTGATATACATAGAAATAGATTTTTAATATTTTTTAAAACCTTCGTAATATAGTGAGGGCAATATGATTCAATTCCTAGCAAAGGCTCTACAAAGATGTTTTTGTTTTTTTAAACTTCAGACACCATTTTACCATTTTGCCAAATAGTTTATTATCAAATACCCCTTTGCAGTCACTAAAAAAAACTACTCAAAGAAAAACTATAAAGCCATGCAACAGTTGAAAAGATTATCAGCAAGCAAAATAACTCATTAATCCTTAATGTCACAAAAAGGGAAAACATTAAAGAATGTAATTTTTTAGATAATAGCTTCAAAATTAAAGTAAAACCTAAGAGCTGTTTTGTTTGTTTTTAAGTTTGAACACAAAGTAAACAGTTTTGTTTCTGTTATTGTTGGGTGCTGCTGAGTAGACTCCAACTCATAGTGACCCCATGCCCAACAGAACAAAAGACAAGCTGGTCTGTCTCCATCTTCACAGTTGTTACTGTGTTTGAACTCATTGTTGCAGCCATTGTCAATCCATCTCATTGAGGGTCTTCCTCTTTTTCACTGACCCGCTTCTTTACCAAGCGATGATGTCCTTCTCTAGGGACTCTTGTTCTTCTCGAGTCACTTCACATAGCATGTTCAAAGTAACTGAGATGAAGTCTTGCCATCCTCCTTTCTATATTCTGGTTGTACTTCTTTCAAGACAGATTTGTTCATGCTTCAGACAGTCCTTGGTATATTCAATATTCTTCACCAACACCATAATTCAAATGCATCAATACTTCTAAGGTCTCCTTATTCATTGTCCAGCTTTCATGTGCATATGAGGCAACTGAAACTACCATGGCTTGAGTAAGGTGCACTTTAGTCCTCAAAGTGACATTTTTTATTTTTACCACTTTGAAGAAGTCTTTGCAGTAGATTTGCCCACTGCAGTTAGTCATTTTACTTCTTGACTGCTGCTTCCATGGTGTTGACTGTGAATCCAAATAAAATGAAACCCTTGACAACATCAGTCTTTTCTTGGTTTACCATGATGTTGTGAGGATTTTTCTTTTAGGTTGAGGTGTAATCATATTGAAAGGTACAGTCTTTTTGTTGTTGTTGTTAAGTTTTTATTGTGAACTGAGTGATAGTTTACATGGGAGAACATCAGCTTTACACCATCATTTCATTGCAATGATTACAATTTCTGTGCATGATCATTCAACAGTATTTGCTTCTATTCCCTGTTTTGTTTTTTTATTTGGGGTCGAGGGGAGGATGTACACAGAAACACTCAGGAATATATAATAAACAACCAAAGGGCACATTCTGCAAGCTGGCCTCATGCCCACCAGTACCTAGTCCCTCTCTGTCCCTGAGTCCACAGTCCACAGCTGCTCCCTCTCTCCATGTCCTCATCTCTGGTGTCGCTGCTTCTCTGGATAGGGTCCCACACTCTGCTTGTGCTCTTCTCTCTTGATGGTCCTAAGATTCTCTGTTTTTGTATTGTAAGATTAACTACTCCCCCATTTTTGTTACAAAACTTCTACTTTTACAGTTGTGACAGTCACAATTAGTCATGATAACAATTACTTATTATTGAATCATAATAACTTTATCCCCATCTCTTTTCACCAGACCCATCTAGACAAGATGAAAACTATTCACTAGGGACTCTACCTTTCCCTGCACACTTAAACTCCCTCTGGAAAACTTGTAAGCCAGTCACTTCGTGCCTTTATCGCCCCCTCATTTTAGGTAGCCAATGCTTAAGTTGCCTGTCCCTATCTACCCTGTATACAGAGGGGATAGGATTGATACTTGAGGTGAAGACTCCTTCCCTCTCAGTTGGTATTTTGAGCTACTATATAAGTATAGGTCAAGTTCATCAAATTGTAGCAATTTACACTTATTTCCTTTATCAAAAATTGTTGATGTTTTTATCTTCCCTTAGTTGAGTTCTGATTATCAAGCCATTGAGGCTAGGTCAAATGGGTACTAACTGCAAGTTTGGGCATTCTTGTGACTCTCCCCTCACTTCATATCAGCTGGATGCTTCACTCTCAGCTCTAGGCCTCCATGGCTATGTCCTTGTGAAAGGTATAAACTTTGATCTTCACTAGTAAGTGCTTTCAGCAAGCAATGTTGTGTTATCAGCACAATGCAGGTTGTGAGTGAGTTTTCCTTCAATCCTAATATCCTGTTCTTCTTCATACAGTCCAGCTTCTCAGATTAATTGCTCAGCATACAGATTGAATAAATATGATAAAACTATAAAATGGTATTTATTGCTGTGTTATTTACTATGCACAAATGTCAGACACAATGTAAATGTCCATCAATTAAGGACTGGTTAAATAAATGATGGCATTGGCCCACAGTAAAATATATACAGTCATTTAAAAAATGAGGCAGATCTTTAATGTACAAATTTGAAAAGACATTAAGTATTATTTATTTTATAAAATAAGTTAATCTACTAAAAAAAATAATGGTGCTAGCTTCCAAAGAGGGAAAAAATGGTGAGAGTGGGGATTGCTATCTTTGGTAAACAAACCTTGTAAACCATGTGACTTTTAAAGATTGCTGGAATCTTGTAAATTGTGTGACTTTAAAAGATTATTGAAAGATTTTTCATACAAGAAAGGTAATTTTCATATTCCAATTTTGAAAAAAAAAGAAAGCATAGATAAACTAAGAATGAATTCCAAATTTGGTTGTGATAATAGATAAAACATAATAGCCAAGTTAAGTCAAAAAGTAAACTCTGGGCAGCAGAGTTCCAAATGGATGGGCAAGGTAATCAGACACAGAGATCTGCATCTAGGGAAAAATGGGTTGATATGATGCCTGATACATCCTTCTTTTTATTTCAATACTTTGCAGGGCCAACAGTATTTTGTTCAAGTCTCGGCTTATAACATGAAAGGATGGGGACCTGCTCAGACCACAACACCGGCATGTGCCTCTCCTTCTAGTAGGTGGTGGCTGTGTACTCTCTCCAACTGACAACAGGCTCCAAATCCTCAGGGCACCATTGCCATACCCCTCCCCACTGCTTGGGGCCAACAAGACTCCCTCAGAGCAGCACAATGAATGAGGTTTTTTATGGAGGTCACTCACTAGAATGGAAGGAGAGGGAATTTGGAATCACTATGACCAAATTTGATATTCATTGTACATTTCATTAGTTTAAACTCTTGAGCTTCAATTCAACATCTGTAGTTGGGTCAAATCATAGCCTCTTGCAGGACTACCATGAGGATGTGGGAGGTGGCACACTGCACTTAGCTGACCCAGAGGCTTATGGTCCATGGAATCTCTCATCTTCTCTTCCTCACCACCAGAGGATACATCCACATTGATATAAGAGAATGAAATCCATCAAATTTTATTTATCCAACATTCTGTAGAAAGAAAACCTATTTTAGTAACAAGCATTTTCCTACAGTTATAATCTAGAACAATTGTAGTTCTGACTTCAACATTCTGCAAAATCTAATTATTTGAAAATTAATAATTTATGCCTAGTATGTTTTATTGTGTTGTTAAGTGCCTTTGAGTCCATTTCGATGCATAGCAACACTATATAGTGTTTCCAAGGAGCGACTGGTGAGCTTGAACAGTCAACCTTGTGGTTCAAACCAAGGTTGAAGTCCAGCGCATTAACCCACAGCGCCACACCAGGACTCCATTCTAGAATGTTTAGTAACTCTCTATTAATCAGAAAATGTAATTAAACCTAAACAAACATCTCTAGACATACCATAGGATAGAGTTTTTTATATAATGAGACTATAGCTCTGAATTTTATTTTCATTTAAAAAAAGAAAAACTTCACTAATGTGATAGTTAAAAATAGTATTAGATGTGTTCTTGTGAGAATACAAATGGCTACATCCTCTATAGAAAGCAATACGGCATTATACACCAACTGCTTTCAGAAAATCCATTTCCTTTTACCTGATAATTACACATCTAGGAATCTAACCTAAAGAAACAGAGATGCTGGAAACAGCAGTGTATTGATAATAGTAAAATATTGTGTGTGATATGGAGAACGAATATCCAATATTAATTTAATGGTTAAATAAAGAATGTTGTTGTTGCTGTTAAGTGCCATCACATCGGTTTAAACTCATAATGACCCTGGTATAGTGTTTCCAAGGAGCAGCTAGTGAATTTGAACCACTGACCTTAAAATTAGCAGTCTAGTACATATCTTACAGTGGTACACCAGGGCTCCAAAGAAAGTATACTGTTGTCAAGTGCCGCTGAGTTGGTTCTGACCCATAGCAACCCTGTGTGGTGTTTCCAAGGAGCAGTTGGTGAGCTTGATCCACCAATCTTGTGGCTCAAACCAACTTTACAGTCCAGCGCATTAACCCACAGCGCTATACCAGAACTCCAAAATAAAATATAGTGTATAATATATATATATATATATCATGTCCATCATACTGAGCAAAATGCAAACACTTAAAAATATATACATTGTGAATTTGATTTCAATGAAATGTGTCTCTATACAACCATCAAGATTTAACAGTGAAAATTTGGGTTATGGAATTGAGTTCCTTTAGTCTTCTTTTTTTATGCGTTTATGTACTTCCCATGTTTTATGACAACCCTTGCCTAGGACCAGTCAGCACCTCACTTAATCCTCACAAGAACCACAACAAAACTATGAGATTGTTTTTATGATTAGACCTATTTTACTAATGAGGGAACTTTTAACACAGAGGCATATAGGAGTCTAAGATCACACATTTAGGAAGTGCCTTGAGCCAGATCCAAGTCCCATGGTCCTTGTTCTTAATGACAACACTGTAGTCCTCCTCTATTAATCAGGAAATTGGCTTTCAGAGAGATTTTGCCTTGTTCAATGTATGTGGCCGAGCCAGTATTGAGCCTGGATTGGTCAAGCTCTTAGCATGTCTCTCTCCTACACTGAGATTATTATTGTCCCTGGTAGATTATTGATGTAGGATGAGCACTGGACTGCTAACCAATAGTTGGCAATTCAACCCAACCACCTGCTCTGCAGGACAAAGATGATGCTGTCTACTCCTGGAAACCTTATATAAGGTCACCAAGAATTGGAATCAACTCAGTGGTAATAGTTTTGGGATTTTTTTTTAGGCAGACAAGTAGATGAAGAGTCAGCCAGCCAAGACTCTGGAAGCCACAACCAAGTCCTACACAGCCTTGGAATCTGGACCACATTGCCAGAGATCTCTAAAGTCCCTGATTCTCCCAGCATTTGATGAATTAATGGCTCTATTCTTATTGGTCAGAAATACAAACTAGGAATATTACAAGATTAAGATAAGAAAACATCCCATTCCAGGAAAGAAAATTAAAAAGTATGTCTTATGGAGGTTGAGGGGACAGAGAGTACAGAAAAAAACAAAAAACCAAAACTAAACTCAGTTGATTGACAAGTAGGGTCATTCAATCCAAATGAAGACCCATGCCAATTCTATCTGCATATTGATGCACTGACTTAGAGAAGTCAGAGGTTCAAATTTCATAAACTGAAACTTTTGTTGAGCCACTCTCTGTTGCAAAGAGCCAAATGGAAGAGCTCTTTCCAAAATGACAGCAGTACTTGTTCAGTACAGGGAGGAGTAACTTATTAGTTGGTAATTAATATAGTAACTGGCAATACTTTCTAGAATGGCATGTTTGATTAGCAGAGGTACCTGTAAACTGTAATGTGGTTACAGTTGCTTTAGACATGCCCTGTCACTTGGAAAGAATGATATAAAAACACTCCAATTCTAGTTCTAAACAGAGTATGACATTGTGATGTAACATATATCAGTATTCAGATATTTACTAGAGGACAATGTAGTCTAACATGACAGAGTAATTGGAAATTTGGTAATATGTTCCAGTAGGCTATAAAACTTTTTTTTTATATATATATATTTTCACAAAAAGCCTTAATGTGTTTTTATAGACTTATGTTATATGGTATGCTACATAAGAGAAAAGGACCCAGACAGGCTTGTCTGAATTACGATCAGGAAAGCCCTGATATGGCCAGTGAATGTAAGCTCTGCATTGTGTTGCAACTGAAGTGTCTCATTACCAGAACAGTGAACTGTATTATGTGGCACAATCTGCTCTTTTCCTACCACACGAAGTTTATTCCTGTCAGAGTCCTGATTTCTTAATATATTTTCAATTTTCTCCCTCATCCCTAAAGTCTCCTATTTTATGTAGTCGTCAGAGCCTTCCAAACATCTATGAGAAAAACTCATTCTTTCCACAAACCTTGGCATCATGTCCATTGCTCACTCGGGCTGCAATTTTCTACTGTATCATAAAGTCATCAGATCAGGCTGGCCTCTGATGTAATGGAGCGCAGCTGAAAGAGCCAGCTCCATTTCGTCTCCCCCCTCGTGGGGATGGCAACATTAGCACTCATTAGGATGTATTAGCATGTTCAAGGTCTTGTAGTAATGCACCCACCAGGAGTCTTCCTCAAGCAAACCATCACTCATATTATCATGTGTACTTCAGATGCATTCATTCAACTAAAGGAACAAACTCATAATGGCCACTGGGCCGCCATAAAGGCAACTGTCATCCTTATTGCATCTGCATGCCATGGGCACTACAACTAGTGTAAGGGCCACTGTTTCCTCAAACTTCCACATTTCCCAGTAAAAGCCTTCCCTTATCCCCCCTCCTATGTGAACACCCTCATACGTCTATTCAGGATGCTTCACCAACATTTATTGAGTATTTCCTATGGGCCACAAATGGTGTTTTGCTTACATTATTTCTTGCAAGCCCTGAATAACCTAAAAGGAGATTCAAAAACTCATTTTACAAAGAGGAAAATGGAAGGAAAGAGAAATTAAGTCACGGTCCCTGCCCACATAGAACTTAGAGTGTACACAAGGCACCTATGCCAACTCCCTGTCTCCAGAGTTGACCACAACTAAACCACAGCACACAAACTCCAACCAAGCTTCCGACCCTCCTCCTAAAAAGAAAAGAAAAAAACAAACCCACACACCCATGGTATAATGTAATGAGTACTGACTTGGACAGTTATGAGACTACATTATAGTCATAGCTATGCCACTGACCAGCTAACACAGCACAAGAATGGACAAGTTCTTTCTAGACCTCGGTCTTTGGAAAGAAGGCAGGCAAATAGAGAAGGAAGGGAAGGAAGAAGTATTACCAATCTCCCAGGCCTCTTCTTCATGGGTACTTATCAGATAGAGAAGAAGTACCGTGAGCTAACTCTCCATCAGTAACTGGTTCTGGTTAATGTATTATGTACAGAATGCCTGCAGTGTACCCAGAACTGTGCCCAAGATCTAATATATAAATATATATATTCTCTCATTTAATCCTCAGGAAAACCTGCAAAGTAGATACTATCCTCATTTTTCAAATTATGGAGTGGCAGTTCTGTCAATGTCAGTAACTTGCCCAGAAATACTGGACTAGGAACCGGAAGAGGCAAGATTTACTCCCAAGTTTATCTGATTCCACAACCTGTGTTCCTCCTAACTCCCCATACTACTCAATCTTGGATGGACCAATGTGAAGTGCTTTGATCTAACTTTCACTTTAAGCCCTGGTATCTGCTTATGTTTCTGAACAAGGGGAACCACGTATTTTTAAATGAATCTGGAAGAAGGGAATTTGAAACTTAGTTAACTAGTATTTAAGCCCAGGATACTTGTGAACGAACTGGTTTTTCTTGGGGGAAATGACTAACATTTTTTGAGTAAGAATTTCAACCATTAAGTCCAACTTAATGCTTTAAGTTGTATGTTTTAAAGAACTCAAAGTAAAACTCTGGGAAAGAAAATTGGGGGAAGAAAAGATGGACTATGAAATAACTGACCTGCTTGAAAAAAAAATAAAAAACCAAGCATTGGAGACAGCAGAATTATAATCGTGACGTTAGTGCCCCACGGGTTATTACTCTTGATATCATTATAGCCAAATGGAATGAAAATAGAAGGGAGAGAAAAATCTCAGTGGGTATTGCAATTTAAATTTGCCATGTAAGCTAATACTGTATATTTAGAGACTGAGCAGACAGGGTGGTTGGTGGCTCAGAGTATGTGCAGGGCTTGCTGTGCCAGCTAACCAAAGCAGACATTCATTAGAGCAAAATGTAGATTTCCATTTCTTGGCATCTGACATGGGCTCTTTCCTTGGAAAGAAATGTCAATTTGGCCAAAAGTGTGAAACCTACAATAAAAGCATTGGGACTGTGGATTTCATCTAGTCTGCACATTCCCACCCCTTCCTTTCCTACTGTGGAAACCCAGTTGAGAATTGG
This sequence comes from Chrysochloris asiatica, assembly GCF_000296735.1. Lineage (NCBI taxonomy): Eukaryota > Metazoa > Chordata > Mammalia > Afrosoricida > Chrysochloridae > Chrysochloris > Chrysochloris asiatica. The sequence goes on along the minus strand of NW_006408525.1, from coordinate 13,172,974 downwards.
GGTGCCGAATCAGCCGGGAGTGAGAGAACTGAGTAGGACTTGGGATGATGAAAAGGGGGATGGGTAGGAGACTGAAGGAGGGCAACATGAACTCCAAAATTTTGTCTTTTCTTTTGGCTTCCATGACCATTTTCTCTTGCTCTAAAACTGTCCAACACGAGAACCAACCACAATTACTGTTTTGCACAGGGCTCTGAACAATGGTAGTTTCCAAATAGTTGGAGCTGCCTGCTAGCTCTGCAAGCACTGGGTGCTGGGACGGTGGGTCGTGTACGTAAAGCACTGGCATCTGACGCCAGCCATGGAAGAGGCCTCCCCTGCTTTAAAATTTCCCTCTGTTTGTTTCTTTTGTTCAATAGACTGGAAAGACTATGACGACAGAGAGCCCAGACACAAGGGACAGAGTGAAGTTTTGGAAGGTCTGCTACAGCAGGTCCGAGCCCTTCATCAGCACTACAGTTGCAGGGGTAAGGATAAAAATCTGCACTGGGCCATCAGCTGAAGTCTCAGTGGCGCCGGTAATTTTAGCAGTTTCCTAACTGGGTCATACCTTCTCATTCATCAGGGAATGAGAGATATTAATATTTGTACATCTGGAATCACTTTGCAGCACTATCTTGCTTTAACCCTTAAGAAGAGCCTTCCCTCTCCTTCCTCCCTTGTTCTGTTCCTCTCTCACCCTCTCTCCCTAGAAACAGTTTGAAAAAAAGGACAGGAAAAACAACAGCTGCCATTGGTTCCCTTTCTCTTGAACTGTTTCTTCAGAGGTGATGGGTCTTTGGGATATTTACCCTCACATGTTTCACTTCCAAGGGAAATGTCCTGACCATCCCTGAGAGAACTCAACCAGTGAGTCCATCTAATAACAATAACATCAAATAATAATCTACTATATTTACAATTTCACATCCACTGTCTCTTTTGTGTGCTCATTTAGGCAATTACTACTGAGACTAAGTGACTTACCCACGATTACGGTGCCAGGAAAAGACAGAATCAGGACTTGAACTTGGTTTTTATGGCTCCAAGTCTAATCTTTTTGCTATATTCCAAGTTCAGACATTTATCTCCCAGCCTGATCTCAAGACTGGGCACTGAAGTTTAATCTTACCCCAAATTTTGATCTTCCCTGTAGCATTGCTGAGTATACCATCTCTAGACTAGACCCTAACCAAGTACACCCAGAGAACCTAAGAAGCTTTGAAAAGCTCCTCTTGTATCTGGGCTTTTCAGATGGGACTAGGTCAGGTTTCTAATCTGTGCAATGACTCGTGAAAAAGGTACTTAGCTTTATTCGGAGCATTAAAGCCTCCATAAACTTTTCATTTTCCTTGTTCCTTCACCCATCTGATCACCAACTGCATTGCTGTCTAGATTCTGGGCACTGCTAGACAAGCTGGGCAAGAAATCCATGGCTGAAATGAAGAGATACTAGCTGAATTTGGGTAGGCACAAAGAGTTGTTCCCAAATACTGTACAGCTACGAGAGCAGAACCCTTAAGAAATCTTGGCTAGAAATGAGGCCAAATGTAAGAAAAACAAAGTTCTTCAAATGAATGGTTCACTGGGAGATGTAAATATATGTACAAGAAGCTTGAAAAGGAAAGTCAAGTATGATTTTCCCGCCCAGATCTCTATGAAGACTTAACCTACACCAGGACCTTTAATGCCTCATATCAACCAAAGTAGGCCCAGGACTCATTTAATTAGGCCAGGCATTACATAGAATCCATCTATTCTCCTGCCTCCTGTTGCCTGCCTCTCTATCACTTCCCTGGCCATTGATTTCTACATGAAAGGCAAAAGTAATAAACTGGACCAAGGCAGATGATTCTTTGCAACTCATAGGTGTATGGTCTTTATCAAAGGAAGAAAAGTTAAGGCTGTTTATGAGAATGAAGATTTTGTTTCTATATTAGCTAAGGATTTCAATATTATCTGGTAACCAAGAAATGATTGTATAGATGACCCAGTTTGTTTGTTTTTTCCTGTACTTTCCATTCCATTTTTCTTATGCACAAGTAGTGCCCAGCTTATGACAAAGTTACTTTCTGAAGAATTCATAAGTCACTTCTGATATTTGTTGAATACCTTATTTTTTTAGTTTGAATTATTAATGTTTTTTATTATCAGTATCTCTAAAACTCCAATCTTTGTCTCTGGGAAACATTACATAAGCTTATAGATATAGTTTAATATATATATATATATATATACATCAATTCATAAAAATGATGAAGTTGGACAATGTTGACATCATGTCAGTTGTGGTAAAAACTGTACTTATGGAAGTTTCTGGACCATCTGGACTACCCTAGGAATGAGGCTATTATTTCTTGTCAGAAAATTACTTCAGAATTGTCTGTATGCTCCTTTTCTTTCTTTCTTCTGATATCTTCTTATATATCATAGTATAACATCTCACTGCTTCCCAAATCTCTCAACTTTAGCAAAGCAAATAGCATTTAGGTCCATGATTTCAAGCAAATGAAACCCTGATTTAGTTTAGGAAAAACTCCAGCTAATTCTTTCACTGTAAACTTTTTTGGTACCTTCTCTCCTTCCTCTGAAATCCTAGAATGTCGCTATAGGATAAACACTGGACTGCTAACCACAAGGTCAGTGATTCATCAGCTGCTCCTTGGAAATCCTATACAGGGTCGCTATGAGTCAGAACCAACTCAATGGCACTTAAAACAACAACAATTTCTTCCTCTTCCTCATTATTTCATTCTTCTTCAGCATTTCTTTCCTGTTCAAAATCCATTAATTCTTGATTTGTAAGTTCCATGTCTTCATAATGTATGAACTGTTGTTGCACATTCAAGAACCAAGTTCTAAATTCAGCACTCCTGACACATAAGACGATTCTCTTACTGATCTTTTCCATAATATTATCCTGATCAAATGCTTGGAACCTTCTGATAGACTCCCAACACTGACACTGACATCACTGTAGACCAGGCCATAACCTGCAATACAGCGACGTTTTGAACAGTAAATCTTAAAACTGAATGCCTGCAAGTGAATATCTGAGAAAGATAACACCAGCAAATTACCTGCTGCAACAAAAAACACCAAAACCCATCAGTCAATTCTGACTCACAAGTGATCGATCCTACAGGACCAAGAAGACCTTCCCCACAGGCTTTCTAAGGCTGAAATTTTATGGGAAACACAATGCCAGATCTTTCTTCTATGGATTAGCTGGTGGTTCAAACCACCTACTTTGGATTAGTAGCTGATGCTTAACCCACTGCTCCACCAGACCTCCATTTAATAAATACAGTGGTGGTGGCTGTGTGTTGTTGAGTCTGCTCCAACTCATAGCAACCTTGAATAGAGTTTCTGAGGCTGTAAATCTTTACAGGAGCAGAAAGCCACATCTTTCTCCTGCGGAGCTACCGGTAGATTCAAACTGCCGACCTTGTGGTTAGCAGCCCAGCTCCTAATTCACTATGCTACCAGGGTTCCCATTTAATGTTAACTAAGTTGTTGTTGTTAAATTCTGTCAAGTAAGTTCTGACCCATAGCAACCCTGTATATATATGGTTCCAAGGAGTGGGTGTGGGATTTGAACCTCCGGTCTTTCAGTTAACAGTCAAGTACTTATCCTACAGTGCCACACTAGAATCCCATAAATAACTATTGTTGTTGTTGTTGTTGTTGTTATGTGCCGTGGTTATTGTTGTTGTTATGTGCCGTGGAGTCAGTTTCCACTCATAGCGACCCTGTACTGGGTTTCCGAGGCTGTAAATCTTTACGGGAGCAGAAAGCCTCATCTTTCTCCCGCGAAACAGCTGGTAGTTTCAAACTGCTGACCTTGAGGTTCGCAGCTCGATTCATAACCACTATGCTACCAGAGCTCCTTTATGTGCCGTGGAGTCGGTTCTAACTCATAGCGACCCTGTACAGGGTTCCTGAGGCTGTAAATCTTTACAGGAGCAGAAAGCCTCATCTTTCTCCCACGGAACAGCTGGTAGTTTTGAACTGCTGATCATGAGATTAGCAGCCTGATTCCACTACTAGGCTACCAGAGCTCCTTATTCCTAACTAACTATTAGATATACCAAAAAAAAAAAAAGTTCCTCTGGGCCAAATAAGTTTGGAAAATGTTACATTCTATATCCCATTCTGGGAAATAAATGTAAAAGAAACAGAACATTGAATATGCTGAGGCATCATGTACATCTGACTTACCAAACATTTCCCAAACTTACTTGGTTATGTAAAACTTTTTTCACAGAATCAGTGTTTCAAAGCACAGACTTTGGGAAATGCTGCCCTATGATATTCCAAGATAAAATAATTTATACAAAAGAGGAATGGTTTGATATAACTAAGAGGGTTTGACATAACTCTTTCTCTCAGTCTAAGAGGATAAATAAAAACTAATGTAAGCATTGCATATAAAAAACTACAAAAGTGTTACTTAAAGTATATATCTATACTGAGTTATTATGTAGGTTATATGGAAAGAAGCCTTACAATTAGGGGGGAAAATGTTTCAAATCCCAGTTTTGCTATACATTAGCTGTGTGTCCCTGGAAAATCATTTCACTTCTCTGAGCCTTAACTTCTTTATTGGTAAAATTAGAACAATAATGGCTATTTTTCAAGGTTACTATGAGAATTAACTTAGTGTATGGAACTCACCTGGCACATTGTAGGTAGTCTCTAAGTGGTAGCTTCTTTTTCTTCCATTGTTCACCCAATGAAGAATGGGGCCATTCTCCATCCCTAGCATTTTGCTGTAATTTCTCAGAATTAAAGTATTAGCCAGTGACTCAACTGCAATGAGTTTGGAGTCCTCACTGAAAACACAGCCTAGCCCACATACAGAAGTAAGAATAAAGCACCCTTTCTCGTACCAAACCCCAACATGGAAGGTAATCAAACCCACATTAATTTTTGCATTTTGGCTAAAGAACTGAGCACAGCTAATCTGCTCAGTCTTAGGATGGCAATTTAAGGGAGATGTTGAGCAGCCTCTAACCTCATTAATACCCTGACTTACATAATGAATTATTAAAAAGCAAATTGTGTTCATCATAGCACTACCATACAGGAGGGAATTTCAATTATCACCTAATTTTTCAACCGATGAAACAACATTAACTGAAACACTGCCTACTACGTGTCAGATGCTAGACATTATGAATATGAATAAAATCAATTCCCTGTGTTCCAACCCGCCACTATCTGTCAGTTTGTTGTATTTGGGTGGCTTGTGTGCAGCAGTGAGGCTGAAAGGTATGCCACCATATTTCAAATACCAACAGAATAGCCCATGGTAGACAGGAGAATAAGACAGACTAGGAAGAAGCACCAAGAAATCTACTTCTAAACAAAAGTGGACAGTGACAATATTATGACAAGCCGAATATTGTCTGTACAGAGCAGAAACAGCTACAAACATGCATTTATCACTGGCACACAAAACGTACAAAGTGTGACTCTAGGAAAATTGGAAGTCGTCAAAAATGAAATGCAATGCATAAAGATCAATAGCTTAGGCATTTGTGAACTGAAACAGACTAGTAACGGCCATTTTGAATCAGACAAGTATATGATAAGTTGAATGATCTGGAAATGACAAAAAGTGGGTTCACATTCATCATCAAAAAGAACATATTAAGAACTATCCTGAAGTATAACCCTGTGAGTTATAGAATAATATCCATATGCATACAAGGAAGATCACTTCATGCAACAGCTATTCAAATTTATGCCACCAACTACTAACTTCAAAAATGGAGAAACTGAAAAATTTTATCAACTACTAAAGTCTGTTGTGCATAGAGTCACTGTAAGGTGGTAATGACTCGATGGCACCTAACAACAAAAACAGAGTCTGAAATTAATCAAACATGTAGTGAAGATGCTTGATAATAATTGGTGATTGGAATGTGAAAGTCAGAAACAAATACTGGAAGACCTATCTCATCTATGCCAAGAAATTACAAAAACAGCTACATAGCCAACTGACTGGAAGTGATCTACAGTTATGCCCTTCCCAAAGAATGGTGATCCAGCAGAATTCAGAAATTATCTAACAATATATTATTACTACCACATACAAGTAAAATTTTGCTGAAGATAATTAAAAACTGGTTCCAGGACCTAATTGACAGGAAACTTCCAGAAATTTAAGCCAGATTCAGAACACAACTTGGAACAAGGGACATCATTACTGATGTCAGATGTATCTTAGCTGAATGCAGAGAATACTGGAAGGATGTTTACCTGTGTCTTATTAACTCTGCAAAGGCATTAACAATGTGAATCATAACAAATTATAAATAACATTGCAAAGAATGGAAATTCCAGAACACTTAATTGTGCTCATGAGGAACATGTACATAGACCTAGAGGCAGTTATTCCAACAGAACAAGGGATACATACATAGTTTAAGATCAGGAAAGGTGTGCATCAGGGCTGTATCCTTATGATAGTTATTCATTCTGTATGCTGCGTAAATAGCCTGAGAAACTGGACTTTATGAAGAAGAATGTGGCACAAAATTTGGAGGGAGACTCATTAACAACCTGCAATATGCAGATGACACAGAAAGCCTCATCTCTCTCTCACAGAGCAGCTAATGGACTTGAACTGCTGGCCTTGTGGTTATTAGTCCAGTGCGTATCCCACAGCACCTAATTTAATCCTCACGTTTAAATTTTATATGGCCATGATGTGAGAGTCACCATAGTACTATGGCTACAAGCTCTGAAGACAGACTGCCTGGGTTCAAATCCAGGCTGGACATCAGCTGTATGACCTTGAACACGTTGCCTAGTCTCTCTCTAAGCTGTATTTCATTCATCTGTAAAATGCAGATTATATATAATTCAATTAGCCAGTGCTTAAAAGCACTTAAAACAGCTTTATTATAAAGAAGCAAACTCACTTATTTTCCATTTTCTGCTTCTGAAAGGCAATTTCCTTCAACTCTTTCAACGAATTTCTAAACATATTTTCTCTGTATTTGTAAATAGCATGCTTATATTACCACTTCCTGATTTTCTTAAAATTTACATATATGACTAAGGAAGATGATAATGTATCTCTTTTCTGTCCCTCCATTCCATTATGTTAAGTGCCATCGAGTTGGTTCCAGCTCATAGCGACCCTGTATAGGGTTTCCAAGGAGCAGCTGCTGAGTTTGAACCACTAACCTTGCACTTCAAACCGACCTTGATGTTGAGTGCTTATCCTACCATGTCACCCCAGGACTCCACACCTTTATATATACACACACAGTCCTTATCCTCCATGTCCTCCTAATACATTTACATTGTAATTTTGGTAAGATTCATATTTATGGTTCATATTATAATGGCTGTGTAAGTTCTGATTATTTTCCTTTCCTGGATAACTTTGTGCTCTCCCTATAGTTAACTGTCATCTTTTATTGTATGTTTTGTTTTTCCTGCATGACTATAACTAACTAATCCCAAAGATATTCTCCAATTGTATAAATCTTTTGTCACTAGAGTTAGAAACATTAGGGATTGTCTCAACTGCACCTTCTTAAAGAAACTTCTCTTTGAACTACTCCAGTCTCAACTGTACCTGGTCAACAGCTATCGCCCTGGGAGCTCCTTTTACCACTCTACTGAGAACTCCTCTTGTCACTCTTCAATATTGGATTTCTTTTTCTTGATTCTCATGCTATCTTCTTTCTTAATCCCTCATTTTGGTAGATGCTTCCCTGAAAGAGTATTTTGTTATTAGTGTTGTTGTGAGGCACCATCATTGTGTCAGTTTCAACTCACAGTGACCTTGTTTAGGGTTTCTGAGGTTGTAAACCTTTAAAGGAGCAGAAAACCTCATCATTCTCCCACAGACTGGCTGGTGGATTTGAACTGCAGACCCTGTGGTTAGCAGTTCACTACTTATCCTACAGCGCCACCCAGTTAAGAGCTGATTTTCAGAGACCACAGATGTCTCAAGATGTATTTCTTCCATGTAACATTTGCTCAATAGTTTCGATTTTGAAGACATTGCTTCATTGTCCTTGATAGTTCAATGCTGAAAACTCTGAAGCCATTCTGATTCCAGAGGTTTCATATGAAAACTCTTTCGGTTTTACCTCTCTGGAAGGTTTTCAGTTTTATTTTTGTCCTTAGTGTTCTAAAAGTTCACTGTGATATGCTCAGTGTGGATTTATTTTTGTCAGTTGTGCTGGGCATTTGGCAAGCCCTTTCAGTATGGGAAAACTTCTACCCTTCAATTATGGAATTTCCTTAAATTAATTCTTCCCTTCTTTTTCTCAGCTCTCTCCTTTAGAACTCCAGTTATTCAAACATTGGACCTCCTAGACTAACAAACTCTTTTTTTCTTTCTTTTTTTCTTTCTTTCTTTTTCTCTCCTTTCGCTCTACCTTCTTGGAGATTTCCTCAACTTTATTTTCTAAGCTTTCTATTGGGATTTTCATTACATTTTATTACATGTTTCCTTTCCAGTGTTCTTTTTTGTTGTTGTCTGAATGTTATCTTTCATAGACCTCTATCCTGTTTTTCAAGGACCCTAGTGACCCTGTAGGATAAGCACTGAACTGCTGACTACAAGGTCAACTTTTTGGTCTTTTCTCTTAGGCTGGTCAGATTTTATAGAGAAGCTTCTTCCAAGAACCCAAGTCAATATTGAAACTATCATTTAATGCACCTGGGGTTGGGTACAGCACAAACCTACCTCTGTATCATATAACTCGCTCTTCAGAAACCTTTGTTCCTATGCTTTCCAGGGAATAAGGACCTAACTTTCTTCTAGAATTGGGAAAAGGTGTTTGTCCATCTATGCAGGGTAGGGGAGGAGACTGAGCAGTCTAACAGCTTTTTAAACAGAAATTTAACAAATGCTCCTGATTTCAGCTTCATATTCACCACCACCACACCACACCACACCACTTCCAGCAGTAGATGGCAAGCTTGAGTGAATGAGGTTACGTCTCAGCTTTCCCCACTGCTGGATTACTATTCATCTTTCTCATCTGCTAAATCCATCTGTCCATCTGGTTTCTAAGTTCCAAATTTTGCTTGCTTTTGTCTTCTTTCCCATCTCTTTGTCTGTATAGATTGATGTTGTCTCCTTTTTTAATCTCTTTAATCTGGTTTTAATAAGATTAGGAGAGAGTGGTATATAATAAATGTGTTCATTGTGCTACCATTAACCAGAAATCCAGCAGTATCATTTTCAAGCAGAATATGACCAACCAAACTCATGTTCAAGTCAAGAAAGAAAAAAAAAAAAGCTTTGTTCTGCCATAAATAACCATTGCCAAGATAAGCTTGAAGCTGGCATGAATGCTTGGGTTAAGTGCTCCTATAGGATCTCAGGCAGAGCCACACAGTCTCAACCATGGGCAATCCACCCAGGTTTCTATACCTAACTGCAGTTATATGGTCCATATTCTCATGCCCAGGGACATGACTGTCAAAAGTTTGGTGATGACCAATAACAATATCAACATTCACATTACACAGAAAATGAAAGTTGAACATTGAGGGTCTCACTGAACATCTAGCTCAGTTCCATGGAACACTGTTTGCAAAAACTTACTTTTACTGAAGCTTGCAAAGAAATGACACCAACCACTAATCCTACAAACCTCTTTACTCCTCAGCTGGGTTCAATAATTAATTGCATTTCCCACACAGAGCTCAGACACCATACTCACAGTTATAGAGTTTATTAGGGAAATTAACAGGTGACAATGCAGGACCAGAAAATGCTCAGGGCAGTTCTTCTAGTCAGGATAGTTTCTCCTCAGCCATGTCCACAAGCAGGCCTCTCTCTGGCCCTTGGCTCCCTGGCTCCTTGGCCTGGCCTCTGCTCTGCTCTGGCAATGTTACAAAGCTCTTTTAGGCTACTGACAAACGCCCATAAGACATACGACACTCACCCATAAGTTTTAGCCTGAAGACACTCAGCTCCTAGTTTCCCCAATTAAGTGCCTTGAGGCAGCCCACTCTACAAGCAAACCTCCTGCCCAGAGTCACTCAGCTTGACTTGTTCCACGGGCTGGAAAGCCCAGTGCTCTGACTAGTGTACTGATTCTTGGTTCTGCTGCTGCTGTTTCTGTGCCCCTCCTCTGGTGTCTCAGCTTTGTGTCTCTGGGTCGAGGAGACTCAGTGAGTGAGCAGGGACTTGCAGGTCCAAAGGCCATGCTCTACTCCTGGTTCTTCTTCTTTGATGGTAATGAGAACCCCACTCCTATTACTCAGATGGCTCTTTTTATACCCATTTTAGAGTTCCAAGTTTTTACAATCACAATTAATTCTGTTAACAAAAATGTGGTTTCTCCTGTAGTTATGAATACATTTCCTCCTCAGCTTCTTTTTTTTTAACTTTTTATTGAGAATTGCGGTTTACAGAGCAGATCATCAGTTTTATATTCAGTGAATCATGCACTTTGTTTCATCTCAATTATTGTAATCATCTCCATATAACCATAATTTAAACTACTTCCTCCCTGTGATTCCACCCTCCTTCCCATCCCTTCTCCACTTTGTCCTTAGGTAAATGTTACCCTTTAGATCTTTAATTGTTGACCATTCCACAGTGAGCATACCTCACTAGTGTTATTGTCTCTCTATATATTTATCTGGCATTGTGGTGTGGTACTGCAGGACAATACACTTGACCACAAGATTGGCGGTTCAAACCCACCAGTTACTTCTCAGAAACTCTATACCGGGTTGCTATGAGTTGGAACCAACTCAGTAGCACTTAGCAACAACAACAAATATACCTATCTTCCGCTTGACTAAAATTGGTCTACAAGGGTGAGTACCACAAAGTCTCTGTGTGAACAGTAAGCTCAAGCTGTTCTTTAACTGAGTGGACCACTAGCACCTCAAGGTATAAGAGCTTCTTATAGAAATGAATGAACTGAATCTCTGGATGAAACTGAGGATAAGAGGGGGGTGAGGTTAACTGAGAAAGGTGCCTTCAAGTCAGTTCCGACTCATAGCAACCCTGTATAGGGTTTCTGAAGAGTGACTGGTACATTTGAACTGCCAACCTTGCAGTCTATTGCTTATCCTACAGTGCCACATCAGAACAGGAGGAGGTAGTAATTCCATTTGCCAAATGGAATTTATATTGTATTTTTCTTTTTGTTCCAGAAAGTTCAAAATTACAAACCACAGGCCGTAAGCAGTCAGTCTCAAGGAGCCTGAAACACCTATTCCATTCCTCAAACAAGTTTGTGAAGACCTTAAAACGGTGGGTTCTATGTAGTTTTTCTAGGGACTCTTAATTTCACACTGATTAGCTCGTTTTCATTCCTGGTGGAAACTTATTTTGTTAAGAGAACAAAGTTCACTTTCTGCTTAGACCTTGAGCAGGATAGTAATTTCTCAAAGAGAGTTCTAGCCAGTGAACTTGCTATTCTTGGAAGGAATAATTAGTACTCATAAGTATATTTTAATTAAGCGTTTAGCAGGTACAAAAAAAGTGGCTTTTTTTCAAGATTCAGGCTTGATAGAGATGGTTAAAGATGCTTTTCTTATTTTGCTTTTTCTTTTTAGGGGACTCTACATAGCTGTTATATTTTATTACAAAGACAATATGTTAGTCACCAATGAAGATCAAATACCGATTGTTGAAATAGATGACTCTCACACCAGTTCCATTACACAAGACTTTCTGTGGTTCACAAAGGTATACTGAGTCCTGATTTCATTTTTTTCCCACTTTGTAATGATGTTACTGCACATAAATCTCTGAAGCCTTACTTCAGGGATTTCCAGTGATCAAAGTATTGGGGTAGGAATAAATTATCTCAAAAGTACCTTTCAGTATTAATAGGGCCTACATCATAAAAATTGCAAAGTAGTGTCTATACTACATTTTCAAAGCGAAGAAGCTTGCATCCTGTCAGGTTGTGTCTCCACTCTTCTGAGTTATGGGATCATTTGGCAAAGATTAAAATGTGGATCTGACAGTTTCATTAGCATTCAGATCTTTTTCCAATTGGACAGAGATCAAAAAGTTGTTTTGCCTGTATCTGAAAGTGGAGCGCAGAACAAACATCAGGGGTCAGGTTTCTTTCTCCCTGCTTTGCTTTGATGCCACAGCCTAAATCATGCACTGGCTTGGACGATGATATGACCTTGTGACTTCTTTTGCAGCTGTCTTGTATGTGGGACGATATAAGGTGGCTGCGGCAAAGTGTACCTATCTCCATGTCCTCATCAACAGTACTGCAAACTCGGCAAAAGATGCTTGCAGCAACAGCCCAGCTACAGGTGAGGGGTCAGGCTTCTAAAACTTCCTTTATCAGTTCAGTCACTAATCCTATCAGCCAACTACAAAGGGAAAGAGTGGGTTCCTTCCTCTTCAGGTCCCTAGGCATATGATGGCTTCTTGGCTGGTTTGAATGGCACACCTGCTCACATAGGGAACCTGTATCTTTGGAAATCATGGAAGAAGAATAGGGGCCTTTCTTGATGAGCCTAGCAGTGACCCTTAAAAATAGCATGAGGAGACTTGACTTTCAGATTTGATATTAATCAGTCAACTTATTTCTTCTTTCGGGCCTCAGCTGCATACTTGCCACATGAGAGGAGTTTATTGGTGTCACTGAACTATACATGTGAAAATGCTGAATTCACAAATGTTGTGTTATCTATAGTTTCACAGTTTGCTTCATGGACTAGAGGTCTTCATAAGATACCTGAGTGATGAGATTATATCAAAATAGACATAAATTTGCCTAACAGGTATGTTTCATCTGTATTTGGTCCGACTATACAAGGCAATGCATAAAAATAGGGGCATAATAACAAAAAATAATTCTGTGTTTGCCTAATGACAAATCTTAAAAAAAAAAAAAAAAAAAAAAGATTTTGTGTTCCCATGTCCACTTTAATTAAAGAAACATCAATCCCTAAAATAATAATTTGACTCCCTGCAATAACAAAAATAATAGTGGTCACTGTTGTTATTTATTCCCAATTATTTCTGAACGATAATCATTGCCCCCACCTGTGTTATAGTTCATTACGTGGTGGTTTAATACTTGGTGTCCTCAATAGCCTGAGGTTTTAACAAACAATGCTTTCCATTTCAACTCACTATTGATTGCAGAATCTTCCCCTTCAACTCAAGAAATTCTTGGGCCTGTGCCATGATGACTGTGCTAATTCAAACCACTTCTCCCTTCCATCTCTGGCTCTTTTGCATTGGACATACCACTATGCTTTAAGTACTCTATCTCTAGTATGAAGTGCATCTGCAGTGGGTTCCTTGGTAAAGTTCCTTCTCAGTAGGCTCAGAACTCTTAGTGGACCACCATGCATCAGTCCACCTTACAGACCAAAGATGCCAGAAAACATCTTGGTGGGTTTTTATCTTTTCGATTTTTTACATTCTATTATGATTTGGATGAACCTTTACAGAACATATTGGTTCTCCATTCAACAATTTACACAAATGTTTAGCTACATTGATTGCAGCCCCCACAGTGTCAGTGTAACATCACTCCTCCCACTTGCCCGTGTTCACTATTTCCATTTGTCCTTCTTTCCTATCCCTTCCTGCCTTCGCAAGATTATCTTTTGGCAAATGCTGCTTTGATTTTGTATGGTTGGTTATTCTAATGAATGTGTACATACCTAATGTTATTGATAACTTATAGGCCTGTGTAATGTTTGGTTCCACCACTCGTCTATTAGTTTGTCATACTGTAGTGGCTTGACTTGAGTGTTGCTGTGATGCTGGAAGCTATGCAATCAGTATTTTAAATACCAGCACAGTGACCCATTGTAGACAGGTTTCAGCTTTGCTTCCAGACTAAGACAGATTAGGAAGGAGAAGCAGACCACTTCTGAAGAGTAAGCCACTGAAAACTTAAGAATAGCAGTAGGAAATTATCTGACACAGTGCCAGAAAATGAGCTCCTAAGTTTGAAGCCACTCAAAGTACAACTGGTAAAGAGCAACCTCCTAAAAGCAGAGTTGACAATAATAACGTGGCTGGAGCAAAGCTTTCGGGACCACCATTTACTGATGGGGCAAAATTCAAAATAGGAAAAAATAGCTGCAAAACTCCATTAATAAGTAGAACGTGAAATTACCAAGTTTGAATCTAGGAAAATTGGAAACTGTTAAAAAATAAAATGGAACGTATAAAGCTCATTATCCAAGGCATCCGTTAGCTGAATTGGACTGGTATCGGGCATTTTGAATCTATAAATAATCATATGGTTTACTATGCCAGAATGACAAATTGAAGAGGAATGGCATCGCATTCATCATCCAAAAGAGCATTTTAAGATCTATCTTGAAGTATAATCCTGTCTGATAGTATAGTAGCCACACACCTATAAGGAAGACCTGGCATTCTAGTGTGGCACTGTAGGATAAGTGCTGGACTATTTAGCCACAAGGTCAACAGTTCAAACCCATCAACTGCTACCTTGAAATCCAACTCATAGCATAGGGTTGCTATGAGTTGGAACTGACTTGATAGCATTTAACAACAACAGCAAGGAAGGTCAGTTAATACCACTATTACTATAAAGTTTATGCACCAACTACTTAAGCCAGTAATGATGAAATTAAAGAATTCTACCAAATTCTTCAGTCTGAAATTGATCAAACATGTAAAAAAAATGCATTTTGTTTTTAATTACTGGTGATTGAAATGTGAAAACTAGAAATGAAGAATGATCAGCAGTTGGAAAATGGTGACAGAAATGATGCTGGAGATCATGTAATAGAATTTTGAATGACTAATTTATTCATAACAGGTACCTTTTCTCAATAACATAAACAGTTGACTATACATGAGTACCTCACCACATGGAATACACAGGAATTAGATGAACTATTTATGTGGGATGAAATGATGGAAAAGCTCAATATTATCAGTCAAAACAAAGCAAAGGGCCAACTGTGGACAAAACATTAATTGCTCATCTGCAAGTTCAGGCTGAAGCTGAAGAAAATTAAAATAAGTCAATGAGAGCTAAAATACAACCTTGACTATATCCCATCTTTATTTAGACATTATCTCAAGAATACATATGACACATTCAACACTAATGATCAAAGACCAGAGGAGTTGTAGAACGATATCAAGAACATTATACATAAAGAAAGCAAGAGGTTATTACAAAGATAGGAAAGAAGGAAAGAAAAGACCAAAATAGATATCAGAAGAGACTTTGAAACTTGCTCTTGAATGTAGAAAATCTAAAGCAACTGGATGGAATGAGGATGTTAAAGATCTGAACAGAAAATTTCAAGGGTAGCTCAAGAAGACAAAATAAAGTATTAATAGTGAAATATGCAAAGAACTGGTGTTAAAAACCAAACGGGAAGAACACACAGTATTTTTCAAGAACTGGAAAAAAAAAAAAAAAATCAAGCCTCAGATTGCAATATTGAAAGATTCTAGCAGCAAAATATTAAATGACGCAAGAAACATTAAAAGAAGATGGAAGAAATACACAGATAACTAACGAAAAGAATTGGTCAATTTTCAGTCATTTCATCAAGAGGTAGCATGTGATCAAGATTTGATGGTATTGAAGGAAGAAGTCCAGGCTGCATTGAAGACATTAAGCAAAACAAGGCTCCAACAATTGACAGAATACAAATGGAAATGTTTTAACATACAGATGTAGTGCTGAAGGTGCTCACTCATGTATGTCAAGAAATTTGGAAGACAGCTACCTGGCCAACAGATTGGAAAAGATCCACATACATGCCCATTCCAAAACAAGGTGACTCGATGGAAGACAGAAACTATTGAATAATATCATATTCAAGTAAAATTTTACTGAAGATAATTCAGATATTGTTGTAGTGCTACATCAACAGGGATTTGCCAGAACCCAAGCCAAATTCAGAAGAGTATGTAGAACTAGGGATATCACTGCTGAAGACAGATGGATTTTGGCTGAAAGCAGAAAATACCAGAAAGGTATTTGTTGCTGCTAAGTGCCACTGAGTTGGTTTCAACTCATAGCTACCCTGTACAGGGTTTCCAAAGAGTGGCTGGTGAATTTGAGCCACCAACTATGCGGTTCAAACTAACCTCGCAGTCCAATGCATTATCCCACAGTGCCACACCAAGATATTTACTTGTGCTTTATTGACTATGTTTAACTGTGTATGATAACAAACTATGAATAACATTGTGAAGAATGAGAATTACAGAATAATTGTGCTCATGAGGAACCTGTACATAGAACAAGAACCTGTACATAGAACCTGTACATAGAACAATAGTCATTCGAACAGAGCAAGGGGTTCCTCATTAGCAAAATCAGGAAAGGTGTGCACCAGCGTGATATCCTTTCACTATAATTACTCAATCTGTATGCTGAGCAAATAATCCAATAAACTGAATTATATTAAGAAGAACATGACATCAGGATTGGAGGAAAACACACTAACACCCCATGATATGCAGATGACACAACTTTGCTTACTGAAAGTTAAGAGGATTTAAAAATAATTACTGATTAAGATCAAAGACTACAGCCTTCAGTACAGATTGCACCTCAATGAAAAGAAAATAAAAATCCTCAGAACTGGACCAATATCACGATAAACAGAAAAAAAAAAAAATTGAAGCTGTAAAACATTTAATTTGCTTGGCTCCATGATGTTCATGGAAGCATCAGTCAAGAAATCAAACAACATACTACATTAGCCAAATATGCTGCAAAAGACTTCTTTAAAGTGTTTAAGAGCAAAGATGTCATTTAGAAACTAAGGTATGCCTAGCCCTGGCCATGGTATTTTCAGTAGCTTCATATGTATGTGAAAGTTGGGCAGTGAATAAGAAACATCAAAGAGGAATCAATGTATTGTACTTATGATGTTGGAGAAGAATATTGAAAGTACCATGGACTGCCATTAAGAACAAACAAATCTACCTTGGAAGAAGTATAGCCAGAATGCTCTTTAGTAGCAAGGATGGGGAGGGTCTGTCTCTTATACTTTGGATATGTAGTCAGAAGTGAACAGTCCCTAGAGAATGACATCACGCTTAGTTAAGTGGAGGGTCAGCGAGAAAATGAAAGACCCTCAAAAAAATGGATTCACACAATGGCAGCAACAATACACTCAAACATAATAATTTTGAGGATAGCGCAGGACAGGATAATTTTTTGTTCTGTTGTGAATAGAGTTGCTATGAGTCAGAACCAACTCAAAGGCATGTAACAACAATGCTTGGCTATAAATTGAGCCATGGGGGTAAGTTTTTAGGCTTGAAGGGTGCTTCCAGGGGTTCCACCAGTCTCTATCAAACCACTAAGCCTGGTCTTTTTGACTTTTTTAAGTTTTGTCCCACATTTTTCTCGCTGTCTAGCAAGGCTATGTTCATGAAGGATAATGGTATCAGGGTAATGCTTGCTTCGTGGAATGGGTTTGGGATTATTCCACCCTTTTCTGTGTTCTGGAATAGTTTGAGTAGAATTGGTGTCAGTTCTATGACCATTTGGTTGAACTTGCCAGGGAAATCATCTAGGTGAGGACATCTGTTGTTGTTGGGTGCTTTGGTTTTTAATGACCTGCTCAGTTTCTTCTTTTATTATGGATCTGTTCAAATTTTCTACCTTAGATTTGGTTAAGTCATGTGTTTCTAGAAATCTGTCAATTTCTTCTAGGTTTTCAAATTGTTGGAGTACACTTTTTTATAGAAATCTTTTATTCCCCTTTTTTTATTTTTGTTATGTTGTGGCACCACCTGTTTCGTTTCTTATTCATGTTACTTGCATCTTCTTCTCCTCTTAACTTGGCCAATGTTTTGTCAATTTTATAAATTCTTTCAAAGAAAGAATTTTTAGCCTTGTTCTTTACATTATCAGGTTATGGCTGGTTTATTTCTGTTTGAATCTTTGTATGTGTGTAGTTAGGAGTAGGGTTAGTGTTAGGGGTCTGGGTTGGGCTAGGGTTAAGAGTAAGGCTTAGTCTAGTTTTTAGGGTTAGAGCTAGGTTTATTTTCATTTTTTGAATTCTACTTGATTTCATATTCATTTCGAAGTTCTATAACAACATTATTCCCTCTTTTTCTTTTTGTCTTTTTTTGTTGTTTGCTTTTGCAATTGTATCTCTGCTTCTCTGTTTTCAGTCTTGTAGGTCTGTTTTGCATTGAATACTTTTATAGCTGGGTTGAGGTTAGGTAATTTGTCAGGTATGTTAAACTCCAGTTGTTGTCTGATGGTATTGGTTCTCTATCCAAAGAACTGTGTAAGGTTGGTCTGATTTTTCCAGATTTAGTTTACGTTTATCTATGAAAATGGGTCTGCTTAAATCATTATTTCCTGTCTTCTGGTGGTCACAGACTTTTTTGCTGTTCTTTTTCTAATTGTTGGAGGTGTTGGGTTAAGGTATTGATTTTTGGTCTTTATGATGTGTGTTTATTGCTACAGATTATCTTCTGAGCCCTATTTTTGCTGTCTCTCAAAGATTTTAGTATGTTCTGATTTCATTCTCATTTGGTTCAAGGAATTTTCTTGTTTTCATTTTTTTACTCTATTGGCAAGGTGTTATTCATTTTCCATGTATTTGATTTTTCCTTGATCTTCCTGTTGTTGATTTCTAATCTTATAGCATTTTGATCTCAGAAGATGCTTTGTAGTATTTTGATTTAAAATTTATTGAGGTTTGTTTTGAGGGTTAACATGTGGTCTATTCTGGAGAAGGTTCCATGTGTGCTGGAAAAGAATGTATATTATGCTGTTTTGGGGTGGAGTGTTCTGTAAAAGTCTGTGAGGTCAAGTTGATTAATTGTGTTATTGAGATCTTCTGTATCTTGAACTTTTTTTTCTAGTTGTATCTTTCATTAAAAGTGATGTTTTAAAGTAGCCTACAATTATTTTCTATTTCTCTTTTCAATTCTGTTAAAGTTTGATTTATGTACTTTATTGGCTCTTTCATTGGCTGTGTAGATATTTATTATGGTATGTCCTCTAATGTTTTCCATCCTTTGGTTTTTAGTTTATATTTTTCTTTGTGCCTAAGGTGTATCTCTTATAGGCAGCACAATGATATGCCATGTTTTCATATCCACTCTGTCATTCTCTGTCTCTTGACTGATGCATTTAATCCATTTATAATTTCATTCTACTGTGGCCAAAGAAGACACTTTATTTGATTTTAGTCTTTTTAAAAATATTGTAAATTATTCTGTGACTTAACATATTTTCTGTCCTGTAGAATAGACAATCCATAGGATCCATGTGTACTCTGCTATCACTGAGTGGAATAGTCCGTAGTTGTCAGTTAGGTCTAGTGTCTAGTTCACTTATAGTTTGTGAAGTCCTTTATTTTTAACTCTTTAATTAATCTTCTGGCTAGATATTCTATCCAGTATTGAAAGTGGTGTATTGAAGTGTCCAACTATTAATGTTGTTGGTTCCAACTCAAAGTGACCTTCTGTAGGGTTTCTGAGAATGGCTGGTGGATTTGAACTGCCAAACTTTACGTTACCAGTCTAGTCTAGAACTTATCCTACAGTACCATAACAGGGCTCCACTATTACTACTACTGTAGAACTATGTATTTTCCCTTCAATTTCATCAATATTTGCTTCACATATTTTGGAGCTCTGCTATTAGGTACATATGTGTTTTTTTTTTAATACTTTATTGTGAATTATGTGATAGTTTACATGGGAGGACATCAGTTTCACATTGATCCTGTCATATATCGTTTCCTTGCCATGGTTACAATCCCTTCCATGCATCATCCATCAACCAAAGGGTATACGCTGCAAGCCTGCCCCCTAGTCGTCCACATACAGACTCTCTCCCTCTCCGGGTCCAAAGTCCGGAGCTGCTCCATCTCCCCACGTCATCGTCTCTGCCTCCATCCCTGGCATTACTGCTTCTCTGGGTAGGGTTCCATTCTCCACTCTTCTCCTTTGATGGTCCTAGGGACCTCCACTCCTAGACTGCAAGGTTAATCACTCCCCTCCCTTTGCCTAAAACATCTACCTTTACATTTCCAGCCCTTACAATCAGTCCTGATAACAATTATTTGCTATTGTATCGCAAGAGATCTATCCGCATCTCCTTTCATCAGCCCCGACTAGGCAGAATGGATACTACTCAGTGGAGATTCTACCTTGCTCCACACCCTCTGGATCTAGGTTCCCTCTTGAAAGCTTATAAGCCAGTCACTTCTTGCCTCTGTAGCCCCCCACCCCATTCTGGATAGCCAATATCCAAGTTGCCCATCCCTGCCCTCTCCCTGTGCAGAGGAGGTGGGAGTGATCCTCGTTGTGAAGATTTGTTCACTCTTTTGAGCTACTGCTTCCATAGGTGTATGTCAAATTCATCAAATCGTATCAGATTATTGTTTTATCCCCCCTACTTTCTTCTTCTGGTTGAGCTCTGATCATCCAGCCATTGAAGCCAGGTTAAGTGGGTATTATCTGCAAGTGTGGGTATACTTATGCATGTGTCCTCTCTTCTTATCAGCTGGACACTTCACTCTCTCCACTCTAGTCCTCTGTGGCTATGTCACTGTCTCTGGGTCTAAGAGTCCCCTGGACTTGGCACACTGCTGACCAACCAGGTCTCCATCCGGGTTTACAGGAGTCTACTGAACGTCGCCATAGGGCTTAGCTCACAGCTTCATTGCTGTTTTTCCCTCACTACCCCATATCGGTGACTAACGTGGTCACCAATCAGAGCGTGAATTCCCATTGAGCCTTAGTCTTAGAAGGGGGTTTGCCCTAAGGGGGACCCGACCACTTGCCTTGCTGTCTCCTGGGTGAGCCACTTGTTTGTTCTTGTAGTAAAATCAGTCGGCCTGCCTATATTATTTTGTATCTTTCCTGTCAGTCTTTCTTTCAGGAAGCATCTTCTGTTCTTCTGGCCACTCCAGGCTGGTCTACTTGGAAGATTCTGGATGCTGTTCAGGATTCCACCTATGGGCTTGTGTAATGCAGAGACTCCACAGTAAGCCTCCTTTGCTGAGCACATTGTAGTCCCATTTTAGGTATTCCAATCAGTTATAGGCAGGAGACGGACTTACAAGCTTTCTATGGTGGTATTTCTGGCTATTCCTTTCTCGCCTCCTCCAATGTCTATTTTATAGCGGTATGCCAGGGAAACCAAGATTCAACAGATAGCCAAGCATCTTTTTGCTGTTGTAAACAGTGCTGCTATGAACATTGGTGTGCATATATCTACTCGTGTCCTTCTTTGTCTCTTATGCTGGTTTTTATCTTAAAGTTTACTTTGTCGGAGATTAGTATTGCCACTCCTGCTTGTTTATTGTTGAAGTTAGCTTGGTAAATTATTTCCATCCTTTAACTTTTAGTGTGTTTTTGTCTTTGTGTGTAAGATGTGTCTCTTGCAGGCAGCATATTGAAGGGTCTTGTTTTCTTATCCATTCTGCCACTCTCTGTCACTTCACTGGTGCATTCAGTCCATTGACATTCAATTCAGTTATCAATGTTGTTGTTGTTGTTAAGTGCCATCGAGTCGGGTCAGTTATCAATAGGTATGAATTAATTGCTGCCATTATGTTACTTTTTTGGTGGTGCTGTTCATTCTTTTGTTCTTCATGACTTCTTGTGTTGGGTTTGTGTTTTTTGTGCTGTTTCTCTTTAGTTTTCATGTTTGCTTGTTCTGCTTGGAAATTCATTTTTATGATAAGTTGTGAAGTATTAACTTTCTTTGGGGCTACCTTATAGTCTACTAACTTTTCTCTCTATTTAAGATAATCCATTGTATCCTGTAATTTACCTGACATCCTCACCACCTGTGTCTCTGTTGCTACACTTGTCCCTTCTTTAACACTGATATGATTTTGATCTTTGGTTGACTTCCCAGCTCCTTTGAGTTTGCTGTTGTAGTCTTGTTCTGTTCTGGACTCTGCTATCTGTTGACTGAGTTCCAGGTGGTGTTGCCATATCTGTCAATCTCTGTTTGTTGTCTGTTCTTGTTAGTTTTCAGTTCACAGAACTCTCTTTAGGATGTTTTGAAGTGTTGGGTTGGTTTTGATAAAATCCTCAGATTCTGTTTATCGCGGAATGTCTTGATCGCACCATTGTATTTGATTGATAGTTTTTCTGGATAGATGATTCTTAGTTGACAGTTTTTTTTCTTGTAGGGTTTTGTATAGGTCTCCCCATTGCCTTCTTGCCTGCATGGTTTGTTCAAAATAGTCAAGAGCTTAATCTAACTTACTTGCCATTATAAGTGACATTTCTCTTCTCCCTGGCCACTTTTAGTATTCTTTCCTTGTCTTTGATTTTAGAGAGCTTGATTATTATATGTCTTGGTGACTTTCTTTTGGGTTCTATCCTTCCTGGGGTACATTCAGCTCCTTGAATGTTTATCTTCTCATCTTTCAAGATGTTAGGGATATTTTCTTCCAGAAGCTCTTCAACTATCTCCTCTGTGGACTTCTCTGATTCTTCCTGTTCCGGAATGCCAATAATTCTTAAGTTGTTCCTCTTCATGTTATCCAGCATGAATCTTAGACTCTCCTAAGATTTTTTTTATCCTTTTTTCCACTTGTTCTTCTTAGCAGTATTGAGAGATTTGTCTTCTAGCTCACTAGTTCTGGCTTCCATCTCTTCTATTCTGTTCCTTTCCCCTTTCAGCTTATTGTCCATTTCTGATATCTTATTATTGATCATCTGGACATCTTTTTGCATGCTTTGAATTGTTTCCAATACTGTATCAATCTTATTTGATTGCTTTCCTGACTTCTTCCTTGCTTTCCTCCATTCCTTTTCAGTGCATTTGAATTTGTTTCCATATCATTCTTCTGAATTCTTTCTCAGGCATATCCAAAACCTGCTTTTCCTCCTCTAGAAAGCCTTTGTCTGTCTCCAGCTCATCTGCATCAACTACTCTTTTCTGGTTTGGGACATGTTTCCATACGGTTTGTTGCTTTTTGTTCATCATGATAGTTCTGTGTGGGGTTTTTTTGTTTGTCTTTTGAAAGCTTAAGTGAATACGATCAGGAGATAGGCTTCCCTTTTTGCATGTAATGCTTAGCAGGTGCTACTGGCTGTTGTCTCAGTGGTGAAATATTATGGGGTATGCTTTTAGCTTGGCTATACGGCCACGATTGTTGTTTCTTCTTGGGTAATGTAGGGAGAAAAAACTCCCACCTCTAGGAAAGATGTGTGATCAAAAGGACCAAAAGCAGACGTACTATAAATGCATAGACAAAAATCACCACTTTGGAACAGAAATGAAGCTGTTGTCAACTGTCCTGAGCTACACCATCAGTGTGTGTGCAATCAGAACCCTCCAGCAGGGGTTGGGGGTGTCTGCTCTCTCAGGCCCCACCTCTAGTCACTACAGTAGAGGTGCACAGTTAGATACTGGGGAGTTAATGGGAAAAAGATTGTCCACTATTTTTGTCTCTGAAGGTCAGTTAGGTATCTGCGTGTACACAGTGCAATTCTCAGGAGGGTTAAGTCCTTTTATGCTAGGGTTTTACAGATTGCTTTGAAGTGGTCCTGTGAAGGAGCTCAGGTAGCGCAGTGGCCGCAAATGGGTCCACGAATTGTAAGGTCAGCAGCTTGAAACCACCAGCCACACCATGAGAGAAAGGCGAGGTGCTCCGTTACCGCACAGACCCACAGCCCCAGAAACCCCGCACAGGGTCATCTGGAGTCAGAACCTACTCCACGGTGCACTGCCGCTAAGGATCCTGCTGGGGAAACTTAGGTTTGTGGCTCCATAGATAATGTCATAAGACATCTCTCTCTCTCTGTACCATGGGAAAACTGTCCCGCCTAATGTCCAGGCTGAGCAATGAAGGTGGGACAGGGAGAAATGTGCAGTCTCCTGCATCTCTCTCTCTCTTTTTTTTTTTTTTGGCAAATGCCTCTGCACAGCTTTTAGTGCAGTTTTCTGAGGCGGAGTGTCTTTAGCCCCGCCCACTAAACTCTGCCAGGGCAGGGTAGTTGCCGAGGGAGTCATCTCCAGATTCCTAACTCACAGTATTTACCTTAATATCGTGAGTTTTTCACTTGTGAGTGTGGGAAAATGATGTCCTGGATCTTACGGTAGATCTGGAGCTCTGGAGTTGTTCTATGAGCGCTTCCTTTGTGAGATTTCCCCTCCCTTCTCACTGGAGTGTACACTACCTGGTTTTCGCTGCTATCACCCAAACTGGAAGCATCCAGGTACATATGTGATTTTAATTGTTACATCTTCTTAATTGAATCTTTGATTATTTTATAATTATATAATACATTTTTTTACCTGGTAAAATATTTTACATGGTCTATTTTGTCTGATATTAACATAGTCATCCTTCTCTATTACGTGCATGAATTTTTTTTTTCCATTAATTTCACCTTCAACCTACCAGTGTCTTTAGATCTAAATGGGGTCTCATGAGACAGTTTGTAATTGGATCATGTTTTCTTATCCAATCTAGCAATTTCTGCCTTTTAATTGAAGAGGTTTTTTATATTTAATGTAATTACCAATAGAGAACTTACTTCTACCATTTTGCTATTTTTTCTTTTGTGTCTTATACCTTTTTTTGTTCCTCATTTCCTCTAATACTTGCTATTTTGTGTTAAATTGATTTTTAATCCCTTTCTCATTTGATTTGTGAATATTTTTGAGATATTTTCTTTGTTGCTACCATGGGGATGGCATTTAACATCCAAATTCATAATAATGTAATTTAAACTGATACTACTAATTTAAACTGATACTCTGATAGCATAGTGGTTACGAATTGGGCTGCGAACCACAAGGTCAGCAGTTCAAAACTACCAGCTGTTCCGGAGGAGAAAGAGGAGGCTTTCTGTTCCCATAAAGATTTACAGCCTCAGAAACCCTGTACAGGGTCACTATGAGTCAGAACCGACTCCACAGCCATAACAACAACAACCTAACTTCAGTAAAATACAAAAACTGTTCCTATGCTACTCCTTCCACACCTTTATGTTGCTAGTGTCAGAAATTATATACTTATACATTGTGTTCCCAATAATATACATTTATAATTATTTTATATTATTTGTCTTTTAAATCATCTAGGACATAAAAATAGAGTTACCACACAGATATACCAAAAGCTAACTTTTATATTTATCTATGAATTATTTTAGACAATATGGTGTTCTATCTTTTCAGTCTGAAGACAGACCTCCCATTAGCCTTGCATGTAGGTAATGTCTGACAGTAATGAACTCCTTCTGCTTTTGTTTATCTGGGAAAGTTACGGTTTTGCTCTCATTTTTGAAGGATAGTTTTGTTGTATATAGAATTCTTGATTGACAACTCTTTAAAATTTCATTCCTCTGGTTTCTGACCTCTAAGGAGACACTGGCACTTAATCTTATTGAGAATCTCTTGTGTTTGACTATTCAGTTCTTTTTTGATTTCCCGAGTTTGATTATAATGTGTCTCTGTGTGAATCCATTTGTGTTTTTATCTTACTTGACGTTCATTATCTTCCTAGTTGTGTAGATTCATGCCTTTCATCAAATTTGTTGTTTTTTACCATTATTTTTAAAATATTTTTTCTGTCCCTTTTTCTTCAGGGACTCTAGAATGCAGTAAATTATTTAATATGACCCATCTAGTTATGGTCTTTGTAACTCCCACACAGTGATTGGTTAAAACTATGCAAATAAGGTGCTTATAGCCCACTAAGGGGATTGGACAACCTGCTAATGATGTAAGGTGTATGTAACCCCTGAGGGAATGTTGTTATTAAGTGCCTTCAAGTTAGTTCCAGCTCACAGTGATGCTACACAGGCTGTATAGGGTTTCCATGGAGCAACTGGTGAGTTAAAAACAGTCCTTGCAGTTAGCAGTCCAGTGCTTATCCTACACACCATACCAGGACTCCTTGAAGGGGCAGGGCCATACAAATAAAATGTAGGGCACCCAAATAAGGGGATTGGTCAATTTTGCCATCTTGCTGTGCTTTAAGGATGCCAATTACAGAAAAAGGGACCTGCTGCCATCAAAAAGAGTGGTGGTGGTGGTGGTGGCTCATAGCAACCCTGTACAGGGTTTCTGAGGCTAAAAATCTTTACGCCTCTTCTTTCTCCCACAGAATGGCTGGTAGTTTTGAGCTGCTGACCTTGAAGTTAGCAGCCCTAGAGCAAAGTATGTCCTTTGGAACCAGGGAGCCTGCACTGAGAATTTCTAGAACACAAAGGAGAGAGCTGTTAACACTGTAGATAGTACAGGGTGGTGAGAAGTGATAAACACAGAAAAATGAAGAAGTAGAAATGAGACCAGTCCAAGAAAGTGTCGTGGACTTCCTAGCTCACAGAATGAGGTGTCTACCATGAACATGCTCACCCACAGAGTAAGAGAGCTGAATACCTTTGGACAGGAGGCTTGTTAGTGGATTGGGGTGTCTCTGGGCACTTAGTGGAGCTAGAGAGTGTTGTGATACTTGCCCTACCCTATAATGGTTGAGTGGCCAAAGGGTTGAGGGACTGAGAAAGAGGCCTGCCTACTAGTACAGCCAAGAAGCTGTCCTGAGAGACTGTATTTCCCTAATAAACTCCATAACTATAAATTTGGTCTGTGAGATCTGTATGGTTGGTCATTGAAATAAATTCTTAAACCCAGCAGAGAAGTAGATAGTGCCATAGGAGGAACAGTTGGTGTTAGAATGGGTAAAAAGGCTGAAGAGAACAAGTATATCTGACATCTACCTCATAAAAATCATCTTTGTTCTGATAATGCATCTCATTAATCTCATCTGAAGTTAGATTGGTTCTAATGATGCTAACGCTACTACTATTACTCCCACTATTGCTGGTACAACCTTTTTACACACTCCCATACTGTATATGTTGGCCCACTTCATGGTGTCCAATAAGTTCTTTATGCTCTGTTCATTTTTTTAATTATTTGTTCTTTTTGCTCCTCAGGCTCAATAAATTCAATTATCAAACTTCAAGTTCATTGATTCTTTTTTCTGCTAGTTCAAATATGTTGTTGAAGCCTTCCAGTGAATTTTTCAATAGCTATATTTTTCAGTTCCAATATTTCCGTTTGTTTCCTTTTTAAATTTTCTATTTCTTTATGATATTATGTTTAATATCATTTCCCTGATTTCCTTTAGCTCTTTGAGCATATTTAATGCTCTTTTAAAGTCTTTGTCTAGTAAGTTCATTATTTGTGCTTCCTCAGCGCCAATTTCTGTAAATTTATCTTAGTCTTTTGAATGGGTCATCTTTTCTGTTTCTTTGTATGATGTATTATTTTTTGTTGAAATATGGACATTTGACTATGTTAATGTGGTAACTCTGAAAATAAGAGTATTCCCTCCCCCAGGCTTTAGTTTGTTTTTGTCTGTTTTGTTTGCTGAAGGTTATAATAATCCAAGTATTTAGGACTTCTCCTATTTTTGCCTATTGTCTTGCTGGCCTTACCTGGGCAATAAAGACTGTTACTTAGTTTGTGTTCAGCAAGTGCATTGACAGAGATCTCCTTGAATGCTGGAGGGGGCGGGGAATCCTTCCCAGTCTTTGAAAACTGTCTCTGGGTCAGGCCCTTCAGCACTTACCCAGGCTTGTACTATGCCTAGGGATCCACCTGAGGAGAAAGCATAATGTCTAGTCAAGTAATTTCTGATCATGTGTCTTTCCCTAAGCATATCTATGGCTTTCTTAATTCTCACATAAACACAGTGCTTTTGAAAACCTTAATTTCTGAAAGAAGCTCTCTCCCTAGTCTTTCATTCCAGTATACTGTGTATCTAAATACCCCCAAGTAGCTACAGGTAGTCACAACTCTACTTTGCAGCCCCCAAGTCCTTCACAAACCCCAAGACAGGCCAAACTGAGACAAGCACCTTGCTTCAGTGATTCAGGCAGCTCTGAGACAGACATGTTAAAACAGACATACACAATAATTTGGTTATAAGATGATCACAATGAGCCAGACAGGGGTAAGTACACTGTCTGATAGAAACCTGGTGTTTTCCTGCTATTTAAATGTCACCTTTTCTTGATTCAGTGTTTGCTTAGTTGCTATTAACTCTCTGACTGGTTTCCAGAGTTCTGACATCATTGATTCTGCAACTTTCTGCTTATATATTATTATTGTTTTTGTGATTGGGAGGTGGAGTTGTGAAGACAGGGGTACATAACTGTTTATGCAGCATCTTTCTTTAGTTTCCCAATTGATACTCTTAAGCCTTCTTCTCAAACTGACATGGCAACAGCATTTGAAACTCTTGGACCACCCTATTTTTTTAAATTGTTGCATCCTCTGGCTTCCATGACACCATACCCTCTTGATTTTCTTTCAACTTTCTACCCCATTTTTATTATCTTTATTTTACTACCGCATACGCTGTTTCTTCTGCTTAGAATTCGCTTTTTTCACTTCTTTGCCTTGCTAATTCCTACACATGCTCAGATCTTAAGCTTAATTTTTACACATTCTTAGAGTCTTTCTCTGATTCCCCTGATCAAGTGAGTCACTGTCATAGCACCTTATATTCTCCCTGGAGTACAGTGATCAGAGTCCCCCTAGTCAATTATTTATAGCATTATTTGTTTAGTGACTCACTAAGACTGTGAGCTCTGGAGTTCAGGGAATATGTATGTCTTGGCTATCACTTATATTCTCAATGCCTGGCACATGGCAGACTCTCAGAAAGTACTGCTCAAATGAATAAATCTATGAGTCCAACTCTATGTACCCTAAAATTTACAATAAAGAAAAACTCTAACCAAAAGAAAAAAGATCACAGAAAAGTGCCTCATGTAATAATTACCATGTAGAGAACTGTCTCATCCCCCTCCAGTACCTTACAGTGACCAGAATCTGGTGGTACAAAGTAAATGGCTACTCCATAAAGTGTCCCATCCAAGACCTGAGCACTTTTATGATTTTTCTCACATTCTTGTTAGCTTACATTAAGTAACAGAGTTGCTTTCAACTTTGAGGAGAGGGGCCCAAACTATTTTCTGATCTCTAATATGAAAACTTCTGGAAGTTTTGAAGGCACTTTCATTAAGGGGGTGTGAAAAACAAAAACAAAAAAAACCTTTTCAGACAAGGAAGGAAAACAAATTTTAGGAAATGGGGGGTGAAAGCATCATATATAACTTGGTTGACATCTCATTTTGTTGTCTTTCCCAGGACCACTAATACTGCCTTATAATTCCAATTCTGTGAAACGCCTCCAGAGTTGTCCTTCTGCAAACACTCAACAGTCTATTTCCACACTTCTGCCACAGCAGCCATTCTAAAAGATTCTGATGGTGTCAGCCCCTGACTTACACTCTTTCAGTAGTGGCCCAAACATTTTATTATGACACACAAAGGCTTTCATTCAATTCCCCACCCCACCCCCACCCCCCGCCTTCTTTATCATAGTGCAAACAAACAATTGTGCAATTTGTGCCTTGTCTTCTAATTTCTGTTTTACTTATTTATATATTCAGTGGTTAAGTCTGCGCTGTTAACTAAATTTCAGCACTTTGAACCCACTAGTTACTATACAGGAGAACAACAGGCAATCTACTTCTGTAAAACTTTAGTCTTGGAAACCATATGTGGTAGTTCTACTCTGCCCTGCAGAGTCGCTCTGAGTTGGAACTGATTTGATGGCAGCGGGTTTGGTTTTTTGATTTTTCAATGTCGTATGTTATGATACTGAGTTCTAGTGGCATAGTGGTTGTGAGTCAGACTGCTAATCTCATGGTCAGCAGTTTGAAACCACCAGCAGTTCCATGGGAGAAAGATGAGGTGTTCTGCTCCCGTAGAGATCTACAGCATCAGAAACCCTATACAAGTCGGTACCGACTCCATAGCATATAACCACCACTACATGTTATGTTGGTTGGTTATATGCCATGGAGTCAGTTCAAACTCATAGCCACCCAGTATAGGGTTTCCAATGCTGTAGATCTTTATGGGAGCATAAAGTCTTACCTTTCTCCAGCAGAACCGCTGATAGCTTTGTACTGCTGACCTTGAGTTAAGCAGGCAAAGTTGTAACCAGTATGCTACCAGAACTCCTTATGTTATGTAGTAAATAATTTGTTGTTGTTGTTAAGTGCCGTCGAGTCTGTTCCAACCCAAAGCGACCCTATATAGGATTTCCACGGAGTGGCTGGTGAATTTGAAGCTCCAACCCTGCGGTTCAAACCAACATTGCAGTCTAGCACATTAACCCAAAGTGCCACACCAGGACTCCGTAGTAAACAATAAAAGCAAACTATCTACTTTCATTTATTTAAGAGACTAGGTACCAGACATTATGCTAAGTGTGTTATAAACCGGAGCCTAGAAGGTTGTAAACCTGCCCAAGATCATACATACAGGTCTATCCAGCTCCAAACATGAACTCCTCCTAGTACAGCATCATTTCAGTGTGTTTTAATTTACAAAAACAAACACACAAAAATCTTAGACAAAAGAAAGAATGCACATTCTAGTAAAGAAAAGGAAAAGTAGAAGTTTATTCACTATCAATTGCAGCCTATTTTGGAGAAATGGCTTTAAATTTTTTTAAAAAGCAGATTGTGTATTAATTAATTGATGAAAGTAAGTTTGCCAGGAGGAGAGGCAAGTATTTTCAAAATTTGGACAAAAATAAAATCAAGTAAGTGAGATGCATATATATCCATCCAAAAGAACTGAAACCAGGTTCACTAGCTGATGCTTGCATGCCAATATTCATTGCAGCATTAATCATGATAGTCAAAAGGTGGAAACAACCCAAGTGTCCGTAATATATAAACAAAGAAACAAAATGTGGTCTGGTAATGTTGTTGTTCTTAAGGGCCATCAAGTCGATTCCAACCCACAGCGACCATGGATAGATAGGGTTTCCAAGCAGCAGCTGGTGAGCTTGAACCACCCACCTTGCAGTTCAAATGACTTTACAGTCTGACGCATTAGTCCACAGTGCCACACCAGGACTCCTTAGATGTATGGTAGAGACATGCAATGAAATATTATTCAGCAATAAAATATAATCAAGTCCTGATACAGGCTACAACATGGATAAATCTTGAAAACATTATGCTAAATGAAGTAAGTCCAACACAAGAGTACAAATATTACATGGTCCCACTTATATGAATTACATAGAATACGCCATTTATTAAAACAGAAAGTAGGTTACAGGTTACTAGAGATGGCCAGGAGTCCTGGTCCGGTGCTGCAGGATGAGCACTGGATGCGAACAACAAGGTTAGTGGTTCAAACCCATTAGTCATTCCTCAGAAACACTATATAAGGTCTCTGAGTTGGAACTGACTGTACATCACTTAACAACAACAAAAGGGGCTGCCAGGGTGGATATAAGGGAGAGGGAAGAATGGGAAATTACTGCTTAATGGATACAGAGTTTCTGTTTGAGGTGATAGAAAAACTGGGGGTATAGTTAGTTGTAATTGTATACAATGGTTGTACACTGTGAATGTAATTAGTGTCACTGAATTGTACCTGAAACAGGGCTTTGAGCCAGTTCTTCCCAGTTCAGTCATGTCCTGACAAAGCGAAACTGGAACAGACCAAAATGTAAAAAGTGGGAGTTAAACTGTAACCGTAACTAGAACAGGAAAAGTTATAGTTGACTCCCTGCGAGAGGCTGAATCTCCCTTTTAGATAACAAGGGCAGTGAGGGCATTACATAACAACACCATTTCCTACAAGGTAGAGTCAGAAACAACGGTGCCCAGATCAGATGGTGGCTGCCTGTGCAGCTATGGATCCACATCACCTTCTACAGTCCTGGCACTAGGCTCCAAGGAGGAGCTTGCTAGACCGACCTCTTCTGAGTCTCCTATTCCAGGGCTCCAACCTGTCATTTTTCCCATTTCAGTTATCATTCCAGTACGCCCACATTTTACAAATTCAGTCTGTTCCAGTTTCACTTCATCAGCCATAACTGAACCGGGAAAAACTGGTTCAAAGCCCTGATCTAAAAATGATTAAGGCAGCAAATTTTATGTCATATATTTTTTACCACAATAAAAAAAAAAAATGTGTATGTGGTTAAGACCCCACATTGTTTTTCTTTCTCTTAGAAAAATGACAGAGGCCCCAAGAGGCATCATTGTAATTGCTCCTATATTGAGAGGTGTCTGAACTACTTATCCTCAAAATGCAGTAATAATCTGACACTGTAGATTGTGTTACGCTAAAACTTTCCCCCTCCGTAGCTTTTAGAAATGAGTGTTAGCAAGTAAGAGCCAGGTAACAATTTATGGATAGTGTGCCTTTTCATTTTTCAATTGAAATTGAAATTCAAAATTTCCCCAAAATTTTACTCTTCTTTTCCAGAGCTTCAAATCCCTACTCTGGATTTCCTTCAGCTTCCCATGTCACTCCAAACAGAATAACGATTTCTAAATCAGGCCTCTGCCTGGGACTTACTGAAAGTTCTGTGACTATTCTACTTATAACCTAGTTATGCCTTCCTATTAGTCACCAGGGGCTCTTCTTCCTCTTTACTTCGTAGGATTAGCAAGGTACCTATATCTCTTAACCCTTGACTTCTTATCATGAGTTCAGACTTGCATCTTCCAGGTTTTAACACAGTCAGATGCAAAAGGTTAACATGCTTGACTTCTAATAAAAAGGTTGGAGATTTGATTCCATCCAGAAATACCACGGAAGAAAGGCCTGGCAATCTACTTCCAAACAATCAATCACTGAAAACCCTGAGGAGCATAGTTATACTCTGGCACACAGGGGTTACCATGAGTTGGAATTGACTCAGCAGCAACTACTAGGGTTTTGTTTGGTTGGTTGGTTGGTTTTGTTTTCCTTTGGGTCTTAAAGAACTCTGATGTTTTCCCCATGAAACCTGGTTGAAACTTATTTTCACAAAGACATTATTTAAATTGGATTTCCCCCAAAATTGGCTATCCAGCCCAGGTTGATGCTAAGAAAAAATTTCAAGAAGACTTTCACAGATTCATTATTAAGCTCAATAATCAACATGTCCAAAGCTTAGACTGAGCAAATGATCACTCTGTTTACATGAAGCAATACTAGTCCAATGTAATTGCAGTGCCCAATGTCTTAATTATAATAGGATATGCAAATTCAGAGTTACTGCACTCCTACTAGATGCCAAGAGACCCAGAGACACAAGGTCTCTTGTGACATGTATACAATATATGAAGTAAAGCCAGACATGTGCTAAGATAGGTAGCGTGTACAGAAGTAGTAGAAAATAAGAGGGGATGGTAAATTCTACCTGCAAGTTGAGTAAATCTTCCCAGAGAAGGTAAAGCCTGTGCTGAGTCTTGAAAATAGGTGTAAGCCAGTGTGGGGTTCCAATTAGAGCAGTAAGGGAAGCCTCATACCCTACATTCTATTAAGCTTGAGAATTTACAAAGCACTTTCTCTTGTATTGTTTGATTTAATCCTCCATAGGCTAAGGATTAGCATAAGGGTTATCTGTGTTGTAAAGACCATTAATTTCAAATGATGAAACTCGGGGCCTGAGAAGGTAAATAATTTTTCATAAGTCCAATAGTTAATGAATGGCAGCCAGCCATGAAACACAACACCAGTGTAAGTTAAGGCTTAATAGCAGTGGTGTGCTGGAGCCAACTTGTACTGACTCACGAGAGCCAACTGCTAAATTTTCAGGAATTTTGAAAGCCTATTTGTTGTCAAAACCATGGTAGCTGAAATCAGCTACTGTAGGAGAATTTACACCACAGACATCGGCAAATGCTACAAATCAGGTCTTTTGTTTTTTCTTTTCCTGTTGTTTTTGGGAGGTGGTGAGAGGAGATAGTGGGTTTATTCTTTTACAACAAACAACCTCTATATAAAACAACACAGGTCTCAACCAAAAGGTTTTCTCAAAGGTCTTCTCTATGATTGGTTGTTGTTGTTGCTGTTAAGTGCCGTGGAGTTGATTCTGACTCACAGTAACCCTGCATTGGGTTTCCAAGAAGCAGCTGGTGGGATTGGACTGCCAACCTTGTGATTAGCAGTCCAGTGCTTATCCTACAATGCTACACCAGAACTCATCTTTGTGATATGATTTAGAATCAATTATTAGAAAGGAATTAACTGATTAGACCCTTTTTTTAACTGTAGAAATATAATCAGGCTGCCAAAATAATTTTCTAACTTTTCAATTATTATTTATGAAATGCCCTACTTGATCTGTGTCCAGTATTTGTGGGGGAAATAAAATGTTTAAGACATAATCGCTAGCCCTAAGGGAACATTTCACTCTCTTTGCAAATGTGAATATTGACCAGCTGGCTCATTCGTTTTCAGGTCATCCTTGTCACAAAATTCCAGTTCTGCCTTTGCTCTCATGCTAACAGGGTTGATGTGAACTTACAAAAATAACTGGTAGTAGCTCTGGAATGATTGGTAATTTTTAAAAATCAAAGTATTTATGATTTATCCAGTATACTGGGACATAAATCTTCAAACCTTTTATATTTGTAGAACTCCTATTTATTTTAATAACACTTAATTGGACCCTTTCAAATTTAATGGGGTATCATTCCCCTTCCTACATTTCTAAAAGTATTATCTACTTCAGTTGACCTAGTTTATGAAATGTTTAGCAAAATTTTAAATTAAAAGAACCCCTGAAATGCAGATAAGTCAAACCAGGCCAATCTCCCAATTAAAGTATCTTGCAGGGAATATACTCAGTTATTTGGGGAGCTGCACAAGGTGCTACATTGTTAATTCACTTCTTCATTTTAAACAACCCCACCTCATACTAGCTTACTGTAAGAGCTCTTGAAAACTCCACAAGTAGCATACTTGAAATATCAGGCATTTTTCTTTAAAACATCTGGGATTCTCTTCAAGTGCTGGTAACTGAGGTTTATATGCTGGGATGTCTATGTGGGTAAGAGATATTTACAGATATTGAATTTGTTTACAAAATAAAAACATGCGTAAATTTTGTGCCTCTTGCTATAATCCTTCCAGGTGGATGTTAAAGGCACTTGTTTGGCTTCTGTTGAATACATTTCTATGATGCCAAACATAGTATTTAAAAATAATAATAAACTTCACAGAAGTATCAGATATTCAGTATCTTTCGTTGTAGCTGTGTTGCTTTATTTGCATGGTGTCACCGAAGTGATTGGCAATCTGCTTGTTTCTAGAATTTACTTGGAACACACAACTTGGGGAGAGTTTACTATGAGCCCATTAAAGACAGACATGGAAACATACTTATAGTCACTATCCGAGAGGTGGAGATGCTATACTCATTTTTTAATGGAAAATGGATGCAGATCTCAAAGCTGCAAAGCCAGAGGAAGTCTTTGTCAACACCTGAAGAGCCAACATCCTTAGACATTTTACTGATAACCATTCAGGTATGTAGTCTTTTCAATTTCCTGATATATTTGAAGTTTCAAACACACTTATCAGTGCTCTTAGTAAAATACCAGTATACCAAGAACTATTTACAGAGGCAGTGATGAAATGGAGATGGTCCATGTCACTGCTCAAATTCCAAACACAGGAAAGATTCATAGGCTGATATTTATTTATCACACTCCAGATCTTTAGGAATTCTTAAAGCAACACAAATAGTTGTTGTTTTCAAGTGCCATCAAGTCAATTCTGACTCATAGCGACCCTATATATGGTTTCTGAGGAGCAGATGGTGGGTTTGAACTGCTGACCTTGTGGTTAGTAGTTCAGAGCTTATCCTACAGTGCAACACCCTGAAAATACCAATGATAATGAGAAACATTGGAGCAAGTAACTGAAGAGAAGATCTACAGATAGCACAATCAAAACAGGAAGGCAATACCTGAATGGTAATGGTAATACATTTCTAAATCATGCATACACAGAAACACAAAGACACAAGGGGGCTTCAAAAAGTTCATGGAAAATGAAATATAAAAATAGTGGAATTTTTCCACAAACTTTTTTTGAAACCCCTGTGGAGTCCTGGTGTGGCACTACGGATTAATGCACTGGACTGCAAGGCTGGTTTGAACCACAAGGTCATAGGTTCAAACTCACCAGCCACTCCTCAGAAACCCTATACAGGGTCACTATGCGTCAAAACCAACTCAAAGACACTTAACAAGAACATATATATGTGTTACATACTGGGAATATATATATATCATAAAGCAATACAAAAATTGTTGTTGTTTTCAAGTGCCATCAAATGGAAAATGAAATTGAAAAAATAACAAAAATGTATGTACATTATATATATACATATATATGTATATATCCACTGCCATCAAGTCAATTCTGAATCATAACTATCCTATAGGATAGAAGAGAACTTCCTCATAAGGTTTCCAAGGCTGTAAATCTTTATAGAAGCATACTGCTGCATCTTTCTCCCCCAAAGTGGATGGTAGGTTCAAACTGCTGACCATTCAGTTAGCTGTTGCTTTT
Source organism: Chrysochloris asiatica (assembly GCF_000296735.1). Taxonomy (NCBI): domain Eukaryota; kingdom Metazoa; phylum Chordata; class Mammalia; order Afrosoricida; family Chrysochloridae; genus Chrysochloris; species Chrysochloris asiatica. The sequence goes on along the minus strand of NW_006408525.1, from coordinate 13,136,645 downwards.
ATGTGCCAAGGAGTTGGTACCGACTCAGCAACCCTGTATACGGCTTCCAAGAAGCATTTGGTGGGTTTGAACTACTGACCTTTATGGTTAGCAGTTCAGTACTTAACCTACAATGCCACACCAGGACCTTCATGAGCACTTTAATCACTGCAACTGCATCACTAGGGCTCCTTTATATATATATATATATATATGGTGGTTGTTGTCATTTTGTTAAGTGCCATCGAGTCAGTTCTAACTTATAGACAACCCTACATATAGGATTTCTGAGGAGCAACTGGTGGGTTTGAACTGACCACCTTATGGTTAGCAGTCTCATCCTTATCCTATGATGCCACACCAGGACTCCTATGTGGTGCCATAGGATAAGCACTCAACTTTACGGTTAGTTTGAACCTCAAGGACACTGGGTCAAGCTTACCTTGGAAACACTATACAGGGCCACTAGGAATCAGAACTAACTCAAAGGCCCTAACAACAACATTTGTATATAGAAATAAATACACACACACAGTAAGGAGCTCTGGTAGCTGAGTGGTTACAAGTTGGGCTGCCAACCTCTAGGTCAGCAGTTAGCAGTTCCGCAGGAAAAAGATGAGGTGTTCTGATCCCATAAAGATTTACAGCTTTGGAAACTCTGTGCAGGATCACTATGAGTCGGAACCGACTCCACAGTACTTAACAACAACAACAATATATATATATATATATATGTAGATATATATATACATATATATAGACATTGGTGTTGCAGATTAATATGCTAGACTGCCAGTCTGTCATGGATTATTTCATAGACAGAGCCATAGATGATTTGCAAATGATTTGCCACATAATCCACTGTCACTCTTGTATTCTACAGAATTATTACATGTACACTCACTCAATGTTGTCATCAGTATTGGACATGGATAGACGTTTTAAAATAACTGGTGTATGGACACCTTTTGACTCACTCTCATGTATTTTCAATACCAGCAGAATCACCAAGGGTTTCAGCTAAGCTTTCAGACTAAGATAGACTAGGAAAAAGGACATACAAACTACTTCCAAATATCTGTGATTGGTAAGTGCTTTCAAGTCAGTTCCAACTCACAGCAACCCTGTATAGGGTTTCCTGGTGGGTTTGAACTGCCGACCTTGTGGTTCCCAGTCCAGTGCTGATCCTACAGTGCCAGACCAGCACCGTATTATATATATATATTGTTGTTAGGTATCAGCAAGTTGGTTCCAACTCAAACCTACCCTATGCACAATACAACGAAACACTGCCCAGTCCTGTGCCATCTCCACAATTGTTACTTGAACCACAATTATTATTGCCACTGTGTTAATCCATCTCCTTTTTGGGTGTTTTCTTCTTTTTCCCTGACTTTCCTTTTATCAAGAATGATGTCCTTCTCTAAGGAGTATTCCTTCTGACATGTCCAAAGTAAAAGCAGCAAAATCTCATCATTCTTGCTTCTAAGGAGCACTTTTGCTATACTTCTTCTAAGATGGATTTGTTTGTTCTTCTGGCAGTCTGTGGCACTTTGAATATTCTTCACCAAAAATATAATTCAAATGTATTGATTCTTCTTCAGTCTTCCTTATTCACTGTTCAACTTTCACAGGCATATGAAGTGACTGAAAATAACCTGGGTCAGGTGTGCCTTAGTCCTCAGAGTAACACCTTTGAGCTTTAACACTGAGGTCTTTTGCACAAGATCTGCCTAACACAGTACATCATATGCTTTCTTGACTGCTGCTCTCATGAGCACTGATGCCACCATACTTTTTCATGTGCTTTTATATGAATATAAGCATCAAGCTGTCCCTTTATCTGTCTTCCTTTCCTCAGTGGTGGCAATGAGTTATCTAAACCACTCCAGAGAAGGGTGGAGGACTTGCAAAAGCATCTGTATTGGCCCTTTTCAACAAATAACACATATACATCCAACAGACAGTATGGAGAAATAGAAAAGGAAGTGCTCAGTGACACATGAACATGCCACGTCCAAGCCTTGATTGAAGAAGCCTTTCATGGTTTTCCTGCTATTAGCTATAGACTCCCTACAGAAGGACAGCTGTTTCAATAATCTAACCTTTCTGTCACCTACACTGACCCAAACCAGGGCAGAATTCATTGTAAGAAATGCCCAAACTAATTGGTCAAGAGTCAATACCACTGGGTTGTATTCTATGGAATTTTGATTTTTGATTCATATGAAATTGATAGTTTGCGTGTATGTGTAGAGAAGGCTGGGGGTGGGGAACACAGACACATTTGTGGCTCCCCTCTTCACCTTTTATAAGCAAGTGCTAAAAGAAACATTTTCTAAAAAATCATAATAAATTGAGCTTTTACAGGGTGACTAATACACTAATCCCTTATAGGGATGAAGTGGGGTCTGGGCTACCTTAGCTCCACAGCACAGGCCCCAGCTTGATATAATACCTGGTTTCTATGAGACTTATTACATTAAAAATGTGTTACAGGTGCAGAAAAATTCCAATCTGGCGAAAAGTTGTTAGTGAAGGAGACCAAAAATAGAGGCAGGATCAGGTTTCCACACAGATCCAAGTGGAAAATTCCCCCCCACTGACTGGAACATTCCTGCTTGATGTCATTTCCCACCCACCCCCACTTTCCCCTCATCTCCCCACAACTTTTTTCTCTCCTCTCCTTCCCTCTTCTTCCCTTGAACTTACTCAGATTCAAGTTCAAGTTGAAGCTGAAGAAAATTAGAACAAGTACACAAGAGCCAAAGTACAACCTAGAATGTAATCTCAACAATAGATTGAGCACATTGAACACAAATGACAAAAGAAGTTGTGGGATGTCATCAAGAGCATCATACATGAAGAAAGGAAAGGTCATTAGAAAGACAGGAAACAAAAAAAGAGGCCAAAGTGGATGTCAGAAGGAACTTTTGAACATGCTCTTGAGCACAGAATAGCTAAAGTAAATGGAAGAAATGATGAATAATAATTATAAAAAAAAAAACACCCTGAACACAAGATTCCAAAGAGTGACTCAAGAAGACATAGTAAACTATATTGAAATGTGCAAAGACATGGAGTTACTACATCAAATGGTAAGCACACACACCTGGCATTTCTCAAGCTAAAAGAACTGAAGAAAACAAATTAAGCTTCAAGATGCAATACTGAAAGATTCTATAAGCATAATATTTAATGACACAGAAAGCATCAAAAGGAGATGGAAGGAATACACATAGTAACCGTACCAAAAAGAAACAGTTAACATTCAACCATTTCTGGAGTTAGAATATGATCAAGCCAATGGTACTGAAGGAGGTAGTCCACGCTGTGGTGACGGCACTGGGGAAAAAACAAGGCTCCAGGAGTTGACAGAATAACAATTGAGATGCTTCAAAAAGTAGATTCAATGCTGAAAGTACTCCTTGTCTATGCCAAGAAATTTGGAAGACAGCGACTTGGCCAGCAGATGAAGAAATCCATATTTGTGACTATTTCAAAGAAAGGTTATCCAACAGAATGCAGAAATTGGCAAACAATACCTTTAATATCACATGTAAGTAAAATCTTGCTCAAGATCATTCAACTAGTTGAATCAATAGGATTCATCAATAGGAAACTGCCAGAAATTCGAGCCTGATCCAGAAGAGAATACGGGACAAGGGATCACTGCTGATGTCAGATGGGTCTTGACTAAAAGCAAAAAACCCTAGAAAGATGTTTATCTAAGCTTACTGATTATGCAAGGGCATTTGACTGTGTGGATAACAAATTGTGGATAGCATTTCAAAGAATGGGAATTCAAGATCACTTATTTGTGCTCATGCAGAACCTGTAATTAGACCAAGAGGCAGTCATTCCAACAGAACAAGGGGATACAGCATGATTTAAAATCAGGAAAGGTGTGCATCAGGTTGTATCCTTTCTCCATACTTTTCTATCTGTGTACTTAGCAAGTAATGGACTATATGAAGAGGAGCACAGCATCAGGATTAGAGGAATTCATTAGCAACCTGTGAGGTGAATATGACACAACCTTGCTTACTGAAAATGAAAAAGAGTTGATGAAGATCAAAGTCTACAGCCTTCAGTATGAATTATACTTCAACATAAGAAAACAAAAGCCCTCATAATTGGACCAATAAGCAGCCCTCACAATTGGACCAATAATTCATGATAAATGAATGAAATATTGAAATTGTCAAGGGTTTTATCCACAATCAATACCCATGGAAGCAGTCATCAAGAAATAAAATGATATACTGCATTGAGCAAATCTGCTGCAAAAGTCCTCTTTAAAGTGTTAAAAACAAACAAACAAAGATGTCACTTTGAGGACTAAGGTGCACCTGATCCAAGCAATGGTATTTTCCATTGTTTCATATGCATACAAAAACTAGATAATGAATAAGGAAGACAAGAAGAAATGATGTTTTTTAATTACAGTGTTAGCAAATAATTTTTAATAGTAAGTATAGCTAGAATGCTCCTTAGAAGGAAGGATGGCAAAATTGTGTCGCATGTACTTTGGACCTATTATCAAGAGGAACCAGTCCCTAAAGAGAAGGACCCTCAAAAGAGAACCGCTGACACAGTGGTTGCAATAAAGGGCTCAAATATCGCAATGATTGTGAGGAGGGTGTAGGACCAGGAAGTGTTCTGTTCTGTTGTGTATAGGGGCTGTTGTGAGTTGGAAATGACTCAAAGACACCTACCAACAACAACCTTCCCTCAAAGAACTTCACTGGGAAAGGAAATGGGGAATAAACTGCTAGGACTGTAATCCAATTACACCAATGCATAAAATGAAATTATATCAGGATTTAGTTCCACCAAGTGAACACAAAAGTGCATATAGGTCTTGGTAAATCCTCAAAGCAATCCAGGTAATTCTGCCAATTCCAATCCATAGATCTTTGTCTTTTCTTAGAGTAGAATAGTTAATGCTGACCACAAGTCTCCTGACTGAAAGCTTGTTTTCTGTCCCATTACACCCTTGTACATCACTTTGAAATCAGGCTAACTGGATATGAAGCCTGACTCCACCCTTTCTAACTATGTGACTATGGCAAATCACTTAATCCTCGTCCTTCATATTTCCTCCTCTGTATAATGGACATAATAATTTACCTACATCATAGGGTTCTTATGACAACTAAATAAGCTAACAGGTAACAATTTTAGAAGAGTACATCAACATACGCAACCCAGGTCCTTCTCATTTCCACTTTCCCAAAAGACCCCTAGTTTAGCTCAATTATCCTTTCACCACTTCCTCAATCTTTTGGTAACTAAGGAAAACTAAAGAAAAGCTGTATAAAAATCAGATGACCCACAATCCCCACAATCGAGTTTTCAAAACACACAAGGACGTGGCTAAAGTGTGGGCCATAATATCTACTTATCGCTAAGGCCCCAGGAAAAATTTAAAGTCCCATGTCTTCACGTTTCCCAGACCTTTATAATAGGCCTCTTTCATGTATAAGAAATCTTACACTAATTGCCATTGAGAATATTCCCAACAGGGATGCCCTTCTTGGGTGCTGAGTTACCCTAGCCATGATCTTCTGGGTCACTGAAGTAACTAGCATCTTCACATGTATAGTTTTCTCTGAAGGTTAAGCATATGTCGTTATCATAATTTCATATTTACAGCACTTTGCATCACGCTGATGATACTGATCCTCACAAAAACTGAGTAGGTAATTTTTGAATGGCTAACTGAGATTGAATGGGTAATTTTATTATATCCATATCACAGATGAACCATGGATTTTAAGGACATAACCTGCCAAAGATCATATCAGCTAAAAAGCAACTTAAGAAGGACTAGAACCCAATTCTTCTGATTCGAAGTCTGGTGCTCTTCCCACTCTAGCATTCTGCTTTACATATCACCCCCACCCTCCATCTCTCTACATCCTTTTGAAAATTGTGATGACCCATTGTGATGACCCAAATTAGACATGATATTCCAATCTATCCTAGTGAAGTTGTGGTAAAGCTTGCCTTTCAACCCCTCCCATCCCTGCTTTCCTGCTATTTTTCTCCTTAGGCATTCCTTTCCAGATACCCACTGTCCTCTTCCACATATTATGACTCAGTTTATGTGAACTGTTCAAAATAGGTTCAAAATCCCATATAGATAGGGACAGAAGGGACTTCAGAATGACTGCCTATGGGTATGAAGATTCTGTTGGGGGTAATTAGAACTAGAAAGTAGTGATGATTGCTATACTTTGTGAATATACTGAAAATTACTGAACTGTGTGTATACATGGAATCCTGGTGTGGTGCTGTAGGATAAGCACTGGACTGCTAACAGCAAGGTCAGCAGTTCAAACAAACTAGCAGCTCCTCAGAAACTCTATACAGGGTCACTATGAGTCAAAACATGAGGGAACTTAACAATAACAAACACATACACACTTGAAAAGGGTAAAGGTTTTGGTATGTTTTTGCAAAATGAAACATAAGACTACCCATTACCATTGTGTGATGCCTGCTGTCTGTTCTGGGTAATTCTTTTCCATACCTCATTCAGAAAAACGAAAGCCCAGTAGTTGTTGAAAAAGCAGCAATCTATTGTTCCTCTAACAAGCTACTTGGATGTCTAATCAATGAAAAGAGGTTAGACAGACCCTTAGTCACTGCATCAGTACAGCATATGCTCTCCCAGCGGCCAGTCCCAGATCCCACCACCTCCAAGCCTCTCACTTCATTTTTAATAAACATTTTTCAGCACCAACTAGGTGCCAGGCACTCTGCTAGGTGCTATAGGAAAAACAAATGAATAAGTCAAGGTCCCTGCTCTCAAGGAGTTCAGTCAAGGGAGGGAGACAGACTTATAAACAAATCAAGGTAATACAAGGCAGAATTAAACCAGGGCCTGATAGCAGTACAAACACTGTACTATGGGAACACAGACAAAGTAGCCATTAATTCTGACTGAAAATATCAGGGAAGGCGTTGCAGAAGAGGTGGCATGGAGCTGAGCTGTGAAGTGTAAGTTAAGTTCACCAGGTGGAGAAAGAAAGGAATAAAGGAACAGAGAGAGGAAAAAAAGAGAATTAAATAGAGGGAATTAAATTACATTGAGGGCTTGGTGAAGAAAGGAAGCAGAAGCTGGAAAAGTAGACATCACACTCCCTTGGATCCACAACAGACCTACACAAACCGTCTTAATGTTTTTTATCAGACATTGAGTTGGAAAAACTTGCCTCCATGTCACTCTTACATACTAAACCATGAGCTCCACAAAGGGGAGGATTATGTCTTTTTCATCTTGATGTCACTACTGATACCCTACCAAAATGACTGAAACTTAGTAGGTGCTCAGTAAAAGCTGGTAAATGTGCTCAATAAAGGGGGAGCAGGGCAGATCATGAACCAGAAATAGTCAAAAAGAGAGACCAGAAACAATAAAAAATGATACCATGTGCCAGGAATGTAAAAGCAATCCACTGTGACAAAAGAAATGTGAACAAAAGGGCTATAGCAGAAGTTGTGGTTAAGTGTCATAGAGTCGGTTCTGACTCATAATGACTCCTTATAGTAGGGGTAAAGAAATGTGAAACAAAAGGGCTATAGCAGAATTTGTGGTTAAGTGTCATAGAGTCGGTTCTGACTCATAATGACTCCTTATAGTAGGGGTTGTAGTTGTTAAGTGCCATCGAGTCAGTTCCAACCCATTGTTGTTAAGTACCATGGAGTCAGTTCCGACTCATAGCGACCCTGTACAGGCTTTCTGAGGCTGTAAATCTTTACGGGAGCAGAAAGCCTCATATTTCTCCCATGGAACTGCTGGTAGTTTTGAACTGCTAACCTTGAGGTTGGCAGCCCGATTCATAACCACTACACTATCAGACCTCCTTCATTCTAACCCATAGTGACATTATATAGTGTTTCCGAGAACAAGTTGGTAAGCTTGAACTGCCAACCTTGCAGTTCAAACTG
>NW_006408525.1:13127604-13128607 GCF_000296735.1 Chrysochloris asiatica | reverse complement strand
TTCTACTCCCGTAAAGATTTACACCCTCGGAAACCCTGTACAGGGTCGCTATGGGTCGGACCCGACTCGATGGCACTTAACAACAACAACAACAACAACCACACTTAGGAACTTAATTTTTTTTCCTGGAAAATATATAATATCATTTGCAGGCCATACCAAATTATCAACTTAAAAATTAACCTGCAAAGAACAAACAAGGTGGAGGATCGGGTAGATGTGCAGTGAGGAGTTCCATCAGCAACAACACAGAATACAAGTCCAAACAGGCTCAGGGGGTGGTGCCAGAACTCTGAACCACATATAAAGGAATATTTAAAATTTGGAAGGCTTACAGCAAGGGCAATTTGTAGCAGAAGCAAGAAATCCTTTCCTTTCTAAACCAAGACACTCGGCTGCTCCCAGAGCTGCCGTCTTGGGCAAGACCAAGCGGGAGAAGTATCAGAGCAGCCACAGATGCCTGACAGAACTGCAGAGATAAAGGTGTCAGCACTCTTTGTTTTGTATCTGTGCATTGGTCTCTCGCTGGCTGTGCATGTCCATTCACGTGACTACAGGGGTGCCTGAATGAGTGGACATCCCACCCCCACCCCTGGAGGGTTCTTCTATGCATGCACACAGATCTCATCAAAATTTAGAGTGACAGTTTCCACTTAAAACCAAAAAGCAGTACAAAACGGCCACAGCTGGCCTTGAACTGTTTATCGCTGGGAAAAAGGCCTGAATGGGTGCTCAGTGAAGGGGGCTTGCTGCGGAGCCTCTGCATTACATAAGACCATAGGAGGAATCCTGAACCTCACCCAGAATCTACTGAGGTAGGAAATTTCCACTTGAAAGGACAAGCAGACCAGCCTGGAGTGACTAGAAGAACAGAAAATACTTCTTGAAAGAAACACCTACGGGAAAAACACAAAACAATAAAGGCAGTCCAATAGAATACTACAAGAACAAACATGTTGCTCGCCCAGAAGACATCAAGGCAAGTGACTGGTTCCCCTCAGGG
>NW_006408525.1:13124000-13124958 GCF_000296735.1 Chrysochloris asiatica | reverse complement strand
TTGGGGAGGGCAATACAAGAAGGGGAGGAGGTGAAAGAACAAGATAGATATAGGGGAACACTGAGACAGATTTGCCTGGGCTAAGTGGGACAGAGGTAAATAGTGATGCATGCTCAAACTTAGAACAAAAGGGCTCTGTGATACGGGGATCTAGGCATAGTTTGAAGAGGGGAAATGATGCTAAAATGCTTGATTGTCTTATGAATATTGGTTCCCCTTGCCTACTACTGTAAAATAGAGATTTGAGTGGGGTAGAAAGGAATGTTGGGGAACATGATTAGAGAAAATGTGTAAGCCCGTCTTCAGCCTGATTGGACTGATTGGAATACCTAAAAAGGTTTCTAGAACTTGCCCAGTGAAATAGCCCTCTTGCAGTCTTTGCAGAGCATAGTACCTTAGGAGGAATCCTGAGTCCCATCCAGAACCTTATGAGGTGGGACATTCCCACAAGCAAGGATAAGCAGACCAGCCTGGAACAGCTAGAGCAACAGAAGATACATCTTCAAAGAAAGATCATCAGGAAAATCCTAAAACAAAAACGTCAGCATGACTGGCTACTACAAGAATAAGCAATCTGTTCGTTGGGAAGCCATCAATGCAAGCAATCAAGTTCCTTCAGGACAAACTCTCCTCTAAGACTTAAACTCAAAGGGAACACACCAACAGGCATGTAAGCTTGCTGGTGATCACACTGGTCTGAGTTCAACCATAGTCCATTGACTCCTGTTGACCTGGAGATGAGAAGGGTTGGTTGGTCCAAAGTGTGGTGATACCTGGGGACACTTGAGGCCATGTACAAGGATATAATCACAGAGGGCTAGAGCTGAGAGTGAAGCATCCAGCTGATATGAAGTGAGGAGAGATGCTCAACAAAACCCAAACTTGCAGACAGTACCAATTTGACCGAGGCTTGATAATCAGAACTCAACTAGAGGAAGGTTACCAACATATATAGATA
>NW_006408525.1:13096953-13122894 GCF_000296735.1 Chrysochloris asiatica | reverse complement strand
ACAATATATATATTAACCTGCAATATTTGGTCCAACATTTCATTATCTCACCCGAAAGATGAGGCTTTCTGCTCCTGTAAAGATTTACAGCCTTGGAAACCCTGTACAGGGTCACTATGAGTCAGTTCTGACTCCATGGCACACAACCACCACCACCAATATGATAACCTGTCACTTGTCTGTAAATTTGCTATACTGTGGTGGCTTGCATGTTCCTGTGATTCTTAAAAGTATGTCACCAATATTTTAAATATCAGCAGAGTCATCTATGGCGGACAAGTTTCAGATGAGCTTTCAGACTAAGATAGACTAGAAAGAAAGGGGAAAAAGACTACTCTCAGATAGTCACTGAATACCTTATGAATAGCAGTGGAACACAGTCAGGTAGCACCAGAATATTGAATATTGAAACATTGTAAAGAGCACCAAAATATTGCAAGATATAGTGATGGAAAATGAGTCCCTCACATTGGAAGGCACTCAAAATCCAACAGTAGAAGTGCTCATCATGACGTAAACTGAGTAAAGCTTTTGGGACCTAAATTTGCTGATTGGACACAACTCAAATGAGGATAAACAACTGTAACATCCATTAAGAATCAGAACATGGAATGGAAGAAGTACAAATCTAGGAAATTTGGAAGATGTCAAAATGAAATTGAATGCCTAAACACTGATAGATATCCTATGCATTAGTGAGCTGAAATGGACTGGTATTGGTCATTTTGAATCTGGCTTACTATGCTGGCAATGACAAATTGAAGAAGAATGGTATAGCATTCATCACCAAAAAGAGTATTTCAAGATCTATCTTGAAGTACAATGCAATCTGTGATAGGATAATATCTGTACACCAAGAAGGAATACCAGTTAATACTACTATCATTCAAATTTACACACGAACCACTAAAGCCAGTGGTGATGAAATTAAAGAATTCTACTAACTTTTTCAATATGAAATTGATCAAACATGCAATCAAGATGTATTGATAATTACTAGCAATTGGAATGCAAAAACTGGAAACAAAGAGGAAGGATCAGTAGTTGGAAACTATGACCTTTGTGAAAGAAACAATACTATCTAATGGTAGAATTTTGCAAGACCAATGAGTTGCTCATTGAAAATACCTTTTTTAAACAACATATGTTTGTGAATTTTCATACACACAGACTACCAAACATTGTGAAAATTGTACAAATAAAAGAAGACAAAACAGATGATTGGGACATATTAAAATTAGAAACTTATGTGCATCAAAGGATTTCACCAAAAGAGTAAAATGGGAGCCCACAGAATGAAAAAAATCTTTTACAAAGATATATTAAATAAGGGATTAATTTCTAAAATCTGTAGGAAACTAGAACATCTCTACAAGAAAAAGACAACCCAATTAAAAAATGAGCACAGGACATGAACAGCCACTTCACCAAGCAAGAGATTCAGGAAGCCAAGAAATATATGAAGAAATGTTCACGGATCATTAGCCATTAGAGATACAAATCAAAACAACAATGAGATATCGTCTCACACCAGTAATAACAGCGAAATTTTAAAAAGCAGAAGACAATAAATGCAGGCGAGGATGTGGAGAGGTTGGGACCCTCCTACACTGCTGATGGGACTGCAAAATCGTCCAACCACTCTGTAAAACAGTATGGCGCTGCCTCAGAAAGTTAGAATTAGAAATGCCGTATGATTCAGTAATTCCTCTACTGTGTATAGATCCACATGAAATACGACCATAATATGAGTAGATACATGCACACCAATGTTCATAGCAGTACTAGTCAAAATAGCCTAAGTGCCCATCAATGGAAGAATGGACAAAACAAACTGCAGTACATACAAACAATGGAATATTATGCTACCTTGAAGAATAAAAAGAAAGCTGCAAGCCACCACATAACATGGATGAACCTTGAGGATATTATGCTGAGTGAAATTAGTCAGTCACAAAAGTACAAATATTACATAAGACCATTAATGTAAAAGCTTAAGAAAAGACACCCATACTTAAAGCAAGGTTGTATCATCTGCATATCACAGGTTGTTAATGAGTCTTCCTCCAATCCTGATGCATGTTTTTCTTCATATAATCAACTTTTATAATTATTTGCTCAGTGTACAGATTAAACAAGTATGGTAAAAGAATACAACCCTGGTGTACACCTTTCCTAATTTTTAACCATTCATTAACAACCTGTGATATGTAGATGATACAACCTTGCTTGCTAAAAGTGAAAATGACTTAAAATACTGAAGATCAAAGACCACAGCCTTCAGTATGGGCTGTACCTCAATGTAATGAAAACAAAATTCCTCCCCACTGGACCAGTAAATAACATCCAGACAAATGGGGGCAAAAAATGAAGTTGTTAAATATTTTATTTTGCTCAGATCAATCATCAGCACTCATGGAAATAGCAGTCAAGAAATCATGTGGTGTATTGCATTAGGTAAATCTGCTATACAAGACCTCTTTAAAAGTGTTCAAGAGCAAAGATGTTAGTTCGAGGACTAAGGTGTGCCTGACCCAAGCCATGGTATTTTCAATAACCTTATATGCATGTGAAAGCTGGACAATGAATTAAGAAGATTGTAGAAGAATTGATGTATTTGAGTTATGGTGTTTGAGTAGAATATTGAAAGTACCATGGACCACCAAAAGAGCAAACAAATCTTTGTTGGAAGAAGTACAGCCAGAATGTTTCTTAGAAGCCAGGATGGCCAGACTTCATCTCTCATACTTCGGACATATTGTAAACAGGGGCCAGTCCCTGGAGAAGGACATTATGCTTGGTAGAGTGGAAGGACAGCGAAAAATAGGAGGATGCCCCAACAGACGGATTGGCACAGTGGCATCAGTAATGGGCTCAAGAGTAGGAACAACTGTGAGGATGACGCAGGACAGGGCAATGTTTTGTTCTGTTGTGCATAGGTCGCTATGAGTCGGTACCAGAAATATGGCACCTAACCACAACAACAAATATGATGGCAGGAACTGCAATTGCCTTGGCTGGGCCACCCCTGCTTTATAGAATTCCCAAGGTGGAAAATCTTTGCAGGGCAGAAAGTCTCATCCTTCTCTCGTGGAGTGGCTGGTGGGTTTGAACCACCAACCTTGCTGTTCAAAGTCTGGTGCTTATTCTACAGAGCCACCATACTCCCACTGTAGTGGGATGTAGTTTTTTTGTTAAGTGAGACTGAGTCAGTTCTAACTTGTAGTAACCCTGTATAGGGTTTCCAAGGAGTGACTAGTGAATTTGAACCACCAATCTTACAGTTCAAACAAACATTGCGGTCCAGTGCTTATCCTACAGTGCCACACCTGGACTCCTGTAATGGGATAAGAGACTAGAAGTGCAGGTTAAAAGTTTTATCAGGCAATATATAGAAACATGGACATCTGATTTGATCATGTAATCTCTCAGATTACGTTGACTGGGACAGCTCACTTCTCTCCCCATGAATTTCTTAGGCTACATGACTATGTAAAGACAGGGAAACAAATAGTAGATGCTTAGTAATGGTCTTTAAAAAAAAAAATGAATGAAAGTGAACTACTCCATCCCATAATAGTGTTGGTTTTTACATAACCACAGTATGTTCCTGGTTCACATTCCATTTGTGGTCAGTTCTGAGCCCCACATGTTTTTCTCTTATATTCATACCCACACGATATTTGTACTCTTAGATTTGGGTCTTTACAAGCATATTTTCTTATTAAGTTTCAACCCTAATTATGATAGGCTTATTTTTCCAATGCATAGGGTCATTCACAGCTTCATTATTATTTTCCAGAAAATCAAAACCACACCAAATTTGGGATCCACAAATCTGATACACACATTCTTGATTTCTTTGTTTGGAATATCAATAAATAGGCTGGACAGACTAACCCTCAGGACTGATACCTACTGGGCCATCACTCAGTATGTTTACTATCCCCACACCATCTCCATCACCTGCTAATGTTCAATGTAGATATGTGACTTGTAAAGCAATGTGGTCAAGAATCTTTTCCCAGGTTATCTAGCAAAATAGATTACAATGTATGCTTTCTCTGCTTGATTGCTGCTAAAACATTAAAGCTGCCTGTATGATATGCACTTCACAAAACCATACTGACTGCTATTGAGTGCCTCAGGATTTCCCAGGGGACTACAAATGGATTGCTTGATAGTTCCTTCTCATGTTTTTCTCAAAGATCAATAAATTGCCAGTGTTTAATTAATAGGGTCATCTTGAGCTTCCTCCCTTCCTGTTATTTGGCCTTTTCTAATCTTTAGGGACTTTTCCAGTTACCCATGACTTCTCAAAAATAATGACCTATGGGACTGTAGCCACATCTGCTGGTTCCACAAGCACCCCCAGGGCACATATCATCAACTTATTCTGATCAGAACACCTCCAGTTTCTCTTTCTCTCAATAACCATTTCTCTTTCTTTGGTTATCTGTTCATTTTCCAAAATTCCATCTTGAATGAACTTTTTCCAGTCAACTACTTACTTGTGCACCTCTTCTGAAACAATGTAAAAGACATGTAAAAGTTCAGCCTTATGCATCCCCTGACATTAATAAGAATTTCTTCCTTCTTGATCAAGAAATCAAATTTTTTTCTAGTTTTTCTAGTTTGACAAATTCCTTTATGATTTTAGTTTTTGCTTTTTGTACATGCTGATATGTCTTCCTCCAAATTCTGTCCATCTTTATTTTTTCCCCACTTCTGCTATTCCATATGTTCTGTTTTAGGGACTTGATTTGATTTCCACATTTTGTATACTACTATATACAAAGACACTACTAGGTACTGTACTAAGGGCCTAAAGATATCGAAAACAAAAAATCTTGCCATTAAAGTACTCTTCTCTCTATAATATCTATGGTGATTATTTGCTAATACTTGCTTGTCTTGGTATTTTCAATAATCTCATATGAATGCAAAAGCTGGACAGTGAATAAGGAAGACCATAGAATTGATGCTTTTGAGTTATGGGGTTGGAGGAGAATATTGAAAGTGCCATGAGCTGCCAAAAGAACAAACAGATCCGTTTTGAAAGAAGTGCAGCCAGAGTGCTCCTTGGAGGTCAAGATGGCCAAACTTCGTCTCTCATACTTCAGACATATTGTCAGGAGGGACCAGTCACTGGAGAAGGAAATCATGTTTGGTAAGGGGGAGGGTCAGATAAAAAGAGGAAGACCCCCAACCAGATGGACTGGCAAAGTGGCAGGATCAATGGGCTCAAGCATGGCAACAATTGTGAGGTTGCCCCAGGGCTGGACAGTGTTTCTTTCTGTTGTACATAGGGTTACTATGAGTCAGTACTGACTTGATGGCACCTAACAACAACAACCTTTTCAAGAGTAGGGACCATATGACGTTCACATGAACCCTGTGTAGATCTCATGGTGCCTAACAACACAGAAAATCATTATATGTTTAATAAAGGATGGGACAGAAAAGAAAATGTGTGTCTCCCAAGGTGCCTAACAACACAGAAAATAGTTGTATGTTTAATAAAGGATGGGACAGACAAGAAAATGCATATACACCATATATTAGATAGATTCTGTTGTTAAGTGTTAAGGGGTCTGTTCCAACTCATAGTGACCCTTATAAGGTTTCTAAGGAGTGACTGGTGGGTTTGAAAACAACCTTGCAGATAGCAGTCCAGTGCTTATTCTAAAATGCCACACCAGGAGTCCTGTGTTACATGTTACAGGTGATTAACTTTGCACAGGAGGGATCACTGCTTCAGAGGACAGTGAGTGGTCAAGGAGTGCCTTCTGTTACATAAAAAATTCTGTACAAGTTTAATATGTTGTTCTTTTCCTTCTTGCTTTCTCTATGTTTAAAGTTGATTCCCTTTATTTTAACTCCTACAAAAGCCAGGTTTAAATCTGGCCTCTCTAACCTTCCCTTGATAATCGATTATCGACTCACCACTCTTAACTCTGTATCCTACTGTCCAAATATTGAAAAAGCCTAACCTACTAGTGTGGTACTGTAGGATAAGCACTATACTGCTAACCAGAAGGTCACTAGTTCATACACCCCAGCCTCTTCTTGGAAACCCTATACAGGGTCACTATGAATTGGAACCGACTCAATGGCACTTAACAACTGTTAAGGTATTGAGGGAGGGGAGTCTTTCTTCTTTGCATTCATAACTCATATAATTAGTTTCCAATAATTCATTATCTAAGTTCCTACAGATTATACTATTATTGTGTTCTTAAATGCCATCAGTTTGTTGTTTGTTGTTAAGTGCTGTCGAGTCGGTTCCGACCCATAACGACCCTGTACAGGGTTTCCAAGGCTGTAAATCTTTACAGGAGCAAAAAGCCTCATCTTTCTCCCATGGAGCAGCTGGTAGTTTCGAACTGCTGACCTTGTGGTTCTCAGCCCAATTTGTAACCACTACGCTACCAGAGCTCCTTTAAGTGCCATTAGTAGGAGAGCAAAATTTCTAATTCAGATAGTTCACTGACCATATATAAATAAAACAGGACTACTTAAATCTCCCTGTGTTAACTCTGTTGGCATTTCCTATTGCACTGCTGATTGAATGCACTATTGCGATCATCAGTCTCTGCTGCTTGTGGAATATTCAGATGTGACAATACAATGCAAATCAACTACAAAGTAAAACATAAAATCCTGTAAAGGATACAAATGTTTTGAAGTTGATTAAGGTGATATGGAGAACTAATCAAATCACATGCAAATTCACTGGCAATTAAGAAGGTAGCAGTGAAAGACCAATTAAAATGGAATAATATCAAATTAACAAGGGCTGTGTAAGCACATGATTTGAAATCAAATTTTTAAATGATGCCAAGGGGGGAAGTATGTATAAAGTGCTTAAAGGCATTTGCAAAAACTGTCCTCTTTTATTGGCGGTGGTGGTTATGTGCCATGGAGTCAGTTCCAACTCGTTACCACGTTGTAAAGGTCAAATATGAGAAATATCATTTCAGTTACTAAAAATTTAAGCCCAAAACAGGATCAATGGTAAATTCATCTTATCTTCATTCTCAGAATTAGTGCATAATTGTAATTGCAACTTGTCATTAATAGAAGAGAAAATTAACCGATAACCATTAGATTTTACTTCATTTTTCAAGATAAAGTATCATTCATGACTTTGTCTCCTGTTGTTAAGTACCATTGAGCCAGTTCCAATTCATAGTGATCCCGTAGAGGGTTTACTAGAAGCATCTGGCAGGTTTGAACTGCCGACCTTGGGGTTATAGTCCAGTGCTTAGCCTACAGCACCACACCAGGATTCCTGTTTACTATAAAATCTGATCCCATTCTATCTGGTTTCATTTTTCAAAATATTATGTTTTTAGTGAATGTTTTACACAATAAATTCTGTTCCCATTTGATAGTTTTTACACAAATTGTTGGGAGTTCTGATGTGGCACTGTGGGTTAATGTGGACTGCAAGGTTGTTTTGAACTACAAGGTTGGTGGTTCAAGCTCATCAACCGCTCCTTGGAAACTCTATACAGCGTCACTATGAGTTGGAACTGACTCGACAGCATATAACACCACCACACATATTGTTGTAATGTTAGTTACATTTTCCACAATGTGTCAACATTCTGTTAAATTGCATTCTTGTTGTTCCATTTTCAGTATTCTAGTTTCTGTACCCTTTATCTTCTCATAATTGCTTTTAGATAGTTGTTGGCCTTTTAGTCTCATAAGGATTTTTTTTTTTTTTAATTTCATTTCATTTTGTATGGGTTTTTTTTTTTTAATGTTTTATTGTGAATTATGTGATAGTTTACATGGGAAGACATTAGCTTTACATTCATCCTATCGTATATCATTTCATTTCCATGGTTACAATCCCCTCCATGCATCATCAAACAACCAAGCCTGCCCCCCAGTCATCAGCCCACTGCCCCTCTCCCTCTCTGGGTCTAGAGTCCCCAGCCTCTTCATCTCTCCATGTCATCATCGCTGCCTCCATCTCTGGAGTCCCTGCTTCTCTGGGTTAGGGTCTCACACTCCGCTCTTCTCCCTTGATGGTTCCAGGGACCTCAGCTCCTGGACTGCATAGTCAATCACTCCCCTCCTTTTGCTACAAAACATCCACCTTTACATTTTCAACCCTCACAGTCAGTCCTGATAACAATTATTCACCATTGTACCACAAAGGACCTATCCCCATCTCCTTTCATTAGCCCTGCCCAAACAGCCTGAATACAGTGGAGATTCTAATTTCCTCCACGACTTCTGGATCTAGGCTCCATCTTGAAAGCTTGTAAGCCAGTCACTTTTTGCCTTTGTAGCCGTCCCCCCTCCTCCCATTTTGTGTAGCCAATGTCCAAGCTGCCCATCCCTGTCTACTCTGTGTATGGAGGGGGTGGGAATGACTCTTGGTGTAAAGATTTGTTCCCTCTTTTGAGCTACTGCATCTATAGGTGTAGGTCAAGTTCATCAAATTGTATCAGATTACTTTTTTTTCCCTCTTCTTTCTTCTTCTAGTTGAACTCTGATCATTCAGTCATTGAAGCCAGGCTGAGTAGGTATTATCTGCATGAGTGGATGTTCTTATGCATATGCCCTCTCTTCTTATCAGCTGGAGGCTTCACTCTCCACTCTAGTCCTCTGTGGCTATGTCACTGACTCTGGGCCCAAGAGTCCCCAGGTCTCCTCACACTGCTTGCCAACCCGGTCTCCACCAGGAGTCTATTGATTGTTGTAGGGCTTAGCTCGCAGCTTCATTGCTGTTTTTCCCTCACTTCCCCTTATCGGTGACGAATGTGGTCACCAATCAGAGTGTATGTCTGCTCATGTATTCCCATTGGGTCTTAGTCTTGGAAGGGGGTTTGCCCTGAGGGGACCGGACCACTTGCCTTGATGTCTCCTGGGCTGGGCGAGCAACTTGCTTGTTCTTGTAGTAATCAGTCGGCCTGGTGTTATTGTTTTGTATTTTTCCTGTAGGTCTTTCTTTCAAGAAGTATCTACTGTTCTTCTAGCTGCTCCAGGCTGGTCTGCTTTTCCTTTCAAGTGGAAATTCCCACCTCAGAAGATTCTGGGTGAGGTTCAGGACTCCACCTATGATCTTATGTAATGCAGAGGCTCCACAGGAAGCCTCCTTTACTGGGCACATTGTAGCCCCAATTTTAGGTATTCCAATCAGTTATAGGCAGAATACGGACTTACATGCTTTCTATGGTGACATTTCTAGCTATTCCTTTCTCTCCCCAAGTGTCTATTTTATAATGGTATTCCAGGGAAATCAAGATTCAAAAGACAGCTAAGCATCTTAACATTATTTCCCCCCTTTTGCCCATCCCAACCATGTCTCAATCCCTGTATACCAGAGCCCTGTTGTTCCAAGGTTGTTTATACATCATTATTTACCTCTGTCTTGCTTGGCCCAGGCAAACTTGCCTAATTGTTTTCCCATCTGCTTTGTTCTTCCATTCCCCTCCCCTTCTTGTGTATTGCCCCACTCCCTAGCACCCAAACCACCTTGTGTCTATTCCCTACCGTGTGTTCTACCTTCCCCAGATGTTTTTTTTAAGGGAGCACTGTACTCATGAATGATGCCCTTTATATTGTGTGCTACTTTATTACTTCACTAAAAGGTGATCTCGGGATAGTTATGGTTCAAGATTTGAAGAATATCTTATGGCAACAGTCTCAGGAAGTCCTCTAGTCTTAACTTTCATTTTAAGTGAGTTTTCCTGGTACCAGCTTTCCTGAGATAATGAAAAAAATTTTTGTCAGCTTTTGCCACTGGAAATTTCTGTTCTCCCCACATTAAACAATAAACTCCTTAATGGCAGAAAGTATGAATTCTATTTTTCTTTATTCCTGCCTCCACTACTACAACCCTACTCTCAATCATAACCCCCATTCCTACCCCTGGCAAAGAGAGATGCACAGAATAAGCATGGAGAATACTCACGTAGGTATTAAAGACTAGTTACTTTACTTGAAGAAGCCCCCGAGGTAGACTGCTAACTGCAAGGTCAGCAGCTTGAATATACCAGCTGCTCTGCAGGAGAAAGATGAGGCTCTCTGCTCCCGTAAATGCACAGCCTCGAAAACCCTATACAGGGTGGCCATGAGTCAGAACCAACTCCACGGCACACCGCCACTACCACCTGACTTGAGAGAGAATTCTTCTGAAGGTGGTAACTATACCACCACCAATTCTCCAGAAGCCATGATAGTTCCAAGGAATTTTCCATCCGTTTAGCCATTAACTCATTTGGTTCTTTGCACAGTTTTGTTTGCCCTTTAAGACTGTTGTTTTGGATAGGGTTTTATTTTGTTTTTGAACCTACAGGATATTCTCTCCTATCACAAGAGGAGCCATCAACGCCTCTCTCCTGGATTATATCTGGGTTACCTAAAGCTATGTAGCTCTGTGGATCAGATCAAAGTTCTCGTCACCCAAAAGTTGCCCAACATCCTCTGCCATGTGAAGATCCGTGAAAATAATAACATTTCCAAGTAAGTGTCATGAGTTTGGTTTCTCCTCCTGATGAAACAATGGCTCCAGTGAATTCCAGAAGGATGCTGAAGTGTGACTTCCCAGTATGGTTTCTGTGGTGCAGACACTGGAGCAGTCAGGCCTGGTGTTAACATTAGGAAGGTAGGATATGGGGGCTGTGGTGTTGATTGATTGATAGGGAGAATGAGCTCATTAAAAAAGCCCATCTGACTTTTCACTCAGATTATTTATGGTGCAACCATTGATGCTCAACTGGTTAACGAACAGATGACCTCTATTTCTGACACTGCAATTTCCAATATATTTTCACCAGTTTTTACAAAGTCATTTTCTTTCTCTCTTTTTTTTTAGGCATCACTTATGGAAATAAATTTGGTAGAGAAATGATCCTCCTCATTTTAAGGGGCTTTGCCAATTCTCACCCCACTTGCCTTAGGACCATATATGTTTCCTACATTCCTTTTGGTTCTCTAGGGAAAAAAAGAAGTCACATGGCTGGACGTTCTGGAAACTGTTCTATGGTTTGGCATTATGGTGAATTACCCTACCCTGCTAGCTTTGGGAAAGTTGCCCAATCTTGGTAATCTGGCTCAACTTTACAATTAGCCCTCATAGTAGACTTTAGTAAGTCTGCTATAATGGACTGAATTGTGCACAACATTAAATGCAAACTAAAAGAAAACGAGAGAACAGAAAAGAAAAGAAAAGAAAAAAGAACTCCCCAATCTTCTTCGGGCTTGAAAGAGTAGATACTAGACCCTCAGTTTTCTAGTTAAACCTAAGGATATGCCAAACTAAAGAACTCTAATTTTGTCATTTACTTTTTGGTCTCTAACACAGTGGCAGAAGTTTATAATGCCTCATGATGTTTATTAACTAAAAACTACTTGATGGCAAAAGAGATGATGGCGCACTCTTGAAGACTCAGTAGCTACCATATTTTCTCCTTTCGCTTATCAACTACATGTAGACTTTAAGTCTGCCATCTGCTGGTCACTCCTACAATCAACATTAGTTATCATCTCTTCAGGCTCCATGACTTACTTGTATGTTGACTGAGCAGTGGTCACTTTCATCCAGATTTCTGTCTTAAAAAAGAGTTCAGACTTCATACTTTCGTGCTTATCCTACCTAATTTCCCATTGCCAAGACCCAAGTTTCATTTACACCAAAAATTCCAGCAGCCTTCACCCTGAACTTTCCATCTCCCACATGCATATAGCCCAAGCTATTTAGTTAATGATGGGTGCTGCATGTTATTCCGATTGGTCATTTATTTTCAAATTTGGTTACAGGCCCTATTTTAGAAAGGTGGTCCTTAAGGTTTTATGTATATTTATACTAATCAGAAACACCTTGTTTTCTTCACTATCAGCGCTAGGAGAAAATAAATCATTCCAGAACAGGTTCTCAAAGAAAGCTTCTCAATTTTTTGTGAAGCCAACTGTATGCCCAGATTGCTACAGAAACTTAATTTTTATTTTTCCTCTTATTAGGACAAATGAAACAGATACCTAAAAACACAAATTTTTCTAAGGGAGTCATTAGTTGGTTATAAGAGTGTTTTCTAATGGAAACTTATGCCACCCTCAATTCAGTTTTTCAACTCACTGATTGGAGCCCAGATTGGTGCAGCCCTTTGGAGAGAATCCTTACAGGGTTTTCACACGAGTGGATGCATATGTCAGCACCTCCTTCCTCTGCATCAAAGGAGGGCTTTCCTTTCCTGCTGGACTGCTCTTGAGAGCATATTACTGCTCCCTGCAGAGTTGGAATGAGGAGAAACTGGGGCAGCTGACTGTTGAGAGACTTGCACTAAAATAAATACCTGTGGAAACAATGTTGCCCAAGAGGCATTTACCTTGATCTTTTCAAGCTCTTTGGGAAGGCCAGTCTTTGGGGGACAAACCAAATGTGCTTTCCTCCCACCACAATTCTTTTCCCTTTCCTTCTGCATGACATTTGGAAAAGTTCATTAGGAAGGATTATAGAACATGCAGAATAAAGACGCAGATGACTCCTTTGTAAGGAGGATGGAAGCAGTGATGTGTGTCTCCTGATTCCTTTTATTGGAATTGTCTGGTGTTCCTGTTTGTGATTCTCCTCTTCTGGAAAGGGAAAGAAACCAAAATAGTCCTCAGGATGACAACAGGCCAGGGTTGAAATGTGCCATGTGGTTTGTTGCCTGAGTTGGACCAGAGTACTGTGGTTACCCAACTGCTGAACTAACCAGCAGATGCCACTGCGGTGAAATGCAGGGTCTTAGAACTTACAGAGGAACTGCAGGAGACGAATACTGAGGACAGTCAGGAAATTATTACCAAAATATCTGAAAGCTTCAATCTCAAAAACGGATTCATACAAATTAGACCTGCTGTTCTGAGGTACATGTGGTTTGATAGGTGAACTAAGCTTAAATTAGAAAGTACTCATTTTAAACTCCATTTGGGTGGTGTAAAAAAAAAAAAAAAAGTTCAAATTTCATGAATTGCATTGAGCTTTAACCACTACTGATCATCCAGGTTCTGGACATATACATTAAGGAAATTCTAAGCTGTGTTCTGAACTTTTGTTACATTTCTAATTTTAACTTGACTCAACATACAGAGAGGAATGGGAATGGATCCAAAAGCTTTCTGGCTCTGAATCTATGGAAAGTGTGGATCATACTTCTGACTGCCCCATGCAATTGTTCTTCTACGAGCTCCAGATGGCAGTGAAAGCTCTCCTTAAGCAGATCAATATACCTCTGCACCAGGTACTAGACTTTACCATTTTTATCTTCTTTTATGGCTCATGGAAATTGCATTGCAGCATAAAACTCACTCAAGAGGTAAAAAATAATAGGCTATTAGTTTAGTTTATTTTCATTTATTTGAATATCACTTTGCATGTACTCTGCACATTTTGAATGTAAAGCCTAAAGGCAGACATGGGCTGCACCTCTCCTTTTCCTTTACTCTGCCACGGTAACCCCATAAAAGTTTCCTGATCCCACTCTACTAAGGTCTGGCAAAGCAAAGGAAGTCACTGGCTAGTGTACCATGAAAGACACCAGGTTTCAGCTTCAGGATCATATGAAGCCAGGAATAAGCAGATAGATGGGTGTATAATTAGACATACAAATGATTTATCTAAGAAAAGTATAAAGGTAGTACAATCTGTGGATTTGGGGTAGCACAAATAGTTAAGTGCTCAACTACTAGCTGAAAGATCGGTAGTTCAAACCCACTCAGAAGTACCTCAGAAGATAGACCTGGTGATTTGCTTCCAGAAGGTCACAACCTTGAAAACCCTATGGAGCAATTCTACTCTGACACACATAGGGTCCCTGTGAGCTGGAACCAACTGAACAACAAGTAAATAACAGTATAATCTGTAGCAATAGGCAAAGCTATAACTTGTTACCTTTCCACAAACAGAGGATTTGCTGTCAAAATGACTGTATTATATGAGTTAAAATTTGAAAAGTTAACAACCACTAATAAAGCAGCTTCAAGAAAAAGTGTTGGCATAGAAAAGAATAGTGAAAGTTTATTTGGTTCTGTGTACTAGGTTAACATGATGCAGCATTGTGTGGCACTGTAAGATAAGCAATGGATTGCTAACCACAAGGTCAGTGGTCAAACCCATCAGTTGCTCCTTGCAAACCCTATATAATATAAAGAATCACAGTGAATTGGAACCAACTCAAAGGCACTTAACAACAAGAAGCATTAAGCTGAATCCTTTTCTTTTGTCTTTGTTCACTATCCCTCATCCTACCCCCTCCACACATACACACTCACTATCCCTACACAAATACACACACAGTCCTTATATATACACACATATACAAATTAACCAATACGATTAGACTGTAAACATAAAGGCCATTATAGGAGTGACTGAGTCTTTTTAATAACAACAGAGAGACAGCTGTGAACTGGCCTCTGACTCAAGGAAGCAAGGGGGATAGATTAAAACCTTGAATGTTCTTCCACTGGAATATTGTTCTGATTGTAAATAAATCGAGGCTATTCCAAAACAACTCTCACTGTGATGAAGAATAAATTGCATAAGATATTATGACGACACTAGAGGAGCAATAGGTTTATTCCTGAGGTGGTGTGTGCTCAGGAGGAGAGAACAGAAATATACCAGCTCTACTTGTGACAGTAGATACTATGAAAGGGTTTCTTGGGCTTAGCAGGTTTGAAGCGGCTCCTATTTCATTGGTGACTCTTGGGCCACATATACATGTCGGGAGAAGGCTGACTAACAGTGCATACAACAATCTTTTTTTTTTTTTTTTTGGATACTTGTAAAATTTTCTCAGTCCTTGGCCAGAAACTACATTTTTCCCCCTTAACCAACTTAAATTGAAACTAGCGGATTTTTAATTCAATCCATTTTTGTTGCTTCATGTAATTATATTCATCATTTTGAAAAGCCCACAGAATGCAATCATTTTCTGCTTTTATAAGAAGCATAAATGTTGTTTTCAGAGTTTATGTGGAACATTACTGCCTTAAATCTTGATTTTATATAGCATTATTAAATGGGCTGAACCCTAATATTTATGTTGTATAAAAATTCCAAGCTTGAAGTCGTGTAATTTTGTTAGATGTTTTATGCCAGTTTGGTGTTGTTTATGTAAGTGCCATGTTGTAACTCTCCTATTTTCCCTCCGCGCGTGTCCCTCTGCAGGCAAGGAACTTCCGCCTCTACACACAGGAGGTGTTGGAAATGGGTCACAATGTGTCCTTTCTTCTCCTGCTCCCTGCCTCAGACGACGTCTGTACAGCCCCAGGACAGAATAATCCTTACACCCCACACTCAGGGTTTCTTAACCTCCCTCTTCAGATGTTTGAACTTGGTATACTAGCTTGTTTCACCTAGAAATATTAACCCAGCCTCCTTATAATAAAATCACAAAGTTATATCTGTTCCCCCTTGTCCCAGTGGAGGGTCAATAAATCACATGATGGCTTTGGCAACGACCCTTCCTAGAACTGTATACAAGTCTGAGAGAAAGCAAAGCTCCAAGACTATGTGCCTGAGCAGTAATTATTGAACCTAGCGAAGGTCCAATGAAGAAGCGGGAACTCCAAACAGAAAGTTCAGTTGTCTTGCTTCCCGCCTCTGCTTTCTTAAAACAGAAATACAAGAACTGATGTTTTCATGAAAAGCACTCATCTCTCTTTCCCTCTCTCTGGGGGTAAAAAAATTAATGAAATTGAAATTCATAGTGTATATCACTTTAGAGGGGAGGAAAAGCCAATAATTTAAAGTACTGCTGGTTTATTAAATGGACTAATACAAAATAGAATCTAAATTTCTGACACACCATTTGAGGAAGTGACCAGAACTCTCAGGATGCAACACTGGGGTTATAACATGGAATTCTGAGTGGTAAAAGATCTCTCTTTGACTTTCAGGAATGAATAACCTATGCCCGGTTTCTTTATTTTTGCAGAAATCCCTGCTGCCCACCAACTATGTGAATAGTGTGGCTTTGTCTTTCTTGCCCAAGCTTCATCTAGTAACAGACCAATAAAAGACAATAACTAGCAAGAGAGTTCAGTCAGTTCAGATGAATTGTACAATTCGTGGAGGGTTGGTGAATTGGAGGCAGACTGTCTTTGGACTGCAGATTTAGAAGCAGATTAGCCAATTGTCTGATGTCTTAGTTTGAAAGCTGGCATCTAAATCTCAGCCTATCTTTTGACAATAAGTTGCTTAAAGTCCCTGGATTTCCCTTGCTCCAAGCAGTTCAGATTGCCAAATGCTGATGAACAACAAGTGTTCTTTTCCACAGGACGGAGAGTTATTAAGCAAAACTTTTATCAGGCTTAAAACCTGCATGTAAAGAGTCCTGGGTCCCCTACTGTGTGACACTGGGAATCGCTTAACCTTTCTGTATCTTCTCTGTTTCAAACAACTAATGACATTAGCTAAAATATTCCTTAGAGGTTTGGATGTGAAATTGGCCATTTAATGAGTTCTCCATCAAAGAGCATTATTAGTCCATGAAGTAACACTGATGCTGTTATGAAACATAGTTTAGTCAGGGTATTTCAATTCATGTCAACAAACTTCTATTAGGTGTCTAATGTATAGATTCAGAGATAAGTAAGACAAAGACTCAGCCCTAGAGAGTTGTTTAGTATGGTTCTAGGGTAAGACAGAATTTATGGTAAATCATAAATATTAAGTGATACTGAAAAAAAAGGGAAGAAAGTATAGATTTTTTTCAAAGAAGACATCATAAAACGCCTTCTTAGAAGAGAGGATATTTGATGGGGGGTTTAAAGAATAGACAAGATGCTTATAAATATGGATAAAAAGAAAAGCTTTCTTGTCAGAGGGAGCAGAATGAAACAGAAGAACCCAAATAGAATCAGGTAACAATAGGTCTGGTTTGAGTAGATCAGAGGAATCATGTGAGGAAACAATGTCTTTAGTCAGGTTGAGAAGCGGATTAAAGATGGGCCTAAGAGGAGGAGGGCAGAAACTTCAGAGGCTATTATAATAGTCCATTAGGGTAGAAACCAAAAGAAACAAAAGAAATATTGGTAGTAATCAATAAGATTACCGTAACTATTTGAATGAAAAGGAAGAATTTAGAAAAACCCCATGGTTTTTAGGCTCAGTGCTATTACCAAGAGGTATGGACAGAAGAGGAGGAAATGATTTAAAGAAGAAAGCAATGCTTTCAGGTCTGAGCATATTGAGTCTAATTATGCAATCAAATGAACATTAAGAAAAGCAGAAGACAAAAGTTAGGTACTAACTTTGGTTAGTATCTACTGGTAGCAATGGAAACCATAGAAGTGAATGGGGACAGATGTTGTTAAGTGCCGTTTAGTCAGTTCAGACTCATAGCGACCCTATGTACAACATAACAAAATACTATTCCTGCACTATTATCACAATTGCTATTATGTTTAGGCCTATTGTTGGTATTGTGTAAATCTATCTCATTGAGGATCTTCCTCTTTTTCACTGATCTTCCACTTTACCAACCAAACGTGATGTCCTTCTTCAGGCACTGGTCCTTCCTGACAACATGTCCAAGGTTGTTGTTGTTGTTGTCAGGTGCCATCGAGTTGGAACCGACTCATAGCGACCCCATGCACAGCAGAACGAAACAATGTCCGATCCTAGGCCAACCTCACTACCGCCACCACACTTGACGCCATCAATGATGTCACCTGGCTGATCCATCTCGTTAGGGGTCTTCCTCTTTTTCTCTGACCCTCCATCTTACCCAGCATGACATCCTTCTCCAGCGACTGTTCTCTCCGGATAATGTGTCCAAAGTATGAGAGACAAAGCCTAGCCATCTTGGCCTCCAAGGAGCACTCTGGCTGCACTTCTTCCAAAACAGATCTATTGGTTCTTTTGGCAGTCCATGGCACTTTCAGTATTCTCCTCCAACACCACAACTCAAAGGCATCAATTCTTCTACGATCTTCCTTATTCACTGTCCAGCTTTCGCATCCATATGAGGTTATTGAAAATACCATGGCTTGGGTCAGGCACACCTTAGTCCTCAAGCTGACATCTCTGCTCTTTTATCCTTAAAAAAGTTCCTGTGCAGCAGATTTGCCCAATGCAATACGTCGTCTGATCTCTTGACTGCTGTTTCCGCGAGTGTTGATAGTTGATCAAGGAGAATGAAGTCCTTGACAACCTCAATCTCTTCTCCATTGACAGAATGCTGTTTATTGGTCCAGTGGTGAGGATTTTTGTTTTCTTTACATTGAGTTGTAATCCATACGTAAGGCTGTGCTCTTTGATCTTCATCAGTAAATATTTTAAGTCCTCTTCACTTTCAGCAAGCAAGGTTGTATCATCTGCATATCTCAGGTTGTTAATAAGTCTTCCTCCAATCCTGACGCCACGTTTTCCTTCATGTGCAAGGTACCAGAGAGAAAGTCTCGCCATCAATGCTTCCAAGGAACAATCTGACTGCACTTTTTCTATAACAGATTTGTTTGTTCTGGCAGTCCATAATTTCTTCACTAAACCATAATTCAAATGCATCAATTCTTCTACAGTCTTCTTTCTTCATTGCCCAGCTGTCCACATGCACATGAGATAACTGAAAATACCATGACTTGAGTCAGGTACACCTTAGTCCTTAAACTGACATCTTTGCCCTTTAATATTTTATGAGGTCTTGTGCAGCAGATTTGCCCAATGTAATTCGTCATTTGATTTTTTTGACTACTGTTTCAAGGAGCATTTATTGTGGATTCAAGCAAAATGAAGCCTTTAACAACTTCATTTTTCTTTTCTGTTTATCGTGTTCTTTATTGCTCCAATTGTGAATATATTCATTTTTTTACAGAGGTACAATCCATACTGAAGGCTGTAGTCTTTGACTTTCAAAGACAAGTACTTCAAGTCCTCTTTGCAGTCTTCTTCCAATCCTGATGCCACTTTCTTCTTCATATAATCTAGCTTTTTGATGATTTGCTTAGCATACAGAGTGAATAAGTATGGTGAAAAAATACTTATTCTTTGCATATGTTTCCTAATTTTAAACCATTCAGTATTCCCTTGTTCTGTTTGAACAACTACTTCTTGGTCTGTGTACAGGTTCCTCATAAACACAATTATGTATTCTTACTGCTATCCATAGTTTGTTATGATCAACACAGTCAAATGCCTTTGCTTAGTCAATAAAACAAAAGTAAGCATCTTTCTGGTGTTTTCTTCTTTCAGTCAAAATCAACCTAATGTCAGCAATGGTATCTCGCATTTCATGTCCTCTTCTAAATCTGGCTTGAATTTCTGCCACTTCCCTGTTGATGACCTACCGCAACCATTTTGGAATTATCTTCAATAAAATTTTAGTATTAACAATAGTTTAATATTAATGATACTGTTTGATGATTTCTACATTCCAGTGAGTCAATTTTCTTTGAAATAGGCATAAATATGTATCTCTTTTAATCAGCTGACCAGGTAACTGACTGCTAGATTTCTTGGCATAAACAAGTGAATGCTTCCATTTCATCCATTTGCAGAAACATCTCAATTGGTATTTCAATTTCTAGAACCTTTTTTTTCCCACCAATGTCTTCAATGCAGCTTGAACTTCCAGCAATACCATTATTGGTTCTTGATCATATGATACCTATTGAAATGGCAGAGAACTGACTCTTTTCTCTTCTGTGCATCACCATTCAACAGTATTTGCTTCTATTCCCTCTTTTTTTTAATGTACACAAAAACACACAGGAATATGTAATCATTCAAACAACTAAAGGACACATTCTGCAAGCTAGCCTCCCTGTGACCAGCACCTGACTGCCAGCACAGAGCCCCTCTCCTTCCATGAGTCTAGCGTCCCCAGCCATTCTCTCTCTCCATGCCCTCATCTCTGTCTCCATCTCTGGTGTTGCTGCCTCTCTGGCCAGGGTCCCACATTCCGTCTGTGCTCCTCTCCCTTGATGGTCCCAGGGCTCCCTGTACCTGGACTTCAAGATCAACCACTCCCCGGTTTTTGTTACAAATCTTCTACCTTTACAATTGTGACAGTCACAATCAGTCATGGTAACAATTACTCACTAATGAATCACAAGATTCTTATCCCCTTCTCCTTTCACCAGACCCATCTAGACAAGATGAAAACTATTTCATGGGGATTCTAACTTCTCCCACACACTCTGAAACCAAACTCCCTCTTGAAAACTTGTAAGCCAGTCACTTCATGCATTTATAGCCCCTCCCATTTTAAGTAGCCAATGTCTAAGTTGCCCATCCCTATCTACCCTGTGTACAGAGGGGATAGGACTGATATTGATACAATGACTCTTTCCCTCTCAGTTGGTATTTTGAGCTGCTACATCCGTAAGTATAGGTCAGGTTCATCAAATTATAGCAATTTACACTTGTTTCCTTTTGGGGGGGGCATTCTTTTGCGTCTCCCTAATTCTTTTTGTGACAACGACTGTGGATTCCTTCCATCTTTTGATGTTTTCTGCTTCATTCAAAATTTTGTCCATAGAACGCTTAGTATTTCAATGTAAGACTTGATTTTTTACTTCAGTTCTTTCACAATGAGAAATGCTGAGCATATTCTTTAATTTTTGGTTTTGGTTTTCTTTGCATATTTCATTATACTACCTGACTTTGTCTTCTTGAGCTGCCCTTTGGAATTTTCTGTTCAGCTCTTTTACTTCCTATTTCTTCCATTCGCTTTAGCTTCTCTACACTCAAGAGCAAGTTTCAGAGCCTCTTCTGACATTCATTTTGGTCTTTTCTTTCCTTCCTGCCTTTTTAATGTCCTCTTATTTTCTTCATGTATGATGCTCTTAATGTCATACCACAACTCTTCTTAGTGTCTAATACATCAAATCTGTTCTTGAGATGATCTCTAAACTCAAGTGGGATATACTATACTCAAGGTCTTATTTTGTCTCTTAGACTTGTTTAATTTTCTTTTACTTCAATCTGAACTTGTATATGAGAAACTGACTATCTATTCTCCAGTCAGCTCCTGGCCTTGTTTGGCTGATGCTATTGAGCTGCTCCATTCTTTCCACAGATGTAGTGGATCTGATTCCTGTGTGTTCCATCTGGCAAAGTCCTCATGTATAGTCACCATTTATGTGGTCAAAAAACGGTATTTGCAAATGAGTAAGTCATTAGTCTTGCAAAATTCTACCATTCAATCTCCAGCACTGTCTCTCTCACCAGGGACATGTTTTCCAACTACCAATTCTTCCTCTTTGTTTCCAACTTTTGCATTCCAATCTCCAGTAATTATCAATGAAGGGATATTTAGTTGACAGAAAAATTTAGGAAAATCCTTCATTGGAAAATTAACCAGCAGTTTGTTCTGTGTGAAATGCTCATTGTTGTTACATGATTTTGAGCAAAAATATATTAATTTCCCCATGCTTCAATGGCCTTGGTGGGAACAATCAATGACTTGGTATCAATCATAATAGCATATGACTCTGAAAGCTGTGGAGATCCAAACCATGCATGTCTCCTCTCTTTCCTGCCTTTCAGGAAGGCTCACATAACTCTTCTTGCACAGTCATCCTTTGTCCCACTGTTACTATTCTCTATTGTACAGTCTGATGGAATCTGTTATCATTCATTGCAACTCCCTATTCATTCATCCATCCATTCATTCATCAATAGACACTTATTGAGAAGTTTACTGTGTAACAGACATTATCTTAGCCACGGAAGAATCAACTATGAACAAACTTATGAAACTTACATTCTAGTGAAGGAGACAGACAATAAACCAAGTATTATATTATTAATATCAGAGACTAATAAAGGCTTTGAAGAATAATAAGGGTAAAAGTCTGGAGTAGCAGGAGCTGCAATTTCAGATAGTATGTTTGGGAAGGCCTCTTTGAAAAGAATACATTTAGGGAGGGACCTGAGATTTCCAGGCAAAGGGAAAAACAAGGGGGAAAGTCTTAAAGTAGTAATAACGTGTGCTTCGTGTCCTGGGGAAGAGCTAAGTAATCAGTGTAGAGTGCAGCTGGTAAGAGGGAAAAGGATTAGGAGATGAGATCAGAATCAACAGGGGCTAGAGAATGCAGGGACTCAGAGACCATGATAAAAACTTTGGGTTTACTTTAAGCATACTGGGAGTCCAATGGAGGATTTTGAGCAGTATAATACCATATTAAAAGTTCTGAGTCATCTAACCATTCTAGGACATGTGTCCTTAGTTTGTATAACAGAATTCTCCAAATCTTTAAGTTCTGTTTTCTATTCTGTAAAGTTAATTTTTAAGTCCATTTCTTTCCTTTTGAATTTTACTGTAAGCAGCAAGGAGTAACCATGTGCCCCTGTTAAGATCTTACTTAGAAAGCTCTCATCAGCCAGATGTCCAAGTTCATCATTTACATGCTATATTTTCCACCAAATATTTGAACGTAATTCAGACAAGTTCTTTGCCACTGCATAAAAAAGCATCACCCTTTCTCTACTGGCCAATCATACAGTGATCACTTTCTCTTAGTCACCAAAAGCACATGTAATATATATATATTTCTAGAAATATTCTGTTACTAGTGCCATATGTATTCTCTAAGACCATAGAGATTTTCTCCATAGCTTTCCTCAGAATTGTTTTTGACATCCACAATTCTACCAACAGTCTCTTCAAAGCAATTTAGACTTCTACTATTAGGTACCTTAAAATCTGCCAGCCTCTACCCATTACCCAATTCCAAAACTTCTTCCACATTTTAAGTATCTGTTAACAGTGGCATTCCACTCTACCAAATTCTAGCTTAGTTCTCTAGAGCTGCTATAACAGAAACACTGTAAGTCAGTGCCTTTTACAAACACAAATTTATTTTCTCACAGTTTTGTGGTAGTTGTTGTGACATCGAGCTAGTTCCAACCCATAGTGACCCAATATAGGGTTTCTGAGGAGCAACTGGTGAGCTTGAACCACCAATGTTGTGGTTCAAACCGACTTTGTAGTCCAGCATATTAATGTGAAGTGCCACACCAGGATTCACAGTTTAGCAAGCTAGTCGTTCAAGTTCAGGGTGCTGGCCCCTAGGGGACAGTCCTTGTCTCTCTGAACTTCTGTTCCTAGGCAGTCTTTATGTGGCTTGGCATCTGTCTCCCTCCATCTCTGCTTGCATTTAATGTCTTTATATCTCAAAAGAGATTGACTCAAGATATACCCTACAGTAATCCTGACCTATTAATATAACAAACGCAACCCATCCCAAAATTCCATTATAACTACAGGCACAGGATTTGTAGCACATATCTGGGGGGAGGGGAGGATACAATTCAATGCATAGCAATCAGCATATATCAGCATATACTTTTAATCTATGAAACTCAGGGCATACATCAAAGCCTGGGTGTCAGTAGTTTCTGACTTAAAGATATTTCTTCTCAAAGTTAGTCATGTTTTCTTATCCTTCTGGTTTTCCCATGTGGTCATTTTGATGAGGACCATGTAAGTTTCAGAAGAGACCATTCTGCTGAGCTTGGTTCCATTGGCATAAACAATCTGTTAGCATTTTCTAAGGACCAGGGGAAAATGTTGCCAACAGCAGGAAATATTTATATTCTCTAATACAGTGCTTCTTATATGTC
The DNA here is from genome assembly GCF_000296735.1 of Chrysochloris asiatica. Classification (NCBI taxonomy): domain Eukaryota; kingdom Metazoa; phylum Chordata; class Mammalia; order Afrosoricida; family Chrysochloridae; genus Chrysochloris; species Chrysochloris asiatica. Next base: position 13,099,313 of record NW_006408525.1, on the reverse strand, counting down.
AGCACGACCAGCAATAATTTTTTTAAAATATTGTTGGACCTTAGTAAGAATAATTGGCAAATCTGCTGCAAAAGATCTCTTTAAGGTGTTAATAAGCAAGATGTCACTTTGAGAACTAAAGTGAATCTGACCCAAACCATGGTATTTTCAATCATTTCATATGCATGCGAAATGCTGGAAAATGAATAAAGAAGACCAGAGAAGAATTAATCCCTTTGAATTATGATGTTGGTGAAGAATACTGAATATACTATGAACTTCAGTAGAACAAACAAATCTGGGTTAGAAGAAGTACAGTTAAAATGCTCTTTAGAAGCCAAGATGGAGAGACTTTGTGTCATGTACTCTGAACATGTAATCAAGAGGAATCAGTTCTTGGAAAAGGACATCATACATAGTAAAATACAGAGTCAGCAAAGAGGACGACCCTCAATAAGATGAACTGACACAGTGGCTGCAATAATGGATTCAAACATAACAATTATTTTAAGGATGGCGGAGTCTTGTTCAGAGGATTGGGCAGTCTTGTTCACTTGTGCATGTAAGGTCACTATGAGTGGAAGCCAGCTTGATGGCTCCCAACAATAGCAATAAGAACCATGGTAAACTTTAATCTCACGGAATCAGAGGTCTCAGTCTCCAAGAGGTCTATTATCATAGTTATTTCCTCCACCAGCCATCAGCCAGCTAAGCACTTAATAACACCTTAAAAAGGAATTCCAAAGACTTGCTATCATGGACCTAAACCTTCTCAGAAACATGCTAAGCACTTTTAGTTGCTTTTTAGAGTAGGGACTTATATAGTTCCATAGTAAAAAATCAAGAGATACATTAAGCACTTCTGAGAAAGGCGAGGATATTGTTGCAAATTCAGTGAGAACTCAGATAAATTTAATAGCAACAGAGGGATTCTAATGGAACTTGAAATCATGTGAACTGTAAGAATGTATAAATTATAATAAAAGAATAAATATTTACACTGTATTTCAGTTTGACTTGTATAAGTATTCCCTGTCTCTATGAAAGGCTTTCAGATTTGGCAAATTGACAGCGTTCCTGCCAGTTACCTAAGTGAATCATAAATAACTTGCTAACCAGTTATGGAAAATGGCATCAGTGCCTATTCCAGCACTAAATTGATCTATAAAGAACAAAATTATAAAGGAGATTAGCTTTCTGGCTCCTAGATTAAGGATTGTTGTTGTTGTTTTAAGTGCCATCGAGTTGGTTCCAACCCATAGTGACCCTGTATAGAGTTTCCAAGAAGCAGCTGGTGAGCTTGAACCGCCAACCTTGCAGTTCAAATGGCTTTGAAGTCTGGCACATTAACCCACAGCCCCACATGAGGACTCCTGGATTAAGGATAAGGCTAGCCTAAACCCACAGGTTTGGGAATGACTTGTGGAGAGAGACAGTATCATATCGGAGAATAGTGTGAGATCTCTTTGAGCAGGGTTTAGATGAGGCAAAGTGGCATAACTTCACCTAAGACCCATTTACCTCTCACTCCTTTGGTAAGACTAGGATAGGGCCCTCTGCAGTAATAAAGCATGTGCCTGACACCTCTAAAGCATTACTATTTACACTATTCCCAGGTGATAAAAGAAAAATTAGCATCATGAGCTCTTAGAATATCTGTCCAGTGATATGGCTTCTTGAAGGTTTACCTAGACTGCTCTGAGGAGTTTACCCAGCCCCTGACCTTGTGGGTTGTCACAACCGACAGCAGGCCTACAATGAAGAAAGCTTAATATTATTGATTGCCTTGGTTCTATGGTTCATACTAATAGGACTAGAAAAACAAAGAACTGGGGAATTTTTTTCTCTAATAGTTTGAGACCTAGTCTGTATTTCATACTTTTAATCTTGGCTGCAGCCTTCTTCACTCAACAAATATTTACTAAGCTTCCACTGTAAGCCAGGTAGTGGGGAGCCTCTCTCACCAGAAACTCAGAATCCCATGGGGGAAACATACATCTGTATCAGTAGCCCCAATACAGTGCTGCTGTCAAAGGTAGGCTGTTGAATTTTAAAAAAAAAGATACCTAATCGTTCCTTACAGAGATAGCATTTGATCTGTGCCTTGAAGGACAAATAAACACTCACAAAGCAGAGCAGAAAAGGAAACTCATTCTAAGCAGAAAGAACAGCATCAGCACAAAGTTTGGAGGTCTGAGAAAATATAGCCCGATTAAGTATACCTTTGGTAGCTCATTGTGACTGATGTTAAAGTCATATGAAGAAGAATAACAAGAGATGAAGCTAACAATTAAAAAGGTCAGAATCACAAAGGGCCGTTTATGCCACCCTAAAGACACTAGGCTTATTCTGTAGGCAATAGGGAGCCACTAAAAAAAAAA
>NW_006408525.1:13096215-13096853 GCF_000296735.1 Chrysochloris asiatica | reverse complement strand
GGAGAGCAAAATTTAAAAAGCGGGGGTGTGGGGGGGAGCTGAGACTAGAGGCAATGAAGCCATTAAGAGACTAAACCAGGTAAGAGAATATGAGAACCTGAACCAAGGTCTCCACAGTGGGTGAAACTCACAGAGGAGAAAGCAGAAGCAAGAAGAATTTCAGAGCTGAAATAAATGGAATTTTGTGATTAGCCTGATGTGGTAAAGAGAGCAAAATAGAGGAGGCATAGCGTCTAAATGGGTATGTTGCCATCTACAAAAAGAGGAAATATGAGGAACAGGCTTGTGGGAGGGGCGAGATGATGCATTAAGTTTGAAGTAGTTTTGAAGTACCTATGGGATACTTGACTTCTGGTGTGGTGCTATAGATAAGCACTAGACCACAAGGTCAATTTAAACAGCAAAGTGGTGGTTCAAACCCACAAGGTGCTCCCTGGAAACCCTATACAGGGTTGCTATGAGTCAGAACCGACTCAATGGCATTTAACAACAACCACAATGGGATACTTGGAGTCCTGGTGTAGTGCTGCAGGTTAATGCGCTGGACTGCAAGGTCAGCAGTTCAACCTCACCAGCTGCTGCTCCTCAGAGAACCCTATATAGGGTCGCTATGTGTCCGAATTGATTGCATCTCAATG
>NW_006408525.1:13092690-13095313 GCF_000296735.1 Chrysochloris asiatica | reverse complement strand
GCTGGTAGTTTCGAACCGCTGACCAGAATACCATCCCTGAATTCCAAGTGTCCACTTACTACTCGGAATCATTGGAGGGGCACCTTGTGCTCAGGTTCTTCCTGATGCCTTCGCAGAGATTTATCTTGGAACTAAAGTGACCACAGGAGACTATCCTGTCGATTGCTTGGTTTCCTAACTAAGACATATAACCCAAACTCATTAGGACTATATTGAAAGTTAGGGACCCTTAGGAAAAATATTCTAGCCCCAGTTCTAGTCTAACACTCTAACCACTCACTTTCTTCCAAGAGGTGGTGAGAACATTTATTTTGTCTTTGATATATGCCACAAGTGGTGCTAGGCATTTTATATACATTATATAATTTAATCCTTGGCATACATTATTATTCCTGTCTTAAATATGAGAAAGCTGAGGCTCCCAAAGGTTACATGCCCACTAGTAAGTGCCAGAACTGATTTAAGCTCAGATCTGTCTAACACTGAGAACCTACACATTACACTCTACAATATCTACTATGGAGTCCTGGTATGGCACTGTAGGATAAGCACTTGACCTGAAGTTCAGTTTGAACCACAAGATCAGTAGTTCAAATTCACCAGCCACTCCTCAGAAACTCTATACAGGTCCACTATCAGTCTGAGCTGACTCAACAGTACTTAATAACAGCATATCTACTATATTCCTGATCTGACTTCTAGTGGTGGTGATAGCTACATTTTAGCTACTATTCTATCTTCTATAGAAAAGAGAGAGAAAGAAAAAACAGGGAAAACTAGTTTTTGTTTATAAGTTACTAACAAATAATGTGGCCCTGATAATGACATTATCTGTGTCTTTTACAACTCTGTAAAATGCATGTGATTCACAGTTAAAAAAAAAAAAAAAAAAATTAGAAGCTTCCAGTCTATCCACACCACTACCACACACCCCCAGTGATGGCTACCAAATGTATCATTGCTAAACCACAAAAGACTATGTTAAAGCAACATTTGTTGAAGTAACATTAAAGGCTCTGGATAAAAACCACTGGAGCAGGAAACTGAAGCGTTATAGTTGAAACCTCCTCATAACTCACTTGTGGTACATAGCATGACATGGAAGGTGTGGGTGCTGGGACCACCCATGATCCTAGGCTCCTGCTGCAAGGAGACACAGCAAGAGGGAGTTGTGAATACCTTGGTTTTTAAGAATTAAGATTGGACTACTTGATAGTGTTGCATTTAAAGAAAGTTTTCAGTACTTCTCATTATTTGCCTCAAAGTATTTTAGCAAGAGTAGAAATGCTTCCTATACATATGTATGTGTATGTAAACTTGGTTTGGAAAGAAAGGCTATAAAATATTTCAATCTCTTCCCTCTCCAACCAAGAGAGGACATCTGTCAAGTGCTAACAGGATATAACCCCTCCTTAAAAGGCATAAAGACATATTCAGGAAGCCTTAAAGGTCAAGTGTAAACTAGGGTATTGGTGAGTTCTTCCCGTAGAGCTGCTAGTAAATACCAGAGATCTGAAACACACCTTTGAAAAGGACAACAACAACCAAAAACAAAATGATCCAGAACACAATGAGAAAACAGAACAGAGGAAAGTGGGAATCTTTAGACGGAGGGTCTGTGCTCTTTGGATCAAGTCATGCATTTATTAATTTATCCAATGAATATCTATTGAGAAGCTAGTGTTCCAGGTTTTGAGGGAATAAAAAATAATATAAAAGAAGTGGTTCCTATTACAATCTAGTACCAAGACAGTCAAGTAAACATATAATTACAAGGCAGCAAGATAAATGGCAGGATACATTTAGAAACAAGTACTATAGTTCAAACCCATCTGCAGTTCCTCAGAAATTCTAGAGGGTTTCTATGAGTCTGACTAAACGGCTCTTCTTAAAACAACAACACTGTAGGGGCACATCACTTAGCTTGACTAAACACTGAGGATGAATACAGGGCAGAATGGTGAGCGCAGCATAAGAGATCCTTCCGACTGAGGATAAAGTCAAATCCTAGATCAAAGAGCTTCCTTTATGGTGATAAGATGTTGGATTTTATCCTGCAGTCAAGACAGAGCTCTGTAAAAGTTTTAAGCAGAGAAATGGCATGACAAGCATACCATTTGGGAGAAGCCAAATCATTTGTCATTTACCAAGAGGCTATATAAAACCATTTCTTCTGTGTGCCAGGCAAAGAAGCACTAAGCAGAGTGGAGGAAGTAGGAATGAAGAATCTGACATCAGTGAGAATAGCCAAGGCCAGAACTGACAGTACCTGAGTTAAGAAATACCTCCATAAAATGGTGCAAAGCTGGATGGAGTAAGGATGGACCACTGAACCCTTCATCCCATCCTTTTCTTCCACTTCCACATGAAGAAATGCAAACAGAGTACACTTTTTTTTTTTTTTGCTTACGCTTTTGTTTAATTGTAAATTGACTGAAGGTTTACAGATAAGATCACTGTGTTACATTCAACAAACCATATGTTTCATCTCAATGACGGCAATCCTCTCCATGCAACAAAAATTATTCTGCTTCTTTCCTGTGTTAACCATGCACCAACATCATCTTTCAAAATCTTAAATATATGTATGTATGTACAGATGTATATATAGTGACCCCGTGCA
>NW_006408525.1:13061812-13090470 GCF_000296735.1 Chrysochloris asiatica | reverse complement strand
CTAAAGAAGGTATTTGAAATGAACAAATTATTGATTTTGCATAATTCTATCATGTGTTCACCAGCATCATTGCTATCATCAAGGCCATATTTTCCAACTACTGATCCTTCCCCGCTTTGCTCCCAGCCCTGCATTCCAATCACCAGTTATGATTAATACATCTTGATTGCATGTTTGATCAATTTCAGATTGAATAAGTTTGTGGAATTATTCCATGTCATCCTCACTGGCTCTACTAGTTGGTGTGTAAATAGTGGTCTCATACAATATTTGTCCTTTTGTGATTTATGTATTTCACTCAACATCCTCCAGGAGGTTGGTTCATGCATATTATGAGGTGTTTTGCTGATTCAATGTTAATCTTTGCCATTGCTTAGTATTCCATTGCTTGTATGTACCAATGTTTGTTTATCCACTGTTCCACTGACGGGCATTTAAAGTTGTCTCCATTTTTCACTCTTGTGAACTGTGCTTCAGTGAATATTGGTGTGCATGTATCTACTACTCATTCCTGGCTTTTATTTCTTGTAGATGTATACCAAGTAGAGGAATTGCTGGGTTAAGGAGCTCTGGTGGCGTAGTGGTTATGAATCAGGCTGTGAACCACAAGGTCAGCAGTTTGAAACTACCAGCTGTTTTGTGGGAGAAAGATGAGGCTTTCTGCTCCCATAAAGATTTATGGCCTTGGAAACCCTGTACAGGGTCGCTATGAGTCGGAACAGACTCCACAGCACATAACAACAACAATGATATTGTAGTCCAACTTTCTGAGGAGTGCCACACCATTTTCCACAGTGGTTTAACAATTTTACAGTCCCACCAGCAATGTAGGAGGGTCCCAGTCTCTCTACACCCTTTCCAGAATTTGTTTTCTATTTTTTTGAACTTTGCTATTTAATGCTGGGATGAGACGCATCTCATTGTTGTTTTGATTTGCATCACTCTGGTGACTAAAGATCATGAACATCTCTTCATGTTTGTTGGCTGCCTGAATATTTTCTTTGATGAAGTGTCTGTTCATGCCCTCTGCCTGTTTTTTAATTGGGTTGTTTGTCTTTTTCTTGTAGAGGTGTAGTTTTCTAAAACATTTAGAGATTAGTCCTTTGTGTGATGTGTGATTGAAAAAATATTTTTCCCAGTCTGTGGGCTCCGTTTTTACTTTTTTGGAGGAAAATCTTTTGATGCACGTAAGTGTCTAATTTTTAGGAGGTTCCAGTTATCTATTTTGTCTTCTAATGTTTGTGTATTTTTCGTAATGTTTGATATTTGTTCCTATTTTTTCATTAATAATATTTATAGTTCTAGGTTTTACTTTTACATCTTTTATTCATGCTGTTTGTTTTTTTATATGGTGTGAGATATAAGTCTTATTTCATTCTTCTACAATGAAAATGAGTTTCCCATTTTGTCAGCATCATTTGTTGAAGAAACTCTCTCTTCCCCATTTAATGTGTTTTGGTCCTTTGTCAAAAATCAGTTAACTGTATGGGGATGAATCTGCTTCTGGGTTTTCATTTCTGTTCCACTGATCAGTACCAGGCCATTTTGACCACTATAGCTGTGTAGTAACTTTTGAGATCAGGAAGTTAAGAGGACTCCAATTTATTCTTCTTCATAAGTAATGCTTTGGTTATCTGAGGTCTGTTTCCCTTTCCATATAAAGTTCATGATCATTTTTTCCATCTCTTTAAAGAATGATGTTGGAATCTGGATTGGGATTGTGGTATATCTATAGACTACTTTGGGATATGGTGATATTTTTACAATGTTAGTCTTCCTATCCATGAGCATGGTATAGTCTTCCATTTTTGTAATTCTCTTTGTTTTCCTGTAGTAGTGTTTTGTAGTTTTCTTTGTATAGGTCTTTTGTGTCTCTGGTTAGATTTATTCCTAAATATTTCATCTTTTGGGGGGCTATTGTAACTGTTTTCCTAATTTCCTTTTCAGTGCTATCATTATTTGTGTATAAGAATCCAAATGATTTTTGTTTATTGATCTTGTACCTTGTCATTTTGCTGGATCTTTCAATGAGTTCCAGTAATTTTCTTGCTGAGTCTTAGGGATTTTCTATGTATTGTATCATACCATCTACAAAAAGAGTTTTTCTTCTTTGCCAATTTGGATGCCTTTGATTTCTCTATCTTGCCTTATAGCTCTGGCTAAGACCTCCAAAACAGTATTGGAAGCCTTTAATTTCCCTTTCTTGATAAAGGGCATCCTTGTCTGGTTCCTATTTACAAAGGAAATGCTGTTAATTTCACTCCATTGAGGTTAAGGCTGACTCTTGGATTTGTATTTATGCCAAACAGATGACAGTCTTTTACGCTTAACACTCACCTCAGATTTATCCTAAAAGGAAACTAAGTAAGAAAGTGATCAAGAAAGAATTGTAAGGTGCACAGAAATCTCTCAATACTCAGAGAAGGAGAACTTCCTCACTGAAGTGTAGAGATAAACAGACACCCCATTTATGGTAGTTTGGTTTAGCTTCCCTACAAAAGGCCAGGTCTGAGTCTTAGGAATCAACAGCAAAGAGGCCCAAGTTCAGAAATTAGATGTTCTTTCTAGAATCCCTCACCAAGACTAAAAACATTTCAATAGACTTATTGAGGTATAATAGCTCTTACTGACTGGTACATGTCATAGTTACACAGATAGGTTAGCATGAATGGCCAGGAAGAAGCTGATGCTTTCTTTCTCACACTAAACATTATGATTCATGATAGAGCCAGTCAGAGTAGAATGGAAACCTGATTCCCTTGAGCTGCCTGGGCAGGCTCAGTCCTATACTACTCTGTCCCTCCTGGAAAAGGAAAATGATAGAGATAGAGGTTAGACTTTTTCCTCTGACCTCTGCTCCAATATTCTCTGAAAGAAGGCAGCCAATAAAATGATCTGTGTAGACCTCAGTTCCCATCATCATTCCAAAGGAGCTGAAGAAGGAGAGGTAGGAGGAAGATCAGGTCCACCAAAAGAGCCTTTGGGGAAGTATACTAGTCAGTTAAAAGGCATCCTGAGAAAGCATCTATCTTCCAGGGCTCCTCCTGAGAAGACTTGAAATGGAGCAAGCAAGATATATACTGAAATTCTACATGAAAATCAAAACTAGGTTTCCATTTGCTATTTGGCTTTTTTTTCCCTTTAAGTGATAAACAAACTTATTTTCTCAGTTTCAAAATACATAGAGATTCAGTCCCTGCTATAGGGAAAAGTCCACATAAACTGCAGTTGAGCCAACCCCACTTCCCCATACCTTACCAAGACTTGGTAAACCTTAAAAGGGAATACTGTCTGACTAAAGCCAGACAACTGGCCCCTTAAGAGCACATTTATAATTTATTTATGGCTTAATATTTTCCACTGATAGGATTAATAAATCATGTTTGCATTCAACTTGTTTTCTCTGAGGTATGAATTTCTCTATTTTGATACCAGATCTTAACATGTTTTATTTTGCTTGTCCATTTTCCAGTTCATTTTTGCAGCTACAGGGAGAAATTTATTAGTCTATATTGCCGCCTTTCTGCTGTTGTGGAGCTGGATTCTCTGAATACCCAACAGTCCCTGAGGGAAGCGATCTCAGACAGCGAGGTTGCAGCTGCCAAGCAAAGACACCAGCAAGTTTTAGACTTCATTCAGGTAACAGAATGTACCTTCTAAGGTCAAAGAAAGGAAGACAAGGCAGGGTGGAGGGGAGGAGAACCAAGCATGGTATTACACATGCATCTGGGCTGATTCAAAGAATACACTATGCCATATCCTGTGGATTTGGTTATAATGTGGTGATAGTGGAAATGTGTGTTTTCAAACCAAGGCTTAAGAAAAAGGGGCATATAAATCAGTGTTACTAAAAGCTAGATCTTTAGGTAGCAATGACTTCTCATACTGGAGTGAAAAGTCACCTAAAAAGAGATGGTGGTTGTGGGTGTGTCACTGAGTCAGTTCTGATTCACTGTGTCCCTGTATAGGATTTCTGAGGCTGTAAATCTTTGTTGTTGTTGCTAGGTGCCATCGAGTTTGTTCCAACTCATAGCAACCTTATGCACAGCAGAACAAAACGCTGCTTGGTCCTGTACCATTGTCACCATCTTTGTTAGACTTGAGCCCACTGCCGCTGCTACTGTGTCAATCCATCTCGTTGGCAGGGAGGGGGTGTCTTCCTATTTTTCACTGAACCTCTGCTTTACCTAGCATGATGTCCTTCTCCAGGGAATGGTTCCTCCTAATAATATGTCCAAAGTATGAAAGATGAAGTCTCGCCATCTTGGCTTCCTAAGTAGCAGTCTGGCTGTACTTCTTCCAAGTATTTGCTCTTCTACCAGTCCATGGTACTTTTAATATTCTTCTCCAACACCATAGCTCAAATGCACCAGTTCTTCTATGGTCATCCTTATTCAGTGCACAACATTCACATGTATAAGGTGAATGAAAATACCATGGCTTTGGTCAGATAATTAGTCCTCAAACTGACATCTTGGTTCTTGAACACTTTTAAAGAGTTCTTGTGCAAGAGATTTGCCTAATGCAATATGTCATTTGATTTCTTGACTGCTGATTCCATGAGCGTTGACAATGGATTCAAACAGAATGAAGTTTTTGATATTTATTGGTCCAGTAGTGAGGATTTTTGTTTTCTTTACATTGAAGTGCAAACCATACTGTGATCTTTGATCTTCATCAGTTAAGTACTTTAAGTCCTCTTACTTCAGCAAGCAAGGTTGTATCACCTGCGTATCACAAGTTGTTAATGAGCCTGCCTCCAATGCTTCCTTCAATCCTTCATATAATCCAGTTTCTCAGATGATTTGCTCAACATACTGAATAAGTATGGTGACAGGATACAACCCTGGCACACACCTTTCCTGATTTTAAACCATTCAGTATCCACTTGTTCTGTTCTAACTGTCTCTTGGTCTGTGTACAGGTCTTCCTCCAATCCTGATGTCACTCTCTTCTTCACATAATTTAATTCGTCAGATTTATTTGCTCAGCATGCAGAGTGAATAGATATGGTGAAAGAATACAACTCTGGCACACACCTTTCCTAATTTAAAACCATCTAGTGTCCCCTAGTTCTGTTGGAAAAACTGCCTCTTGGTCTGTGTAGAGGTTCCTCATGAGCACAGCTAAGTGTTCCGGAATACTCATTCTCCACAATGTTGTCCATAGCTTGTCATAATCAACTCTGTCAAAAGCCTTTGCATAGTCAATAAAGTACAGGTAATCCATCTGATGTTGATGTCATCAATGATATTTCTTGTTCCACATCCTCATCGTAATCCAGCTTGAACTTCTGGCAGTTCTCTGTCAACGTACTGCTGCAGCCATTTTTAAATTATGTTTAGCAAAATTTTACTTGCATGTGAGATTAAAGATATTGTCAGATGATTTCTGCATTCTGTTAGGTTACCTCTCTTTGGAATGGGTATAAATATGGATCTCTTCCAACCAGTTGGCCAGGTACTGTCTTCCACATTTCTTGGCATAAATGAGTGAGTGCCTCAGTGCCGCATCAGTTTGTTGAAAGATTTCAATTCATTTTCCATCAATTCCCAGAGCCTTGATCTTTGCCAATGAACTTCAGACTTCTTCCTTCAGTACCATTGACTTTTGATCATATGCTACCTCTTGAAATAGTTAAACATTAACCATTTCTTTCTGGTACAGTGACTCTGTGTAATACTTGACAGTTTCTTCTCAAACTGTCCTATGAAATTTCCTGTTCGGTTATTTTACTTCATATCTTTCATTTGCTCTAGCATCTGTATGCTGGAGAGAAAGTTTCAGAATCTCTTCTGATATCCATTTTGGTATTTTTCTTCTTTCTTGTCTTCTTAATGGCCTTTTGCTCTGTTCCTCTACGATGCTCTTGATACCATCCAGCAACTCGTCTGGTCTTCAGTCATTAGTGTCTAACGAATCAAATCTGTTCTTGAGATGATATCTAAATCCAGGTGGGATATGTTCAAGGTCAAATTTTGGCTCTCATGTACTTGTTTTAATTTTCTTCAGCTTCAGCCTCAACTTGCATATGATCAACTGGTGGTCTGTTATACAGTATAACCCTGACCTTGTTTTGGCTGATGATATGGAGCTTTTTCACTGTCTCTTCCCATAAATGTAGTCGATTTTATTTCTATGTATGCCATCCCTGAGGTCCATGTGTATAGTCATCTTTTATGTAGGTTAAAAAAAGTATTTGCAATGAACATTGATCTTGTAAAATTCTGTCATGTGATCTCCAGCATCATCTCTATCACCAAGGCCATATTTTCCAACTACTGATCCTTCCTACAGGACCAGAAAGCCTCATCTTTCTCCCATGGAGTGCTGATGGACTCAAACTGCTGAATTTGTAGTTAGCAGCCCAACTCATTACCCACTATGCCACAAGGACTCTTTTAGAAGAAGAGGTAGTAATCAGAATATTTTTCTCTCTTAGTAGTGCATTGATAATCCTAGCAGAAAAGCATATCTTATTTATTAATTCAATATTCCAGAGGAAAAGTAAAGAAAATGGTCTACCAGTCTACATTAACATAAAACCAGTTGGACCTAAGATACTCCAAGTTTTGAACATTTTTCTGACACTCTATTAAGTGATTATAAAGGTTAGAGAATGTGTTCCTTGTCTTAAAAGGTTTAGAGTAACACATCAGGATTTTGTCAAATAGGGACTGACTAGTAATCAAAAGATGGCCAATCTTCGTCTCTCATACTTCAGACATATTGTCAGGAGGGACCAGCTGCTAGAGAAGGATATTAAGGTGGAGGGTCGGAGAAAAAGAGGAAGACCCCTAACGAGATGGACTGGCCAAGTAGCAGCATCAATGGAGTCAAATGTAGCAACAGTAGTGAGGTTGGCCCAAGATAGGGCAGTGTTTCGTTCTGCTGTGCATAAGGTCGCTATGGGTCAGTAGCGACTCAATGGCACCTAACAAGTAGTCAAGAGAATTTAGGTCTGGTCTGAAATAGTCTCCAAATATCTTGGGCACAAACCAATCTACAAAATGAGTATAATACTAATACTCCCATGATAAATAGCACTAAAATATATATTCAATCAATTTGATAAATATTTACTGAAAACACAGGTATATGGACCTCAGCTTGGTTTAAAACCCACCAAAGTGTACAAGAAATGTGTGCAAATCCTATTTGTAAAACCTATTAAATGTCAAAGACAAGTACCAAAAAATTTTCTAAAGTTCTGTAACAACACAAAGAAGTGAAAATCTTTTGTGTGGATATCAGGAAAGTTGCCATGGAAGATGATGTAATTAATTAATATCTGAACTTGGTTGGCCTAGAGGGGTAGGTTACACAATGTACAATGAAGAGAAATGGCCTGTGAGAAATCGAAGCAAAAGTATAAACAGATAATGTAGAGAGACCAGACAAATCACATGGGCAATGGTGAAGAGTCAATATGTGCTAGATGAAAGATGGTAGTGAACAATTAAGCAGTCAAGAAAGAACAGTAAGTTCACAATGGTGTTATTAAAGGCTACAGTAAGAAACAGGAGCTCTGGTAGTGTCGTGGGTTACAAGATGGGCTGTTAATCAAAAGATCAGCAGTTTGAGTATACCAACTGGAAACCCTATACAGGGTTGCTATAAGTCAAAACCGACTGAACAGTACACCATCACCAGCACCACCAGCAGCATGGTAAGAACATGAATTTTATTTCCTAGGCAATAGGGAGCTGGCCAAAAGTTTTAGAAAAGGTACATCATAGGCTCTCACAGCTCTGTTTAGGGCAGACCTTCCAGGTCCACTGGCATGGTCACACTGGCTTTTACTTAAGTGTTCATTCTGACTAGTCATGCTCACTAAATAATTGTAAATCATCTAAAGATTTAAGGAAAAAGCTAAAGACATGGAAACCAACTTAAGAAGCTATTATAACCATCTGTGTGAGAACAATCAGGTCTTCACTATGAGTTAGAACCAACTGGACCACACTTAACAATAGCAAAGATGAGAATGTTGTGACATCTGGGCAAATAAATCTCTCTAAATCCTAATATCAAAGAGCACAGCCTTCGGTATGGATTGCATCTCAATGTCAAGAAAACAAAAATCCTCACCACTGGACCCATAGACAACACTGTTATCAATGGAGAAAAGTTTGAAGTTGCCAGACTTCATTCTTCTTGGATCAACCATCAACTCTCATGGAAGCAGCAGTCAACAAATCAAACGACATATTGCATTAGGCAAATCTGCTGCACAAGACCTTTTTTAAAGTGTTAAGAGCACAGATGTCAGCTTGAGGACTAAGGTGCACCTGACCCAAGCCATGGTATTTTCAATAACCTCATATGCATGCGAAAGCTGGACAGTGAATAAGGAAGACTGTAGAAGAATTAATGCATTTGAGTTATGGGGTTGGAGGAGAATATTGAAAAGTACCATGGGCTGCCAAAAGAACAACAGATCTGTGTTGAAAGAAGTGCAGCCAGAGTGCTCCTTGGAAGCTAGGATGTCCAAACTTCATCTTTCATACTTCAGACATATTGTCAGGAGGGACCAATTGCTGGAGAAGGATATCATGTTTGGTAAGGTGGAGGGTCAGAAAAAAAGAGGAAGACCCCCAGCGAGATGGATTGGCAAAGTGGCAGCATCAATGGGCTCAAGCGTGGCAACAATTGTGAAGTTGGCCCAGGACCGGGCAGTGTTTTGTTCTGTTGTGCATATGGCTTCCATGAGTCGGTACCGACTCAATGGCACCTAACAACAACAACAAATCTTAATATCCTCATTTTTCATATCCAATGATAATAACAATACTGCCTCATGGGGTTACTGCTAGAATCAGTAAGTTATTGCATGTAAAGCACTCAGCACAGTGCCTGGCACATAAGTATAAAATAAGCTACTTATTTATTCACTCATTGATTAATTATAAAGAAAACCCTATGAAATATTACGTGTGCAAGATTTGTGGTTATTGATGAGCTCCAGAAGATTTTGTAACATAAAGACTAGGTAATGAACAGACAAATCTTTAAGACCCTACTTCCTTCATTCTACTAAATTAGGCGCTGGACTACAAGTTCAGTTTGAACCACAAGGTCAGTGGTTAAAGCTCACCAGCCACTTCTAGGAAGTCCTATACAGGGTGGGAACCTATGGGTCCTATGGGTCGGAACCAACCCGATGGCACTTAACAACAAGTATCTTCTAGGGCTACAGAAATCAACCTTTCAGAAGTTACTTGCTTTCCTGACCTAGGAATGTAGTATTTAAGAATCCAAAAACATCTGTTTCATTTATTTCATTTCCAATACAGATGGATGGAACACAGATGGTAGGGGTGGGATAGAAAAGGAAGAATGCAATACAAGGAGAATATGAAAGACTAATGGAGTATGATGGAATTCTGATGTGGTGTTGTAGGATAAGCACTGGTCCGCAAGGTTGGTTTGAACTGCAAGGTCAGTGGTTCAAACTCTCCAGCTGCTCTCCGCTCCTCAGAAACCCTACACAGGGTCATGAGTCAGAACCAACTCGACAGCACTTAACGACAACAACAAGTGGTGTATGATAAGAAGAAGAATGGCCCAGAAGTCAAGGAGCATATGTTGTTAGTCCTGGATCTTCTACTAATAAATTTCAAGGCATAGAACAATTCACTCAGTATCTGAGGCCTCAATTTCTTCATACGTAACATGAAATGATTAGACCTAATGACTTCTGAGGCCTGTCTACTCTAACATTTTAGGATTCTTTTAACAACCACAGCATTTTATGAAACTGTTTTTCTAACTGTGCCTTATATTCTGTGTTTGCTTTATTCCACATAAGCCTTCCTACCTGAATCCAGTATTTGTTGTGGGTTAAATTGTGTTGCAAAAAAAGTTATGCTGTGGTCCTAACACCTCAAACCTGTAAATGTGACCTATATGGAAACAGTATTTGCAGATGTAAACAGGTTAAACAAGATTAGGTCATACTGAACAACAGTGGACCATAATCCAATGACTACTGTCCTTAAAACAAAAACAAAATCTATTGCTATCTAGTCAATTTCAACTTATAGGTCAATTCCTACTCTAAAGGTCTGATAAGGTTTCTAAGGCAGTTTGTCTCTTTATGGAGACAAACTGCCACATCTTTCTTTTGTGGCATGGCCAGTGGGTCAAAACACCAACCTTTCAGTTGGCAGCCTACTGCTTAAACACTGTGCCAACAGGGTTCATCTTGTGTCCTTAGAAAAGGGAATTAGGACTCAGAGACACAGAAAGGAAAATGTCATGTGAAGACACAGAGAATGACAGAGGGAAGATGGCCATGAGAAGATGGAGGCAGAGATTGGAGTGATGGATCTGTAAGTCAAACAATACCAAGGATGGCTAGAACCATCAGAAGCTAGGAGAGAGACACGGAATATTACTCCCTCGCAGCCTCCAGAAGGAACCAACCCTGCCGAAACCTTGATTTCAGACTTCTAGGTTCCAGAACAGGGAGGGAATAACAGTCCATTGTTTTAAGTTTTCCAGTTTGTGGTACTTTGTTATGTCAGCCTAGGAAACTAACACAATGTTTATTCAACACAAAGATTGACTTTCTTGGGTCTGTCACGATCTCAAACTCCTCCAGGAATTCTTGGCTCCTACTTACTCCCTGACTACTACCCCTTGCTCCTCTCTGTCACCTACCCTAGAACTCCACTGCCTTCTTCTCTTTCCCTTTCATCACACCATTAAGTGGTCTGGATAAAGGCAGGCGAGGCAAGGAATTCTTCAAAGTTCTACTACCCTGCTCTGGTCTCCCAAAGCAGGTAACTTGAGATCCCCCTGTACAGGCTCTCCTCTCAGCCAGCCAGGTACACACAGACTTGGATAAATGCCAATTCCCAAAGGATTCACAAAGTAACTTCTTGGCCAGGGTAAAACCCAATCATCTCCCTGCATCCAGAACCTTGAATGAACTACCTGCTCCACCCAATATGGATAACTTTATTGAATGGAGATCATTTCAATAGCATCAGCCTCCTTATCTGTGTGGGGCATCTCAGTCTCTCTCTCTCTCTCAAAATGAAAACCAGCTGCCACCACTCACCCACTGGTATTCACAGCTCAGCCCACCACACACACACCATAACCTGCAGAGGCGACCGCCAGCCGTGAGAGCATTTGTGTGATTCCAGATCTAAGACAGTGTTGAAGTCACTACACAAACCAAACATTGTAAAGAGCAAGGGAGTCTATGTAAATACAGTGAGGAAAAGAAGCCAAGGAGTGCAGCCAGAAAGGGGGAGTGTGGGACCAGAGGAGGTGCAGAAAATCATAGATAAGGTACACAAGCTTTGTAGACAGCACACACAGCAGAAATGTCAGAGTGTGGAGACCTGGAGCTTGGCATATTTTGAGCCACTAAAGCCTAAAGGGCAATTAGGCTATAATTTATATACTGTAATGCTTCAAATGCTCCTAAGCTGTAATAGAAACACAGCTCATTAAGTACGGCCAATCTATCATCCCCACTGGCACCTTGTAACTGTGCTGTGAGAAAACCAATCACCTTTACATTTCAATAAAAATATTATCATGCCTGAGTACAGAGAAAGGGGTGTAATTTATGGGATGAAAACTGAAATTTTGAAAGGGCAGGGTGAGAAATGGATACAGAACTTTTAACTAACAGATCTAGGCAGTTCATGATCTTTCTTTTTATATATATTTTTAAATGTGTCAGCAAGTCTTTAGAATCTGAATTTGGACCTTAAAATCAGGGAAGATTATGTTGTCAGTTACTTTTAAATCTACAGTATACAATAAAATGGGTGAGAATTGTACTTCTTTTGAAGCTGTTTGGCCAAGTCCCCTTAAAGTCAATTCATAAGGTGTACTCATGTTTTATATTTTTGTCTTTAGTGAAGACCTCTTCATCTCATCAATGAGAAAACTAAAGAAGTAAAATTTTAATTCAACACATTTTTTTTAAATGTCTACACTAAATTCCATTATCCACCTGAGACAATAAGATGGAGATAATTTTCATGCAGGGAGAATAAGCTGTTGTTGTTGATAAGTGCTGTCAATTTGGTTAAAACTCATCATATAGGTTTCCAAGGAGCAGCAAGTAAGTTTGAACTGCCGACCTTGTAGTTCAAATCAACCTTGTGATAAATCATTGCATGCATTTTCTAGGACCATTCTAACAAGTTACCACAAACTGGGTGGCTTAAAACACCCAGTTTTAATTCTCTCACATTTCTAGAGACCAGAAGTCCAATATGAAGGTGCTGCTGGCCACACTACCTCTGAAGTTTTAGGGGAGACTCCAGTCTATTTACCGTTCAAGCTTGACTTGAGGCCTCATCACTCCAGTCCCTGCTTCTGTAGCCATGTTGCCTCCTCTTCTCTGTGCAATGTCCCTCTGCTTCACTATCATCTGGACACTGCTCACTGGATCCAGGCCCACCACACAGCCAGGATAAGCGCCTCCTCTCAAAATCATTCAACTTTTAAAATCACATATTTTGCCATATAAAGAAATATTTACTGCTGTATTATATAACATCCACAGGTTCTAAATATTGGGACAGGCTCCTGGGGTGGGCACTATAGGATCAGCAGTAGATTTCAAACCACCAAGGTCGGCAGTTCAAACCTAAGAGCTGCTCCTTGAAACTCTATACAGTCACTATACGTCAGAACTGACTCAATGACACTTAACAACAACAGAAATTGGGGCATGGACATAAGTTTTGAGAAGGCACTGGTAGCATAGTGGTTACAAATCAGGCTGCTAACCTCAGGGTCAGCAGTTCGAAACTACCAGCTGTTCCACAGGAGAAAGATGAGGCTTTCTACTCCCCTAAGATTTACAGCGTCAGAAACCCTGTACAGGGTCGCTATGAGTCGGAACTGACTCCACGGCACATAACCACCAACCACCACCACTAACATTCAGCCAGAGGCCTGGTATGGCGCTATAGGATAAGCACTTGAACCATAAGGTTTAAAGGGATTGAAACATAAGGTGGATGGCTCAAACTCAGCAGCTGCTCCTCAGAAACCCTGTACAGGGTCACTGACTTGGAACTGATTCAATAGTAAGTAACAACAACAACAACCAATCAGTCACTACAATAATGGTGTGGTGCTGTAGGATAAGTACTGGACTGCTAACTGCAAGGTTGGCAGTTCAAACTCACCAGTTGCTCCTCAGAAACCCAACAGTTACTTCTGGGAAACCCTATTCAGCATCACTATGAGTTGGAACCAACTCAAAGGCACTTAACACCAACCATTTAGTCACTATAATAATGGTTATCATTACAACCCCTTCAAATGTTATAAAAATGTATCATTTATAAAGTTCACTCATCTACTTCCTTACTTAATCCTCATAGAATAATTCTGTTTGAGGGTAAACAGCTAAAGAATTCAGTAACCATTTCAGTCATTCACTGATCAATCACTATCACCCACTGAATATCCATTCTTTGCATAACGGGGATCACATACACACAAAAAGGCCCAGTTCATGTCTTTCACAGATATTTTATAAGCTGTCCACAGTCATGTTTTAAAATAACTTTGAGACAAGAATACACCTGCGTGAGGTAGAATCAATAGAAGCCAGCTAAGAGCATAATTTTTGTTGTTGTTAAGTGCTGTTGAGTCACTTCCAACTCATAGCGACCCTGTATAGAGTTTCCAAGGAGCAACTGGTGAGCTTGAACCACCGACCTTGCAGTTCAAACGACTTTGCAGTCCGATGCATTAGCCCACAGCGCCACACCAGGACTCTATCAAAAACATTTGTCCAAATCTTGTGAAGGATTCCCATGTTGCTTTTAGTCCCTGAACTTCACAGTTCTCCCTTCAGGATGGCTCACTGCTTCCACATGGATCTGTCCATGCTAAACTTCCTGCCCAACTTTCCATGATAATAAAGTCTAGGGTTCAATCTTGTCCTTTTGTTACCAGTCCTGAATAAACTGCCAAGTCCCATGATTCCAGGACAAAATACTAAGGAAACAAAGGAAGTGGTTATTAGTCACACATTGCCATTCACTCTAAATGGCCTGACACTGTACAGGAAAAACTGAATACCACAATTTCCGACTCTCTACTCTACCTTTGGAGTCCTGGTGTGGCGCTGTGGGCTAATGCACCAGACTGCAAAGCCGTTTGAACTGCAAGGTCGGCAGTTCAAGCTTACCAGCTGCTCCTCGGAAACCCTATACAGGGTCGTCATAGGTTGGAATTGACTTGACAGCACTTGACAACAACAAGCCCACCCTACCTTTGAGTCCTGGTGTGGCACTGTGGGTTAATGTGCTGGACTGCAAAGTCGCTTTGAAATTCAAAGTCAGGAGTCACTCCTCAGAAACCCAACACAAGGTCACTATGGGTTGGCACTGACTTGATGGCACTTTAACAACAACAACAACACCTTTGTTTGGATTAGCAAGTCTGTGGATATTCTTGAGAGTAGGTTTAAGTCACTGGTCACGTTAAAGTCAGAATAAGATTCTGGGAAGAAATTCTGAAAATAAAATTAGAATAAAACATTGGGCAGTCCCCTCATCTTTAAAATGTCTATAATTGTTGTTGTTGTGAGTGCCATTGAGTTGGTTCCGACCCAGAGCAACCCAGTAAAGAGTTTCCGAGGAGCAGCTGGTTGAGCTTGAACCATCGACCTTGCATTCAAAAGGCTTTGCAGTCTGGCGCATTAACCCACAGCACCACATCAGGAGTCCTTAGGGAGATATTAATCTAATAATGGGAGTCCTGGTGTGACGCTGTGGGTTAATGCGTCAGACTGCAAAGCCGTTTGAACTGCAAAGTCGGCAGTTCAAGCTCACCAGCCACTCCTCAGAAACCCTATACAGGGTCACTATGGGTCGGAACCAATTTGACAGCACTTCACAACAACAACAACAACAATCTAATAATGAACATCGTACTACCTTCAAATTGAGTAACACCAACTTTCTATAATCAATCATCAATTATCAGAGCTGAAGGGATCTTCAGCATCATCTAGTCCAACTTCTTCTTTTACAGTTGAGTAAATGGATCCAAGGAAGCTAGAGGCTTACTCAAGCCTCCCAGTGAATTAAATGCAAAACCCATCACAAGCTCCAGGAGCTCATAAAAAATGTGTGACTAACAGCCTCACCTTGGAGATGCTGAGAATAGCCAGAAAATTAACAGCCAATGTCTATCAAGATATGGAAGAACATTCACTATCTACACAAAAATCAAAGTGAATTCTACAACAATAAAGTTCAGAGTAACTACTGTTGTATACTACAGTAACAACAACAACAACAACAAAAAGTCATTAACTTAGAAATCACTAATATCACAATGGTAACAGTCTAAAATGGTGCTGTCCTGTAATTGTACTGATGTTTACATGACTTAACCAATAAAATGGTGAGGTTTTGTACTTTATAAGCACTTGTTTTAATGAAAGAAAATAATATGTTTAATAAAGTTACTTCTGTTATATGAAAATTGGTCCAAGACTCTCTCCTTAGTAAAATATTCCATTAATGCTTTGGTTTTCTAGTTCACATGTAAGAACTAAAAATGTTTCTTCCTTAAAGAATTCTGAAAAGTATACACTGAAACAGCTAAGCAACAGAAGATACATCTTCAAAGAAAGATCATCAGAAAAAAAACAAAACAAAAATGGCAGTATGATTGGCTACTACAAGAATAAGCAAGTTGTTCATTGGGAAGCCATCAAGGCAAGCAATCAAGTCCCTTCAGGACAAATCCCCCTTTAAGACTGAAACTCAAAGGGAACACATGAGCAGGCATGCAAGCTTGCTGGCAACCACATTGGTCTGCTAGTGAGTGGAAGAGGGGAAAAGGCAGCAATGAAGAAATGGGCTGAGTTCAACCACGTTCCATAGACTCCCGTTGACCTGGAGATGAGAGAGAGACGAGGAAGAGCTGGTTGGTCCACAGTGTGGTGAGACCTGGGGACACCTGAGCCCATGGACAAGGACATAGCCAGAGAGGGCTAGAGCTGAGATTGAAGCACCCAGCTGATATGAAGGGAGGGGAGACGCACAAGAATACCTAAACTTTCAGACAGTACCATTTGACCTAGCCTTGATGCTTGAGAATCAAAACTCAACTAGAGGAAGATAAAAAACAAACAATTTTTAATAAAGGAAACGAGGATAAATTGTTACAATTTGATGAACTTAACCTATACTCGTGGATGTAGTAGCTCAAAATACCAACAGAGAGAGAAGGAGTCTTCATATCAAATATCAATGCTATCCCCTCTCTATACAGGGTAGACAGGGACGGGCAACTTAAGACATTGGCGCTACCTAAATGAGAGGGCGATAAAGGCATAAAATGACTGGTTTACAAGTTTTCAAGAGTTTAGTTTCAGAGTGTGTGGAGAAGATAGAGTCCCCAATGAATAATTTCCATCTTGTCTAGACGGGTCTGGTGTAAAGAATGTTATGATTGAATGGTAATCGTTATCATGACTAATTGTGACAGTCACAATGTAAAGGGAGAAGTTTTATAACAAAAACAGGGGAGTGGTTCATCTTACAGTTGAGAAACAAGAGGACCCTAGGACCATCAAGGGAGATCAGCACAAGCGAAATGCAGGACCCTATCCAGAGAAGCAGCCACACCAGAGATGGGGACGTGGAGAGAGGGAGCAACTGAGGACTTTAGAGTCAGCCAAGAGGCAGACTTGCAGAATATGCCCTTTGGTGGTATAAATTCTTATATATGCCTGAGTGTTTTTAAAAAAAAAAAAAAAAGAGCTAAAATGAACAGAGAGAAATACTGTTAACTGATGATATATGGAGGGGGTTATAATCATTGTAATGAAACAAAGTATATGATTTGTTGAATGTAAAACTGATCATCTGCCCTGTAAACTTTCACTCAATTAATAAAAACTGTGAAAAAAAAATAGGAACTCAGCAGATGGAAGGGTAAAGACACTAGAAAGTGATTCAAAGGTAAACACTAAAGAAAATATCCATAATAAAAAAAATGTATGGTCAATTTTAAAAAACAACAGAATTCTGAAATTCAGACTTTATCATATGCCTTCTCCATAATGCAATGCAGTGAAATAAAGAATACTTCATTGTATGCTGAGACTTAATATTACGTTTTATATGAAAAAACCAATGTACCCTGAAATTTTACAAAGAATTTAAAAATGCATCATTTCACCCAAGGATCACAGCAATTCTATGAGGTATAAAAGGGAAGGTGCTCTTATCCACAATTTACAAATAAGGTAACTAAGACTCAAAGAGGTCAAGTGACTTGCCAAAAGTTATGAATAGAGTTAGGAAGTAGTGGGTTCCTTCTATTTGCATTAATTGTAAATGCCCATTGGGTAAAAACTATGCAAGACACAAAAGATTATAAAGAAATGGGATTTTCTGGCTTAGCAAACACAAGTTAAAAACATTTTACTCTTGCTCAAAACCATGGGAAATGGATCATCTTGAACTCACAGGGACGTACTCCTTCCTTTTCAATAGTTTTTTGATAACTTAATGTCTTTTATCATTTTCTTCCAAAGCAAATAGATGAAGTGTGGCGTGAAATGAGATGGATCATGGATGCTCTACAGTATGCAAGATACAAACAACCAGTTTCTGGCTTGCCCATCACTAAGCTGATTGACCCCTCAGATGAGCAGCATCTAAAGAAGATCAGCTCTACATCATCACACATAGACTGTCTTCCATCCCCATCCCCATCCCCAGAGATGCACAGGAGAAAAGCAGTGAGTGGTAAGCAAGACTACCTAAAGTTCTGTTGTTTCTTCATCCTCTCTCCACTTGTGATTCATTGTGTGAAGGCACTGCTCCCTACAAGGGACAGAAAACACTGCTCAGCGTTGAGTCCAAAGGCACCAAGGGAATAAACACAGAGCAGCGGTGGGGTAGGAAACTAGGGAAATAACCTGAAATCAATCCTAATTAGATTAGGTCAGTTCTAGTCCACGCTTCCAAGAGACTGAAGGACATAGAGCAAGGATAAGGATTCAAAAGCGCAAGATGGAGACTGGTGTGGTCCAAGATGAGGTGGTCAGGTCAGCAAAGGAAATCTACCCAAGGCTGGGGAAGGAAGGATAACAGGCCCAGGCTCTAGTATATGGGCATGGAGAAGAAAGAGGACCCAATCTGGGTAAGAATTCAGCGCAAGCTTCCCATAGACACAGCACCAGTGTCTTGGGGAGGGAGATGAGGCAGAGAAAACCTTTGAGAAAACTACCGTCTTGAGACTGGGGTCAGATAAGTAGCTTGGCTTTATCATGTATACAACAGTGAAAGAGACCCCTTCCAGTCAGCCGGGAGGAAGTACCTAGCATGATCCCTCCACCTTGGGAATAGAGGAGAGGCTTTGTCAGCCCTTTTGAGTTTTTACATGGCAAAGGCTAACAACAAAACAAGGCCACTTTAACACAAATTCCTATAAGATAGCTTTATACTTATGGTGGTGGTGGTGGTAGTGGTGGTGTGCCATGGAGTCTGTTCCGACTCATAGTAACCCTTTACAAGGTTTCCAAGGCTGTAAATCTTTACGGGAGCAGAAAGTCTCATCTTTCTCCTGCAGAACAGCTGTCAGTTTCGAAATGCTGACCCTGAGGTTTGCAGCCTGATTCGTAACCACTATGCCTTTTATACTTACAAATAAAGGAAATATAATATTTTTGCCTAGGACATTTTAAGGTTAATGCTATTTCTTGATTCTCTAATTTCATAAAATAATCCAATTTTGTAAGTTTTATGATATAATAATTGATATTTTAAATAAACAGTTCTGATTTGTGGGCTCGTCCCACAGGGGACAGCATGGTGTAGCAGAAACTTGGCCTTAAAAGACAAGAGTCCTGGATTCAAATCCCAGCTTTGTTTTATGAGCTGTACAATCTTGAACAGATTACTACACCTGAGTCTTAGTTTCTACATATGTAAAATTAGGGTAATAAAATGTACACCTCAAAGTGTTACTTGTGAGGAAGGCAAGTAATGTCAGAGACACATGGCATATGGTAGAAAAAACATAAATTATAGATATTACTCCTAATACAGAACTTCTGGGGTGAGTCTGTAGGATCAGCACTGGACTGCAAACCACAGGATAGCAGTTCAAACCCACCAGCTGCTCCTCGCCAACCCTATACAGGGTTGCTATTAGTAGGAACTGACTCAGTGGCATTTAAAAACAACAAAATTTCTGTTGTGGCGTCCTGATGTGGTACCATAGGAAAAGCAGTAGACCTCAAGGTTGGTTTGAAATGTAAGGTTGGTGGTTCAAACTCACCAGTTGCTCCTCAGAAACCCTATACAACAGGGTCTCAAAGAGTCAGAATTAATTCAGTGGCATTTAACAACAACAGCATTCCCATTATGGAGTCCTGGTGTGATGCTACAGGATAAGCATGGGATTGCTAATCACAAAGTTGGTGGTTCAAACCCACCAGCCACTCCTCAGAAACTCTATGCAGGTTGCTATGCGTTGGAAATGTCACTTAGCAACAATTTTTATTAACGAAAATTTTAATGGGGAATTAACTTTTTATGAATGAAAATGTATATGATCTCCTATGTTTTAAAAATCTCTATGTCTAAAATCTCAAAACTTGGCAAACTGAAGAACTTGGTAGACTGAAAATGTATATTACCAAAGGATTATTTGATTATTCAGCAGAATAATTCTTTAAACAGAGTTTTTAGAGCATATTTTGACACATTCTCACTTGGCTGAGGACACAAAGACAAATAAAATATCATCCCTGCCAGAAGCCAGTCTAGTAAGAGAGACAAATACGTGAACAAACAATTGCATGAAAACCACATATGTGCTCTGATGAGGCGATGCATAGAGGACGACTATGAGTTCACTGGAGGCTTAAAACCTTAAAGCATCATATCAAAGAGACGTTCCTGGAGGTGACATTAGAGTCAAGTACTAAAGGGTGAGTAGGAGTTGAGGTGGGGGAAAAAAAAGGAACAAGGAGGACTTAGAATGTATAACCGTCTGGCAGTTCAGGGAACTCTATAAGCCATCAGTCTTTATGAAATTCAGGATCTAAGGACACTATTCCTTTTCTCTCTCTTTCCATTCAAAAAATATATTTATCAATTAGCTACTATACGGAGTCTTGGTGTGGCACTGTAGGGTAAGCGCTGGATTGCTAACCACAAGGTCGGAAACTCTATACAGGGTTGCTGTGAGTCAGAAGCTACTTCACGGTACTTAACAACACCACCAACAACTTACTATGTGTCAGGCACTCTTCCAGGGAGCAGGAATACACTGGTAAACAAGGGTAAGTTCCTACTTCCAGAGAGGTTATACTTTAGAAAAAGTGACAAAAAGACATCAACAAACAAGACAACTGTAATGTATAAAACAGAATAGTAATGGGGGTGGGGGCAAGCAGAGTACTGAATTCACAAAGATGTCAGGAGAGACCTGAGAAGGCAACATTTGACCCAACCATAAAAGACAGTGTCAGTAATATACAGATCTTGACTTGGAATATTCTAAAAAACAAGACAGCAAAAGGTCCTGAGCTGGATGAGAATAGAAAGAAGGCCAAAGTCACTAGAGCAGAGTGAACAAGGAGAAAGCAGAGACAGCGTCAGGGATCAGATTATGCACAGTTCAGTAGGACGTGGTAGGAAGCTTAGAGTTTATTCTAATTGCAATAGAAAGTCACTGGAAAGTTTTAATCAATGATTGATGTCATCTGAATTATACATTAAAATCAAATCTGATTATTATATGAAAAGACCACAGAGGGGTAATATTGGCTGCAGTGGAAAGACCAGTTAGGTAGTAATTAACAAAGAAATATCAAGTTTTCTGGCTCAGATGCCTAAAAGTTCCATGATGCCATTTACCGGAGGGAAAAAAAATGTAGATGGAGGACAAACAAGGGTTATTGAACATGTTGAATCTGGACTAGCTTTGTATTACACACAAGAAAAACATTCACGGGAAAAAGGATGTATTACATTTGGAGCTCAGGAAAGAGAACTAAGATAATAAGCTAATAATATTGGCTTGAGAATTATTGCCATGATATTTGAAGCCATGAAAATGCTTGGGCTACCCCAGTGAAAAAAGATAAAGTAAGAAGAGGACGATAGGGAGAGACTCCTGTGGAATGGACCAGCAAGACACCTAAGACTACAAGGAACCACAGAAGGAAAATAAAAAAATAAGAGAGTAATGTCACAGGTTAAGAGGCAAATAACACAGAAAGATTAAATGAAACAACTAAAAAGTTTCTATTGTATTGCTTTGTTTGTTGGTGAGAGTAGTTTGTGAAGGAAAGGAGGTAGGAGCTGGACAGAAATAGATCAGAGAATAGATGGGAAGCAAAGACGAAGATCCTTTCAAGATATACTCCTGTTTCCAATTCTTGGCTAGAAAGAGAAGAGGGAGGGAGGACAGTATCTAGAAGGGAGGAGGATTGAAAGAGCATTTCGGAAAGCATGACAGATAGGCCCTCTGATGTTCCACAATTTATATAATCTTACAAAGAACTCTTCAATTCTACTTCCATGTGCACAGCCTTCATCTGCCCTCTTTGCTCACAGAACTTTCCCAGTATTTCATCCTTGCTTCAGCTAGGGTTCTAAACGGGTTCCTCCTTGGATGCATGAGGGTGGCCTCCTCTAGGCCACAAAGTGCCAAGCTCTCACGTTGGCCAGAGGACTGGCTGCACACACTCCCTGCTGGGAGGATCTGGCCAATTACATTCAAATTTTATTATTAACTTAAAATGTGAGCGATCATCATTCTGTTTCTTAAAATATAACTGTCTCTTGGGTCCATTTATTTCTCTGAAGCCAAGATTCCATGGACCGTGAAACACAAAGATGTGAAGGGCAGTAAATGAAAAATGGAACCCAGTGACAGAACAGCTCTGCTGAAAGCTAGGAAGAAACATTTAGTGTCCTTTCCCCTCATAAAAACAAAAGTATTTCAGAGAAATGGGATCTGCTATTGCATGCTCTATCTTCTCTACTAGTGTGACCCCATTTCATATTGTTTGAAAGTCATTAATGAGGGCAGAATCAGAATTAGTGGAATATCCCGACGGACTGCTCACAGGGAAACTTTGTGGCACATTTTCATTCTGTGTGGACAGGGTTCACCTAACTTCTAAGAAGCCTACTGGAAATACAGAGTCCATCACAAACCTAGCCTCTGTTACCAGACCAGTGTTCTGTTTGAAGGTTGTTGCATACCTTAGGTTTGTTTGTGTGTATCTGTGTGGGGGGAGGTGGGGGCAGGAAGTGGAACTCTTTAACTTCCCATTTCTATGCGGTTTCAAAACACAAAGCAGAACTCCTCTGAGTCAATTAAAATTAAGCATCTCCCGAAGACCCAAGGGGGAAAGTTGGCTTCTATAAAAGGCAGCTTAAGGCAGGGGGTGGAATGATTTGATCCATCACGTGGGCTTTTTCTCTCCCACTACTTTTCTGTGGGTATAGTGGTCATAAGCAGAAGCTTTTTTTTTTTTTCCAATACTGCTGTTTCTCCTAGTGACGCATGGGTGAGGCAACACAGAGGAGGGGGTGTTGTTTCCTTCAGATGTATTTGAAGATTATCTAGATCTTCCTAATGTAAATCTTCCTGGGAACCTTTTCCCCAGATGATGCTAACAATACTATGGCATAAACAAAATGATTTAAAAAAATCATCAGGAATCTAAAGATGTTATTTCTCTCCAGAAATTAGAAGGCTTGCAAACTTCTGAGGTTCTACCCAAGACCTGAGGAGAGCAGTACTTTCCTTAAAATTCTACTCAAACACAAAGGAAATCAATACAATAAAGTACACACACACATATTTCGGTAGTGACAAATGTAAAGAGAGGTTTTAAGGGAATACTGCTTATTTCGTTCTATCCTGCTCTGTCCTTGCCTGTAAGAGAAAAGCAATAGCTTTAAATCACTTATTGTTTCCTGAAATGGCATCTCCCCATAATACCTTCAAAATCACATCACCTCTAGTCTGCTATTGTTGGCCTGATCCACAGAGACCAAGAGCTGCAACACCTATTACAATGATGACAAGAAAGCCTGGCTTCCTAAGCCAGCACTAATACTATGGGCAGAACTTTCATCAAATAACTCCTGGGTCAACCAGAGGGGAAAACTCAAGGTTCTACCAATGCTGGCATGCCCAATGAGCCCTCTAAGGGAAATTGAGGAGCACAACCAGGTTTATTAAAATAACAACTGGGCAAGGTGCCTACAACGGTTAATGGAGCATATGGCCTGGATCTGGGATGGAAGTTATACTCTGCATTCTTTTCCAGGAAAGGAGGGAGTAGCAGTGGCCTAAGTCCCTGGAAATTCTCCTCAGTGCCCTGGCTGGCATCCTGGAGACTTTCCCAGTCTGTTCTGGGAGAGGTATCCCACTCTAAGCAATAGGTTCCACTAAGTCTTCTAATAAATAATACATCCACCATGTAAGTCAAATATTTAGACTCCCACTAGAGCAGTGTTTCCCGAGTAAGGGTCCATGATCCAGCAAGGTAATATATTACACCATTCTATAGCCAATCCCTTTTTCATCTTCTTCCTAAGTTACCACAGTTTTAAGTAGCTCTTAACTGTTCTATGCAGCAAAATCTTACTAGTTTATTTTAATGAGTTCTTTCTTGATACATTTTCTAGTTGTTCTCTTTTAAGGGTAGAGAGGATCTCAATAATAATGTCTTCTGTTTGTAATTCACTTACAGTGTTTTCAACAAACTAACTGCATCACAACACCGATGGAAGATATAATTACCCACATGCTACAGGTGAAGAAAGGTTCAGAGAAGTTAGATGATTAGCTTAAGATTATATACACACTAAGAAACAATACAAGGAATAAGTCAAACAGAGGAGTTGGTGGGGCAAGATGACAGACTAGGTAGAAAGGCTACACAGAGCCTCCACAACGAAGAAACAGAAAACCAAATTAAATAACTTCAGATGATAGTCCTAGAACTCTGAGTTTCAGATAAAGTGATAGAGGAGTGGACTGAATGCTTACTAGGATAGAGAGCTGAACAAATGCAGCTCAAAAAAAAAAAAAAAGACTGCTGAGCTGTGGTGGCTGACCATAGCCATCTTGAATGTTTGTAAGCTGCTTCAGAGGCAAGAAAGCATATTTGCATTGCAGAAACTTACCTTTGGCTCACAGAAACAAAGGAGACAGCACCTGTGGCCATACAGCCCAGACACCACCATAACATCTACTTCCTCATCAACTGGGGAGAGTCAATACCAGATGCTATAGCCCAAATCAATGACAACAACCAACATCAAGTAAATCCATATTGAATTGAACTGCACTAACAGTGAACAGAGAATGCATACAAGCTTATCTCCTGATCACAACCGCAAGGAGGCAGCTGATGAGTGCCTAAGAATACACCAATATACGTTCAGCAACTTAATAACAAATACACCAATACCGCAATGTCTCAAAAGCAGCAATTTCTGCTCACACGAAGGAACAAGACAGAGTAGATCAAACAAATGACCAAAAGGCAGAACTAGAAAATGTTTTTGAGGAAAAAAAGGCATTAGAACTACCTAAAAAAGAATTCAAGAGAATGGTATTTAGGTACCACCAAATGAATGACATAGTTAAGGAAAACAAGTAAGAATTCAGAAAAGCACTATATGAACAATCAAATAAAATAGATAAAAGATTGGAGACAATACAAAACCTGTAAACAGAAATCCAGAAGATTAAATACTAAAATATCAGGTATGGTATACATCAAAAGGGCAAAGAAGTAGATCTGAATCAATGGAAGCCAGAATTAGTGAGCTTGAAGATGAAGCTTCAATACTAGTAAACCAGAATAACAATCAGAATAAAGAATGAAAACATCTGAAGAAAGCCTAAGATTCAGGTGTGACAACATGAAGATAATAACTTATAGGTAATCAGAACTCCAGAACAGGAAGAGACAAAGAAAAGCACAGAAAAGACAGCTGAAGGGCTGAGGGAAGAAGATTTCCCTAACATCATGAAAGATGAGAAGGTAAGCATTCAAGAAGCTGTATGAGCCCCAAACAGGACAGACACCAAAAGAAAATCACCAAGACATATGATAATCAAAATCTCCAAGATCAAATAAAGGAAAACCAATAAGATAATCTCTGATTTCTGAGCAGAAACCATGCAGGCAAAAAGGCAATGGAGAGACAAATATACAATTCTGAAACAAAAAATCTGCCAACCAAGTATCATACACCCAACAAAACTGTCCCTCAAATGTTTTGGCGAAATCATAATGTTTCCAGATAAATACAAACTAAAAAAATTTGTAAAACCCAGGCCAACTCTAAAAAATATACTAAAGGGAGTCCTTTGAACTGAGAACCAACAATAGCAGACAACAACCAGAGATTGACATATACAGCAGCAACACCCAGAATTAAGTCCACATATAGAAATAGCCAACATAAAACAAAACAAGTCTGAAATTAATCAAAAATATAAATTCATAATGAAGACAACTACAAATCAAAACAGGGAAAAGTATATTTACAGAATTCCAAATGGTGATGAAGCCAAATAGATTTCAAGATAAAACTATTTTAAAAGAGGGAAGAAATTAATAAATTACAGGGAACCTTAAGGAAACTTAATACGCTTTCACATCAAATCTATAAAAGGAAAATCCAGAAATACCTTATAAACATTAAAACAAGGAAAAAATTTAAAAGAAAATACATGAAAAAAATTAACTCAGCACAGGAAAACATGCAAAACAAAGAAACCAGCAGCACCAAACAACAAAAACGCACACACAGTAAAATGACTGCAATCAATTCATACCTATGTATAATTACAGTGAATGTCAATGTAGTAAATGTATCAGTCAAGAGACAGAAGATAGCAGAATGGATACGAAAATTGGACCCTTCAATATTCTGTCTACAAGAGACACACCTTACACACAAACATAGATAAAAATTAAAGAATGGAAAAAATATATCAAGCTAATGGCAATCAAAAACGAGCAGGAGTGACAATATTAAATTTCTAATAAAATAGACTTTAAGGCAAATACCAGCATAAGAGATAAAGAAGGACATTATACCATGAATAAAGGGTCAACTAAACATGAGGAAATAACCATAACAAATATTTATGCTCCCAATGAAAGAGCATCAAATATATAAATAAACCTATAATAGAACTGAAGAAAGAGACAACTTTACAATAATAGTGTTGCTATAGTTAAGTGCCACTGAGTCAGTTCCAACTAAAAGTTACCCTGTATAGGGTTTCCGAGGAACATCTGGTGAGTTTGAACCACAGACCTTGCAGTTCAAACTGACTTTGTGGTCCAGCACATTATCCCACAGCACCACAATAGTACTTTAACACACCATTACGAAAAAAGACAGAACAACTAGAAAGAAATACAACAAAGACACAGAAAAACTAAACAGCACAATGAATTAACTTACCTCATAGACTTACACGGAGCACTCAACTCAACAATACTGCAACACACATTCTTTAACAGTGCATTTGGAACATTCTCCAGATAGACCATATGTTAGGTCACAAAGCAAGCCTCAATAAATTTTAAAACATCAAAATACTACAAACCATTTTTTCAGATTGCAATGCTATAAAATTCAAAATCTACAATAGGAAGATCAAGGAAGCAAAACCAAATACAATAGAAACTAATTAACACCCTGCTTAAAACATACTGGGCTATAGAACAAATAAAAAATAAAATTAAAAAAATTCCTTGAAGCAAATGAGAGCAAAAACATAGTATTTTGAAAACTTTGGGACACAGCAAAAGCAATGCTTGAGAGAGCAATTTATAGCAGTAAATGCACATATCCAAAAGGAAAAAAGAACCAAAAGCAATGTAGTAACACATCTCCAACAATTATAAAACCAGCAAAGTTAGTCTACAGTCACCAGAAAAAAAACAAATAATAAAGATTAGAGCAGAAATCAATGAATTAGTAAACAAAACAATGGAAAGAATCAACAAAAGTTGGTTCTTTGAAAGAATTTTAAAAATTAGCAAAAACCATTGGCAAATCTTAAAAAAGAAGAGGGAGAAGATGCAAATAACACACATTAGAAACTATATGGATGTCATCAAAACAGAACCATGGAAATAAAAAGGATAATAACAGATACTATAAAGAATTATAACCCAATAAATTTGAAAATCTAAAAGACATGGATACATTTTTAGAAAACCACAACATACCTAAAGTAACACAGAGGGTAGGAGAAAACTTGAACAGAGCTGTAACAAAAGAAGAAATTAATCAGGTAATTAAAAAACTCATATATACACACACACACACAAAAAAAAAACCTAGACCCAGATGGCTTTACTGGTGAATTTTACCAAACATTCAGAGAAGAGCTGACACCAATTTTACTCAAACTAGTACAGAACATAGAAAAGGATACAAAACTCCCAAATACATGTTATGAAGCAAGCATAATCCTCTTACCAAAAGCACATAAAGAAATCATTAAAAAAATGAAATTATAGACCAAGTTTTACTAAAAATAATACAAGACAGCTGGAAGCAGACACTGACAGAGAACTTCCAGAGGTTCAAGCCAGATTCAGAAGAGGACATAGAATGAGGGATATCATTGCTGATGTCCAACGGATCTTGGCTGAAAACAGAGAATACCAGAAAGATGTTTACCTGTACTTCATTGACTATGCAAAGGCTTTCAATTGTGTGGATCATGACAAGCTACAGACAACATTGCGAAGTATGAGTATTACGGAACACTTAATTGTGCTCATGAGGAATCTGTACATGGACCAAGAGGCAGTTGTTCCAACAGAACAAGGGAACAATGAATAGTTTAAAATTAAGAAAGGTGTGAGACAGGGTAGTATTCTTTCACCATACTTATTTAATCTGTATGCTGAGCAAATATTCTGAGACGCTGGGTTATATGAAGGTGGCATCAAGATTGATGAAAGAATCATTAACAACATGCGATATGCAGATGATAAAACCTTACTTGTTAAAAGTGAAGAGGACTTAAAATACTTACTGATGAAGAACAATTGAATATCAAGGTAAAAAAAAGCAAAAATCCTCACCACTGGACCAATAAACAACATTCTTATCAATGGAGAAAAGTTTGAAGTTGTCAAGGACTTCATTCTTCTTGGCTCAACTATCAACACTCATGGAAGCAGCAATCAAGAAATCAAAGGCATATTGCATTAGGCAAATGTACTGCACAAGATCTTTTTAAAGTGTTAAAGAGTAAAGATATCAGCTTGAGGACTTAGGTACACCCAACCCAAGCCATGTTATGTTCAATAACCTCGTATGCATGCAAAAGCTGGACAGTGAATAAATAAGACAGTGGAAGAATTGATGCTTTTGAGTTATGGTGTTGGATGAGAATACTGAATGTACCACCGGCTGCCAAAAGAACAAACAGATCTGTGTTGGAAGAAGTATAACCAGAGTATTCCTCGGAGGCTAAGATGGCCAAACTTTGTCTCTCATACTTTTGGGCATATTGTCAAGAAGGACCAGTTGCTGGAGAAGGATATCATGTTTGGTAAGGTGGAGGGTCAGAGAAAAAGAGGAAGACCCCCAGCGAGATGGATTGGCAAAGTG
>NW_006408525.1:13058882-13061232 GCF_000296735.1 Chrysochloris asiatica | reverse complement strand
CTTAAGCATGGCAACAATTGTGAAGTTGGCCCAGGACCAGGCAGTGTTTTCTTCTGATGTGCATATGGCTGCCGTGAATCGGTACCAACTCGACTGTACCTAACAACAAATCCCTCATGAAAATGCATGCAAAAATTCTCAACAAAATCCTAGCCAATAGAATTCAACAACACATCAAAAAAATAATACATCATGATCAAGTGGGATTCATACCTGGCATGCAAAGATGGTTCAATACTAGAAAAACAATCATGTAATCTACCAAATATATAAATAAAGGGAAAGAACCACATGATTCTATTGGTTAATGCAGAAGAGGCATTTGACAAATCCAACATCCATTCTTGATAAAAAAAAAAAAAAACACTCAACAAAGTAGAATAGGAGGCAAATTCCTCAATACAATTAAGAGCATATATACAAATCTAACAGCCAACATTACTCTCAATGGTGAGAAACTAAATCCATTCTGCTTGTGAACAGGAACCAGACAAAACATCATTTATCACCACATCTATTCAATATTGTGTTATAAGTCTTAGCCAAAGCCATAAGGCAAGAAAGGGAAATTAAAGGCTTTCAAATTGGCAGAGAACTAAAACTGTATTTGCAGATGATAAAATCCTATACATAGAAAATCCCCCCCAAAGACTCAGCAAGAAAATTACTGGAACTCATTGAAAGATTCGGCAAAGTGACAGGGTACAAGATCAATATAGAAAAAAATCAGTTGGATTCCTATACACTAATAAAGATAGCTCTCAAAGGGAAATTAGGAAAACAATACATTTTCAATAACCACCCAAAACATGAAATACTTTGGAATAAATCTAACCAGAGAAACAAAAGACCTATACAAAGAAAATTATAAAACACTACTCAAGAAATGAAAAAACACTTACAGAAATGGAAGACTACCCCATGCACATGGATAGGAAGACTTAACTTTGGGAAAATGTCAATACAACCCAAAGAAATCTAGATATAATGCAATCCCAATCCAGAATCTAACATCCTTCCTTAAAGAAATGGAAAAAATGATCACAAACTTTACATGGAAAGGAAACAGACTTCAGATAAAGCACTGCTTAAGAAGAAAAACAAAGTCAGAGGCCTCTCACACCATGCTTTCAAAATTTACTATATAGTCACAATGATCAAAAGAACCTGGTACTGATACAATGAAAGATACATAGATCAATGGAACAAAATAGAGAATTCAGAAGTAAATCTATCCACATACAGTCAATTGATCTTTGACAAAGGGCCAAAACACATTAAACGGGGAAAAGATAGTCTCTTCAACAAAAGATGCTAGCAAAACTGGAAATCCATTTACAGAAGAATGAAACAAGACCCATACCTCACATCACATTCAAAAACAAACTCAACGTGGATTTAAGACCTAAACTAGAGTTATAAAGATCATCAATAAAAAATAGGGACAAAAAAAAAATAGGAGCTCTAAAACATGGCATAAATACACTATCAAACATTACAAAAACCACACAAAATGTAGAAGACAAAATAGATGACTGGGACCTCCTGAAAATTAGACACTTATATGCATCAAAAAATTTCTCCAAAAGAGTAAAAAGGGAGCCCACAGACTAGGAAAACATTTTTTGCAATAATATATCAGACAAGGGACTAATCTCTAAAGTTTATAGAAAATTACAATGCTAATCTCACAGTCAGCAGTTCGAAACTACCAGCTATTCCACGGGAGAAAGATGAGGTTTTCTGCTCCTGTAGAGATTTACAGCCTCAGAAACCCTGTACAGGGTCGCTATGAGTCAGAACTGACTCCATGGCACATAACATCAACAACACTTCTACAAGAAAAAAACAACCCACAGGACATGAACAGACACTTCACCATGGAAGACATCAGGAAGCAAACAAACATGAAGAGATGTTCACGATCATTAGCCACTTTTGTTGTTGTTGTTAGGTGCCATCGAGTTGGTGCTGACTCATAGCTACCTTATGGTTACGAATAGGGCTGCTAACCTCAAGGTCAACAGTTTGAAACTACTAGCTGTTCCATGGGAGAAAGATGAGGCTTTCTGCTCCCGTAAAGATGTGCAGCCTCGGAAACCTTGTACAGGGTCACTATGAACTGATTCCATGGTACCTAACAACATTAGCCACTTGTTGTTGCTGTGAAGTGCCGTCGAGTCCATTCCGACCCATAGCGACCCTGTGCAGGGTTTCCAAGGAGCAGCTGGGGAGCTTGAACCACTGAATAAGCCACTTGTTGTTGTTGTTGTTATATGCCATGGAGTCGGTTCTGACTCATAGCGACCCTGTACAGGGTTTCCGAGGCTGTAAATCTTCATGGGAGCAG
>NW_006408525.1:13057651-13058782 GCF_000296735.1 Chrysochloris asiatica | reverse complement strand
GTTGTTGCTGTGAAGTGCCGTCGAGTCCATTCCGACCCATAGCGACCCTGTGCAGGGTTTCCAAGGAGCAGCTGGTGAGCTTGAACCACTGAATAAGCCACTTGTTGTTGTTGTTGTTATATGCCGTGGAGTCGGTTCTGACTCATAGCGACCCTGTACAGGGTTTCCGAGGCTGTAAATCTTCATGGGAGCAGAAAGCCTCATCTTTCTCCTGCAGAACAGCTGGTAGTTTCGAACTGTTGACCTTGTGGTTTGCAGCCTGATTCGTAACCACTATGCTACCAGAGTTCCTTGAATAAGTCACTAGCAAGAGAAAAATCAAAACAATGAGATATCATCTCATACCAGCATTAATAGTGAAGTTCAGGGGAAAAAAAGCATCATAACAAATGCTGGCAAGATTGTGAAACAATTGGGACCCTCCTACATGGCTGGTAGGACTGTAAAATAGTACAACCACTGTGAAAAATGGTATGGCACTTCCTCCGAAAGTTGGAAATAGAAATACCATATGACCCAGCAATCCCTCTACTTGGTACGTATCTGCAAGGAATAAGAGCCAGAACACAAGTAGATAAATGCACAATGATGTTCATCATTGTACTATTCACAACACCAAAAAGACGGAGACAATCTAAGTACCCATCAATGGAAGAGGGGTTACACAAATTTTGGTACATACACACAATGGAATACTATGCAACTTTAAGGAATAATGATGAATCTGTGAAACACTTTATAACATGGATGAACCTGGAGGACATTATGCTGAGTAAAATTAGTCAATTACAAAAGGACAAATATTGTATGAGACCATTATTATAAACACTTCAGAAGGTTTTCATGCTAAAAGAAACATTATTTGATGGTCACCAAGGGTGGGCGGGAAGAGAGATTAATTCACTGGCTAGAGGGTAGACATGTTACCTCAGGTGGTGGACAAGGCATTTATACAAGACATAGGAGGGCAATATACAAGAAGAGGGAGGTTGACAGAAGAATGATGAAGACAGGTGAAAACACAGGGAGGTATGCAAGGCCTAAAGAGGATACAGGTAAAAAAGTAATACATACACAACCTTGGAACACCAGTGTTTTGTACATACATACATAGATTGAGACATACGCTGA
>NW_006408525.1:13053090-13056591 GCF_000296735.1 Chrysochloris asiatica | reverse complement strand
ATTGTATATCCCAAAAATATATGAGTTTGAAAAAGCATATTACATACATGAGTATTTACCTTTCCTGCAAACACAACTATGAATGTGGTGGAGTATACAGCAGGCATGATGATGAATATACATCCTTGATGTTATCAAACATCTTAAGGCAATGAGTTGCTGGGCCTGGGGGCTCAGGACCACAGTCTCAGGGGACACCATGGTCAACTGGCATAACAATCCACAAATACAATATTCTACATTCTACTTTGGTGAACAGCATCTGGGATTTTGAAAGCTCATGAGTAGTCATCTAAGTTGCAACTATATTGGTGTCTCCATGTGCAGAAGAAAGAAGAATGAAAAGAACTAAAGAAGTTTGGAATCAATTTGTTCAATGGACTAATGGAACATGTGAACATCAGTCTCCATAACTCTGAGATGAGAAGAACTACACAATATCTGGCTGCAACTACCAAACTGCTCTGAAAGGGATCACATTACAGTATTCCAGATCGAACAGGAGAAAATGTGGAACAAAACTCAAAATTATTTCTTTTTAAAAAAAGACCAGGATTACTGGTCACAAAGAGACTGGAGAAACCTGAGATTATGGCCCTTGGCCACCCTTCAGGTCTAGAAAGGAACTCATCTTAGTGACCCAATTTTCAGCCAGGCAGTAGTAGATAGGCATATTAAGTGGGGGGACAACAACAGTAGTAAGGCATGCTCACCACAGACTGGTCAATCACTCAAACTCAAAAAGGCAACAGTTCCCTAAGGACAAAGTTGAGTAGGGATGGAAAGGTGGGTAGGATGGAAACAGGAACCATCGGGAAGAAGCAGGGTAACTCTGGTTGCATGGAGGGGATTACAATCATTGAGATGAAACAAAGTGCATGACTCGTTGAATGTAAACCTGATTATTCTGTCTATAAATATTCACTCAATTCACAATAAATTTTACCAAAAAAAAAAAAGGAATGAGCCAAACAAAGGGACATGTAGAATCTTCTGCATTTCTCAGATGATCCAAGCAGACATGAGACTTCAAACCAGAGTTGTCTAGTTTTTAAGATAGTGCTACTCCAAAGTAAGTATTTTCACATTTTTTTAAAAACTCATTTAGGTGATTGCTTTTGTGAGTTCTGTCACTATGAGTGGGAACCGACTCCACGGTATTTAACAACAACAACATGGCAGATTAAGTAAATTTTATCTTCTTAGGTTGCTATCAATATTATTTTTAAGGACAGTCAAATCTCACTACTCTTTTTGGGCCCAGATTTAAAAATTTGTTTCAGTTTCTATTCAATTCAGCATAATTAACTGAGAGTCTTCTGTATACCAGAAAAACAACAACAAAGAAACGAATAATATGATGATTATGATGATGGTGAAGACACAGCCCCTTTGGGAGGTTCTCATGGTCTGCTCGTACTTCCATGTCTGCTTAGATGATCTGTGAAATACTCAAGATTCTACATGCCCCCTTGCTTGACTTGTTAATTAGTCCATTCAGCATTTACTAAGCAGATATGAATAAGACACAGCGCATGCCCACTAGCATCCATTTTCTAATGAAGGAGACAAATACGCAAATGGTTGATTTCTAATAGCTTTGATAGATGCAGTGGTGATGACGGTTGTGGACTGTAGAGTCAGCTCCAACTCATAGTACCCCTGCATAGGGTTTCTGAGCCTATAAATCTTTATGGGAGCAGAAAGCCTCATCTTACTCCCATGGGACAGCTGATAGTTTTGAACTGCTGACCTTGAGGTTAGCAGCCCGACTTGTAACCAACTCCTTGATAGATGCAGTAGCAGGGATATAAATAACATGTCATAAGATCCCAGAGAAAACTGAGTAACTCACCTGAGGAAATCAGGGCAAGCTGTTTCTGTGTAAGATAGGATGATCTATTGGAATATTAGAATGCCAACTTCTTTAAAAGCACATCTTCATATACTCCTTAGTGTCTTGCAAACAAATGCCCACTATTTGTGTTGAAAGATTGAAGCACAAACTGCTTTCACAAAGTGCATGACTGTGAACTGAAAAGAGGAAAAAAAAATGTCACAAACTCATCATCAGTGGTTGCTTCTCATTATAACCATTTTATTATCAGACCTGCAGTATGTTGAATGGCGACCCAGAAAAAACAGGTATATCCATGTTTTAACCCCTGGAACCTGTAAACATGATTTATTCAGGAAAAGGGTCTTTGCAGGTGTAACTAAGTTATTTCTGTAAGTTGCTAGTGAGATGATCCTGACCCACAGTGACCCAATCTGTGCAGAGGAGGACTTGCAATTCTATGATGTTTCAGAAGCAGTTCTCCAGACCTGTCTTCCAAGGTGCCGCTGAGTACCTGTTGTTGTTGTTACATGCCGTCAAGTCGGTTCCGACCCATAGTAACCCTGTATAGGGTTTCTGAGGTGCAGTTGGTGAGCTTGAAATGCTGACCCTGCAGTTCAAACGGCTTTACAGTCTGGTGCATTAACCCACAGCGCCACACCAGGACTCCTGTGGGTGAGTTCAAATGCCCAACTTTTCAGCTAGTTATCAAATGCTTAACCATTTGCATCACCTAGGGATGTAACTAAATTAAGGATCTTGAGATGAGATCATCCTGTATTATATAGGTGGGCCCTCATTCCAGTGACAAGTATTTTTATAAGAGACATAAGAAGACGCAGGAGTCCTGGTGTGGTGCTGTGGGTCAATGCACCAGACTGCAAAGCCATTTGATCTGCAAGGTTGGCAGTTCAAGCTCACCAGCTGCTCTTCGGAAACCCTACACAGGGTCACTATGGGTCGGGATCGAATTAACGGCACTTAACAACTTAACAAGAAGACACAGAAGAGGTCATGTGAAGACAGAGGCAAAAATTGGAATGATGTAACCAGAATGAATGCTGACAGCCACCAAGAGGAAGGAGCAGAAAAGATTATTCTCCGTTAGAGTCTGCAGAGAGAAGACAGAGTCCCTACTGAATAGTTTTCATCTTGTCTAGATGGGTCTGGTGAAAAGAGATGGGTATAAGAGTCTTATGATTCAATAGTGAGTAATTGTTATCATGACTAATTGTGACTGTCACAATTGTAAAGGTAGAAGTTTAGTAACAAAAACAGGGGAGTACTTAATCTTACAGTCCAGAAACAGAGGACCTTAGGACCATTAAGGGAGAAGAGCACAAGCGGTATGCAGGACCCTATCCAGAGAAGCAGCAACACCAGAGATGGAGGCAGAGATGATGACATGGAGAGAGGGAGCAGCTGAGGACTCTAGATTCATGGAAAGCAAGGCACTGAGAGCTGGCAGCCAGGAGGCAGACTTGCAGAATGTGCCCTTTAGAGGTATAAATTATTATATATGCCTGACTGTTTTTTATTTAAAAAAAAAAAAAAGAGCTAAAATGATTAGACAGAAATACAGTTAACTGATGGTACATGGAGGGGATTATAATCATTGTAATGAAACAAAGTATATTATTTGTTGTATGTAAAACTGATGATCT
>NW_006408525.1:13042703-13052990 GCF_000296735.1 Chrysochloris asiatica | reverse complement strand
TACAAAATTCAAACTTAAAAAAATGGGGGGGGGGAGTTGTCTGCAGAGCGAGTCTGGCCCTGCCAACAACTTGATTTCAGACTTTTGGCCTCCAGGACTGTGAAAGATAAATTTCTGTTGTTTTGAATCACCCAGTTTGTGGTAATGCATTACAGCAAGAAACTAATACAAGACCTAACATGTCTCTCTAGCAGCAACAATGTCAAGGAACCTTTACTAAGACCTTAACTACATATAGTTCTATGCAGATACCCCACAAAGTAAATGCCATGAACTATATATAAGTCCTCAGGAAGCTGCCATTGAAAGCTACACATATGCTAAGGTGAATTTACCCTGCAGTTCCCAGGGTATAATGAGATCCACTCATAACTGTGTCTTTAAGGATTTGTAGGTGAGTTGGTACGCGTGCACATGCACCTTGCTGCTAACCACAAGGTTAGTGGTTCAAACCCACCAGTCGCTCCAACGGAGAAAGATGAGGCTATCTACTTCTGTAAAGACTTACAGTATCAGAAACCCTATACAGGCTTGCTATGAGTCAGACCCAACTTTGTGGCAGTAGGTTTGGTTTGCCTTTTTGGTTTGATGCAAGATCATCAAAGTCCTTTTCAATGATTTAGAAGCTACATGTGCAGCAACTGAAGATGACTGTGATGAAGAATCTGATGGGAATATGGGTTGGCTCAATCATTTCAAAGTGTGAACATATTTACATAATAATAAAGGATAGAAGCTGTCACAAGTTATAAGTTTGTAACTAGGGGAACTGGCTGCATAGTAAGCTCTGGAGTCAAACAAATATGCATTTGAGTTCCTACTCTGCCACTTATCCTGTATAGTGTTGTTATGTGCCATCAAGTCAATTCCCACTGAACAGCTGGTGGGTTTAACTGCCAAACTTGTGGTTCGCAATCCAGTGCTGACCCTACAGCACCACACCAGGTACCAACTATGTTGTTGCTGTTGTTAAGTGCTGCCAAGTCAGTTTCGACCCATGGCGACCCTGTAGAGGGTTTCCGTGGAGTGACTGGTGAGTTTGAACTGCTAACCTTGTGGTTCAAAATGACTTTGCAGTCCAGTTCAATAACCCACAGTGCCACAACAGGATTCCACGTAGGTATTAACTATACAGAATAGAAATGTTATAAGCCTGAGCTTCAGTATTTTCATCTGCAAAATAGAAACTGTTACAAGCATTAAATAAGATAAAGTATCTAAAGCACTTAGCAAAATGACCAGCCCATATTTTTGTTGGTATTAAGTGCTGTTGTGTCAGTTCCGACCCATAGTGACCCTGTATAGGGTTTCGCTAAATGTTGT
The DNA here is from genome assembly GCF_000296735.1 of Chrysochloris asiatica. NCBI lineage: Eukaryota > Metazoa > Chordata > Mammalia > Afrosoricida > Chrysochloridae > Chrysochloris > Chrysochloris asiatica. The sequence goes on along the minus strand of NW_006408525.1, from coordinate 13,051,667 downwards.
TGTTACTAAGTGCCATCAAATCAGTTCCAACTGACAGCAGCCTTGAATAGGGTTTCCAAGGTGTAGCTGGTAAGGTGCTGTAGGATAAACACTGGATTGATAATCATTAAGTCAGCAGTTCAACCCATCAGCCACTCCTCAGAAACCCTATGCAGGGTCCATGTGAGTCAGATCCAACTCAACAGCACTTAACTACAAATTAATAATAGGTCTTGTCATTAGTACTGTGGACAAATATGGATCATACAGGCAGCTGAACAGGTCACACTGGTCAGCTAAATAGAGATGGAAGTTCAAGTAAAGTCAATTATCAATTCACTGATGGGATCTTATTCCAATCCCAGTTTCAAATTATCTGATTAACCTCTCTTCTCATCATACTTAAGGCACCACCCTTGCCATCATCAAATACAACCAACAATTTGAGAGTCTGTTACATGCAATACCCAATTTTTCCCAATAAGAATGGGGAAAAACACTGTCTAAATTTAAGAATGTCAGTCATTCAGCCCTCAGCCCATGCCTTTATGCACTCCCTTTTAACCTGAAAGTCTTTTATACAGCTTTTATCTTTCTTCTTCCCTAGTCACATATCTCCAAGGAAAACATGCTCTTGGATCTTTTCCATTAAACACTAATATCAGCACTGTTGCTCACAGCTGATCACCCCCCCCTTTGTTATATCCATTAAACTCACTACTTATATTTTCAACATTCCCTGTCTAGTGGTTCCTTCTTCCCACAAATATCTTCAGGCCTCTCTGCTCTGAAATAAGCAACTTCCTCCAGCCCCACCAGGCTCATCTTGGATGTATTAGCCATCCCTCAAGTTCAGCCTGTCCCAAATTAAATTTACCATCTGTTCCACTTTGCAATCCTGCCAACTCAGGGCTTCAGTATAACTCCTCTAGTTTCATGCTTCTCCTATCTCCCGAGTCACTAAGGCTGGAAGCCTACTATTCACTTCAGGCATTTTGCACTTGCTGATCCCTGTTGTCTAAAACTTTCACATAATTAGTTCCTTCTCATCAGTGAGGTCTCACCTAGACTCTAGTTTTCAGAGATGCCTTTCCTGGTCACCATATACTAAAGAACCTTACTCCCCTGTCATTCTTTAGCCAAAATCCAATTCTATTTACTTCACAGAGGTTTCTACTATCAGAAATGAAATCTTTTATCATTTTTTACTTACTATTATGTCAGATCTACTCCTATGAACACTTGATATCTGTGGAGTACAAATAGATACTGAATAACATCTTTGATAGGAGCTCTGGTAGCGCAGTGGTTACAAGTTGGGCTGCCAACCTTAAGGTCAACAGTTTGAAACTACCAGCGCTTCCGAGGGGGAAAAAAAATGAGGCGTTCTGCTCCCATTAAGATGTATAGCCTCGGAAACCCTGTGCAGGGTCACTATGAGTTGGAACTGATTCCACTATAATTAACAACAACATCTTTGAATGACTTACTTTTTCTGGTTTTTGTTTTGCATTCAAATGGCCACCAGTCTTGTTCAGCCTCACAGCCTAAGAAAGATGAATATTTAGAGGAAATATAGCCCGTACTACAGTCTCCTAGCTGATCTTGCTGCTTTCTATCTCTTCCTCTTTGAGTTCACCTTGCATCCTATCTGCTACATAACAATTCTAACCCACGGCTTTCATTTTGTCACTTCCATGCCAAAAAATTTGGAGGACAACTACCTGGCCAACTGACTGAAAGAGATCCATATTTTGCAACCATTCCAAAGAAAAGTAACCCAACGGAATGAAAAAATGGTCAAACAATATCATTAATATCAGATGCCAGTAAAATTTTACTGAAAAAAATCACTGAAAAACTGTTTGTAGCAGTACATCCACAGGGAGCTGACAAAAATTCACGCAGGATTTCAGAAGACGTGGAACTAGGACAAGGGATATCATCACTGGCATCAGATGATCTTGGCTAAAAGCAGAAAAAACAATCAGTATTCTAGAACATTTCATTGCGCTCATGAGGAACCTTTATATAGACCAAGAGATAGTCATTGAAACAGAACAAGGGGATTAGTGAATGCTTTCAAACCAGGAAAGATATGCAGCAGGGTTATAGCCTTTCACCATACTTATTCAATCTGTATGCTGAACAAGAAATCCAAATGCTGGATTATATGAAGTAAGTATTAGGATTGGAGAAAAACTCACTAACAACCTGGGATACGCAAATGAACAAACTTGTTTGCTGAAAGCTAAGAGGACTTAAAGTATTTTCTGATGAAGATCAAAGACTACAGTCTTTATAGACAGCACCTCAATGTAAATAAAACAAAAATCTCAAAACTGGACCAATAAATAACATCATGAAAAATGGAGAAAAAGACTGAAGTTGTCAAAGACTTCATTTTGCTTGGATCCACAATCAACACTCCTGGAAATAGCAACCAAGAAATCAAATGATGTATTCCATTAAGCAAATCTACAGCCAAAGACCTCTTTATAAAGTGGTAAAAAGCAAAGATAATCAGTTTAAGGACTAAGGTGTACCTGACCCAAGTACAACTTATTTTCAGTCTCCTCATATGCATATAAAAATTGGACAATGAATAAGGAAGACTGAAAAAGAATTGATGCATTTGAATTATGGTGCTAGAGAATATTAAAAATGCCACAGACAACCAGAATAAACAAATCTATGTTGGAAGAAGTACAGCCAGAAAGTTCCTTAGCACCCAGGATGGTAAGACTTAGGCTCTCATACTTTGGACATACTACCAGAAGGGAGCAGTCCCTGAGAAAGACATCATGCTTGGTATAGTCAACAAAAAAGAGAAAGGCATCCCATCCCTACCCCCAATGAGATGGATCAACAGTGGCAACCGCAATGGACTCAAACGTAACAATTGTGAGGACTGTGCAGGGCTGGGAACTGTTTTATTCTGTTGTGCATCATGTCAGTAAGCCGTAGCCAATTGACGTCACCAAATAACAACATGAAATCTTATCATATGGTCTGCTATGCTATGAATGACAAACTGAAGGGGAATGGTATCATACTCGTTATCAAAAGGAACATTTCAAGATCTATCCTGAATACACTGATGTCAGTGATATGATAATATCCATGGATCTACAAGAAAGACCAGCTAATATGGTTATTATTCATACTTACACACCAACTTTTAATGCCAAAGATGAAGAAATGGAAGGTTTCTGGGTTTTGTTTTTACCAATTTTTGCAGTATAAAATTGATTAACCATGCAATCAAGATGCTTTGCTAATTACTAATATGGACTATGAAAGTTGCAATATTGAAGGATTCTATAAATAATGAAGACCATAGAAGAACTGATGCATTTGGGTTATGGTGTTAGAGAAGAACACTGAGAGTACCATGGATTTCCAAAAGAACAAACAGATATGAGTTAGAAGAAGACTGCTCCTTAGAAGCATGGAAGGCACATTATCAGAAGGGATCAGGCCCTGGAGAAGGACATTATGTTTGGTAAAATGGAGGGTCAGTGAAAAAGAGGAAGACCCCAATGAGACAGATTAGCACAGTGGCAGCAGCAATGGGATCAAGTGTAACAATTGTGAGGCTGTGCAGGACCCAGCAGTGTTTTGCTCTATTGTGCATGGGGCTGCTATGAATTGGAGTCAACTTGGTGGGACCTAACAACAACAACATGGACAAAATATTGAATGACACACAAAGCATCCAAAGACAATGGAAGAAATACACAGTCACTGTACCAAAAAGAATTAGTTGATGTTCAACCATCTCAGGAGGTAGCAATTAATTAAGAACTCATGGTACTGAAGGAAGAACTCCAGTATGCACTGAAGGCATTGGTAGAAAGCAAGGCTCCAGGAATTAACCGAATACAAATGGAGATGTTTCAACAAACAAATGCAATGCTGGAAGTACTCACTCATCTATGCCAAGAACTTTGAAGGCAGTTACCTGGCCAACATATTAGAAGAGATCCATATTTGTCCTCATTCCAAAGAAAGATGATACAACAGAATGCAGAAATTATCTAATAATATCATTAGTATCACATGCAAGTAAATTTTTGCTAAAGATAATGCAAAAACATTTGCAGCAGTATACTGACAGGAAACTGCCAGAAATTCAAGATGGACTCAAAAGAGGACTTGGAACAAGGACTATCACTGCTGATGTCAGATGAGTCTTGGATGAAACTAGAGAATATCAGGAAGATGTTTACCTGTGTTTTATTGACCACACAAAGGCATTTGACTGTGTGGATTATAATAAATTGTGGATTACATTGTGAAGAATGGGAATTCCATAAATACTTAATTGTGCTCATGAGGAACCTGTCTGTACATAGACCAAGAGGCAGTCATTAGAACAGAAAAAGTGATACTATGTGGTTTAAAATAAGCAAAGGTTTACATCGGGGTGAATAATTTTACCATACTTATTCAATGTGCATGCTGAGCAAATAATCAGAGGACCTGAACTATGTGAAGAACATGATATCAAGACTCAAGGAAGGCTCATTAACAACCTGTGATATGCAGATAACAGGACCTTGCTTGCTAAAAAGGAAAATAAAAAAACTACAACCTTCAGTATGAACTGCATTTCAACATGAAGAAAACAAAAGTCCTCACAACTGGAACAATAAGCAACATCATGATAAATGGGGACACTGAAGTTGTCAAGGATTTCATTTTACTTAGATCTATAATCAATGACCATGGAAACAGCAAAAATAAGGAAATAAAATGATATGTTGCATTGGGCAAAACTGCTACAAAAGACCTCTTCAAAACGTTAAAATTCAAACATGTTACTTTGAGGACTAAGGTGACCCTGATTCAAGAATGGTATCTTCAATTGCCTTACAAGTAGCAAAAGTTGAATAATGATAAGGAAGATCAAAGAATTAATGTCTTTGAATGACGGTGCTGGTGAAGAATATTGACTATACCACGGACTGCCAGAACAAAGAACAAATCAGTATTGGAAAAAGTACAGCCAAAATGTTTCTTAGAAGGGAGGGTGGCAAAATGTTGTCTCTTGTACTTTGGTCATGTTATCAGGAGAGATGAGTCCTTGAAGAAGGACATTATGCTTGGGAAAGTACAGGATCAGCAATAAAGAAAAACAAAACACGAAGATCCTAAGTGAGATGTGTTGGCACAGTGGCTGCAACAATGAGCTCGGGCATACCAACGACTGTTAGGATAACGTGGGACTGGAGCCCTGCTGGTGATGTAGGATAAGCACTGGACCATTAATCATAAGGTTGGCAGTTCAAACCTACCAGCTGCTCTGACGGAGAAGATGAGCTTTCTGTTCCTGTAAAGATTTACAGCCCAGGAAACCCTACATAGGGTTACTATGAGTTGGAATCGAGTCAATGGCAGTGGATTTGGGTGTGTAAGTTTTAGGTTTCTATCAGGTAGGATTAGGTCCAAAAACCCAGAAAACAGAATCTTAAATAAGATAAGGTGTCCCAGGGTGGCACAAGCGGTTTGCTATCAGCAACTAATCTAAAAGTTGGTAGTTCAAACTCATCCAGTGACACCACAGGAGAAAGGTCTGGCAATTTGCTTCAGAAAAGTTACAGCCAAGAAAACCCTATGAAGCAGTTCTACTCTGTAACATATGTATGAGTTACTATGCATCAAAACCAACTAGACAGCAACAGTAAACACAAGGCATTTTAGTTTGTTCTTGTGTGAAAAGTGCCCAGAGGTAGACAATGCAGGGTTGGTACGTGGACATGAAACAACAGGCTTTATTTTTCAACTCCATCATCCTAGCACAGGCTTCTTTTTCCAAGATTGCCTCATGAGCCTAGCCAACATATCCTATTACAGGCAGTGGGAAGGAGAAAAACCAAAACGTCCATCTCCTCATGAAGCTTTGTTGTTGTAGTTAAGTGCCATGGAGTGGATCTGACTCATAGTACCCTGTAGAGAGTTTCCAAGAGCAGCTGGTGAATTTGAACTGCCAATATTGTGTTGCAAACCAAGCTTTTGGTCCAGTGCTTTGTAGTCCACAGGGCTACCAGCTGCCTTTCACAAAGTTTCAAACAACACTTGCACTTTTATCTCAGTGGCCTGTAATTAGTCATATGGCTATGCCTAGCTGCAAGGGAAGCCTAATAATAAAGTCTTTCACTGCACTGCTGTCCTGAATAAAATTAAGATTTGGCCACCAAGGATAATGGTATTAGGTAATTGTCAGTGAGAGAGCAAAACTGGTATCTTGGACTGTCAATTATGACTAAGCATGCATGTCACCTCCTACAATCAGGAAGGGAAACTGAGAAAGATAAGAACTTTATATGCTGACCCTAAACAAACAAAAATCCCCCCCCCCCAAAGTCACTCATCTAGTCCTAGTCCCTAAAATAAAAGAAACCTTGATACCATTTCTGTAAATTACTGATTCCTTCACAAAACACTCTGTCCCTAATTTTTGTTAGTACTGTTAGGATAGGAGTCCTCGTTTGGCACTGTAAGAATAAGCACTAGACTGCAAACACAAAGTCAGTGGTTCAAACCCACAACCACTCCTTGGAAACCCTAGAGGGTCACTGAGCCAAAACTGAATTGATAGCATACAGAAATTATGATAATCATATCTGTTTTGCCACCATAAACAGACTAACTGCAACCTTGTAACCCCATCGGTTTGTTTTTTGTTTGGTTTTGTTTAGTTTTTGTAAATGCTTGTTGCATTTTTTTTCAATCAGCAAATTTATCCTTTTATGGATTCTCTTGCAGAAATTTGGGAGGTTTTTTGTTTCTTAATGCTTCAGTGGCTCTACTTCCTTCCTCAGCCACAGATTATTTCTAGTATTCAGTTTTATGAATCATTTATTGTTAAATGTCTCCTGTGAACAGGGTGACAATTTCAGAACACAGATACCTAGAAAAGGGCTTACTGACATAAATGATATACATATTTCTAACAAGAGGGAAGAAGCTCAAGTAGCTTAGTGGTTATGAGTTAGGCTGCTAATCTCAAGGTTTATGATGCAGGATGACCACAAAGGCTCATTAGGAAGAAGTTTTAAGACAGTTGAAAACATCATTGGTGAGAAAAAGGCCAGTGAATTTTTTCCTATCACAATAATGCACCAGCTCATTCTTTGAGGGTATCAAGTGATATCCTACAACAATTTTATTGGGAAACCTTACCCCATCTACTCTACAGTCCTGATATTGCCCCATTCAGATTTTTTTGTACCCCAAACTCAAAGAACGTTGAAAAGAAACATGATTTGAGTCCCTTGAAGATGCAAAAACTACTGTTTTGACGAGGTGTCAATCAAAGAGCACAGAATTCTGTGGAATAGTTAAGAGAGATGGAAACACTGCCTTCAAAAGTGTGTAGACCCAGAGGGAGGATTTGTGGAGAAACAGTAGCTTTACATTTTGATACATTTGTTTTTAAAAAGTTTCTATGATTTTATAGCAACACTTTTTTACTTATCCTCATATATTCTATCAAATTGCTATCCAAAAAGCTACACACTTTAAAAGCACAGCATCATCATATAAAAGTCTCTTACTTCTCACACATTACAACACATGAGATTATTATTATTATTATTTGCAAATCTGATGGACAAATAAAAAGCCTTGCTATTGTTTGGATTTGCATTTTCTAAGGAGCTCTGGTAGTATAGTGGTTACGAATCAGGCTGCGAGCTGCAATGTCAGCAGTTCAAATCTATCAGCTGTTCCATGGGAGAAAGATGAGGCTTTCTGCTCCCGTAAAGATTTACAGCCTCAGAAACCCTATGCAGGGTCCCTATGAGTCGGAACCGACTCCTCGGCAAATAACAACAACAATGATTTTCAAGGTTAATCACTTTTATTTTGTTTTTATTTGTATTAGTTCTTTAAATTTTTAACTCAAATTAATTTAATTTTTATTTTCAAGAAAAAATAATTTTATTGTGCCTATGTTTGTTGTCTTCTTACTGATTTATATTTCTTTATATTCTGGATAGTAATCTTTTGTTATATATGCTATTACTATTTCCTTCCAATCCATTACTTACCATTTTGCCTTGTTTATGACATCATTTATTTTATCTTATTATTATTAAGCTTTGATGTTGTCAAATTTTTCACTTATTGCTTTTATCATCTCTGGGGTTTTGTCTTATTTAAAAAGATCTTCCACTTCAAAATTAGAAACATAGTTTCCTCTAATATTTACAGTTTGCTCATTATATGTAATCCATATGGAACTTATTCTTATATATGGTATGGAGTAGGGCTTTCTCTAATTATTTTTGCTAATGGGACAGCAAATTGTCTTAACACTATATATAAAGTAATCCATTCACTCTTCTATTTTGAAATGTTATCTTTACCATATGTTTATCACACAGACTTAAGACTGTTTCTGCTCCCATAAAGATTTACAGCCTCAGGAACCCTATTCAGGGTCGCTCAGCTAGAACGAACTCAATGGCATATCACTACCACCACTACAATATGTTTGATATCTAATATATGAGGCTTCTTCATATAGACCTAAAAAAATGTCCTGGATATTCTCATAAATTTTCTCTTCCAAATGAATTTTATGTAACTACAAGTAAATATTAAATGACTTGATGGCACTTAACAATGACAACAACAGAAGTAAATATAAGAGACTCTGGTAAGGTAGTGGTTACCAGTCGGGCGGCTAACCTTAAGGTCAGCAGTTCTAAACTACCAGCTATTCCGCAAGAAAAAGATGAAGGTAGAGATTTACAACCTTGGAAACCCTATGCAGGGTCGCTGTGAGTTACAACTGACTCAACAGTACTTAAAAACAACAATGTTGTTGTTGTTATGTGCCGTGGAGTCGGTTCCGACTCATAGCGACCCTGTACAGGGTTTCCCGAGGCTGTAAATCTTTACGGGAGCAGAAAGCCTCATCTTTCTCCCGCGGAGCAGCTGGTAGTTTCCAACTGCTGACCTTGCGGTTCGCAG
>NW_006408525.1:13026496-13042350 GCF_000296735.1 Chrysochloris asiatica | reverse complement strand
ATATATATATATATCAAACAACCATATATATGGTTGTTTGCCGTGGAGACGGTTCTGACTCATAGCAACCCTGTACACGGTTTCCGAGGCTGTAAATCTTTACGGGAGCAGAAAGCCTCATCTTTCTCCCGCAGAGCAGCTGGTAGTTTCGAACTGCTGACCTGGTGGTTCATAACCACTACTCTATAGAGCAGAGTTGCTAAGTTGGAACCAACTCTATAAGGGTTAAGAACTTTGAAGGTTGCTTTTGCTTATATATATATTTTTTTTTTTTTGACCTTGTTTTACTTTTTAAAACACCCAGCAAATGTTAAGTATTTATGTGCATTATTTTCCATTTAATATTTGTTTAGTAAGTCCATTTACTTCTCATGGTGGTTATGAGCGTGGAGTCGGTTCTGACTCACAACGACCCTGCACAGGGTTTCCGAGGCTGTAAATCTTTACAAGAGCAGAAAGCCTCAGCTTTCTCCTGCAGAACAGCTGGTAATTTCGAACTGCTGACCTTGCGACTTGCAGCCCTATTCTTAACCACTACGCTACCAGAGATCCTTTTCATAGGCAGCCTAAATTAGACATTTTAAGTGTGTTGTTGTTGCAATTAATTGTCAGAGTTGGCTGAAACTCAGAGCAACCCTTTCCACAACAGAACAAAATGCTGCCCAGTCCTACATTTCCGCAATTTGCTATTTTCTATTAGCAAGTCCATTACTACCCCCAGCGTGTATTTTGAGTGCCTTCCAATGGAGGGGGTCATCTTCTAGCACCACAGCGAGCCATGTTCTGTGGTGATCCCAAGATTTTTACTGATTAAATTTTTGGAAGCAGATCACCAGGCCTTTCTTCCTAGTCTGGAAATTGCTGAAACCTACCCACTATGGGTGATGTTACTGGTATCTGAAATACCAGTGGCACAGTTTCCAGAATAACAGCAACATACAAGCCACCAGATTACAGCAACCTGACAAACTGATCATGGAGAAGTTCTAACATCACCAGTCCTAGCGATGAGGAAGGAGTCCTGGTGTGACGCTGTGGGTTAATGCGCTGGTCGGTGCACTGCATGGGTTAATTAATGCAAGGTCGGCGGTTTGAGCTCACCAGCTACTCCTCGAAAACCCCAAACAGGGTCACTATGGGTGGGAACTGACTCCATGGCACTTAATAATACCGTCCCAAAGCACTGGGAGGGCAACTAGGGGTTGAAACCAAGTTTCCCCGACTTAAGCCGCCATCCGACCTCCTCCTCTCCCTTTCCTCTTCCAGACCCCTACTACTTTGTCAAATGCAAAACTAGCTTCTGAAATCAACCGAGTCTGAGTGAGCGGTTCCTGTTTCCTCCTCTCTCCGTTTGCCCAGGGTCTAGTAAAAGACAGGGGTATGAAACGAGTAATGTTGCCCCTCACTGTCGAGCTTGGACTCATCACAGGGCCTCCCCTTCCTTTCCCTTATATTAGAAACAGGACCCACACATCATTTACAGGGTCCCCTGTTCCAAAATTAAGCATTTCAAGAGGTGAGAGCAGTCCATTTAACGAAGCCTGGGACCCTTCTAGGTGCCAGGGCCCAAATGCACCTTTCCAACTCTGTTCTAATATCACTCTCTGACTTTGCAGATTCACAGCCCTGCTCTGATGAGGAAGGCTGCTCGGAAGTCTTCCTCCCCACGGACAGCGACTACGACTCCAGTGACGCCCTAAGCCCCCGCGACCTGGATCTGGTGTACCTGTCCTCGCACGACATCGCCCAGCAGGCCCTGAGTGGTCTCAGCGGCAGTGCTCCTGACGTCCTGCAGGTGCATGACATAAAGTCACCTGTGGGAGAGGCTCAGGACCCCCAGAGCCAGGGCCCGGGGTCTGACGCCCACCCCTCGTGCGCCGAGTTCCTGCACAGCCTGACACTCACCGGCTTTGGGCCCAAGAACCACACCAAAATGGCGCCGGGCGCGAGGCCGCCGCTGGGCTTCCTGGGAAAACGGAAACCGGGCAAGCACCAGCACTATGGCGGCTTCAGTCGGCACCACCGCTGGCTGCGTATGCACAGCGAGACGCAGTCCCTGTCGCTCTCCGAGGGTGTTTACACGCAGCATCTGTCACGGGCCTGTGGTCTGGCCCCCGAGTCTGCGGAAGCCAACAGGCCCCGGGGGCTGACGCTAGCCCACACCACCAGCCTGCCAGAGGAGCGCAGAAGCGCCCTCCTGGACCCGAGGGCCTCCGTCCGCCGCATCTACGTGGAGCCCTTGGTGGGCCAGGACTCAAAGCCCTGGGCCGCTCTGAGCCCGCCTCCGGGAGTTCGTACCTGCCTGCCCAGTCCCACCAACCGGGAGAGGAGTCCCGAGGCCCCAGCCACCTCCCCGGTGTCTGAAATACTCAGCAGCATGCTGTAGAGAGGCCCATAAGGGGCTGTCCGCCATGTCATCCCAAATTCCTGCCTCCTCCTCCTTCACCCTGCCTTCCGGTGACTCCATCTCGTCCCCACCCATCTCCAGGTGGCTTGAATGCTAAGCATCCAAACATTACTTTTAGCAGGTCCAATGTCTTCTTTTTGAAAGTAGAGTGGGGGTAGGGTGAAGGTGGGGGGTGCCAGTGCCCTTCTATGTTGGGCCTACAGTGGGCAAAAAGGAATTATTGTGTTAACCTGGAGTCCTACATGCAATGAGTCATACATTCTTCGTCGTTGGTGGTACTTGTGGCTGAGGTAGGCCAGCCCAAACAGCTGCCCTTCATTCTGCACTGATTCTAATCTGACCCGGGGTTTAAAGGATCATTCCTGAGTTTGTAACTGATTGGTGAGAAGCTATACAGCTGAAAACAAGATTACCTTAAATTTCCCCCATTCCAGACCTTTAGAAGATTTGGAGAGAAAGGCTCAGATTGTGTGTCTGAGGCACAGGCTCAAGATGACTTGTTCTGGGTTCTGTCAACTAAATCAGATCTTTCCACAGTGTAGGATTCTCAGCAGTTCATCAAATCCAGCATCTCTGTCAGCACTGATCTGATAAAGTAGGCTTTCGACAGACCTTTTCTTCTCTTAATGTTTTGTGGAAACTACCAGACACAAGCAAGTTACACGTCTTTGTAGTTCTGTCTTGCAAAGAGAGCCTAGGGCAGGAATCAGACCGTATTCCTGCACACTCACCTCCCCGTGCAATCATGAAAACGACCATACCTTTTACAGGGTACAAGGAAATTGCTGAGATAAACTTGAATTATAAACTAGGTAAGGCAGAGAAAATGAGCAAAACTGCATTTCCTTTACAATCCTAAAATAAGCCAAGTAAGTTTATGGGGCCTGTGTCTCTGGAAATGAAAGTGAATTGATTTCCAATTCTGAGGTGGCTTCAGGCATGTAGTCATTGGACAAGACAGTGCCCTTCAGATGTGGCCAGGCAGTGATGGGCAGCTCACTACCACACCGGTACACACACAACTCCATATCACAGGTCCTAGCACAGATTGTCTATGGCTTGAATTGCTGCTGTGCCCTTCTTGACCTGTTGGTATGTGCTATCCAGTCGGTTCCCACTCATAGTGACCCTGAAGAGAACTTCCAAACTTCCAAGGCTTTAAAGCTTCACCCCAGGTCATCTGGCCAAATGGCCACTGAAAGAATCTTTCCTCAGTCTAAGGATACCTTTAATGTTGTTGTTATTAAGTGACTCATGGTAGGATAAGCACTTGACTACAGGGTTGTTTTGAACGGTAAAGTCGACAATTTAAACTCACCAATCGCTCCTCGGAAACCCCAAACGCTTCCAACTCAAGGGCACTTAACAACAACAGTGACCCTGTAAAGAGCTTCTGAGGAGCAGCTGGCTGGTGAGCTTGAACCACCACGCTTTCAAGTAGCAGCCCAGTGCTTATCCTACAGAGCCAGCTCTGGTCACCCATATATAGAGTAGACTTGTTCCACTGGCTTTGCAGGGTTGTGACCTGTCTCCCAAGGCACCTCTGGGTGGGTGTGAACCACCAACCTTTCAGTTAGTAGCCCATCACTTAGCTGCTTGTGTCAACCAAGGCCTTAAGGATTAAAGGATGTGTTCAAAGACACCTGGAAACCCTGATTTGGTCTCACTGCCTCCCACCTGCATTTCTCACAAGCACGAAACCAAAATCAAAGAGAAATCACACACTGGATATTCAGAAAGGCATGAGCCTTCTCTCCTCTCCTGGAGCCAAGCCTCATTCAGTTCACTGACATTCTAAATGGTCCTTTTCTGCTTCACATACATTTCAGTTAAACATTGCTCTTTATGGCCCTACCTCCGTCCTCACAGTTCTACCATTCCCCCTTATGAGGGTTCATACAAAGTCCCCTGTTCAGTGTTATTCTGATGCCTTCCATTTTTAAAACATTTAAACATAAATAATTACCCTGCAGAAAGATACAGATTTGGCCCATGGCCTATGGTCATTTGAAAACTAAAGCCTAGAGCTCAGTCTTTATTTTTTTAAGAGATTTTTATATTCAATGAACCCTCAAAGAATCTTGATCTTTTGGACTCACTGTAGTTCCTTTTCCATGCCTAGAAGGACTTTAAAATGCAGTTTTCTTTTATTCTGAGTGCTGTTTCTTCTGTTCTTCAGATGGGGTGAAGTCTAAGACCTTGAGTTTACATATGAGGCAATTAAGGTCCACAAAGATTTTGTGACTTACCCAAGGTCACAGAGCTTGTTTAATCTCAGAGTTAGGATCAGAATTTAGAACCATCACTGAGTTTTGCTTTATTTCACTGTGAATTAGTACATACCTAGCCAACTCTTGATTGTCTTCAGACCACTCAAGCATTTTGCAGACCATCTCTCAACTTGTGATTCCAAATTCAAGTCCTTCAACTTCACCTTACAGTGTTCCAATATCAAAGAGCTCCTTGCTGCCATGGAATACAAATTTCATGTTATAGACATTCTGAACTAAATTAATTAAAAAGCAATTTGGGGGAAGATGTAATTTAGAGTTACATACAGAGATATTTGGACTCCCATTTAATAATAGGACTAAGAGTCAACTACTACATATTTGCTATATGTTGAGTGAGTTTTTGAAATGAGATGCTGGAATTACAGAGGTGCTGCAAGATAAGCACTGTAATTCTAACCTCAAGATTAGCAGTTCAAACTTACCAGATGCTCCTCAGAAACGCTATACAGGGTCAGTATGAGTCAGAACTGACTCCACAGCACTTAACAGCAAGAAGTCTAGGAATTTTATGATCCTGACCATTTTCACAGGGCAGAAGAAAGTCCATAACTGAATTAGGGGTGAGGCATTCCACAGGTAATGAAGGCGGAGATTGGCCCACCCTTCAGATGTCTCATTTGGTCATCAAGTTCTGGTGTACTGGACCAAATAATGACCCTTGAAGTAAGATGACCTTGGTTTCACACCCACTAATTTCGATTGGGACTCCTGGTATGGTGCTGTAGGATTTGCACTGAACTGTGAACCACAAGTTCAGCAGTTCAAATCCACCAGCTGTTCCTGGGAAACCCTACACAGGATCACCATGAGTCAGAACCAACTTGGCAGCACTAAACAGCAAAAGCAGCAGTTTAGATGGGGACACGGGATCATTTTTTACCTCCTATGAAGAATATGGTATGTTTATGGAATGGATAGTGAATTTTAGATTTCCAGGGGCATGTTTAATCCACTTGAAAATGCATTCTTCTAGCAATATTTCTATCTAAAAGTGGCTGTGTTGGATCCAAAATAATTAGCTGTTTGTTTAAGGGGGTTCTCCCTGTACCTCCACGTTGTAACACTTTATAAACTTAATCTAAATGAATCTAATCTTATGAGAGACAATTGTGTTCTACTTGTTCCCAGTTCTAAACTCACTTAGTCTTCTAATGATACAGGCATTACAGTCTCAGGTTGGTTGTTCATTCATTTGTTTTGCTTTGCCTTATTTTATGTTATTGGGGGTTTTGTTTTGCTAGATATGATGGACTTTGTTGTTGTTTTGTTCTTTTTGTTAATCCAATCTTAGAGTGTTCTCTCCCAGGTCTTCTTTTCCAGGGGTTTTCTACTGTGCTTGACTCTCACCTAGACTATCTAGCTCTCATCACTTCTGAGAATCCCCCAGAATCACTGATTGATCTCTTCCTCTCTGTCTAGTTTTACTCTCCGAAGAAAATAATCAACACATGGCTCATAATCTGATCTAAGAGTGTAGCATTATTAATGCACATATTTCCATCAGTATCTTAGAAGAGGCAAGGGACACCTAGTGTATGGCAGGCTAGACATCTTGGATTTCATCCCCAGTGCCCATTTAACAGTGAGGACAGCCTGGAAAATGAAATGCAAGCCACCAACATATATGCTTGACAACCATTTACAAGGCTATGTTGTTGTTGTTAAGTGCCATCAAATCGGCTCCGATTCATATTGACCCTACATCGGGTTTCTGAGGAGCAGCTGGTGGGTTGGAACCATGTGATGAGCAGTCCAGCGCTTGTTCTACAGTGCCACATCAGGTTAGTATCCTATTCATTAGTGAGGGCACCTAGGTGACAATAATTAAAAGTATTCACTTCAGGGAATGGGTACTTTCAGAAGTGGATATTTAAAGATGAGACCCATTCCATTTTAAGAGCATCAATGAATGCAATAAGTACGCTGGAGAAAATGGTTCCATTTGGTTCGAAAATTGAAGCCAGTTAGTAATAATCTTCTGCCAGTCCCTTTTCCTGAAGGATCTCAAAGCACTTTATGAAAAGCAATGACTAAAGCCTTGTTATACTCCCCCAAAGAGACCTTGTCCTGAAGCCACTTGGCCACCACCTACCCCGTTCTTGCCAGGAGGTCGTGCCAGACAAGTGAAAAAGAGGACTGGCCTCTCATTGTTATCCTGCCACACAAATGTGCACCCTGGGGAGCACTGAGCTCTTCCCTTAAGTGTAGCTCTGTGAGACAAGGAGTCATACCAGAAAAACCCAATGGCTTAGCCTCCTCGTGTTCTTCCCCTTCCACCCAAGAAGTACTTGGATAACAATCAACTCAAGCTGTTAAGGGGTCTGCAGTTCATTTAAGTTCCCTAGTTATGTCAACAGCAAACAAACTCACTGGTTTCTCAGCATTGATACTTGTTGGAAACATGATAGTCTACAACTCTCTCAGCTTTGTACATAGCAGAGCTACAGCTGAAAGTATGCATTCCGACCTGGTACATTTGTTTATTAAATTATACCCTACCCATTACAGAAGCTAGTTCTACATTAACAAGGAGACAATCTCAGAGAATTCAAGTGCTATATTGTCACTTTATAAAGTCTAAATATTTTCCCAGATGATTCAATGAAGCAAATCTGGACTTTTTTTTTCTCTCCAAGATGTATCTTTAAGGCATTTTTTTTAAGGAGCCATTTGGAAAGCAATGGTACCTCTTCACAGGTAGTAGGGTGCACAAGGGACATTTTTTTTTCTTTGCTGGTCACCTCATAAGATGTTCACAAACATGGCTTATGACTGTTAAGCTAAACTTCAATGGGGCCTTATAAACAACAAGGGTAGTGTATTTTGAAACTATGTTGTACAGCTTGGAAACTGATTCTAAAATCTTAATTCAGAGTTTTTCTGAGGTATTGAACTTTGCCATTAGCAAAAAGTATTTTTAGAAAAATCCATTGACTGTTTATGAAGCACTGATTTTGCCATATTTCAGGCCTCTGGTTTTTCCACTGCAGCTGCGCACGGTAGTTATATTTGTTTTTCAATTATTTCTTCTATTTCCATTAACAATTAATATGTGAAATGGTTATTCAAAAGGACACTTCATTGTGTTTATCAATCAGATAGGTAGACTGTGAAAATATTTTACTTTGATAAGGAAAGTCCATATTATCCTTTAATATATTATCCTGTTGTCTTTCTTCTCCCTATACATACATTTCTTTTAGGAAGATCCAATATTTAACATAGTAGCAAATGTTATAAAGCTATTAGTTAATGTTCTTTGTGCCTAACTCCTTCAGTCTAGGACTTATAAGTCTGAGTATACATGGACAGTAGAATCAAGTCTGGCAAATCTTTGTGATAAGTCACTCTGAGTTGCTGTGTTGCCTCGTGCCCGTTGACAAAACCAGATGTCCCATACATGCATATACCCCACGTATATGATCACAGCCATCAGTTTAATGTTTGCAATGGCAAAGTAATCAAGATGCATCTGTATGAGTGCGTGTGTGCACATGTCTGTGTGTGCGCGCACACAGTGTGGCATGGAGGTCTCATAGGAAAACTAATTTAAGGGACATTCTATTCTATTAGGCAGTGTTTAATTGCTTCCTGTCTAATGTGTACATAGTCATTTGGCTGATTATTGGTTGTTATTTGTTCAGAATTTATTGTATCTTGTTGCTGTGTATGCAACTGAGTATATGTTAAAGTTTAGACTTCGGTACGTATCTGCACAATTTTGTGTGCTTTAAACCTCTGTAAATACACAGATAAATCATGTATGACATGCTAAATGTGACTTCCAATCTTGAACCATTACTATTTGTAACATGTACATTTACAAATTGTTTGAATATTTTCAATGGATATTGTAAATGGCCAGTACCCTTACTCAAAAACAGCACTGGTAAAATGCCTGTCTCTTCAACCCACTGATTTATAAGAAGAGGTCATAAGTTAACATGAATTAAGATAGTTTTTCTAATGGCGAGTATTTTTGATAAATTTCCTACCTGTCTAACTGTATTTCCAAGGAAAATTATGTTAGCTAAAGAAATCCTAGCTGTGGGGTGGAATGTTTTTGTTTCATCAGACTTTACTAATACTAGTAGACTTTATATTTATCCTAATGTTGTTGAAATCTAGTTCAAGGTTGAAAAAGTCAAAGATCATTTTGACTCTTAATAATATTTTTTAGCTACTTAAAAGACCATTTTTGAGCCCTTTATCTTCATTGTGAGGAATCATCAACTAACAAACTAGGAGAATTGTCAGTCTTGACTTACTTTATGCTTTTTCCATGTCTCAACTAAGACAGAAAAAAATCCAACCTGAGCTTTTCAAATCTTCTCATGGAAACTTTGGAAGGGATACTCTTTGGGGTTTGTTTCTGACAACCAAAAAAAGTTGGCTCTTGGTTGGATCAGTAGCAATTTGGTCATCTCTCTTCCCTAATCGGTTATTGCCAAGTATTGAAAATACAGCCACAGGTTTTTCCATGGCAGATCCGCTCAACAAGTTGCACTCAGGAGCTTGGCCATTCACACGTGTGCACGTTTAAATGCTCCACCCCCACCCCCCACCCCGTGCAATACTGCCCATGCTGCCCTCTCTCTCTGAGCTCCCTAGTCCCACACCCACAAACCTCCTCCCATACCCCACTCCCTCTGGCTAAATTTGTAATTTCTTCTACACAAAGAGATTACTACCATCCCTGGAACCTGCACAACGGTTATCCTTTGTTCCCAAGGACAGGCAATGTGCTGCTTTAAACCATGTATTTGTCTTACGCTGTTTTACGGAATTCTTTTAAACACACACTCACGCAAGAAGCCACTTCTCTTATCGGCATGTTTGCGATCGGCTTTTCTGACACCCTCCAAGAACTGTGTTGTTCTGGCCCAATGTGCTGTTTTCCCTCTGTAAATTGTCATCTTTCTAAGCAAACCATGACTTTCTTTTCCTAGTTCTGTCTTTAAATAAACGTTTACCTTCTTTTTCAAACCAAACAAATTGTACTGCTCTTTAATATCCCGTTTTCCTCTCTGGACACTCCTGATGAGTTTCTGGAAGGAGGAACAGAATAGACTATAGGGTGAGAGGAGGCCTTTCAGATTTATGTTGCTCAGTAACAAGTGTGCCTTCATAGGATGCTTAGCACTTTTGATAAGACATGCTAATCAAGACACAGTGTTTCCATCAGCCAACAAGAAATAATTCCATCTCTTCCATAATAAAACCCAAACCAAATATACTGCCATCGAGTCTATTCCAACTCAGAGCAACTCAATTGAAAGTTGTAAATCTTTATGGGAGCAAAAATCTTCCTCTTTCTCAGAGGAGTGGCTGGTGGATTTGAACTGCTGACCTTGTAGTTACCATATTAGGGAGTTAGACTATTTCAAGCCATGAGTTTCTTCTCTATTTAGACTCACGTCCACGGTTGAGGGATGGAGACGGAGCTGGGAGATCCATAAAGAAATTCTCTGGCCCAGTATTACCTGTCAAGTAAGTTATACCATTGCAGTGACCTCTTGCCAATGAAATGCATTTCTTCTTCCGGTCTCATATGGCGTTCTCACCTTTGCCTGATGGGCCTTGCCTTGGCCTGGCCCGCCAATCACTGTATTAAGTTGCCACAGGAGCTACTGGTGCTAGAAACACGAGAGGAAGTTAGGCACCATGCTCTCCATGGGATGCAGCTGTCTGTCCTGCTGGCCATCCTTTCCCAGTACACTTCACCACACCTGAGCTAAATAGCCGTTCAGTGGGTGAGACACTAATGATCACCAGAACTTGTAGAAAGATCACCTCGAATATGGTTAATTCCTGATGAACCTGCTTAATTTCTCCATAAAGGGACTTAAAGACCTTTCCAAATGCCTTGAGCCTCTGTAAAAAGGCTCAGATGAAACTCCATCTACCCCTCACGGTGCCCTGAAAAATATTTCTTTGGACCTCGTGGAGTCATTCCATTACAACAATGCCCACGCTTCACACACGTCACTCCCACAGTGTGTGATTGGTCCGTCATTAGAAGGACTCAAAGGGCTTGCAGCGCACTTTCAGACAGACAGACAGCAGTTCTCTGAGTTTCACAATATCCTGCCCAGTCACTGAGCACCACAGGATCATTAGCATGCCATGTTAGGAGCAGATCACTCACCCTAGGGACACACTTGAAGTACCAGAAAACTGACAAATGTTTCTACCCCAATGCCCACCAACACCTGTTCTACACACATCATTTTCCCCATCAAATGTTTGATAACCACAACCTGTTGCAAGTTTATAAAACACTTATACAAGCACCAGTCTGCTAGATGCAACAAACATTCAGGGCAGGGGTTTTTTTTCTGCACATAAAGGGAGTGAAGCTTAGTGAAGCAACAGCTAGGGACCAGGATTCCTGACTCCTCTCAGTGTACCACATGGCACTGAGTTAGGTCCTGTGAGAAAGGAAAAGCAATGTCCAGCTTGGTCTTCCAGAGCACCCTCTTGGGAGCAGACACTCTGCGCAGATTGACACTCAAGAACACACATGAAGACATCACTCACACATAAGTCAAACTATGAAGTGGCATAGACAATTTCCTAGGAGACCCGGGTTCTAGCTCAGGTTCTCTGTGATTGCAAGCAAGAGACATACAGTCACAAATGAGGACATCTCTAAAGTGTGTAAGATCTTTTTCAGCTTTAAAACACACTCTGAGTATCTATCAAGAATGAGAATGAATTCTCAGAACATTTTGATTTTGTTGTCTTGTGCTGTTGTTGGTCTTGTCAGGGCAAAAGGGTTACACAGGAAGATGGCATTGAGTCTATTGTAACTGAAGAAGAAGAGGGGAGGAAAGCCCCCTCAGTACCCCTTCCCAATAGTCCCCAATTGCTTGAAAAATGTTCCCTGGTAATACAGTGGTTAAGCACTGAGCTGTTAACAAACAAATGATTCAAACCCACCAGTCTCTCTGGAACAGTAAGAAGTGGCTATCTGCTCTGATGGAGATGTACAGCCTTAGAAACCCTCTGGGGCAGTTCTACTCTGCCTTTTAGAGTCGCTATAAGTCAGAATCAACTCAACAGTAACAGATTTGATTTTTGCGTTTTGACTTTATGGATAGATGTGTGTTTCCTTGTGCTTGCCTCACTTTGACTCCTGTCTCTCTCAATAAACAGTTCCATCTCTTTCAGCTTCCCCATCCTTGCCTGTCCAGACCACTATGGCATCACAGAAGATGGGGACAAGAGTATCCCTTGGACTTGGACCTTTCTTGGCATCCTGTCTTGGCACCAGATCTGCCCACCAGGTGTTCTCTTAGATTCCAACTGAACATTGCTCCGAGCTCCCTTCCCTAGAAGGCGCCCTGGTAACATCGTGGATTAGGAACAGGGCTACTAACCGCAAGGTCAACAGTTCAAATCTACCAGGTGCTCTATGGGAGAAAGATACAGCTTTCTGCTTCCGTTAAGATTGACAGCCTCAGAAACCACATACAGGGTCGCTATGAGTCAGAACCAACTCAATGGCACACCACCACCCTTTCCTGGAGTATCCTAGGAATGGTCCAATAATTGCAAAACTCCAGGGGGCACTATTAGTGTGTGGTGGGATATGCTCCACTGGCCATTTTGCAAATCACAAACCTGCAGCAAGCAGGTCCTTTACCTAATAGCAAGCCTGCCATCGGCATCTCCTGTGAGGTAGAGGAGAAGGTGAGAGCCCAGGGCCGCTGTGTGAGGGTGTTCATGCTACAGTGAGGCCTACGTTAAAATTCATTTCGGATGCACCTTCACTTCCTCCAAACTGGGGGCAACTTGACCAGCTTGGGCCATTTTGTCTTGGCTGGAGCCAAGTACCAGACATTGTTCTCCCTCTGCCCTCAGAGAAGTCTGTGAAGTTGGGACAGCATCATTCTCTGACAAACATTCAGTACATTTCCGCTGATCCCAGGAGACCTGATACTGAAATGTTTTCCTCCCCATAGTGATATTTTCCTTGGTTGAAAAAGTTTTGTTTTGGAAGTTGCTACCCTGTCGAGGTAATGAGTCAGTTAGGGAGGCTGGTGCAGAGGGGAAAATGCACATCATTGGCAGAGGCCAGAGTATGGGGGTGAGAGAAGATGGGAGATTCTGGGTGGGAGCAAGAGCCACACCCTTTGCCCCTTCCCGTCCTTTCAGGAAGAACACAGCTCCACCTCACCAGCTGGGGGCTTTTCACTAGGTTCGGGGGCCAGGCCCAACTGCTGCCTTAGGACTTCTTCCTGAAAAAGGGTAGGTCAGCAGGAAAGGAGCTAACATTTATTGGTCCTATTTTGTGTGTCCTTTAATCTTGCTGTGAAAGTAGGTAGCATTGAGCCCTGTTGGCACATGGGTAAGCATTTGACTACTAACGGATTTGTTGTTGTTAGTTACCATCGAGTTGGTACCGACTCATAGCAGTCCTATGTACAACAGAACGAATAGATCAGTGGTTTGAATCCAGCAGCTGCTCCACTAGGAAACAATGTGGCAGCCTGCTTCCATAAGATGCCAGCCTTAGGAAACCTATGGGCAGTGCTACTCTGTGCTTTCAGGTTTCTATGAGTTTGAATCAACTCAATGGCAATTGAATCATTCTTGTTTATGGATTGGGAAACTGAGGCTCCAAAGAAGGTAAATCTATCTATCCAATATCACACAGGCAACAAGTGGCCAAGCTTACCAAGAAGGGATTGGAACTCAAGTTCAACATCTAAGTCCAATGCCCATTGCACTCCTGGGTCACTCTACAAGACTCATTCTTACCCACAGCAACATTTCAAGGGACTTGGGGAGGGGGATAAGACCCAGTTGAAGGGACAACTGAAAATGGGAAGGGAGAGCATTGTTGGCAGAGAGAGGAGAGGAGGTTCATGCATTTAGGCTACTTTATCTTCTCCTGCCCTCAGTTTTTCCACTCCATGTATTTCCTATGCACAGAGAGAAAAGTCACACAGATACAAAGACACAGATACACAGACACACACACACAGTACAAGCTCCTGATCACCCATGCACACAGCACAGAGGCACACACATCAGAGGGAAAGCTCAGGACTCAAGCATTGGCCCCATGCCAGCTCTGAGCTCCGAGTAACCCACTGAGGAGCCCTGGTCTGCCTCACTTTGGGAGGTCAAATCCATGAAAGAACCCTGGTACTTTAGAAAAGAGAAAGGGAGACACCAGCACCTCTCATGATGGGAGGTCAGCAAATGAAACCAGGAGGAGGGGGGCAGTGGTCTGAGGGGGTGGGGTGAGAGCATGGGGGTGGGGAGCCTGGTGTTGGCAGCTGAATTCCTACCCTGGCCCAGCTCCAAAAGATTAAAATAGACCTCTTAGAGTGTCCCCTCCACAGAGCAGCCTGCCAGGGGCCAGACAATACGTGGGTTTGTGCTCCAGCACAGGCCTCTGGAGAGGTGATGTTTTTACCCGGACAGCTAAAGGCACAGAGGCAGGTCTAAACCATTCCAAGCCTCCTTTGGCCCATAGTCCCAGAACAGGCCACAGCCGAGGGAGAGCGGCCGGCTGCTAGATGCACACAGATCTGCTCTTTTCTTGTCTCACCCCAGGGCAGGCTGCTGGACTCACACTTCTTCATTTTATCTACCCAAAAACACCCAACTGGCAGGGCTACATGGAATGGAGTCTTAGCGGATTCGTTATACTTGAATTGGAAAGGAAGAAAAAAAATCTCAGTGTGCCTGTAAACAGGCAGTTCTACTAATGAGGGAGGGACAGGGTGTCCCACAAGATTATCTGAAATGCTCAGATGAGTACAAGCACCTCATTTTCCTTACCCGTGGAACACAACTTCCCCACTGGCCATTTGACATTACATCTGCTTCCTTGGGACTCTTGAGGATTTCAGGTAGCTGGGACTCAAGTCCAACATCTCAGTCCATTTGCTGATACAGAAGGATGAAGACAAGGATGGGTCAGTTAAGCACATAAGCTCTGGAATTTGCTAGACATGGTTCTAATCCTGACTGCCACTTAATAGCCTTTTGAACATAAAAAACCTTTACTTAGGTTTTTTAGCTACAATAAACCAAAAAAAGAAAAAGAAAAAAAAAAAAAATCCAGTTGCCATCAAGGTGATTCCTACTCAGGGTGGCCCTATAGGTTTGGGAGTAGAACTGTGTTCCATAGGATTTTCAAAATTGCTGTGATCTTTTGGATGAAGATCATTAGGCCTATCTTTCAAGACAGTTCTGGATATATCTGAGTGGCCAAACTTCCTCAGCACTTAACCGTTTGGGTCATCCAGATATCCCAAAACCAGTTGCCATCGAGTTGATGCTGACTCCCAGTGGTCCCATGTGTGTCTGAGTAGGACTGTGGCCCATAGAGTTTTCAATGATTGAGTTTTCAGATGGCAAGGACCTTCTTCTAAAGTGTCTGTGGGTAAACTCAAATCAGCAACCTTTTGATTAGCAGCTGAGCATGTTTACCATTTGTACCAGCCAGGGACTCATGTAGAATAGCACCTACTTTATGGTTGTGTAGTCCTGGCATGGGGCTGTTGGATAAGCACTGGACTGCAAAGTCAGTGTGAACTGCAAGGTGAGTGGTTCAAACTCACCAGTCACTCTTTCAGAACCCTATACAGGGTCACTATGAGTCGAAACTGACTTGACGGCACTTAACAACAATGTTATGGTCATAACGGTCAATTGAGAAAATATACAGAAGGTTATCAGAGGCTTTCTGCTCCCATATAAGCAAAGTGAGAAAAATCATTCTACCAGATCCTTCATAATTAGAGTGACAATATCATTTATCCTCCAAACTAGAGCACTTTTGATAGTGAGAGTGTTAACTAACTGAATAAGACCCTCGGACACTGGTTTACCAGAGACTGCCCTAGGAAGACTGGGTCAGATGATCTCCCCCTTTTTATAAATATTCCTGGTGTGGTGCTGTAGGATAAGCACTGGACTGCAGGTTGGTTTGAACTGCAAGGTCAGTGGTTCAAACCCCTAGCCAACCCTATACAGGGTCGCTATGAGTCAGAACCAACTCAATGGCACTTAACAACAATGATTGAACATTCCTGTAAAGTAACCCTTTTTAAAAATAGCTCTAAATACTCTCCTTTACATGAAGCTCATTGGAAGTCACCGTCCTCTGTGGTACATCATGATATACACAT
>NW_006408525.1:12995988-13026396 GCF_000296735.1 Chrysochloris asiatica | reverse complement strand
GCTGACCTTAAGGTTCGCAGCCCGATTCGTAACCACTACGCTACCAGAGATATACACATAGGAAATTTTAATTTAAAATATAATTTTATTGTATAATTTTAAACTCTAAGATTATAGGCTAGTGCTAAGAGGTAAGTTAGAAGTCAAACTATAGATGGAGACTAAGAATTGAGAAATTTTTATTTATCATCTTAACTTTCTTTTTCCTGTGAATTGGGAAGGGCAACTATTATTTTAATCTGAATTGAAAAATCTGACCTCCCAGCTCAGAAATTATCAATGTTTCAGAAAACTAGAGTTTAAGAACTGCTGCTATAAAGAATGAAGAATTACCCTCAGGGAAGACAGGAATGGGAACCAACTTTCATGGGTATAACATATTTCCTTTAAACAGTTTTAGCCATTTATGAATGATGATCAAGATGCAGAATAACCAACTGACAGATGTGTCCAGGATTGAGGACATGGAACTTGCAATTTTAAACCAAGGTAGTCCCGGGATGACTGAAGAGTTAATTCCCTGAATGAAAGAAGCAAAAACCTGGGCAGTATCTAAAGGCTCTAAGCATAGGACCACAGTCTCAGACAATTAGGAAGGACTTTAGAACTTTTTCAACAACCAGACAGCACTCCAATAGAAAACATTCTGATCAACCAGGTATGACACAGGTTCCCCAAATGAAAAAAAAAAAAAAGCTTGTACTGCGTTTTGTGTGCTACTGTTTTAAATATCATCTTGCTCCTAAACCTGAGTTATCTCCCACTCAGCCCAGTCAGCTTCTCTCTCCTCTTAGGATGCCTTTGGGATTTGCTCTCCTGGTTTTCTACTGGTCTCTTTCTGACTCTATTTTTTTGTTAGTTTTAAAAGAACAGCATCTTCCCTTGGAGTGTTTGTTTTCATTAAATAAATATAACACCCATATGGAGGTTTTATGGCTTACAATGTGATCTTTTTAATTCTCAGCTGTAAGGTAGGCACTGTGGTAGGCCCACTTTTCTTATGAAGGTATCAACTCTAAGAGAATGTAGTCAATAGGAAGTTGGTGTTTGTAGGTGTCATTGAGTTAGTTCCAATTCATAATGACCATGAAAGGGTTTCAAGAAGTGACTGGTGGGTTTGAACTACTGACCTTTCAGTTAGCAGTTCAGTGCTTATTCTACAGTGCCACACCAAGACTGCAATAGATAAAGGAACCAGGAAATTCAGACCCAGGTCTTCTGACTCGAAAACATATTTCCTCTACTATTTGGTAGCATAATGGTTACGAATAGGGCTGCTAACCTCAGGGTCAGCAGTTTGAAACTACCCAGCTGTTCCGTGGGAGAAAGATGAGGCTTTCTGCTCCGATAAAGATTTACAGCCTCAGAAACCCTGTACAGTACATAACAACAACATTCTATATCTCAATATTGAAACATTGAGTTGGAACCGACTCCACGGCATATAACAACAACATTCTATACCTCAATATTGAAACATATTCAATTTCTTTACCATGGAATGATATTTAAATATGGTTAGTCCTTGGGTTTCGGCTGGGTCATTTAAAACACATAAACAAACAAACACACACACATTGACCAACACACATAGAACATCTTCAATTTTAGATTGATATAAATGAGCCCACTCCTGATCCCTGTCCCGGTGTGGTGCTGTAGGATAAGCACTCAACCATAAGATTGATTTGAACCACAAAGTCAGAGGTTCAAAATCACCAGCTGCTCCTTGGAGCCCCTATACAGGGTCACTATGAGTCGGAACTGACTCAATGGCACGTAATAACTACACCCTGTCCTGGTGTGGTGCTGTAGTACGGATTAGCACTTGACTGCCAACCACAAGGTCGGTGGTTCAAACCCACTAGTCACTCCTTGGAAACTCTATACAGGGTCACTATGAGTCAGAACGGACTCGACAGCACTTAACAACAACAATCCCTGCCCAAAGGATGAACAAATACATTTCCCAGCATTTTACTTCAGACAGATAATCACTTTGGAAAATGTGCAACTACAAGAATAAAATAGAATAATGGAGTAGAGAGAGAGTTGATTTAAAGGAGAAAAGACAGTACACTATTTACTGTATCATAAACGAATGGAAAACACTCTACCTAGTAAAATTTAAATCCCACTTTGAGCAATCCATCCCATAGAAATAGAAGCATCTGTATATTAGACAAATGCGTGTGTGTATATGTAGCTCTGGTAGCATAGTGGTTACAAGTTGGGCTGCTAACCTCAAGGTCAGCAGTTCGAAACTACCAGCCATTTTACAGGAGAAAGATGAGGCTTTCTGCTCCTGTAAAGATTTACAGCCTTGGAAACCCTATGCAGGTTTGCTATGAGTTGGAACCGACTCCACAGCATACCGTTGTGGAGTCAGTTCCGAGCAGCTGATGAGCTTGAACCACCAACCTGTCGGTTCAAAACGACCTTGCAGTTCAGTGCATTAGCCTATATATATGTATATGTATACACACACATACACACACATATATATGATGCTTACTACAGCATTTCTGGCTATGGCAAAACTAAATAGAAATAGCCTGAATGCCACAAATAGAGGACTAGTTGGACAATTCTTCTACATCTATAGTGGTAGTACAAAGAACAACTAAAATCCATTTATATTGACCTGGAAAGACATCCAGAATAATTAAGAAGGAAGAAAAAGGCAATGAAGAGAGGGTATAATATATTTTCTAATCCAGTCTCTATAAATTATTCCTTTTTAAAACCCTTACACCACATGTATGTGCATAAAAAGAAATGCAAGCTCCTAAATTCAGTAAGTATGAACTTAAGGAGAAGGGAAGATTACTAACATTTTTACATACTTCTCAATTATTTTCCTGATAAAAAGAACACATTTTACCTCTATAATTTAAAACAATAATATAGTAGATCAAGAAGAAGAAGGAAAAAAAAGCCCAGTCCCATAATTTAAATAATTCTGATTTGAGCAAAGAAAACTCAGGTCACTCCCCTTTTGTCTTTCAATTCATCCAGACGAAGTCTCTGACTTGGTCCCCGGCTCTGGTGACTGTAGGACTCCTCCCCTCTTTACCCTCTACATGGACTTCTAGAAGGACCACCTCTGCTGGATATTAAAACTTAGGTTGTGACCCATTCTCCCCACTCCCACCTCTCCCTCTCCCTACCCACACCCAAAAAAGACTTTGGTCCCAGCCAGAAAGGCCAAGAATAAATCCTTTCCGCCCCAATTATTCTGCCAATACATCATCCTCCTCATTCTTTTTTCCCTAACCTCCAGATGTTGAACTCTGAAAATTGGTAACTGTAGGAGGTAGTGGAATCTCCCTTGCCAAAGGTCTTTACTAAGAGAGCGAACCACATCTGTTGAGGATGGCTTGGATTTAAGTGCAGTTAGAACCAGTTAGTTATGGGTGGTTTGCCATTTTTGGAGTGTTGATTGCATGCAGAAACTAGTGAGAGGGAGGGACAGGAAATCGGATGGCAGCAGATCACTAGCAGAGAAAGCATTGTTATTGCTATTAGCTTCCATTGAGTTGGCCCCTGACTCATGGTAGCCCCGTGTGTTAGAGAATAGAACTGCCCTATAAGGTTTTCTTAGCTGTAATCTTTACAGCAGCATATAGACAGGCCTTTCTTCTGTCTGAGTCATTGGATGGATTCAAACAGTCAATCTTTATGTTAGCAATCAGACAGCACTTAACAACAACAACGTTAGCAATCAGTTGCAAATCCAAACCGCTGTGCCACCCAGGCTCCTAGAATATGCATAGATGAAATAACTTGATATCTTGAAGAAGCAACATTCAGTCAATTCCTTGTATGTGCAATACCTAGATTAAATTTTTGTACCATATAAGCACTGGTGTGACACTGTAGGGTAAGCACTGGACTGCAGTTCAAATCCACCAAGGGAGAAAGCTGAGGCTTTCTGCTCCTGTAAAGATTCACAAACTTGGAAACCCTATACAGAGTTGCTGTGAGTAGGAACTGATTCGAAGACACTTAACAACAACAACAACAACAACAACATAAATGTGGTAGAGATAGCTTATGCTTGATGACAAACCCATGACTGAGAATAGTCTTAACCAGCAGATATCACCTAACAGGTGTTTTACCCTGAGTTCTCTAGGGGAGATGTGTGTATATAAGTATAAAATCGGGCTGCTAACCTCAGGTTCAGCTGTTCGAAACTACCAGCCATTCCATGGGAGAAAGATGAGGCTTTCTGCTCCCATAAAGATTTACAACCTCAGAAACCCTGTACAGGGTCGCTATGAGTTGGAACCGACTCCACAGCACATAACCACCACCACCACCATGTATATGAGGGGGCTAAAAAGTTCATGGAAAAATACCATCATCTTTTAATTCCAAGTTTCCACAAACCTTTTGAAGCCCCCTCATAGAGGAATTTATTTAAAAGAAATGGCTAATACAGTTATAGGGACTGGCACATACCAAATCCATGGCTCCTGGAAAGGGGGTGAATCCAAATCTGTCAGACAGCAGGCTGCTGTGTACTCATATCCAAAGAACAGAGGTCAGACAGGAGACCTGTAGGACTGAGAGAGAGAGAGAGAGAGAGAGTTTTGTCAGGACATTTATTTATATATTGGATAGAGATAGGTCACTCTCTCAGGGAAACTCCCGTTTCAACTGATGGGCTACTCACATCAGATCACAAAATGGAGGATGATAAACAATGAGGGCTTCAAAACATTTGTGGGAAAATGTAATTAAATTATATTGGAATTTTCCCACAAACTTTATGAAGCCCCCTCATAGAGTGTCTGACTTATTCATTCATTGCAAGTACCTTTTTAAAACAACACAAAAGGCTACTATACACATGGACCTCACCAGATGGAATATACAGGAATAAAATTGGCTACATCTGTGGGGAAAGTCAGTGGGCTAGCTCAATAGCATCAGCCAAAAGTAGGCACGTGGCAGACTGGAACAGACCATTAATTGCTCATATGCTGAAGCTGAAGACAATTCAAGCACGTCCACAGAACCAAAATATGACCTTGAACACGTCCCACCTGAACTCAGAGAGCATATCAAGAGCAAAGACCAAAAGTTTGTGAGATGATATCAAGAACATCATACAGGAAGAAAGCAAAAAGTCAGTAAAAGACAAGAAAGAAGAAAAAAAAACAGACAAAAAGCTGTCAGAAGAGACTGAAACTTGCTCTTAAACGTAGGGAAGCTACAGTGAATGGGAGAAATAAGGATGTAAAAGAAACTGAACAGAAAATTTCAAAGGCAGCTTGACAAATCGACGTCAAGTATTAAAATGAAATGTACAAAGACCTGGAGTTAGAAAACCAAACAGGTAGAACATGTTCAGCATTTCTCAAGTTGAAAGAACTGAAGAAAAAACTCAAACCTCTACTTGCAATATTGAGGTAAAATATTGGGTAAAATATTGAATGATGAAGAAAGCATCAAAACAAGGTAAAAGGAATACCCAGAGTCACTGTAACAAAAAGAAATGGTCGTTGTTCAAACATTTCGAGAGACAGCATGTGATCAAGAACCAATGGAACTGAAGGAAGAAGTCCAAACTGCACTGAAGCCACTGCCCAAAAAACGAGGCTCCCAGGAATTCACGGAATACAAATTGGAATCTTTCAACAAACTGATGCAGTACTGGAGACACCAATTCATCTATGCCAAGAAATTTGGAAGACAGCTATTTGGCCAACTTATTGAAAGAGATCCATATTTGTGCCCATTCCAAAGAAAGATGACTCAATGGAATGTGAAAATCATAGGGCGATATCATTAATATCACATGCAAGTGAAATTTTGCTGAAGATAATTCAAAAACAGTTGTAGCAGTACACTGACAGAGAACTGACAGAAATTCAAGCCAGATTCAGAAGAGGACATGGAACTAGTGGTATCATTTGCTGACTCAGCTGGATCTTGGCTGAAAGCAGAAAATATGAGAAAGGAGTTGACTTGTGCTTTCTACTATGTAGATCATGACAAGCTATGGATAACATTGCAAAGAATGAGTATTCCAGAACACTTCGTTGTGCTCATGAAGAATCTGCATACAGAACAAGAGGCAGTTGTTGGAATAGAACAAGGAACTATTGAATGGTTTGAAATCAAGAAAGGTGTGTGCCAGGGTTATATTGTTTCACCATATTTACTCAATCTGTATGCTAACCTGGATTATGTGATGAAGAAAGAACATGGTCTCAGGATCAGAGGAAGATTCATTAACAATATGTGACATGCAAATGATACAACTATGCTTACTGAAAGTGAAGAGGACTTAATAATGATAAAGATCAAAGTCTACCTTCTGTATGGATTGCACCTCAATGTAAAGAAAACAAAAATCCTCACCACTGGATCAATAAATAGCATCATGAAAAATGGAACAAAGATTGAGGCTGACAAAGACTTCATTCTACTTGGTTCCACTGTCAACACTTAATGGAAGCAGCAGTTAAGAAATCAAATGACTTATTGCATTAGACAAATCTGTTACACAAGACCTCTTGAGAGTTTTCAAAAGCAAAGATGTCAGTTTGAGGAATAAGATGTGACTGACCCAAGCTAGGGTATTTTCAGTAGCCACATATGTATGTGACAATTGGCCAATGAATAAGGAAGATCTTAGAAGAATCTATGCATTTGAATTATGGTGTTGGAGAAAAACATAAAAAGTATCATGAATTGCCAGAAGAATGAACAAATCTTGGTTAGAAGAAGTGCAGCCAGAATGCTCCTTAGAAGCCAAGATGGTGAGCCTCTGTTTCTCATACTTCAGGCATGTTATAAGGAAGGACCAGTCCCTGGAGAAGGACATCATGTTTAGTTAAAGTGGAGGGTCATTGTAAAAAGAAAAAAAAAAAATCCCAGTTAAATGGATTGACACAGTGGCAGCAGCAGCAATGGGCTCAAACGTAACAATAGTGAGGCTGGTGCAAAACCTGACAGAGTTCCCTTCTGTTGTGCAGAGGGTCCCTATGAGTTAGAACCGACTCGGTAGCACAGAACCACAACCTAGTAACTACATGGTTACGAATCGGGCTGCTAACCTCAAGGTCGGCAGTTCGAAACTACCACAGGAGAAAAATGAGGCGTTCTGCTCCCATAAAAGATTTACAGCCTCGGAAACCAAGTGCAGGGTGACTATGAGTCGGAACTGACTCTACGGTACTTATCAACAACAAGAAGAAGCAACAACATATAGTGTCTGGCAAACCACTGAGGATTACAACCTAGTCAAGTTGACAAATATTATTAACCATCACAGTAAGATTAAAGAAGAGTTCCATATTTAGGTTAAAAAAAATCATATATATATATATATATATATAATTTTTTTTTACATATATATACATAACAAGAACAAATGGGAGAATCTTAGCTGAGCAAAAGATTTTTTTTTGAAAAAGTAAATTTAAGCATTTTGATCAACAACAAGGTCAAATTATACAAAAGTATATACAGCTGTTATAAAAGACAGACTGAAAGAGGACAAGAATGTAAACTAACGTGTCTCCAGCTATTTTGGTAGGAATCGGTCCATCCATCAGCCACTTCTTGGTTCATTCCTTCATTAAAAAATATTAAAGATTTACTATATGCCAGAGACTGTGTGTGTTCATTACCTAGTGTTCCTATAACAAATACTATAAGTGTTAGCTTTAACAAACAGAGATTTATTTTCTCACAGTTGAAGATGTTAAAAGTCCAAATTCAAGGTGCCAGCTCTAGGGCACTCTCACTGTCAGCCCAGGAGAAATGCTTTGATTTCTTCTAAGTGTCTGCTCCTGGGCAATCTTCTTGAACTTGGCAAATGTCTTCCCCCATTGGTTTCCTAGCTTGCCATTTAATCTTTTTGTCTCAAAAGAAATTGATTCAAGATACACCTTATACTAATTCTGTCTTGTCAACATAACAAAGACACACCATTTTCAAATGGGTTTATAACTACAGAAATCTTGTTGTTATTAGGTGCCACCAAGTTGGTTCCAACTCATAGAGACCTTATACATAAAACAACCACTTTCCGGTCCTGCACTATTCTCACAATTGTTAACACTTGAGCCTGTTGCTACTGCCACTGTACCAATCCATGTCGTTACAGAGCTCCCTCTGTTTTGCTAACCCTCCACTTTAACAAGAATGATGCCCTTGTCCAGAAACTGGTCCCTTCTGATAATATGTCTGAAGTATGAGAGACAAGGTCTTACAATCCTGGCTTCTATGGAGAATTTGGGCTGTTTTCTTCCAACATAGCTCTGTTTGTTCTTCTGGCAGTTCATGGAACTTTTAATAGTCTTCTCCAACACCTTAACTCAAATGCATCGATTCTTATACCGTCTTCCTTATTCATTGTCAAACTTTCAATGCATATGAAGTGATATTGAAAATACCAAGGATTAAGTCAGGTGCACATTAGTTCTCAAATTGACATCTTTGCTCTGGAGTACTTTAAAGAGGTCTTGCCTATGTTGCAGCAGATTTGCCTATGTTGTTTGATTTCTTGTCTACGGCTTCCATGTGTGTTGACAATGGATCCAAACAAAATGAAATCTTTGAGCACGTCAATCTTTTTCCCATTTATTTATGATGTTATTTGCTGGTCCAGTTATGAGAATTTTTATTTTTACATTGAGGTAAAACCCATACTGATAGCTGTGATCTTTGATCTTCATCAGTAAGTATTTTAATTTCTCTTCACTTTCTGCAAGCAAGACTGTATCATTTGCATACCACAGGATGTTAATGACTCTTTCTCCAATCCTGATGCCACTTTCTTCATATAATCCAGCTTCTCGGATTATAAACTCAGCATACAGATTGAGTAAGAATGATGAAAGAACGCAATCTGGCTCACACCTTTCCTGGTTTTAAACCGTTCAGTGTTTCCTTGTTCTGTTCAAACTGTTGCTCCTTCGTCTATGTAGAGGTTCCTCATTAGCACAATTAAGTGTTCTGGAACCCTCATTCTCCCCAATGTTGTCCATAGCTTGTCAGGATCCCCATAGTCTACACCTTTGCACCATCAATAAAGAACAGGTAAACACCGTTCTGATATTCTTTGCTTTCAGCCAAGATCCATCTGACATCAGCAATGATATCCCTTGTTCTACAATCTAGTCTTAATATGTCTTAAATCTTTGGCCGTTCCTTGTAAATGTACTTTTGCCGCAGTTTTGAATTATCGTCAGCAAAATTTTACTTGCATGTGATACTAATGATATTGCCCAATGATTTCCACATTCTGTTGGGTCACCTTTCTTTGGAAAGGGCACAAATATGGATCTCTTCAAATCAGTTGGCCAAGTAGTTGTCTTCCAAATTTCTTGGCAGAGATAAGTCAGTGTCTCCAGTGCTATATCAGTTTGTTGAAAGATTTCAATTTTAACTCCATCAGTTTCCAGAGTGTTATTCTCTTCCAGTGCCACCTGTGCACCTTGAACTTCTTCCTCAGTATTGTTGGCTCTTGATCATATGCTGTCTCTTGAAACGGTTGAACATCGATCATTTCTGTTTGGTACAGTGATTCTGTGTATTCCCTCCACCTTATTTAGATTTAGTTTTCTACATCATTCAATATTTTGCCCATGTTGTTGTTGTTGTTAAGTGCCGTCGAGTCGGTCCCGACCCATAGTGATCTGTATAGGGTTTCTGAGGAGCAGTTGGTGAGCTTGAACCGCTGACCTTGCAGTTCAAATGACTTTGCAGTCTGGCGCATTAACCACACCAGGACTCCATTTTGCCCAGAATCCTTCAATATTTCAAGTTGAGGCTTAAATTTTTTCTTCAGTTCTGTTAGCTTGAGCAATGCTGAACGTGTTTTTCCCCTTTTGGTTTTCCAGCTTCAGATCTTTGCACATTATAATTCTTGGCTTTGTCTTCTCAAGCTGCCCTTTGAAATTTTCTGTTCACTTATTTTACCTCCTCTTTTCCTCCATTTGTTTTAACATTTCTACACTGAAGAGCAATTTTCAGTGTCTCTTTTGACATCCATTTTGGTGTCTTCTTTCTTTCTTGGCTTCTTAATGACCTTTTGGGTTCTTCCTAATATTCTTAATGTCATACCACAACTCTTCTGGTCTTCATTCATTAGTATCTACTGCATCAAATCTGTTCTTGAGATGATCTCTATATTCAGGTGGGATATGTTCAAAGTCATATTTTGGCTCTTGTTGCCTTGTTTTGACTGATGATATGAAGCTTTTCCCATGTCTCTTCCCACAGATGTAGTCAGTTTGAATTCTGCATGTTCCATCTTGTGATTTCCATGTGTATAGTCTTTCAGGTTATTTTTAAAAAGTGTTTGCAATGAACAAGACATTGGTCTTGCAAAATTCTATCTTGCATTCGATCTCCAGCTTAATTTGTATCACAAAGGCCGTATTTTCCAACTATTGGTCCTCCCTCTTTGTTTTCAAACAATCACCAGTAATTATCAATATATCTTGATTGCATTTTTAAAATCAATTTCATACTGAAGAAGTTGGTAGAATTCTTCAATTTCTTCATCACTGGCTTAATGGTTGATGCATAAATTTGAATAATACTGGTATTAGCTGTTGTTGTTGTTGTTGTTGTTATGTGCCATGGAGTCAGTTCTGACTCATAGCGACCCTGCACAGGGTTTCCGAGGCTGTCAATCTTTACGGGAGCAGAAATCCTCATCTTTCTCCCGTGGAACAGCTGGTAGTTTCGAACTGCTGACCTTTAGGTTCGCAGCCCGATTCATAACCACTACACTACCACAGCTCCTTGTTATCAGCTCTTGGAGTATGGATATTATCCTATTACAGACAGCATTGTACTTCAAGTTAGATCTTGAAATATTCTTTTTGATGATGAATGTGACACCATTCCTCTTCAATTTGTTGAATCTGACAACCATATGATTGTTAGATTCAATATGGCAATACCAGTCCATTTAAGCTCATTAATGCCTAAGATATTGATCTTTATGTGCTCCATTTCATTTTAGACAACTTCCAATTTTCCTAGATACATACCTTATACAGTCCATGTTCTAATTATTAATGGATGTTTTGAGTTGTTTCTCCTCACTTTGAGTTGTGCCCCACCAACAAATGAAGGTCCTGAAAACCTTACTCCATTTGCATCATCAAGGTCAACTCTGCTTTGAGGAGGCAGCTCTTCCCTAGTCATATTTTGAATGCCTTCCCATCTGAGGGGTTCACCCTGCAGCACTGTAACTGACAATATCCTAGTGCTGTCATCATGTTTCAATATTCAATATTCTGAGGCTGTCTGACAATGTTCCTCTGCTGTTCATAAGGTTTTCAATGGCTAAACATTCAGAAGTAATTCATTTCTCCTTCTTCACAGTATGGTTTAGTCTGGAAGCTCAGCTAAAAACTGTCCACCATGAGTAACCATGCTGATATTTAAAATACTGGTGGGCATAGCATATCACAGCAACATGCAAGCCACTACAATATAACAAATTGACAGATAAGTAGTGGAAATCACAGATATATAGGGTAAGAGTTACAATACATATTTTGAGGGGACACAATTCAATCCATATCATTCTACACTTTGGCTTCCCCCAAATCCATAACCTTGCAACATACAAAACACATTCACCTTATCACATCATCATAAAAGTCTCAAACTCCAAGTCCAAAATCTCATCTTCTGAACCATCTAAATTAAGTATCCATGAGAATTTAGGGATGGGGCAAAATTCCTCATCTGTGAACCTCTGAAATCCATACTGCAAACTACCTATTTCCAAAGTACCATGGTGGAACATGAACAAGGTAGACATTTCCATTACAAACAGGAGAGATTTGAGGGGGGAAAGGAATAAAAGGCACCCAGAAAGTCCAAATCCCAGCAGAGCAATTTACATTAGCTCTTAAGACTTGAAAATAATCCTCTATTCTTTGGAACTATCTGGGTAATAGTCCCACCCTCCAGACTTTACATTTTGTTCACAACCTCTGGATTCTGGGTGGAGGTCTCTAGGTCCAGGGAATCCTTTCTTCCTCCTTGTCTTTAGGTGGCCCCATTGTCCTAGTCCATCTGAGTGATGGCCTCACCCCCTCAGTCCCAGAAAACCTTGTTCTTCTGTCCCTTGTGCATTGCAGGCCTCCACATCTTTGGGCAGCAGCCCCATTCCCCTGACACACCATAACAGCAACCCAATACTCCAGAAATCAGTTGGTAAAGATCTGACTCTTTGAAACCTAGGAGACTGTGGCCGACCTTTTGAAACTAAGAAGGTCCCATGCTTTTTCCAACAGCTCTGCAGATCTATGAACTGCTCCAGAAATGGTCTTTTTCTTGGAGAACAACAAACGTAGCTCCTTTAGCTTATTTCCTGCCTATAGAATTCCAAGAGGCAAACAGCAGTTTTCCTTTCGTTCTTTCTCTGTCCCCTTCTGTCTAAACTGATGGGTTTTCTGCTGTCACCGTTGGTTAGAGCTATCAGTCACAGGCTTGCTCTCTTAGCAAAAGATTGTGTAGTCACTTCCTTGGTGGAAATCTAGGACATATGTCCTTAATTTCTACAACAGAATTGTCCAAATCTGTAGGTTCTGTTTTTGTTTTGTGAAGTTCATGTTTTTTAAATTCATCTTCTTCCTCTTGCATTTTACTCTACGCAGCAAAGATAAGCCAAGCAACTCTTATAAGATTTTGCTTAGAAATTTCATTAGCCAAATATCCAAGTTCATCACTTGCAAGTTCTGCCTTTCACAAATATTTCAACATAATTCAGATGCATAAAAAAGCACCACCCTTCTTCATTGTCCAATCACAGGGTCATCATTTTCTTTTAAAGCACATTTAAGGTTCATACCTTCTGTTGCTGGCAACATATATATTTTCTGAAGCAAGAAAGACTTCTATATCTCTCCTCACTTCCTTCTGAGCCCTCGCCAGAATTGTCTTTGATGTTCATAATTCTACCAACAGTCTTTTCAAGGTAATCTAGGCTTTTACTATTAGGTGCCTTAAAACTCTCCTAGTCTCTACCCATTACCCAATTCTAAAACCTCTTCCACATTTTCAGTACCTGTTAGAGCAGCACCCTACTCTTCCAGTACCAACTCTGTCTTAGTTATCTTGTTGTTGTTAAATGCCATTGAGCCGGTTCCAACTCATAGCAACCCTGTATAGGGTTTACGAGGAGTAGCTGATGAGATTGAACATCTGACCTTGAGGTTCAAACCAACCTTATGTGTTTATCCTACAGCACCACACCAGTTAGCTCATACTGCTATAATAGAAATACTATCTATGGGTGCCTGTAACAAACAAAATTGTATTTTTTCAGCATTTAGGAGGCTAGACATCCAAATTTATGGTGCCAGTTCTAGAGGAAGGCTTTCTGTCTGTGTCAGCTCTCTTCTAAGCTTCTGCCCCTAGGCAGTCTTCACATGGCTTGGCACGTGTTTACTATCTATTATATCTCAAAAGACATCAAGGTAAACCAACATGTGTTATACATAGTCCCAAAAGACAATGTTCTACATCCTACTTTGATGAATAGCAACTGGCGTCTTCTTTTAAAACTCCACGGCTCTCATGAGCAGCCATCTAAGGTGCAATTATTGGCTTCTCCCTGTCTGGAGGAATGAAGAATAATGAAAATTGAGGACACAGGGAAAAAAATTAGTCCAATGAACTAATGGACCATGTGAATATCAGTGTCCATGACCCGGAAACCAGAAGAACTAGTTGGTGTCCAGTTGCTACTACTAATTGCTCAGAATGGAATTACATTAGAAGGTTCTGGATAGAGTGGGGGGAAAATGTGGAACAAAACTCAAAGTCATAAAAAAAGACCAGGCCTACAGGTCAGCTGGAAACTTGTAGAACTCTGAGGAGACTATGACCTTTAGTAACCCTTTAGGTTTGGAACTCAACCCCCATGGCTCCATTTTCAGTCAAATGCTAGCTAAATCTATAAAGGGAACTAGTGAGGTACACACGCCTTAGAATATTCAACATTTGAGATAAAAATGGTGGCACTTATCCAGGGACAAAGCTTATAAGGGTTAGGGAAGAAGTAGGAATAGAAACAAGAAACACAGTGAGGACATAGGATAAGTGCTGTTTCATTGTTGGGATTGCTGTCAGTAAGATAAAACAAAATGCGTATGAATTGTTCAAAATAAAACTGATGATCTCTTTTGTAAACCTTCACTCAATTCACAATAAAAAGTTTAAAAAAAAAAAAAGAAGAAGAAAGAAATTGATTCAAGATATGCCCTATATTAATTCTGCTTCATTAACATAACATTTCCGAATTGAGATCATAACCACAGGTCTTCAAATTGGTTCCCACTCATAGCAACCTAGTGTAGGATTTCTGAGGCATGGCTGGTAGATTTGAACCACCAGCACTCTAGTGCTTATCCTACAGCGGCCAATCACACCATGCAAGGGAGAATAAAAGGATCCCAAGCTGTATATTTAGTCAGCGGTGTTTAAAGTTGTTATTTTTGGGTGCTGTGGAGTTGATTTAGACTCAGCAGCTGGTTGGTCAGGCCTTTCTCCCAAGGAGCTGCTGTGTGGAGCAAACTGCCAATCTTCCTGTGAATAGCTAAGCAGTTTGTTGTTGCACCACCTTGTTGTTGTTGTTAAGTGCTGTCAAGTTGTTACTGACTCATAGAGACACTGAATAGGGCTTCCGAGGGGCAGCTGGTTAGCTTGAACTAATGACCTTGTGGTTCAAGTTGACTTGCAGTCCGGCACATTAGCGCACAGTGCCACACCAGGACTCCACTGTGGTGGTGGTGGTGGTGGTAGTGGTGGTGGTGGTGGTTATATGCAGGAATCCTGAAATGTGTTGTTGCTGCTATAAGTGTCTTCGAGTCTGTTTCAACTCATAGCGACCCTGTGTAGGGTCTCCAAGGAGCAGCTGCTGAGTATAAACCATCATTTTTTTATGGTTAACAGTACAGTGCTTACCCTACATTGCCAAATCAGACTCCAAAATGTGGTGGTGGTAGTGGTTAATGCCACTGAGCCAGTTCTGACTCATAGCAACCCTGTATAGGGTTTCTGAGGAGCTGCTGGTGAGTTTGAACTGCTGACTTTGTGGTTAGCAGTTTGGTGCTTATCCTACAGTGCCACAACAGGATGACTGTCAAATATCTGGAGGGTTACTATGATAATCAACTAGATTTATTTGGGTCACATCATTTGGAAGAACTATGATTGTGGTGGTTAAAAAATTCATCCAGAAATTCTTTTATATTCCTCTTTTCAAAAAACAACAGTACACCATTGCCATGAAGCAATTCCAATGGCAACCTCGTGTGAGTAGAATTGTTTCACAGGGGTTTGCTTGGCCATAATTTTTTCAGAAGCAGATCATTAGATCCTTCTTCTGGGGCACTGCTGGATGGATTTGAACTGCCAACGTTTTGTTTAGTAGCTGAATGTAAACCATTTGTGCTACCAGGGACCTTTCCCTTGTCTTAAATGTGGGCTTGACCTGATGACACGCTTTGAGCAAATAGAATGTGGCAGAAATGATAGCGCATGTCTTATAAAGCTATGTCATAGAAGGCATCATACACTCGTCTCTCTTTCTCCCTCTGTCTATCTGGTCACTTCACTTCCTCTATGATTGTGACCGGCCAGTTGCCTGGTCACAAGGACACTAGGCAGCCCTATAGAGAGGTCTCCTGATAAGGAACTAAGGCTTCATGACAACAGTCAGCACAGAATTGAGGCTTTCTGCCAACAGTCATGTAAGTGAGCCATCTTGGAAGTAGATCCCCTAGCCCCCAGTCAAGTCTTCAAATGACTATAACTCTGACAAGCATCCTGACAGCAATTTCATGATGTACTCTGAGCCAAAACCACCCAACTGAGCTGTATCTGAGTTCCTGACCCTCAGACATTGTAAGAGGTCATAAATGTTTATTGTTTCTAGGTTGCTAAATTTGAAAATAACAGATGCATATTAGTGCCCATTCCAAAGAGAGGCGATCCAGCAGAATGCAGAAATCATAGCACTAAATCATTAATACCACATGCAAGTAAAATATTTCTAAAGATAATTCAAAAACGACTACCGCAATGCATCAACAGAACACTGCCAGAAATTCAAACCAGATTCAGAAGAGGACGTGGAATTAGGGATATCATTGTTAACATCAGATGGATCTTGGCCAGGTAGTTGTCTTCCAAATTTCTTGCCTCCAGTGCTGCCTTACTTTCTTAAAAGATTTCAATTTTTATTCCATCAATTCCTGGAGCCTTGTTCTTTGCCAATTCCTTCAATGCAAGTTGAACTTCTTCCTTCAGTATCATTGGCTCTTGATCATATGCTACCTCTTGAAATGGTTGAACATCAACCATTTTCTTTTGGTACAGTGACTCTGTGTATTCCTTCTATCTTCTTTTGATGCTTTCTGCATCATTCAATAATTTTCCAGAGAACCCTTCAATAATGGAAGTCGAGGCTTGATTTTTTTCTTCAGTTCCCCCAATGTAAGAAATGCT
Source organism: Chrysochloris asiatica (assembly GCF_000296735.1). NCBI lineage: Eukaryota > Metazoa > Chordata > Mammalia > Afrosoricida > Chrysochloridae > Chrysochloris > Chrysochloris asiatica. Next base: position 13,009,890 of record NW_006408525.1, on the reverse strand, counting down.
GAGCATGTTCTTCCTTTTTGGTTTTCTAACTCCAGATCTTTGCACATTTCATTGTAATATTTGACTTTGTCTTCTCAAGCTGACCTTTGAAATTTTCTGTTCAGCTCTTGGACCTCCTCGTTTCTTCCATTTGCTTTAGCATCTCTATGCTGGAGAGCAAGTTTCTGTGTCTCTCCTGACATCCATTTTGATCTTTTCCTTTTTTCTTGTGTTCTTAATGACTCTTTGTGTTCTTCATGTATGATGTTCTTGATGTTATCCCACAACTCTTCTGGTCTTCGGTCTTTAGTGTTTAATGTATCCAATCTGTTCTTCAGATGATCTCTAAATTCAGGTAGGATATATTCAAGGTCATATTTTGGATCCTGTGGACTTGTTTTCATTTTCTTCAACTTCAGTTTGAATTTGCATATGAGCAATTGATGGTCTGTTCCACAGTCTGCCCCTTTGGCTGGCACTATGGAGCTTTTCCACCTTCTCTTTCCACAAATGTAGTCAATTTGATTTCTATGTATTCCATCTGGTGAGGTCCGTGTGTATAGTCAGTCGTCTCTTATGCTGTTTAATAAAGGTATTTGAAATGAACTAATCATTGGTTTTGCTCATGCGATCTCCAGCATCTTTTCTATCACCAAGGCCATACTTTCCAACGATGGATCCTTCTTCTTTGTTTGCAATCTTTGCATTCCAATCACCAGTAATGATCAATACATCTTGATTGCATGTTTGATCAATTTCAGATGGAAGAAGTTGGTAGAATTATTGTATTTCGTCCTCACTGTCTTTAGTGGTTGGTGCATAAATTTGAATATTAGTGGTATAAACTGGTTTTCCCGATAGGTGCATGAATATTATCCTTTCACAGACAGCATTGTACCTCATGACTGATCTGGATATGTTCTTTTTGACAATGAATGCAACTCCATTCCTCTTCAATTTGTCATTTCCTGCATAGTAAACCATGTGGTTGTCAGATTCAGAATGGCCAATGTCAGTCCATTTCAGCTCACTAACACCTAAGATATCAATGTTTATGCATTCCCTTTCAGTTTTGACAATTTCCACTTTTCCTAGATTCATACTTCGTGCATTCCATGTTCCGATTATTAATGGATGTTCATAGCTGTTTCTCTTCATTTTGAGTTGTGCCCCATCAGCAAATGAAGTCCCATGGGCTTTTCTCCCATGGGCTTTACTCCATTCACGTCATTATGGTCAGCTCTACTTTGAGGAGGCAGCCCTCCCCCAGTCGCATTTTGAGTGCCTTCCAATCTGAGGGGCTCATTTTCCGGCACTATATCTGACAGTGTTTCTCTGCTATTCATGAGGTTTTCAGTGACAAAATAGTTGGAAGTAGTTCATCTCTCTTACTTCCTAGTCTGTCTTCATCTGGAAGCTCATCTGAAACCTGTCCACCACACACCTGTGGTGTTTAAAATACCTGTGCCATAGCTTCCAGAATCACAGCAACTCACAAGCCATCACAGTACGACAAACTGACAGATGTGTATGCTGAGCAAATAATCTGAGAAACTGGATTGTATAAAGAATAACATGGCATCAGGATTGGAGAAAGGCTTATTAACTAACAACCTGCAATATGCAGATGATACAACTTTGTATGCTAGATGCAAAGAAGACTTAAAATACTTATTGATGAAAATCAGACACTACAGCCATCAGTGTGGATTGCACCTTAATGTAAATAAAGCAAAAATCCTCACCATGGGACCAATAAATAACAGCATGAAAAGTGAAGAAAATATTAAAGTTGTCAGGGGTAGAAATGATTGTAAGGCTGTTGTAGGACTAAGCGGTGTTCCATTCTGTTGTGCACAGGGTCACTATGAGTTGGCACTGACTCGACAGCACCTAACAAGAACAACACCACATTTGTGAGAACTTTTTATGTAGCCGTGAGTAATAATGCAATGATAGAAAGATGGATTTAGCAAGTAGACCAAATTAACCTTAACAGAGAATTATTAAATAATCAGAAGTGTTTAAAAGAGGAGGCCTGGTGTGGTGCTACTGTACCAGCACTGGACTGCTAACCACAATGTTGGCAGTTCAAACCCACCAGCTATTCCTTGGAAACCCTACATATATAGGGTCGCTATGAGTCAGAACCAACTCAATGACACTTGACAAAAACAACATTTAACAATGGAATCACATAAAGCTGAAACAGTGAGTCCTCTGTGTTCAGATAAAAACAAGATCACCATTTCTCAGGGATACTGTAAAGGTGGCATCTACAGTGGCTTCCTGAGCATGGATTAGAATCCAAATCCTTCATTTTTCATTTTCATCCTTTTTCTGCCAAATAGCCACATGGATTCTTCTTGCTTTAACTTCACTCAGGTTAGGAAGATAAGGTCACCTTCAAACTAAGGGATGGTTTTCCTTTGGTTCTTATTTGGGTCTAGATAGGCTCTGGTAGCGTAGTGGTTACGAATCGGGCTGCAAACCACAAGGTCAGCAGTTCAAAACTACCAGCTGTTCCGCGGGAGAAAAGATGAGGCATTCTGCTCCCATAAAGATTTACAGCCTCAGAAACCCTGTACAGGGTCGCTATGGGTCGGAACCGACTCCACGGCACATAATAACAACAACAACAGGCTTGTCCCAACCAGGCAGAAGTCATTGCTTTGATTTTGTAATGTCAACTTTAATGACCCATCAAATGGGAATTGCTTTTAAGACATCATTGGTCCTAGATAGCACCAAAAATACAATAATCTCTTCAAAGCCCAAATTGCCAGAGTCAACATTCCTCCTGCTGCTATTGATAATTTGTACCATATTGACTAGGCTACTTAGCATTTGTAAGTAGGATTCCTTAGCGGTTGGATGTCAAATATATGAAATGGCTCTTTATCAACCTAGAACCTGAAGCCCACCCCCTCTCCATTCACCCTTTAGCCACCAGGACACTGGGCAGCCCAGACTGCCCTTACCACCCACATATCCAGTTCATTGCCCTGCTCCTGCTAAGGAGAGAAAGGGACTGATGGGGACTGGGGAGTCCCAAAGAACAAACCCAAGGCAGGTGAAACATGCTCAGGACCTGAAGGATCCAATTAAGACCAATTCACCAGGATCCAGAGTTTTCCTACCAAATTCCTGAGGAAACCAAATTGAATAATGCGGGACTTATTCAGAAACACACATCCTCGTGTTGTTGGCCAAAGCAGGGGCAATGTGGCGGGGGCTTAGACAAGGAGCGCAGGTGCACAGAAATGAAAACAACAGACTAAAACAACAAGCTCCCCAGCCTATAAAGAGCGGGCCCCATGTTTTGCAGGATTCCTTGGTCAGAGTGTGCGTGCATACATATGTGGTTTCTTGTGAGCGGGTGCAGCTGGGGTGTAGTGGGGGATGGGGAGATTTCCAAAGCGGGGATGAGGGTGGGGGTGTGCCCAGAACATGACTACATATTTTAAATGGAAATCACAAAGAAAACTATGTGAGGTGCTCTACCATACATTTGGCACTGCCTTCTGCCAGCTCCTACAATAACTTTTGAATCTCGCCCCCTCTCATTTCATAAACATTTTATATACATTTTTAAATGGGACTATTTTTGCTCATTTGGGACGAGAGCACCTTTATGCAGTTGGGTCAGCCCAATTTGTGCCTTACACATTTCTTCAGGGGTGGGGAGCAGGGGCAGGGAAGGATGCTGGCATGTGGTGTGGGGGGAAGGGTGGTTTGAGATGGGGAGAGTTTGGGGAAGGGAGGGAGGAAGGCGAGTCTGCGAAGAAAATTTCGTCATTGTCTTGCTTTGGGTCTGCTCCACACCTTTCCATGGAAAACCTGTTTAACCTGCTTTTTTAAAAAAAGAAAGAAATGTGCAGCCATTGGGAGTTATGACTAAGGGTTGTATTGCTTTTCCGTTCAAGCCCCAGTCCTCAGGACTGAACAATTCAATCTCTCTTTCTCCAGCTTACCTGTGGCACGTGGGGCCTGCTTGGCTTGAATAAATGGCTGTTTGTGGATGATAGTGCCTGGTATGCGCCAGTGAGGTCACCTTGTTATGTGAAATATTTCTACCTCCTGGTGGAGAAACTGAAGCAGCCTGCTCAAAAGACCACCACTGCCCAGCGTGACTTACACCTTAGAAAAGCCCTGTGGGCTCTTCGGCCAGCTTGAAGCACCGCTCCCAGGGCCCCTGACAACGGTTTTAGCCTAATAGATGCCAAGTCATAGTACACATGGAGAACCTCGTCATTTTGGAGGAGTCTCTGGGTGGCACAAATAGCAAAGTATTCAAATCCACCCAGAGGCACCTCTGAACAAAGGTCTGGCAATATCCTTCCAAAAGGTCACAACCATGAAACTGCCTCTGAAACACACAGGGTTGCTATGAGTCAGAATCAGCTCCACACATCCAGGTTTGTTTTTGTTTTATTCATATTGGATTCTGAACACTTTGTCATGTTTAATTCTCACAGCAGCCCTGGCAAATTTGTTACTGGCGCTTTAATCCTAATCCATAAAAGAGCAAACGGAGACCTGTAGAAATTAAGTAACTTGCCCAAGGCTGTACACAAAGTAAACAGAACTTTGTGACACTGAACACGAACTCAAGTCTTTCTGGCTCCCAGTTTCAAGATCGTCCTACAGCAGGTCTGGTGGACAGCAGCCCAAGGAATGGGAAACGTCTGAAATACTGTGTAGTCGTCAAGTCGTTCAACCTCACTGTGCCTCAGTTTCCTCAGCCACGAAAAGTGGGAGCTGATCACCACTCTAATGGTGTTGTGGCTCAGCTGAGATCTTAGTCTGTGTACTGACTTGTAAATGTCGTCAGTACCTAGTGGCCAGTTTGTTGGTTGAAAGAAAGAACCAATAAATCAATAAGTGGGACAAACTAACCTTTCTTCTGGGTTTAAATCCCCAAAGGAATCCTGCTGTCACACAGAGGAAGGAAGACATCAAGAGTCCTGTGTTGTCCTCTGGCCTGCAGAAGACGAAGAACTGAAATTCTCTGCTTCCCTGAGCTGTTGACCAGCGAACTCTGAAATGACATGTTTTTCCAATGTTCTCTCAGTAGCTATCCTAGGATGTGGGGGAACATTTGAAAAAAACAAAACAACAACAAAAACAGAAAAAAACAGACAAACAGATTCGTTTTTCAATAAGGTCAGAAAGGCATACCAAACATTTCGGTTCTCCGAGGTTCTCCGAGGTGTCTACTTCTCTCCAGCTGTCCAGGGTTTTTAGCTGAGTCTCTCTCGGAAATGGAGTTCAGGACACCCAGACAAGTAATTCAAACTACCAATGCCAGGAAAATATTAGTGTTTGTGAAAACAAAGCTGAGACTCATTTATTTTAAATATATATACATTTCTTGAGTCGCTTCAGATTCGATGGCACCTGACAACAACAACAATACATATCTTCCTAGAACATTCCTCTTACCAAAGAGCCCGGAGCAATTCTGCCTTCACCTGACTAGGATTAGCCTTTCCAGATTCCACAACTTGCTTAGCCCTACCTTAGAAGCGTCACTCCCACCCTCCTTTTTCCCCTTGACGTTTATTTTCTAGTGTGCACTCCCCTGTGGGATGAATTGGTTCTATTCCGAAGCAGGTGGGTGGGGGCTTGCTGCTGGGATGACGCTGTTGTGGTGAGCAAAGGAACTATTGGCCCTGACATTCTCTCCAACGCTGGCCTGTCGACAGCCAGTTCCTCAGATGGGGCAGCCCATCTGCCTCCTGCCTTGAGAATCAACCCCGGGGGTCGCAGAAGGAGACCCTAGAGAGTCGTAGGGTTAACTAACCAACCATAAACATTACCTCCTCCGTTGATCTTCAAAGGCACAAGGAAAGAAAACAAACCACATAAATCTTTATCATGGCTTCTTACAACTGCCCGGGAGGTGGCTCCAAGAAGAGCCGGGTGGTGATTGTGTACAGAGGATAAAAAATTATTTCTGTTAGCAGTCTTGGAGCTAAAGACATACTGCTTTTTCCTTTCCTCTTCTTTTTTCTTTCCTACCCTGCCCCCACACCATGGAATGACCTCTCTTGTTACTTGCCACACTGAGCACCCTGGTCCTAGCTGCTGCTGTGAATTTGATCTGTCTCATGGGAGCCCCATGCATGCAGGGTAGAACTGCTCCATGAGGCTAGGAGCAGACCACCAGGACTGTCTTCTGAGGCTACCTCTGGGCGGACTCGAACAGCCAACCTCTTGACTAGTTCTTGAGCTTTTACCATTCACAGCACCCAGAGACTCCAGTCCTCTAATAGTGTCATGCTTGTTACTGTAGACCATTCCCTGCCCTGAGGAGTCAAAAGAAAATGGAGACTTTAGAACAAGAGTGACCACATTTGGAAAGCAAGGAAGGGGGTGGTCACCTTTGTTTTGGTGGTTTGACCAGGTTACCAATGTATTTACTGCAAACGGGCTCATGGAATAGGATAGGAGGAGTGAAGTGGTCACCTCCTTGCTGAAAATTGTTCCAATAATACTCTTCCCATCCAGAAAAAATCTCCAGACTCATTCCAAATACTCAGGCAGACAGATAAGTCAGTAAAGCTTCTGCTTAAGGAACTTTGTGACCCCAAATTCTATTCCTGTAACTTACTTTGTATGGGAACTTGGACAGACCCCTCATGTTCTCCAGGGTTCAGTCTCTTTGTGGTAGCAACAATGTTGTTGTTAGGTGCTGTCGAGTCGATTCCAACCCATAGCGACCCTTTACAGGGTTTCCAAGGAGCAGCTGGTGAGCTTGAACCACCGACCTTGCAGTTCAAACAACTTTGCAGTCTGATGCATTAGCCCACAGCGTCACAGCAGCAATAATAGTAGGTAATATTTATGAAAGCCATCTAGCAACACCAGCTTAGCCTGTTGCTAAGTAAGTTGCCTATGTTGTTGTTGTCATTGCTAAGTGCCATCAAGTCCCTTCAGACTCAAAAGGACACTGTATAGGGTTTCAGAGGAGCCACTGGTGAGTTTGAACTGCTGACCTTGTGGTTCATAGTCCAGTGCTGATTCTACAGTGCCACAAAAGAATTCCAATTTGTATATAAATATACTTGATTTTCACCATAACCCTCTGAGATAGAAAGTGTTATTATATATTACCACCATTTTACAGATGAAGAAACTGAGACTTAGGTTAAGAAATTCACCCAAGGTCACAAAAACAGGGTAATAGCACTGACTTCATAAAGCAGTGAGGAGTGAATGAGATAATGTCTGTACTATGCTTAGCATGATCTGGCGTCTCCAAGTCTCTCATCCAAAGAGCACTCCAGGTTTTGGCAATCTTCCCTGAACCCCTGGACCTCTGACCTCCCTCCCCCCACCGCAGACACCTCTACCAGTTCTCTGCTTCCATGCCCTGGTCAGTGTCCCTGTCCAGGATGGCTGTCATCTTTAGTGCTGGCCAGTGCCTGGCACAGAGAAGGAGCAGAGGGAGGGAGTGTTGAGACAATGAATGAATGAATGGAATGTTACAAACCAGTGCCTAGCTAGCAGGAAGCTTATGCAAAATTAGCCATAAGAATAATAATAAAAGTAAATACTAAGAGAAGAAGAAAGGGGAAAGGCAAACTGGATGTGATGGAGGGAAAAAAAAGACAAGTAAATACTATTAATAAAAGGACTTGTTCCAAAGATGGTGAACGATCTAAAATGTTCCAGAGGAGTCTGTGTGCAAGTGGGGGAGTGTACAAAAGGAAACAAGGGACAGAGTCATTCTCTCTTTTTTAAATAGCAGCTTTCATGGCAATTTGAGGGCTTTGCAGACATCTCCAGAATGTCCATGAATCATAGAAAGAGAACCCAAGAGTCCTGAGTCCTAGCCCCTCTGACTGACGTCAACAAACATCCTGCAGTCCCATCATAGAAAGCAGGGCTGGTGTGGGAATCACACCTGTGTCCACCTGCACACATATACCTGGTCATATATACACAGAAACACACACACACCACACCAGCACATGAGTCCCTGAGCATCTTTTCCATTCACCACCCCTCATGAAATGCTGAAAGAATATATAAGTCGTTCTCTAGAGCACCAAACACTGAGTGAAGAATAGACAGCCCAGCTGTTCAACTGGGAGCTGCAGGAGGTGTGGCTGGCAAAGTCAGGAGAACTTAATGCAGTCCCATATTGACTACTCTTTTCTGGGCATGTGCTAAGGATGTACAGAATCCCCAGGGGTCCTTTAGTGGTACAAACAGTTCATATGATCACTGCTAATCGGAACGTTGTTGGTTTGAGTCTACCTGGAGGTGCCTTGGAAAACAGGCCTAGCAAACTACTTCTAAAACATCAATCATGAAAAGTCCTCGGGATCACGGTTCTACTTTGACATACATGGGGTCACCATGAGTTGGAAGCGACTCTGGTTTGGATCTTTGGGTTTGGATGATTGGTTGAGATTTTTGGTACATGTACTTTGAAGAATTACAATCGTTCATTCAACAAATATTTATTGAATCCCATAATGTTCCTAAGGATTCCTGGGGGTGCAGTGGATTAAGTATTGGGCTGCTAACCTCAAGATCAATTCAAACCCATCAGCTGTTCTGCAGGAGAAAGGTGAAACTGTGTGCTCCTAAAGAGCAGTTTTCCTCCAGTGTGGCACTGTAGGAGACGCACTGGGCTGCTAACAACAAGGTCTATGCTTCAAAGCCACCAGCCACTCCTTGGAAACCCCATATAAGGTAGCTTGGAGTCAGAACTGACTCAATGGCACTTAACAACAACAAGGACAACAACAAGCTGAGGTTGCTATGGGTTGGAATTAACTCAAGAGCACTAGTTTGGTTTGGATTTTTTGGACTGTGTGCCAGGCACTGTTCCAGGTGTAGAGCCTAGAACAGTGAATATAACAAAGCCCTTGCCTTCATGGAGTTCATTTTCTAGTCCTAGAAATGAAAACACCCAAAGCTGTCAATTTGTCTAGAAAATGGTAACCGAATATAAATAAGATAAATTGCTCTAAGTTAAAGCTTGGCACACAGCTTCTCCATCAGTGGGCCTGTACAAAGAAGGTTGGCTCACAAGAAGGAGCAGGTGGGTAGCCTAGCAGAATCCAGGGCTGGGTGGGAGATTATTAGATTCTCAAAAGGCAGATGGATTTAAGAGGCCTCCAGAAAATTAGATGACTTACCTGTCCCCAACTGGCAGCCCAGGAAAGTTGCCACCAGAAAAATTGCCTCTTCCCTGAAATCTTGAACCATAATGGAAACATCTGGTAGGGGAGCCAGACAGAGTGCATGCAACCCTAAATCAGACACAAACTCCTGTGCAATCATAGGAAAATCACCTACCTCCCTGGGTTGTCATGTGACTGAAGAGCATGAGTATAAAACTCAATGTGTTTATTGTGAGAGTTGTTGCCACAGCCTTCAAGCTCACTCCCTGATCATCCTTCTCCTCGTGGCTTCAGAAGGATAATGTGGACTACTGATAGTCCTGGTGTGGTGCTATAGGTTAATGCGCTGGATTGTAAGGTTGATTGGAACCGCAAGGTTGGTGGTTCAAGCTCACCAGCTGCTCCTTGGAAACCCTATAGATGGTTGCTATGAGTCAAAACTGACTCGATGGTACTTAGCAACAACCAACAACACCATGGGGATAGTGGTGGACACTGTCCACGTGTTATCTCATTAATTCCCTAGCACCCTGAGTGATTCCTATAGCTGATAACTCACTCAAGTTTTCACAACTGGTGAGTGGCTGAGCTGGGATTTGAACCCAACACTCCATCTACATAACCTATACTGGCCTCCAGGTTCTTGAAATCACTGCCTTCCTCTGGCCCAGCTGTAGCCCAGATGACAGCTGGCTGCACTAAGCTCACACTCTTATTCTGGTTGGGTAGATCTCCCTAATAGCACCTGCCATGCCATCCTCCACCCCATGTGTGCACTTTCCCCACTTGGGTTCCCCTCCCTGAGTGTCCTTTCTCTATCCCTGTAGGTCTCCCTCTCCTATGTCTCTTCCGTGTGCCTTTCTCCAGCCTCTCCATCCCTCACCAATCTCCATCTTCTATGAATGTCACACTAACAGTCAGCAGCTCCCCATTTAGCATTTACCTGTTCTCAACTCAACAAGCATTTAGTGTGTCCCTTCTGTGTGCCAGGCACAGCATTCAGGCCTGTAGAGGACACTGAGATGGGAATGACTCTCCAGGATTCTAGAATTTCTTAGTGGACAAGACAAACATGCAAGTAACTATAATGCTCCTAAGTAGCTTAGTGAGAGATTCACTAAGTTCTACATGTGTTCAGAGCCCTTAGGTAAGTGTGTGTTTGTGTGTACAGATAGTGTGTGCAAACTCACCTGGGTCTCAGGCAGCAAGAAAAAGTGTAGGGGGCAGGTATTAAGAGAATGCTAGGGTTCTGAAACTCTGGTGGCACAAGTGAAGAAGCACTCAGCTGCTAACTAAAAGGATACCAGTTCAAGCCCACCAGCCACTCTGAAGGAGAAAGACATGGCTGTCTGCTTCCATAAGATTTACAGCCTTGGAAACGCTATGGGGAAGCTCTACTATGGGGAATGAATTGGAATAATCTAGACAATGGGTTTAGGTTTTTGTTTTGTTTTAGTGTTCAAATTACTAACAGTGTGTCTTTGAGTAGCTTACTGAATCTCTCTGTGCCTCAGTTTCCTCATCTATAAAAATTAACACCAAAAGAGTAGATAGGGACGGGCAATTTAGACATTGGCTACCTAAAATGAGGGGGTGATAAAGGCATGAAGTGACTGACTTACAAGTTTTCAAGAGGGAGTTTAATTACAGAGTGTGCATGGGGAAGGTAGAATCCCCACTGAATACTTTTCAACTTGTCTAGATGAGTCTGGTGAAAAGAGATGGGGATAAGATTCTTATGATTCAATAGTGAGTAGTTGTTATCATGACTAATTGCAATTGTCACAACCGTAAAGGTAGAAGTTACATAACAAAAATGGAGGAGTCCTTCATCTTAGAGTCCAGAAACAGAGGATCCTAGGACCATCAAGGGAGAAGAGCACGAGCGCAATGTGGGACCCTATCTAGAGAAGCAGCGACACCAAAGATGGAGGCAGAGATGGGGACGTGGAGAAAGGAAAGAGTTGAGGACTCTAGACTCATGGAAAGAGAGGGACTGAGAGCCAGGAGGCAGCCTTGCAGAATGTGCCCTTTGGTGGTTTAAATGATTATATATTTCTGAGTGTTTTTGTGTACATTTAAAAAAACAAACAAACAAATAAAAAACAGATGGAATAGAAGCAAATACTGTTGAATGATGATGCATGGAGGAGATTGTAATCACTGTAATGAAACAATGGTGTAAAACCAATGTTCTCACATGTAAACTATCACTCAATTTACAGTAAAAACTTAAAAAACAACAAAAAAACGAGTGCCTACTATCTCAGAGGGTGGTATGAGCATTAAGTCCAATGCCATCGATTCAGTTCTGACACAAAGCAACACAATAGGACAGAGTTCTTTAGGGTTTTTGAGACTGTAAATCTATATGGGAGCAGACAGCCTCATTGTTCTCTCTCAAAGCAGCTGGTGGGTGTGAACTGCCAACTTTGAGGTAAGCAGCCTAATGCTTATTCTTCAGCACCAGGACTCCTCGGTGTGAGGATTCGATGACATGGTTAATACATGAAAAGTCCCCATGTAGCTCAGTGCCTGGATCATAAAAAAGAAAAGAAACAGTGGTCACTGAGTTTACTCTGACTACTCATAGCCATTCCGTGGGTGTTAGGGTAGAGCTGTGCTCCATGGAGTTTTCTTTTTTGTTTTTCTTCTAAAGATAATTTCTGAGAGATAGTTTCCAGGGTTCATCTACCCTCCACGGCTCCAGAAAGTCTACAGTTCATGAGGATTTGAAATTCTGTTCTGATCAGGATTTCTAATTCTTTTTATTAAGATTCTTTTCTGAAACCTTTGTTCCAAATGTTCACTAATGGTAGCCAGGCACCATCCAGTTCTGGTCTTGTGGCAAAGCAGGCACTTGCTCCTGGAGTTCACAGAGTTTTTAAGGGTTTTTAAGGGTTGATGTTGTTGGAAAGTATATCACCAGATCTTCGTTCTGAGATGCCTGTGAATGGATTCTAACTGACAGTCTATTGGTTTACAGCTAAGTGCATTAACCATTTGCCCACTTAGGGCAGAGCAAACCCCACAGTCCTATTGCCATCAAGTCAATTCTAATTCATAATGACCCCACAGGACAGAGTAGAACTGCCTCCTCATGGGTTCCCAAGGCTGTCATCGTTACGGAAACAGAAGGCCACAGCTTTCTCCCACGCAGTTGCTACTGTGTTTGAACTGCCAACCTTTTGGTTAGCAACCGAGCTTTTTAACCAGTGAGCTGTTATCAGCCAGGCAAGGGAAAGTCTTCAGCTCCACTATTGATTGTCTTGAGTTTTGTATTTGTTTATTTTGGGGGGGAGGGGGTATTGTTTTTTATTTGTACAAAGTCTTATGCACATTCCATTTTCAGACTGTATCACCTGACCTTTTGGCAGCCCCAGAAGAATTGTCTAGCTGGTAGCTGAATGGGGCTCTTACAGATTTAAATATATAGTGGCCATTGCTTTCCTGCCCTCCAACATCTGAACACATTGCTATTGTTTTCTCTGAGTGTGGAAGGGAAGAAGGGAGTGCAATTTCTCAAGCAAAATCACTGCACAAAGCAAGGAGCTCGTGTCTCCTTCCCAAAGACAGAGTCTTGCCAGCTGCTGCAAGTCCCCCTCCATACGAGCAGCCCCTCTAGGGTCTGCCTCCCAGCGGGACAGTAATTTTCAGTTCAGGCCGAAAGGCTTTGTTTAAATGTGACGCTTATGTGGTAATAGAGCGAATTCCAGGGGTTGTTTTTTCTGAGGGTCAATGTTGAATTTAGTCTCAAAATAAACAACTCGATCCTCTTCCATCATCTCAAAATTGTGGATGGGATAGAGAAGGGTGGAGGAGCCAGAAGCTGAGGAAGAAAGAAGGAAGAGGAGGCAGAGAAAGGCCTAGGGTAGCAGAGAGGGGAGAGGAGAATAGAAGGTACCAGTGTCCTCCATAGAGGAGAGAAATCTACCTCCCATCTTCCAGAAGGATTTCAAAAACAATTTACTGAGAGTTTGTTGTGTGCTTAGCTCTGTGTTGAGTGTATTGCTGGCATGATCTCATTCAATTTTCATGAAAACCATCTGGAGTATATATGAGTACACCCATTTTAAAGATGAGGAAACTGAGACTTAGAGGAGTAACATGCCCCAAATAACACAGTAAGTTGGAGAGATGGGAACCTAGGTTTCTGTAACTTCACTGACCATCTTCTGTCTACTCTTCCATGGGGTCAGCATTTGAGGGTTGTTCAAGAATGGGATCGAAGAAGGGAGAATTACAATTTAAGCGTTACTATAGAGCTTGACTGTGTTGTGACTAAGGCATGTAGTATTTGAAATATAATCAGTATGAGAATATGTCAAATAAGTGGTTGCCATAATGGGAAGCTGAGGTGAGGTGGGAGGCAACAAACCAGGAAAAGAGATTATGAGGCATGTCATGTCATAGGCAGGGTGAGCCCTGCAGAGTAAGAGAGGAGGGGCACTGGGAAAAGAGGAGATACCGGTGAGCCTAGAATTCATGGAATGGACAGAGACAAGGGCGTGTCCCTGGAACCCTACAGTGGTGCAAATTGCCACTGCCACCACCCAGCTGTCCCCCAGTGGTGATGAACTCTTAACACAAAGGGGTCTCTAGATTTATCTGTTTAGATAAAAAAAATTTAATAGCTTATGTTTTCTTTCTAGGAACCTAGCTCAAAACCACTCCCTTGGGGGAAATTATGTTAAGATGCTTAGCTGTCTTTTGAATCTTGGTTTCCCTGGCATACATACCATTATAAAATAGACACTTGAGGGGGAGAGAAAGGAATAGC
>NW_006408525.1:12989015-12995029 GCF_000296735.1 Chrysochloris asiatica | reverse complement strand
GTAGAATCTCCACTGAGTAGTATCCAATCTGTCTGGGTGGGGCTGATGAAAGGAGATGGGGATAGCACTCATGTGGTACAATAGTGAATAATTGCTATCAGAACTGACTGTGAGGGTTGGAAGTATAAAGGTAGACATTTTGTAGCAAAACGAGGGGAGTGGTTGACTTTGAAGTCCAGGAGCGGAGGCCCCTGGGACCATCAAGGGAGAAGAGCGGAATGCGGGACCCTACCCAGAGAAACAGTGACACCAGAGATGGAAGACAGAGATGATGATGTGGAGAGATGGAGTGGCTGGGGACCCAGAGAGGGAGAGGGGCTGTGTGTTGATGACCAAGGGGCAGGCTTGCTGGGTAGACTCTTTGTTTGGTTGATGAAGCATGGAGGGGATTGTAACCATGGCAGTGAAACGATATATGATAGGATGAATGTAAAGCTAATTTTCTCCCATGTAAACTATCACAGAATTTCCAATAAAACATTTCAAAAAACACAAAAAAAAACTCCCCTGCCAGAAGCACTCTCCAAGAATTCTTGCCAGTTAGTATCCTTCATCACTGGTCATTTTATGGTGTGAATAACCCCATCTTGATACAAATTAAATTGAGGAAAAATGGGAGCCTGGACCATCTCCTCAGCCTGTCTCCATAGAGATGAAAAATGGTGAAGAAATGGAGACCTCAGACAAAATCAGACAATATGGACACTGTGCTTCCTCATCCCGCATGTTGAAGGACTTTAAATGAAGGACTTTAAAAGAAAAAACAGTCCCAGTCCTTTGTCATGTCAAGCAATTGACGTAGCTTGGGGCTTGTTGATGTATTATTCATGTTCTTGCTCATCCCATGGAAGTAAAGAAAGAGGGAATAAATATCAATACAAAAGAAGAAGAATGACGGATGGTGTGGTGTATGAGCAGCCAAGCAACCATGATGCAAAGCTGAGAGAGTCAAAAATCACCTCTTATTAAAGCATCACAAGCCACATGAATATGACAGACCAGAATAACTCTGAGGGAGCCATTATGGTCCATTACAAAAATAACATTCATTTGCAAAATGAGGAACATACCAAAATGCAAGTTGTTCCAGTTCTTCCAGCTAAATTACACATTAAGCATGCAGACTTCCTCTTCCAACATTTTGAAATGGTTTAAAATGCACTCAAGCTGGCCAGGGCATGGATTTTCTAAGACTGCATTAATAAACAGCCCTAAAGGTGAAGCCTGGAAAAACGATGACTGATTGCTAGGGAGACATCAGTCCAGCTAGGGTGTCAATCAGGTGTGCATGACTATGCTTTGGAACTTCTCCTAAGGTGGCTGGATTCACACCAAAAGGCAACTGGGAATCCCAGCTGACTTCATCCAAGAGCTCATTGGCTGCTCACCTCCAGTGGTCAATTGGTTAGAACCTGGGGCTGAAGTGGAGTGGACGTTTGTTGTTTTTGCCTTTCGAGCATTCATTCATACTCTCTTCTGTTAACAGTTCCTTGAATTCCCTGAAACCATTCCTTCCATATCACCTCCCCTCAAATAATAATAACAAAAAACAGCTGCAGTTGAGTTGATTCTGACTCAGGGCAGCACAGTAATATCACAGAGTAGGACCATGTGTGCTCCTTGGGGTTTTAATGACTGAGGTTTTTGTAAGTAGATCATCAAGGTGCCTCTGCATGGACTTGAACTTGTATTCTTTTAGATAGCAGCTGAAAGTTAAGAATGATAACAAACATATATTAAACATTAGCCTTGTGCTAAACACTTGTCTAAGTATCCACACACATTAACACATTTCATTCTTAAAACAGTTTTATGATACAAGTCCTCTTATTATCCCTATTCTAGACATGTGTCAGCTAAAATAAAGATAAGTAAGTAACTTTCCCAAAATAAAACCGCTCTTAAGTGGCAAAACCAAGATGCAAATCCAAGCACAGGCAACTAATGCTCATGCTCCTAACTAATTATTATTAGTAGCCTCTTACCCAACTCAAGAGATAAACTCATGAACTAGGTCTGGTCAATCTGAGCACCCTAGACAAGAATTAGTCACAAAGTACTGCAGTTAGGGTTCCAATTCATACATACACAAGTTTATTCATTTGTTTAAAGTGTTTAGACATGGCTCAGTGATTAGTGGATGGCTGCAGACAAATTCAGTGGTATTATATGTGTTTTAGTCTCATTAGGGTGCTTTCCAAATAAAAATCCAATCAAAATAGTAGTGTCTGAGGGGATCTGCTGGCCTAGTTCAATTCAAAACACAGAGGTCAGCTCAGAAAGCTATGGCGGTTGTTTTTGGGAATTCCAAAGAGGCCGTTTTGACATATTTTCTTGGCGGACACACAACAACCATGGGAGCTTATTAGGAAGAAGTTTTAAGAAAAAAAGAAAACTGCATTAATGAGAAAAAGGCCAGGAAAAATGTGCCAAGGAATTTTTTCCCATGATGACAATGCACCTGTTCATTCTTCAACTGTAGCAAGAGCTGTCTTGTGAGAATTACATTAGGAAACCTTATCCCATCCACCCTACAGTCCTGATCTTGTCCCTTCAGATTTCTTTTTGTTCCCCAAACTCAAAAGACATTTTAAAGGAACATGATTTGAGCTGTTAGGGGAATCCCAAAACTGCCATTTAGACATAGTGTAAGCAAAAGAGTACAGAATTCTTTGGGGAAGGATTAAAAAGATGGAAACAACCCCTTCAGAAGTGTGTACCTAACTTGAGGCTACACTGAGAAACAATAGCTCAACAGCTTCACATTTTGATATGTTTTGTTTAATACAGCAATATTCTATGATATGTAGCAATACTTTCTTATTCACTTTCAGTGATTGGTTCAGAGCTTATCACCCAATTAAGGTCCATTTTGCCCAACAGTGCTAACCCAAAGGTTTATGCTTAAGCAGCCAGGAAATAGTATTTTTCATGTTTGTTAGTTTCTGCTGAGCCTGAACCTGAGACAGGGAAGTTAAGGATGTTATAAGCCACCATGTGGAGAGAACCTAATCAAATTAGGCATTAGGCAAATCTGCTGCTTATGCTCCAGCACCATACCGGGACTCCATGTGTACACTTTCCACACACACACAAAAGAATTCTGATACAGAAATCAAGGGTTACTCTAGTAAATAATGTTATTGTTGTTTTGTTAGGTGTCATTGAATCAGTTCAGACTCAAAGCCACCCTGTGCACAACAGAACTAAACACTGTCCAGTCCTGGTCCCACCTCACAATTGGTATGTTTGAGTTCATTGTTGCTGCCATTGTGTCAATCTATCTCTTTGGGGGGTAGTCCCCTTTTCCACTGTCCTTCCACTTTACCAAGCATGATGGCCTGACTGTGTACTGATCCCTCCTGACCACATGTCCAGAGTACGACAGACAAAGTTTCATTATCTTCCATTCTAAAGAATATTCTGGCTGTACTTCTTTTATGACAGATTTATTTGTTCTTCTGGCAGTCCATGGTACTTTCAATATTCTTCATCAACACCATAATTCAAATGCATCGATCTTGATCTTCTACAATCTATTCACTGTCCAACTTTCATACGCATATGAGGTGATTGAGAACACCATAGCTTGTGTCAGGCGCACCTTAGTCCTCAGAAGTGACTGCTTTGCTCTTGAACACTTTGAAGAGGTCTTGTGCAGCAGATTTGCCTACTGCCTTATTTGATTTCCTGACTTTTGCTTTCATGAGTGTTGATTGTAGATCCAAACAAAATGAAGTCTTTGACAACTTCAATCTTTTCTCCGTTTGTCATGTTGTTATTTGTTGGTCCAGTTGTGAGGCTTTTAGTTTTCTTATATTGAAGTACAATCCATACTGAAGGCTGTAGTCTTTGATCTTCATCAGTTTTTCAAGTCTTCTTTGCCTCTAACAAACAAGGTTGAGTCATCTAGAGAGCAGGTTGTTAATGAATCTTCCTCCAATCCTGATGCCTTGTTTTCCTTCATATAATCTAACTTCTTAGATTATTTGCACAGATTGAATAAATATTGTGAAAGGATACAACCCTGCCACACATCATTCCTGATTTTAAACCATTTAGTATATATACCATTTGTTCTGTTCTAACAACTGCTTCTTGGTCTATGTAATGAAATGTTAATACCCATTCTTAGCAATATTATCCTTTGTTTATTATTATGATGATTCACACAGTCCAATGCCTTTGCCTAATCAATAAAGCACAAGTAAACATCTTTCTTGTATTCTCTGCTTTCTGTCAAGATCCATCTGACGTCAGTAGTGATATCCCTTGTTCCATGTCCTCCTCTGAATCTGGCTTGCATTTCTGGCAGTTCTCTGTCCATGTACTGTTGCAACTATTTTTGAATTACCTTCAGTAAAATTTTATTAGCATGTGATATGGGATATTAACAACATTGTTTAATGATTTCCACATTCCATTGGGTCATCTCTCTTTGGAATGGGCACAAATGTGGATCTCTTCCAATCTGTTGGCCAAGTAGCTGTCTTCCAAATTTATTGGCTTAAGATGAGTGAGTTCTTCTAGTGCTGCATCAGTTGAGATTTCTGGAGGAATGTCAAGTAGCCTAAAGAACAATCAGCAAGGGAAGCCTTACAGCCCAAGCACAGCCAAGAGTTAGTTGGAGTGTCAGTGCTATTGCCACTTGACACCTAAAGGACTAGGACCACTGGAGTGAAACTTAAGGCCTCCTTGCTCCTCTGCATCACTGGCTCCAGATTCAATGACCCAGCGGAAGCATCTGATTGGTTGAGCTCAGGTCATGTGATATGCCCTGGTTGCTGGGAAGTAAACAGGGAGAATCTGACTTTCCCATCTTCTAGTCGGAGGCAAGCCCTGCCTCCTTCTGAAGTTCACACCATGGCAGGTTCCCTAGATATTTCTTGGGGCTCAACAAGTGACAATTTTCTACTACAAATGGTGAACAAAACAAAGAGAAAGAGGTGATCAACATATCTTAGCCCTCCTAGAGCTTTATAGACAAGGAAGTTGTTAAGTGCTGTCAAGTCGATTCCAACTCATAGCAACCTGTATAGGGTTTCCGAGGAACTGCTGATAAGATTGAACTGCTGACCTTGCAGTTCAAACCGACTTTGCAATCCAGCGCATTAACACACAGCAGCACACCAGGACTCCAGCTAAGGAAGAGAATCATTAATTAGCTGACCATTAATTGACAGCTGTGATGAGAACAATGAATGGAAAGGAATTAGATGCTATAATGTGTTTTAGTTATCCATTGCTATGTAAGAAAGAAAACAGAAGAAGTCAAAAAAACGTGGTGACTTAACACAAAAATATTTGTCTTTGATGCTTCTGCAAGCTGACTGTACTTCTGCAAGCTGACTGTACTTCTGCAGGCTGACTGTAGCTTCAAATGGCAGCTGATGTTGGAGTCACAGGGAGGCTCTACAGGACTAGATGTTGAAGATAGTTCATTCACATGATTGCAGTTGGTGCTGACTGTCAGCTAGACCTCAACTGTGACTTTTGAGCAGATCACCTACATATGACCCCTCCATGTGGCCTGGACTTCTCAAAGCAGGTTGGCTGTATTCTAAAAGAGAAAAGTGTCTCAAACACAAGCATTCCCAGAAGTCCAGGTAGAAGCTGCAAGACTTATGACCTCAAAAGTCACACGATGATACTTCTGTCACGTTCTACTGGTCCAAAAATGAGTCATCGAGCAGGTCTAGATTCCAAGAGAGAGACCAAAAAATGCACGTGCATGCCAGAGGTGTGGCTCATTGGGAGTCGTCTTTGGAGACTAGTTCATACAAAGAGTTTGTCATAGAGGAAACTGACCTTGTATGATTGGTAAGTGAAGGCTACCAAGGAAGTACTCACTGGTCTAACTGATGAGTAGGCGTTAGCAGGTAAAGACAAGAACGAACATATTTCAGCAGAGGGAACAGCATGTGCAAAGGCCCAGTAACAGTAAGAAGCATGGCAAATTCAAGTAGATAAAGAAAGCAAGTTTGACAAATGCAGAGATTAAGTCAGGATGTACA
>NW_006408525.1:12976362-12988275 GCF_000296735.1 Chrysochloris asiatica | reverse complement strand
GATTGGAACCATGGCAATGAAACGATATACGATAGAATGAATGTAAAACTAAACTTCTCTCATGTAAACTATCATATAATTCACAATAAAACATTAAAAAAAGACCACCAGCTGCTCCTCAGGAACCCTATACAGAGTTTCTATGAGTCAGAACCAACTTGACAGCACTCAACAACAACAAATTTTTACAAAAACAGACTGCCACATCTTTCTCTTGTGGAACTTTTGTTGGGTTTGAATTATGAACCTTTTGGTTAGCAGCCAAGTGCTTAACCATTGCATCACCAGGGCTCCTTAAACACTTCTATTGATGTTATAGTGTACTGTTGAGTCAGTTCTGATGCATAGCAACCCTGTATAGGATTTCTGAGAGCAGCTGGTGGGTTTGAACTGCTGAGCTTGTATTTAACAATCCAGTGATTTTCCCCCGCTCTTTATTCTAAGCGTAGAGTCCCTGTTGTAGGGCAAATGGTTAGCAGCTGAGTGTGCTGTGGAGGTTCAATTCCACCCAGAGGTGCTTTGGAAGAAGGTCAGATGGTCTACCTTTGAAACATCACCCAATGAAAACCCTATGAAACACAGTATTACTCTGACACACGTGGGGCTGACATGAGTCAGAATAAACTCAGCAGCAACTGGTGGTGCTTTTGAGTTCTGGTGTTGGAGGAGAATACTGAAAGTGCCATGGGCTGCCAAAAGAACCAACAGATCTGTTTTGGAAGAAGTGCAGCCAGAGTGCTCCTTGGAGGCCAAGAAGACCAAACTTCGTCTCTCATACTTCAGACATATTGTCAGGAGGGACCAGTCGCTGGAGAAGGACATCATGTTTGGTAAGGTGAAGGGTCAGAGAAAAGAAGGAAGACCCCCAGCAAGATGGATTGGCCAAGTGGCAGCATCGATGGACTCAAGCGTGGCAACAGCAGTGAGGCTGGCCCAGGATCGGGCAGTGTTTCGTTCTGCTGTGCATAAGGTCGCGATGGGTCAGTACTGACTCAATGGCACTTAACAACAACAACTACAGCAACTAGTGGTAGTAGTGAATCATAAGGGTAATGGAAATATTTTTTAAAGGCTCTCAGAAAACATTTGAATGAGTGAATTATTTCATTCAACATTCTACAGCTGTCTACTGAACACTGTCTATAGGCCTGAAATAAGAATCAGTGTTATGGATAAAATCAACTTGATAAGGGGTATTTGACATTTGATCAAAGACTAAAATAATCAGAGGTGCCAGCTGTGCAAAGTTCCGAGGGAGCTATAGCCACAGCCGAGGAACGCAGCAAATGCAAAGGCCCTGTGGTGGCGATGGGACAGAACGAAGGCCAATGTGGCTGGAGCACTACTCTCCTTGTAGGGAAGCATTCAAAGCAGGCTTTCTATAAATGGCAGGGGCACCAGCAATGCTCTCCTATCAAGACAGCCCATCACCAGGGCTACGGCTTCAGCGACTCCAGAATATCTCTTCCTGCTAGAATGTTTGGAATGCTCTTTCTCTCTGGCCTGGCCTGGCCTGTCCTCAGCTATGAGATTCATCTTTCATCATGTACTTCCAAAGCTCAACAACCCCCAAGGAAGCAATTTGGCAGAACGTTCAAAGAACCTTAAAGATGCTCATGCCCTTTGATTCAGTGATTCCTCATCCAGGGATCCAGCCAAAGGAAAGAATCATAAATATGAGAGAAGATTATTACATGAAGAAGCTCAACCCAGCAAGATTTATAATCATGAAAAGGCACTAGTAAATGAAATATTCAACCACAGGGGAAAGATTAAGTAAATGAATGTACATCTCCTAGATGTGAGCCCTGAAAACTCTGTTCCTAAAGGACTGAAACAACGTCAGGGAGTGCTCACGCCATAATGGTAAGGTTAAAAAGCAGTACGCAAAATAGTGGATGTGTGGCTTCCACAACAATTTCAAAAATTACATGCAGGAAAAATACTGATGGGAATGATTTCTTTATGGGGAGTCTGCCAGGGATTCATTTTTTTGTCTTGTCCATAATCCTTCTACTTCCTGTAATGAGCATTGTTACTTTCAGGATGGAAGTAAATTTTATCTCCTTTAATAATACTAACAGCATTGACTTCCACTGTTTTTAGGATCATATATGTGTATAAATGCCTTACCAGGCACTCAAGACCCTCCACAATTTAACCACAAATTACCTTTTAGATTACTTTTTTTCTTTCCTGTATCCCCAGATTTTTTCTGTATACCATAATTTACTCTCCCTGTCTCCCAGATAACAATCCTTTTCAATATTAAACGCTCATACAACATATCCTTTTCACACCCCAGGCTTAAGGGAAGGGTGCGGGGAGAGAAAGACCTACCCAACCGCCATCTCTTCTCATCGGTCTAAATCCTGCCCTTTCTCACCAATCCCTTGACTCACTCACCCTCCAGAAAGCTTTCCTTGGCCACCCTGGCCCTCCCTGACTTTTTTTCTAATCGCCTATAACATGATTTTCTCTGTCTATACAACTCATATCTGGGGCTATACATGCCTGGCCTTACATTGTCCCCTGGAGTCTGGGTTTGATTCCGTATGTAACTCATTAGCTTCTTAGAGAATTTGCTTGCCTTCCTCTTGGCCCCAGCGTACCACCATGTTGTTCTTTCATGAGAGAGAGCAAGATCACCGTTGCATAAATGTTTATTCCAAAAGTGAATAAACGAATGAATGTATTTGAACAGGTCTCAGAGACAGACCAGGATCTTTGGGAGTATTCACTACACATCTAGCTCAGGCCCAGTTCTTGACCAGGACATCTTCCTCTAACAGAACTCCTTCTTTCTTCATCTTCCTGTCCTCCTCAGCCACCACCAGCATCTCTAGCTTATGAGGACTCAAAACCAAGGCTGGTAGCATGAGGGGTACCTTCACATACACTCCACACACACCAGTCTCTTCAAGAAAGGACCTTTTTGTGTTGTTGTTGTTGTTGTTGTTGTTGTTGTTGTTGTTGTTTTCCCATCAGCCTCCCTAAATTATGAGCCAGGACGTTCTCTTCTTTTTAGTTTTTTAAGTGAGGCCAATGTTAAGGTAGAAAAATCTTAGCTCATCCCATTGAAGTGCATTTTGTGGAAGCAGCTTTGCACTGGTTTTGAGCACAGCCATTCCAAAGAGTATATGGCACTGTTTGGGTAAACTCCACATCTCCCTGCCAAAAGCACAGAGGTACGGGACCAGCCTTTGTGTTCCCACAGAGCTCACCTCCCAGAGTCCTTATCACTCTGTTGAGCAATGACTGGCTTGCTTGCATGTGTGAACTTCTTGAACACCCAGGTGGTGTCCCACTGGCCTTTGCTTACTCAACACCAAGAAGAATACCCAGGAGTTGTGTGCTTGTGCTTGTGCACTGAATGGATAAATGAAATAGAAAGAGGCTCACGCTCCCAACTAGAGAGTAGCAGAATAAAATTACTAGCTTATGTCCTGAATTAGTTCTCTAGAATCTTCCTAACAAATGACCAATAACATGGTGGCTTCAAACAGAAATGTATTGCCTCATAGTTTGAAAGGTCAGAAGTCTAGAATTCAGCTGTCAGCTAGGCTGTGCTCCCTCCAAAAACTCCTTTCCTATCTTCTTCCAGTTCAGCTCTGGTGGCTCCTGGAGTCCCTTGGTTTGTAGCTGCATAACTCCACAAGACTCTGTTGTCATATGACCTTCTCTTCTCTCTGCCTGTTTCTCCTCTATGTGTCTCCTATAAAGACACTTGTCATTGGATTTAATACCCATCTGGAGATTCCAGAATGATAGCATCTTGAGCTTCTTCATGCAATGACATCTCCAAAGACCTTTTTTTTCCAAATGAAGTTACATTAATAGGTTCTGGGGATTGTTGCTGTGTGCCTTTGAGTCAGTTGCAATTCATAACAATCCTGTGTATGGTTTCTGAGAGCAGCTGGTGAGTTTAAACTGCTGGCCTTACAGTCACCAGTCCAGTATTTATCCTACAGGGCTACTCCAGGACTATTCTGAAGATTAGGTTGGACATAGTTTCGAGGGGCTACTACTCAAGCCAGTATATGTACCTTTTATGGTGGTTGTGGCTGTTAAGCACCATCGAGTTGGTTCCAACCCATAGCAACCCTGTATAGGGTTTCCGAGGAGCAGCCAGTGAGTTCGAGCCAACCTTCTAGTCAATTGCTTATCCTACAGAGCCACACTGTCATGTACCCCAGTACCTAGGATACAGTTTTTTCATTTTGTTTTGTTTTATTTTTAGTGGAATGTCACTACTCTTGACCCCTAGTACACTTAGTTATTGCTTGTTTACAAAGTGTGACCAGGGATAACCACAACCACCACCATAGAAGATACATGTACTGGCTTGAGTAGTTGTTGTTATGTGCCGTTGAGTCAGTTCCAACCCATAGCGACCCTGTACAGGGTTTCTGAGGCTGTAAATCCTTACGGGAGAAGAAAGCCTCATCTTTCTCCCGCAGAGCAGCTGGTAGTTTCTAACTGCTGACCTTGCAGTTCGCAGCCCGATTTGTAACCACTGCGCTACCAGAGTTCCTTTGAGTAGTAGCCCTTTGAAAGTACGTGGCATGCCTTCTCTTGGGAAATGTTAGCTAGCCACCACCTAAGACTGATGTTCCTAGTATCACTTGAACCTTATCCTTCCATCAAATTCCTGCTAACATAAAACACTGAAACAGCCATTTAAAGAAAGAATATTTTTTAGTTCACACAGAAATCTTAGTCTACTGACTACATAAATTCCCTAACATTTAATCAATGTTTGTTGAACTGAGTCATATAAATTTAATGTAATTCCACAGACTTAGATTATACATCTGAATTTTGCCCACATAATTTTTCTGCATGAAATATCCTCTTTCTTGGGCAAACAGCCTTGGTTCAACAGCCTAAGCTTTTGTCTAGTGACTCCTAAGTTTTCTTAAAGTCAACCCTACAGCATAGCACAACAGCCATGGCCATCTTCCTAATTTGGTTACTCCCTCAGGTTAATGGGCCCATAGATATTTGTTGCCAAATCTGCTTCAACTCATGGAAGTCCATGTACAATAGAATGAAATGTTGTCTGGTTGTGTGCTGCTCCCACAGTTGATGGTATATTCAAGTCCACCACTGTGAACACTGTGCATTTTAGGAGGCTCATCTTTCAGCACTGAGCAATAGTCTATGGTAGGGTTTCCATTGGCCAATTTTTGAAAGTAGATCACCAGGCCTTTCTTCTGAGTCTGTCTTCGTCTGGAGCCACTGCTGAAACCTGTTCCCCTTGAGTGACTCTGCTAGTAGTATTGGAAATAAAGGAGGAATAGCTTCGAGCATCCACATAAGCCACCACAGTATGACAAATGAGCAGATGGGTGGTGGGCATGAAACAATAGCATACCCAGAATCAACCTACGCTTCAATTATGGCTGATCTAGACCCAGTGAGGTGATTGTCAAGTCCCATTTGACTGTGGAGAAAGTGCAGAAGGACAGAGGAGCCCTACACCATTCTTTGTAAAGAACAGCACGATTTTGGGACCGGTTTTCCAATGAGGAACATTTGTGTGGAACTTAAGGACATAGGTTTCAAGCAGAGCTTGTGCGTCACTTGTAAATGTGTGAGCAATGGGCATTTTTGGCTCAGCCTGACACACCCTATGAATGCAGCTATTTTGACAGCTTGAATCTCGGTGTCCATAGAAGAACAGAACAAACTCAAGTTAACCCTGGTTACCTCCTTGGGCTCTGCTCTTGGGGTAAGAGTCAGTCCGGCAGACAGCTGCCACTTCAAATTCCACTCCCTGAGAACAATGCACTTATTTTTGGAAAGAGGGGAAAACAAAGGAGAAGAGAGCAATGCCGACAAATATACATTTGCTTTTCTATTTATGCAAAGCCCCTATCCCTTCATCACCTCAGTTACCAGTTGTTTGGAGCTGCCAGAGAATACAGACTTGTAAAGAGTCACTGGCCCCCATCCCTGAAGAAGTAGCACAGGTCAACTTCCAAAACAGCCCATCGCGTGTTTGTGAAGAGCTACGCAAATAACAGGATTATTTCCATGACAGGCTGCTGGCCCACATGGTTGCAATTAATGCTCCAATACAACAAACACCCTCTCTGGAGCCTTCCTATGTGAGAGTGAGTCTCTATAGCAATCCCATCCTAATTATGGGCTCTTCATAAAAAAGAGAGAGAGAGAGAAAGAAAAGGAAAGGAAACCACCCCCATTGTTTTTGCCCTCACTTTTTTGTGTTCCTATGTTCATTACTTGCCATACCATTGCAGTCATTTGAATTATGCTTCCTAAAGCATGATCTCACATGAAAAATTCATTGGTAAAGAAAGTTGAGAAAAAGAAAAGCAAGACAAAGAAAAACTTTCAAACAGTTCCACAAGGGTTAGGGCTACAGGCTATGCTCTTATCTATCACTGTCTCCCTTAAGCTAGCACCCCTAAGAAGCCCAGGTAACATGGTCAGCTGTCAGTGAGGGGGTGGAGGTGTAGTCAGCGAATAATAAGAATGGGTGCATAAATTATCAAATAAGTGAATGGTAGAAATGCGTCAATTCAAAGATGTGAACATAACATTTTCCTTCTTCCACTGTTGGGCTCAGGATCCACCTTGTCACATGCTAATTCACTCTTAGAAAAAGGATGAAAAATGGATCATTACTGAACACCTACTATATGCTACGTACTTTGACATTATCTCATGTAAAGCCATACAATAATACTATTAGATAAATCAGACCTATATGAGAAAGGGAGTTACACAACCTGCCCATGGTTACATGGCTAATAAGTGGAGGAATGAGAATTTGAATATAGGCCTGACTGGATACACAGGCAGCCAAATTTGACTGTTTTCTACTGCCTCTGAGGAGATTGTCAAGGTATGTAAACTTCAGCATAGTATCAGTTCCTAAGACGGAACTGTGATTTACTTTAAACTAAATTTGACAAAACAAAAGCATAATAATCAGAGACAGTCTTCACAGTAAGGTCTGTCTTACCTGAATGGCATACACTGAGAATCAGTTGAAAATATATTGTTATTGTTACAGTGCCATGGAGTCGGTTCCAACTCAGAGACCCTGTAGAGGGTTTGGTTTCCAAGGCTGTAAACCTTAGCAGGAGCAGAAAGTCTCATCTGTTTCCTATAGAGGGGCTGGTGGGCTCAAACTGTCAACCTTGTGATTCACAGCCCAGTGTTTATCCTATAGAGCCACTGTGCTCACTAGCTTAAAATATACATATCTTTAAAAATTACATAGGAGTAAATCAAATGGAGCTAATATATATGTGCATATATTTATATTGTTGTTAAGTGCCGTCAAGTTGGTTCCAATCCATAGCAACCCTATATAGGGTTTCCGAAGAACAGCTGATGAGTTTGAATTGCCAACCTTGTGGTTCGCAGTCCAGTGCCCAGCACCACACCAGGAGTCTCTCTCTCTTTCTCTCTCTATATATATCCTTATATATTATGTTTAAGGAGCTCTGCTAGTGTAGTGGTTATGAGTCAGGCTGCTAACCTCAGGGTCAGCAGTTTGAAACTACCAGCCCTTTCACAGCAGAAAGATGAGGCTTTTTGCTCCCGTAAAGATTTGCAGCCTCAGAAACCCTATACAAGGTTGCTATGAGTCGGAACTCACTCCACAGCACACACCCACCACCACCATATATTACGTTTGTACGTATATTTATTTATGAGGAGTGTGGTGGCTCGCACTGGACTGCGAACCACAAGGTCCATAGTTTGAGCACACCTGTCACTCTACGGGCGAAGGATGAGGCTTTCTGCTCCCACAAAGATTTAAAGCTTCAAAAACCCTATACAGGGTCACTGTGAGTCAGAACCAACTCAATGGCACTTAACAACAACAACATATAAGTGTGTGTGTGTGTGTGTGTACCTATAGATTAGCTCCATTTGATTTACCCCTATGTAATTTTTAAAGAAGAGTTGCCCATGAAATTAGATTCATATATTTACCTCTTATTTACTGATTATCTTCTCCCTCAGGACTGAGCAATTAGATACTAAGCACTGCATTTTGGGAGTCAATAGTTAATCTATGGAAGAGATGACAGTAGGCACTCCACTGAGCAGACTTCTACCTCCATGGAGGTCCCAGTTGGGCTGGGATGATACGGATGAAATTGGGGGACTTTGCTGAATCAAACACATGGTCCTGGGAAGCAGCTGGAGAAATTGAATTCAGACTATGGAGACTCACTCTCTCCCACTCGACTGTATTTCACATTCCTCCCACATAAAAGGCCCCAAATCAGATGGAAAATAGCATTTACTCAAAATGCAAGCCCTTTTTAGCAGCCGCCAAGCCTCCTCCAGTTTCCCAAATACTCACATGGTCACTTCTATCATCCGGACTCTATAAAGGAACCTTGATCCACCTGGAAGGACTGAGTCTTAGAGACTCAGGAACCTGAGCAAAGCTAATGAGCTTTCCTAAGTGGAGATCAGCCTAAAAGAACCCATGTCTCACTTGGAACATGACCTCCATAGACTGAAAGACATCCTCAAAAGCCTTCTCATTTGTCATCTGAGAAACTGAAGCCCAGCTCATTAGCAGCAGAGTTAAGACTTGAACTCACGTCTTCTGACTCTTCCTGGGTGAAAATTCTTTTTCCAGCCCTGAGGAAGGTGTATGGTAGAGTGCCAACACAACATGAAGAGGGAAGCAGGCAACACACAACCACATCTTCAAGAAGGCAAGCTGTCCATTGGTGCCTGAGTTAAATCGACAGCCAAAAGCACACACACACACACACACACACATGTTCCCTGAACCATGAGGAAACCTGTGTATCAGACCAAAGAGGAAGGAGAAGGAAGTGTTTAAGAGTACTATCTCCATCAGAAAAAAGTGATCTTATTAAAAGGCATGAAAAGTGGGGTTTTGAAGAAGACACAGTGCAACCCTGGAGTCAGTAACATAGTTTTGAGTCCTGTGCCTACTACTTGCTAGTTCTGTGACCTCTGGAAAGTTACTTACTCTGTGAGTCTATTTTGTGACCCGTGAAATGTGAATAATTATCTACTTCTGAGGGTCATTATGATCATCAAATGAAATCATGAGCCTAGATCATCTATCAGAATTCTTGGCATATAATGTAGACTTCATAAACTTTATCTTGACATCCACCTCTCTCCATCAGGCTAAGAAACAGAAAGAGTAAATTTATTTATATTAAGAATCCTGGCATCTGGGTAGGCCTATAATAATGTTATTTCAATCTCCATGACTATAGGGCACAACCAAAAGGAGACTTTCAAAATGTTATATCTTCAAAAACGAAGTCATAGTCTGTCCTAAGAGACACTGGTATACCACCTGCCCTAGGAGAAGCAGAAGTCTTAGGCAGAACATG
Organism: Chrysochloris asiatica; assembly: GCF_000296735.1. Taxonomy (NCBI): domain Eukaryota; kingdom Metazoa; phylum Chordata; class Mammalia; order Afrosoricida; family Chrysochloridae; genus Chrysochloris; species Chrysochloris asiatica. Next base: position 12,978,898 of record NW_006408525.1, on the reverse strand, counting down.
TGGAGTCATATGAAGCTTACTTCAAGTCTCCCAGCTGACTGGAATGCAATTGGACTTCTGAAGAGCTGAGTCAATTAGATATTTCTTTCTCTAGAATTTTAACTGAAAAATACCAGAAGAGCGAGGCATTCATTTAGCATCAGAAGGTGAAAGATTATGAGCCAAAGAGACCAGAGGGACCATGATGGATCATGAACAAGGTGAAGTTATGGAGGGGCAGAAACTATGAAGTCAAGGAAACATAAAGAACAGGGTGAAGATGTCTGGTGGTAGGAGAGATGAGTCATGAATGGTGGAACACCAGAGTCAAGAGCCATTCACTCCTGGGGCCAACATTCCTGGAACCACCCAGGATTCCAAATGACCTTACAATTCCACTTTCAGTCTCTGTGTGGCCTGAATTCTGCTGGAGTCCTTGATCTTCCCAAGGCTGGCTGACCAGCTTTTCCTGAGTTCTCATGCACATGTAACCCTATGACAAACCTCTGATTAACTTGAATGAATCTCTGTTTGGGGGCCTAAACAAGTCTTGATTAAATCAACCTGCTCACTCTCTTAACCCTGGATTTTCTAGGATCAGTCCAATTCCATGAATTTGCTGTAATTTTTAAAGGTGATTCATAAAAATTATGAAGAAATATCACTGGATTTCCACACAAAAATTTCCACACACATTTTTGTGTATGTGTGTGTATGTGAATAAATTCATACATAAGAAAGACCTAGGTTTTGACTCAGAAAATATGACTGACCACCTTAATGATGAGCCAAGTAATTAACTAGACATTAAAAAGGATGTGGGGTTGGGGAGAGGGTGAACACAGATCTAGATAAAGCTTCTCTCCTGTATTTGTTTTTCAGTTTAGTCAATTCAACAAAACTCTCAAGAGAACTATAAAGAAGAATTAAGGAGTCCTGGTGTGGCACTGTGGGTTAATGTGCCAGACTGCAAAGCCATTTGAAGTGCAAGGTCGGCGGTTCAAGCTCACCAGCTGCTCCTTGGAAACCCTAAACGGGGTCGCTATGGGTCGGAATCGATTCGATGGCACTTGACAACAACAACAACCATAGGGTAGGAATTGTATTTCTGTTTGTCTTATTCATTTTATATCATCAGCAACTGACACCAATTCTATAACTAGTTAGCACTCCAAAACATTAACTAAGGGAAGAAAAGGAGGAAGACAGGCAGGGAAGAAGGGAAGGGAAAAGAAAGAAAGAGGTGGCTGTCACTGTCAGGAAAATGAAGTTCAGGGCTCCCAGAGAGATTGCTGAAGTATGGGCTACAAGGCTTCATATTATCTCACTTCTGTAATTCCAGAATGTCACCTCATCCCAATTTTTTCAGTGAAGTCAGTCACTAAGATCACTACAGATTGGAGATTGAGGAATGAAGTCCCACTGCTCCAGGAGGAGTAAAGAATCTGCAGCCACCTTGAATCAACCTCACCATGATATAAACATTCTTCAAAGTTGGTTTTCCACTCCAAGAATGCATTCAGCAATATCCAAGATGGAAGTAAAACATTTAGTAATATTTGGTATTTCAGAGAGTCCCTGAGTGGTGCAAATCATTAGCACACAGAGCTGACAATTGAAAGATTGGCCACTGATAAGCAAAGGTGCCTCAGAAAGAAAAAAAAAAGGTCTGGTGATCTGTTTACGAAAAAAATCAGCAACGGAAAATCCTATGGAGCTCAGTTCTACTCTGACACACATGGTCATGAGTCAGAATGGACTCAATGGCGATGCTTAGTATTTCAAAGTATACTTATTTTGTCTTTAAAATAAATTAGTTAAGGGCGCAGTGAGCCGACTTCCGCAGCAGCCGCACAATGACCACACTCAGAGCCTTCACCTCCAACGGCCTGTTCCGCTTCAACAACCTTAACTTGGATCCACTTACAGAAACTGTATCCTTTCTTTAAAAATACCTTGCCCACTGGGCAGAGTATTTTGTCATTGCAGAAGCACCTGGTGGAGAGTTGGTGGATTATATCCTGGGGAAAGCAGAAGGCTCAGTGGCAAGGGGAGAAACGGTACGGACACGTCACAGCACTCTGTCTGTTGACCCAGAATCCCGACGCCTCGGTTTGGTGGCTAAACTTATGGAGCTGTTAGCAGAGATTTCAGAAAGAAAGGGTGGCTTTTTTGCTGATATCTTCGTAAGAGTGTCTAACCAAGTTGCAGTCAGCATATACAAGCATATACAAGCAGTATGAGAGACGAAGTTTGGCCATCTTGGCCTCCAAGGAGCACTCTGGCTGCACTTCTTCTAAAACGAATCTATTGGTTCTTTTGGCAGCCCGTGGAACTTAAAATATTCTCCTCCAACACCATAACTCAAAAGCATCAATTCTTCTACGATCTTCCTTATTCCTGTTCAGCTTTCGCATGCATATGAGGTTATTGAAAATATCATGGCTTGGGTCAGACGCACCTTAGTCCTCAAACTGACATCTTTGCTCTTCAACACTTTAAAAAGGTCTTGTGCAGCAGATTTGCCTAATGCAATATGTTGTTTCATTTCTTGACT
>NW_006408525.1:12921947-12973572 GCF_000296735.1 Chrysochloris asiatica | reverse complement strand
CATAGCTTTCAGAATCACAGCAACTCACAAGCCACCACAGTACGACAAACTGACAGATGAGTGGTGGCTTTTTGGTTTTAAGTGGAAACTTAAATCTAGTTAAACTTTAGAATTCTGTAATATCTAGATTGCCACTTTCTGTCATTCTTGGTCCATATGTTAGAGGTAAGAAAGGACAAGCAGCATGAAAGATGCACTAAGAGTCCACACAGTACAGATAACTCACCATGGTATCCTCATGGCTCATATGACTTCAGAGTGTCTGTATGGATTGAAGCTTGTTGTTGGTGTTGTAAAGTGCCGTCAGGTCAGTTCCGACCCATAGCGACCCTGTATAGGATTTCCGAGGAGCAGCTGGTGAGCTTGAACTGCCAACTTTGCAGTTCAAACAGCTTTTCAGTCTGGCGAATTAACCCTCAGCGCCACCCACACCAGGACTCCTGGATTGAAGCTTATGTACATCCAGTTTTGTAAACCATGACTTTAGATTGCCTTATTTTATCCACATTCATCTTCACAACAAATGGATAAATAACTTAAAAGAATTATTACAAAGAAGATCTGGATCAAGAACAATACTGATAAGACAAGCATAAGCAACCAATAAGAAAATGAAAAATAACGCTCCCACTTTCCCTACTTTTCAGTAGACGCTTTTCATTAGCTCTCTGGTAGCGTAGTGGTTATGAATCAGACTGCTATCATCTAGACCAGTGGTTCGAAACTATCAGCTGTTCTGCTGGAGAAAGATGAGGCTTTCTGTACCCATAAAGATTTACGGACTCGGAAACCCTGTACAGGGTCGTTATGAGTCGGAATCAACTCCATGGCACATAACCACCACCACCACTATCATCAGATATGATAATAAATGGTCCAAAAAATTATTAAGATTATTTTAAAAATAAAGTTCCTTGGAGACATAATGGTTAACTAGTAATCCAAAAGCCAACAGTTCAAATCCACCAATTGATACTAAGGAAGAAAAGTCCTGATACTCTGCTTCTATTAAGATTACAGGCAAGAAAATTCTATGGAGCACATGTAACACATGGGGTTGCCGTGACTCAGAACAAACTCTACAGCAACAACAGCATTTGGAAAGAGGAATAGATGTAGATTTTCCTTTTTTTCACAATGAACTTCCAATGAACTCCACCCCAAAGGCATATCCTCTAACATGTATTTAGCTAGCAAGACATGAAAACCTTGTTTATTTCATTCTTATCTCATCCTTTCAAAATTTCTACTTCTGAATTTATTTTACAGTGTGTATAATATACTTGCACAGCAGTTCAAACATATAAATTTTAAATACATAAGTAAATTCACAAATATTGAGGATGTCTCATCAAAGTGATTTTACTGATAAGGGGCTTAATCAAAAAAATTTGAAAACCACTGTTGAAAAGAGCAGACAGACAGCAAAGTCAGCGGCTTACAGTGAGAGAATGCGGGGGTGGAATGAACAGAAGAGCTGGCTAATTGCAATAGGCCTGGAAGGATCCTCTCCTGATAGAGCATCTCAGCATCCTATGAGCCTCAGTAGCTCCTGATTGATCTCCATCAACTCTCCACCCATTTGGACATTAACAAGATTTCTATGCTGGTCCCATTCCCAATCGCCTCTAGCTGAGCCCAAGAATAAGAGTTCCAGGCAAGGGATTAGCTACTGTTCCTCACTGCATCTCAACATTGAATGAAAGGTTCTTTGGCAAAGATACTCTTTTTCTTCCTCAGTCAACACTTTGGATACCAGCCCTTGAATGCAAATGCCCATTAGGTCCCACTGTTAGGACCCATTAGGTCCAAGCTATTCTCATTAGCTCTGCCTAAAGTGATTTAGTTCTAAAAGCCTGGCTTTCTGAAAACCAAGACAAGTCTAAACACTTCTAAACCAAGCATAACTACAAAAAGTGCTTCCCCATTATTAAAATGGATCACCAAATTGGTAAAATCCTTCCAGAAGGCTGTTGAGTAATATATATGTTGTTGTTGTTAGGTGCCGTCCAATTGTTCTGATTCATAGTGACCTTTGCACAACAGAATGAAACATTGCTCGATTCTGTGCCATCTTCACAATTGTCACGTCTGAATCCATTGCTGCTGCCACTGTGTCAAGTCTATCATTGGGGGGTCTTCCTCTTTTTCGCAGACCCTCCACTTTACCAAGCTTGATGTCCTTCTCTGGGGACACATGTATAAAGTACGAGAGATGAAGTCTCATCATCTTCGCTTGTAAGGAGTATTGTGGTTGTACTTCTTCCAAGACAGATTTGTTTTTTCTTCTGGTAGTCTATGGTACTTTCAATATTCTTTGCCAACACCATAATTCAAACACATTGATTCTTCTACAGTCTTTCTTATTCACTGTCCAACTTTCATATGCATATGAGGCTATTGAAATACCACAGTTTGGGTCAGGAGAACCTTAGTCCTCTTGGCTCTTTTACACTTTAAAAAGATCTTGTGTAGCAGATTTGCCTAATGCAATACCTTGTTTGATTCATTAACTGCTGCTTTCATGAATATTGATTGTAGAACCAAGCAAAATGAAATCCTTGACAGCTTTAATCTTTTCTCCATTTATCATGATGCTATTTATTGGTTCAGTTGTAAGAATCTTTGTTTTCTTCACATTGACATGCAATCCATACCAAAGGCTGTATTCTTTGATCTTCATCAGCAAGTATTTTAAATCTTCTTCGCTTCTAGCAAAAAAGGTAGTGTCATCTGTATATCACAGGTTGTTGATGAACCTTCCTCCAATCCTGATGCCATGTTCTTCTTCATATAACCCAGCTTCTTGGAGTATTTGCTCAGCATACAGATTGAGTAAGCATAGTGAAAGGATACAACTCTGGTACACACCTTTCCAGAATTTAAACCATCCAGTATCCCCTTACTCTATTCTAATCACTATCTCTTAGTCTATATAGTTTTCTCAAAAGCACAATTAAGTATTCTAGAATACCTATTCTTCACAATGTTATCCATTTTGTAATGGTCCACACAGTTGCAAGCCTTGGCATAATCAGTAAAGCATAAGGGAACATCTTTCTGGTATTTCCGGACATCATCAGTGCTATCCCTCATTCCACGTTCTCTTCTGAATCTAGCTTGAATTTCTGGTAACTCACTCCCTGTGGATGTACTGTTGCAACCATTTTTGAATTATCTTCAACAAAGTTTTACTTACACTTTATTTTACTTGCATTTTCAGACCATTAGCCCATCGTACCACTTTTAGGAATTTACCCCAAGGAGATAACTAGACAAGTAAAACATTATGGAGAGGGGATATTTTAACAAATACAAGTGATACTATATAAGGCTGTAATAAAGAAAGAAATAATTTAGGTAGGGCCTGCTCCTCCAAATCCAAAATCCAAGGGAAGAAGAAGAAAAGAAAAGAAAAAAGAAATGTCCCAGGGAAGGGCCCCGATCTGCCCAGTTTGGGTCTCATATGATTGGAAGATGAAGACCACAATCCACCCTGCACCCCAGAGCATGATCTACTGTGATTGTTTGCACCACTGAGTCACATAACTGGGGAGTAGGAGCAATGTTCTAAAGAAAGGGTTGGGAAAGATGTTGGTGCTGGACAGGGGAAAAAAAAAAAAAACCAAAACCACGGCTGTCTTCTCCACATCATTCTGGAAAAGTGACCTCTTCAAAAATTGCTCCCTGGAAAATATAGTCTTCATCTTTGGGCTAAGGAAAAAAAAAAAATCCTTGCTACAAATCAGCTTCTTTCTCTGTCTGCCCATACTCCTCTTCAAAGGAGATTTTGTTTCTCTTATTAGTGTCCCTACCAAAATGACGCTGGGTGCTCAAACGTCCAAGCCCCCACAGTCAGAGTCTGACAAGCTTGCCCAGGCCTCTGTGTTGGCCCAAGAAGCCTCTCCTCACAGTGCCTCAGTGAGCTTCAAGCTGTTTGGTGCCAGCTCCAATCACACCCAGGCCTGAGGGCCCTTCCCAAGGCCAGCACCACGGCAGCTCCAGGGGGATGCCTCCTGCCAACGTGTGATCCTCAGGTCTCTGTTCCCAAATGCTTCATGGCGGGAAGACTGGTGCATCTTGTCTCAGCCTGGCTTTGACAGGCTGGGCCCCTGGTCTGGCTGGGGCTGCGGATCAAGGGCACTTTGTCAGCCCTAGCGCACCTTTAAGGCGCTAATGTGCTTACTGAATGGAGAAGTCTGCCGAGATCCTGGCCTCGGCAGGCTCTCTGCGTGTTTGGGTAAAGAAATATGCAGCTTGAGCTGTGGTCTTCGCTGCCTGAGCCGCTGAGCTGCAATCAACACCAACACCGCAAGGACACAATATTTTCTCCCCATTTACAACACGTTCATTTATTTTGGCGTTTCTGTGCCAGCTGAGGCTACAGGGCGGTGACAGTGGAAAAACTGTCCTGGGGCCAAGCAAAAGAGAGTTGCAACTGAGCTCCTGTTCTGAAAAAAGGGTGCTCGAAAGCAGTAAAAAGCGAGCATGCATCGGCAGCAGCCCAGAGACCATGGGTGTCAGGGACCCGGAAATGGCTAATTTAGAGACTCACTATGGCTCCTAGCAATGGGTCTGTAGACAGGCCACGGGAACCCCCGGATTCTTGAGAAATTATTGGCACCCTTAGAGTCTCCATTATATAATATGATCTGCTTTCTTTGTCAAAGATCTCCAAGGAGTCAGAAAATGTGTGACTTTGAAGGTGACTCTTTACTCCCTCTTCTAAATGCAGACTTTATTGGAAAATAACATGAATGAGTAAAATTATGGGATATGAAGTCAGAAAGACTTGAGTTTGAATTGTTCCCACTGCTACTTACTTGCTGAGAGTTCTTGGGCAAACGGCTTGTCTTTCTTAGCTTCAGTTTTCACATTTGTTTTAAAGTGGAGATACTAATATACTATTAACTCATCAACAAAGGTGAGATGGAAAATAGGATAAATCATGTAAGTGTACATGATGCAAAAATCATGTTAAGTGTACATGATGCAAAGCTGATACATGCTCGTTTTTTACTGCTTTCGAGCACCCTTTTTTCAGAACAGGAGCTCAGTTGCAACTCTCTTTTGCTTGGCCCCACAACAATTTTTCCAATGCAATGTCCAGCTCTTTGCAAGCACTCAGTACATGACAGTTCGGACTGCTTTGTTTCCTGCTTTTTATTGGCTCATTTAGGCCTCCCGGACTTTGCTTTGTAGGGTACCTGTAAAACAGACCAGGGCATTCCCAGGACAGAGGACTATTTGTTAGGTTCCTTGAGACTAACTTCTCCAGATTCATGGATGGTTCGTGAAAGGAGGCAGTAGTGGGGAGGGGGAATATTTTCTACTGAGGTGTGGTATGACCATCCCCCCAAACAATGAAGTCCTGGGAGGGATCACTGCAATCCCAGGCACAAGGGCCTCAATAGAGAGGTCAGTCTGGGATGGCCCAGACACAGGAAAACACCTGCCACTATCAGCTGGATCTGTCTTTCATAAGAGAGTCTGCTTCTCCAAGAAGTAACAGGCTCTTCCATCCAAGTGCACCATTCTCATCACACTGAGAGGAAAGCAGATGCCTGCCAAGGGTAAATGACCACTCTGGGGGTCACAGCTAGTCAACAGAAGAACAGGGTTTGGAACTCAGTCTGACTGACTACAAGTTCAATTGACTTGTTTTAAAGCAATGGATTTTACCAAAGGTGGACAAATAATTGATTATCCACACTAAGGCACTTTTTTGAGCAAAAGGAGTTGCTATTAACACTTACACCAGATCAACAAGTACAAATTGAGACTGTCCCAAGTAAATGGAGATTTATGGCCATTGAGAATGAGAATCTGATGAGAGCTATGAACACACACATTCTTTGCAGACAATTCCAAGGAATTCACAGACCTCAGGATTCCTTGAATTATACCTCTCCACCTTAAAAACTACAGTATGGTATAAGTATGCCTAAAACTTGAGGCCAAAGTAATGATACCAAAAATCAAATGTGTTGCCATCGATTCAATTCCAACTCATAGCAAGCTTATAGGACAGAGTACAACTGTCCCATAGGGTTTTCAAGACTGTAAATCTTTTACAAAGGCAGAATGCCACATCTTTCTTCTACAGAGAATTTGTTGAGTTCCAATTACCAACCTTTCAGCTAACAACCAAACACTTAACCCCCGTACCACCAGAGTTTCTCTTAGAGTAATGATAGGCTTAGATGAAGCAGAGGAAACTTTTGGGGCCTTAGCCACCCAAGCAAGGACACCGTCAGTCTAAATTTGATTGCCAGAGGCACTGCCCCCTAGTCTTGGGTCCAGATTCATTCCAAATTTGAATGCGCAAACCAAAAGTGTAGACAAGGATGAAAATAGAAACAAGGCAGTGAATGCTGGGAAGCTTGACACAGATGTGCTCAAAGCCTATTGTTTGCAGTTGAGTTGATTTTGGCTTAGTGACCCCATGTGACAGAGTAGAACTGTCCCTAGGGTTTTCTCAATTGTAGGAATCAGAGTAAGGAGTGAGGATTAGGGTTAGGACTATGGCTAGGTCTAGGCTAGGTCTAGGACTTTGTTTAGTGTTAGGATTATGGTTAGGACTAGGATTAGTGTTAGGCGTAAAATTTGAGCTAAGGCTCAGAGTAAAGCTTAGTCTTGTTTTTAGGATTATGGCTGGCTGTGTGCCGTGGAGTCTGTTCTGACATAGTGACCCTGTACGGGGTTTCCGAGGCTGTAAATCTTTATGGGAACAGAACGCCCCATCTTTCTCCTGCAGAACAGCTGGTACTTTCCAACTGCTGACTTTGCGGTTCGCAGTCCGATTAGTAACCACTACGCTACCAGAGCTCCTTTTTAGGGTTATAGTTAGGGGGTTTTATTTAGTTATTTTCTTGAAATCCACTTGATTTCCTCTTCATTTGGAAGTTCTGAACTACAATTCTCCCTCTTTTTACTTTATTATATTTTTAGTTGCCAACTGTATCTCTGGTTCTCTATTGTCAGTGTTGTAGGTCTATTTTACCTGGAAGACTTCTATATCTGGGTTGAGTCTAGGTGCTATCGTCATGTAGGCTAACCCAAGGTTGTTGTTTGCTCTTGTTGGTTTTCTTTCCAAAGAAAATTCCCTTGAGTATTTTTTGTAAGGTTGGTTTGGATTTTACAAATTCTTTTAATTTCTCTTTATTGGAAAATGACTTAATTTTGTGATCCCATTTGATGGACAGTTTTGCTGGGTATATGATTTTTGGCTGACATTTTTTTTTCTTTCAGACTTTTGTATACATAATGGTCTTATTAGTTTTGCTTTGTAGGTCATTTTTTGTTTTTCATGAGTTGATCTCAGTATTCTTTCCTCATTTTTGGTTATAAAAAGTTTGATTATGGTATGTCTTGATATTTTTTTGGAGGGGGGGTCGATCCTGTTTGGAGCTTTTTCAGTTTTTTGAATGGCTGTCTTCTCATCTTTCATGATATTAGGGAAATTTTCTTCCAACAACCTTTGAACAATATTCTCTGGGTTTTTGTTTGTTTTCTTCTCTTCTTGTTCCGCAGTTCCCATCACATGTATATTATTTCTTTTGATAGGGTCCCATATAAATCTTTGATTTTCTTCAGATTTCTTTTGCTCTTTTTTTAAATTGTTTCTCAGGCAGATAAATATTGAAGGAATTTCTTCAAACTCAGTTATTTGACTTACCATTGATTCAGTTCTACTTCTTTGTCCTTTTCACTGTATTATCTACTTCTGAAGTTTTGTGTTAATTTTCTGGTTTTCTAACTGCTGTTTTTGTATGGCTCCCATTTTGGTTTCCGTTCATTTTGTTAGTTTGTTTCCTGAATTCTTTATAGTTTCATCCATGTTTCCCTTCATTTCACCTGCAGTTTTCTTGCTTATTCTGCCAATCCGGCACTTTGAAATTCCTTATCTGGTGATTCAGATGCCATTTTTGGTGCTATATTTTCTTACTCTGTATTTTGGTCACTTGTTTGAGGCATTCAGTCTTGTTTATTTCTTTGTGTTGAAATTGTCTGTTTTCTCTGTTGTATTTAATTGATGATTGTACAGTAGTGTGTTCTCAGGCACTTGACACCGGTCTCCTGGTGGATGTGGTAGAAACTGGAAGTGTTCATTGCTTGTGTAATGTCATTCAGGGCAGGTTCACACGCCTCCAGAAACTGCATAGAATGGAGTACCACTGGAGGGTGGGTTGGTGAGGGCAGGGACTGGCCACACCTCTGACTGTCAGAAGGACATGGAACAAGGGAGAACTGTACCCCTTTGCTGCCAACCTCCAGTTGAGTCCTGTGCTTGGAGGTCATTGTGTCAACAGCCATTCACAAGAAGTCAAGATGGCCGTGCAGATGCATGCCAAGCCCCAGTGGACCTGTTGTTCTTCTCTCTCACTGTTCCTACTCAGCTTCCTTTCCCAGTCAGCACTCAGTCCGTTTCCCTGTCCTGGCCTCTGATGTTGATGATTCCAGGATCACTATCTGTATCTGTTTCACTCAGCCTCCCATGGCTTTGTTACAGAAGGTCTGCTCAGTGTGTGTGCTTACTCCGCCATCTTGCTCTCTGCATCTAGGCTGTAGATTTTACAGGAGCTGATTGTCAGATCTTTCTCCAACACAGCTGCTGGGTGCATTCAAACCACTAACCTTTTGTTAGTCTCCAAGTGCTTCACCATTGCATCAGTAGAGTTTCTTGCTCAAAGTCTCCCCCATTATTTTCCCTACAGACACTCCACTCTTAGCACTAATGCCCAAAGGTTAGGCATGGAGAACTGATGCACTAGAAATGACATCATCCAGGAAACAGTGGGCTCACTCGTTGTTGTTGATGTTATTTCAACCCCCCCAAAAAAAAACACAAAGAAAACAACCCACTACCTTCGAGTCGATTCTGACTCATAGCAACCCTTCCTAAGGTTTCCAAAGCTGTAACTCTTTATAGGAGCAGACAGCCTCATCTTTCCCCAGAGGAGTGGCTGGTGGGGTTGAACTGCTGACCTTTGCAGCCCACTACCTAGCCCATCAATGTTGTTTCCACTATGATAACTTTATGTATGGGGGTGGTGGTGTGCCATAGAGTCGGTTCCAACATAGAGACTGTATGAGTTTCTGAGGCTATAAATCTTAATGGGAGCAAAAAGTTTCATCTTTCAAATGTCTGACTATGCGGTTAGCAGCCCAACTCATTACCCACTACACTATCAGGGCTCCTTAACCTTATGAACAACTCAAGAAAATATCCCCTGTTCTTCATGACGGTTGGTATGTTGGCTCCACTGCAGCAGCTCTTGTGCCAGTCTACCTTACTGAGGGTTTCCCTCATTTTCATTGACACTGTACGTGACCAAACATGATGTGCTTTTCTAGCAATTGGCTTCTCCTGGTGACATGTCAAAAGTAAGCCAGTCCAAGTCTTGCTCTCCTCACTTCTAAGGAGCAAACTGACTCTATTTCCTCTAAGACTGATTCGTCAGTTCTTCTGATTTGTTAGCTCTTCAGTATATTCAGTATTCTTCATCAGCACCACAGATGGGATACGTCCATTTTTCTGCTATCTTCCTTTTTCATTGTCCAACTTTCACATTCATTTGAAAAGACCCTCGCTTGGGTCATTGCCACGTTAGTCACTCAGTAGAGAACATAAAGAGAATGCTGACCATAGCCTGGGCCCAGGAACTTAGAACCACGAACAGTGTTAACTGACATTCCCGCCACCCTGTGCCTCCACCTTCAGGGATACCTTAGGGTATTCATGGAAGCCATAGGTGACTCTGGAAATTTAGCAATTCCAGTATTATGGGGCCAATCCCTGTTGGTTAATGGGGGCTGAGAACAATTATCCTTAATCCCTCATCACACCCGACCTCAATTGCTCACCTCCTCACTTGGGAGAGCTCAGCTGTCCAGATGTGTGATTCTAATTAACTCCGCTGGCTCTACTCTGAGATGAAGGAGACATTTTCATGCCAACTTAAAAACAAGTAGGAAATGTGCATTGTGTTGGGAGAATTTGGCCTTTTGAAAGGGGTATAAAAATGAGGGAAGTAGACTTCATCACACAACCTGCAGACAGGCTACAAAGCATCTGTCCCTGGGAGACAGGCTGGCCACCTTTGCAGACCTGGTCAGCATCCCCATTATTCACCCCCAGGGTGGGATAAAGGAGCAGTGCAAAGGCTAAGATCTTTAACTACCTTGAGTGCCCATTAAGCACATTAATAACATTCACTGTAGTGAGACTTACCAATATAATTTCCGACATCAAGCCAAGCATTAAGAAAAAGAAAAAGCAGTCAGCTGAGTTTATCAACCAAGGAGACCACCTTCAATGAGAAGAGATTGCATGGCAATGTGGAAAGGAAGGAATTTTCTTAGAAGTCTTTGGAATACCTTGGCTGTTAATTCAGCTATTATGTCCCCTCCTCTCTACCCATATTTTTTGAGGGAGTGCGTTGAGCCATTAAGGTGATTTAATCAGTGATGCAATATAAGGATCCCCTTTTACAAAAAAGAGAATCGTTTGAAAAACAGGTCTTGTGTTTGCCTCAACTTAGCTGCCTGCCCTAATATGTATGTTTTAGAGTCTCAGGGGATAGAGGTTCTTCAAAATAGTAAAAGACACCACTTCCCAAAGAATTCAGTCCCAGCTTGTTTATACATTGAGCTGTTACCTCAAAATATATGTATTGGACTCTCAACCCCTATATCTATGGAAGTAATCTCAATTTGGGATTAGGGTTTCCTTTGTTTGTTATGTTGCTAAAGCCATATCTTTGTAGGCTATATCTTAAACCTAATGATGTTTGAAATATTAAAAGAACAGATTCAACACAGAGAGAAGCAAGCAAAGATGGGGAAAAAGAGGTACCATGGGAGCATCACCAAGGAACTGAGGAATGCTGGGTTACAGAAGGTGAGACCAGCATCTTCCCCAGATCCAACAGAGAGAGAGTGTTTCCCTACATCCGGTGCTCTGAACTTCAACTTCTAGCCTCCTGAGCTCTGAGAAAATGAGCATGTGTTCTTTAAAACCACCCACTTGTGGTATTTCTGCTATAGCAACACTAAGACACAGGGGATTCACATGTCATCTCCTCTTCACATCTCTCCAAAATGATGTGACTGTGTCCATTTCACAGATGAGAAAACTGGAGCTTAGAGAGGTCAAGTGGCTGAAGGACAAGCTGAGGTGGAAACTAAGACCTTTTGGACTCTGACAGATGTACTCTTCATGTCTTCTCTTCCCCCTGGAGTTGCTTGATCTAATGCGGGAAAGTGTGTGCATGGAAAGCAGGGAGGGAGGTTGGAGAGAGATCTGTTTATTTACTGGCTTGGAATAGAAGACATTTTAGAAAAGCCTGATTCACAGGCCCAGGGCATGGGGCCTCGGAGCTGTGTGGGGTCAGAGGAGGGCCTCGCTGGCGGCCTCCTTCTCCCCTCCGCTCCCCTCCTCTTGCAGCCCAAAGCCACAGGACGCAGCCTGCCAGTCTCCTCTCTTGCCTTCCTCATTAGCTGGGATTGGGACCAATTTGTGGATGCCTTTGGTGCCCTAAGGCAGTGTTTGACTCATCCTCCCTGATGCTAAAGAAAAAAGAAAGGAGGAGACAGTCATTCCCCAGGAGACTGGAGACGCCATGCCGGCAAAGAGGAGCAGTGATGGATGGAAGCCAGAAGGGAGAGGCCAGTGGTCGGAGGTCATTCCCAGTCTGGCTTTCTTTAACCTCACTCTTCCCTGGGGACCTGCCTCCCCCATGAGATCACCTCCTACCACAGACTTCAAAAAGCTAGGCTCACTTGGGGAGCAGCTCTCACTGTTTTGAAACCTGTTAACTTAGTGGGTCCACATCTTTCCATGCCTCTGGGCTTTCAAGGGCTCCAAGGAAAGAATCCAGGAGAACTCAGAAGCACTAGGCCGGCAAGGAGAGGCCTTCTCATACCAATCCAGGGGACGAGTTCCATTCACCTCAGAACTTGACCAATCCCCTGGGCCTCTGAGGCTGGAACAACAGCCAAATCAGGGGGATGGAATTAGCCGGAGGGGCTCAGCCTGTTTAAAAAACACAGCTCCACCATTTCTAGCGCTGAGACTTTGGGGAAGCTATCCCAGTTCCCAGAGGCACAGTTTCATGACATCTTAGAAGAATGGAATTAAAGCAGATGATTACAGAGGTATGGAAACTATAAAGCCCCAAGATGCCAGTTGTTGTTGTCATTGCTATCATTAATGTTAACTAAAATGACAAGAGTCCTGGTGTGGTGCTGACACTATAGGATAAGGACCGGACTACTAAATGCAAGGTCGGCAGTTCAAACCCAACAGCCACTCCTCAGAAAACCTATATACCGAGTCGCTATGAGTCAGAATCAATGCCACAATATTTAACAATAACAAAAGATATGAAACATTGCAATGTAAAAAGCCTCATTGTGTTGGGTCATAGACATTGGAATTAGCCTCCTGTCCCAAGTGCTTCTTGGAGGCCAAGATGACCAAACTTCATCTCTCATACCTCAGACATATTGTCAGGAGGGACCAGTCGCTGGAGAAGGATATCAAAGTTTTGTAAGGTGGAAGGTCAGAAAAAGAGGAAGACCCCCAACAAGTTGGATTGGGAAAGTGGCAGCATTGATGGATTCAAGCGTGGCCACAATACTGAGGTTGGCAGTGTTTTGTTCTGTTGTGCATAAGGTCGCTATGAGTCGGTATCAACTCGATTGCACCTAACAACAACAACAACAACCACTATTATTAATCCTCACAGTATTTAGCAGATACGAAAACTGAGGCTGAGTTAGGTTAAGTACCTTGTTCAATATATTTACAACCAAGTAAGTGTCAGAATTGAAATTGGAACACAGGTCTGGCTGTAATCATGATAAATTAAGTGTCTGCTGCTACCCAAATGGGGCTCCCCGCTTGAGGAGGCTGAAAAATCCATGTGAGTTACTCCCTGACAGGAGAGGTCAGTGGAAGCAGTAAGTGATCACCTACGAGTCAGGCACTGGGATAGACACGTGACCGTGTATCCTCTTATTCAATTGTTGCTGCTGTTGTTGCTACTGTTAGGTGCCATTGAGTCAGTTCTAACTCAGTCACCCAATGTACAGCAGAACAAAACACAGTCCTGTGCCACCCTTACAACCGTTGCTATGTTTGAACCCTTAGTTGCAGACACTATGTCATTGCATCTTGTTGAGGGTTTTCCTCTTTTTCGCGGACACTTTACCAGGCATGGTATCTATCACCACAGACTAGTCCCTCCGGATAACATGTCCAAAGTATGTGAGATGAAATCTCTCCATTCTCCCTTCCAAAGAGAATTCTGGCTGTACTTCTAAGATCGTTTTGTTCACTCTTCTGGCAGTGCATGGTACATTCAATATTCTTTGCCAACACCATAATTCAAATGCAGCAAATGAAAAGGAACTAGCAGGTGGTCTCCAACTCAAAGTTAAAGAGGACACTCATATTGTTAAATTCAAGTGTGGGCACTATTCGTGCATTGGTTGCATTTTTCTTAAGTTCCTGCCATGTGCCAAGTCCAGAGAGTGCAAAAATCAATGTACTCGATTGGCACACCACTCTACCATCTCATCCCAACCATCTCACAGTGATACAAAGCCTCCCAGAAACTCCTCACTACTCCTTAAATTCCTCCAAAGAGTATCTGAATCCCAAAGAAGCATGGCTTAGAAATTCTCCCAAAGCACTCAGACATAAGGCCCTCTTTTGGTTGTCATTCAATATCCATGCATAAATGTAAATACTTTCCAAGTGGCTTTCCGTATCTGTATCAAAGCCCTAGACCTTCCTGCAAAAAACCCATTCAATCTGCAGTTATCAAAATGACATACCTTTTTACAAAGCATTTTCCTTTACCACACTGGGGCATGTTGTCTTTATAGCAATACTGTGAGGTTTGAGGATTAGCTGACATAATCCTGTTCAGCGAATTAGGAAACTGGGACACTTGCAATTCTAGTTAGTGACCTGTGCCAGGTGACACAATTAAGAAGTGGCAGTGCCCATCCAGTCTTCCAATCCCTCCTCCTCAATCCCTTTCTCCAGGGCAGGCTACCTACTGAAAGCCAAAGGAATCTGTCTTGAAACACCTCCTTAAGCGTGAGAAATCACCAGGTGTAAAATTATCATCTTAGCTCTACTTTCATAGGGGAGACTTGTTTAAGGGAAATGTAACACAAGACACGTTCCTAGAACACGCGGCTTGCTTTCCTACCTCGCTAATGGACTTGTCATTGATAATATCCCATTGGTCAACTCCTGGAATTAGTTTCAAGAACAAAAAGGTGCCCATTAAATGTGGGTAGGAAAAGGACATTCTTCTGGTGGGTGTGAAACTTGGAACACTTTCTCAGGGTAATTGGCAGTACCCATCAATCCCTCCTAAGAATCTATCTTCAAGAATTATTCACATGAGTGAGCAAAGAGCGTGTGTTCAAAGCTGTTCCCCTACAGTTCTACCCATGATAGCAAAAAGTTGGAGAAAACCAAAATACCTCTGCTTACAAAAACTGTTGTTTAAAAATCATGAGGCCTCCATGCTCTGGAAGAACATCAAGTCATTAAGACAATAAACTACTCGGCTCCAATGTATGGCGACCCATGTGTGTCAGCGCAGAGCCGTACTCCACGGGGTTTTCAACGGCTGGTGTTTGCAGAAATACACCAGGACTTTCTTCCAAGGTGCCTCTGAGTGGACTTGAAATCCCAACCTTTAGGTTAACAGTCAACTACGTAACCACCCAGGGTATACAATCATGGATGTATAAATAAACAATGCAAATTGCAATATAGTATAAACAGTACGACCAAATTTGTACTTACAAAGTTAAAAGGAAGGGGGGCGTGGGAAGAAACTCAGATTAACACTCATCCCTTGGGCCTCAAGTAGCCTGTAAATTCTGGGACGGTGGACAAACAGTGGAGGGGTGGGAGGCTATGGCATGCTACCTTTTATGCCTCATTTCTGGACAAATTAAAGTTTAATTTTGACATTTCAGTTCTTAGTGCTATCCTGAGAGAGCAATGAACGATGCCAACCATGCAGAACCCTATAGTGTGCAATTACCCTGAGCAGCCCCAGAGATCTGGCCCAGCCCTGTACCCTCTAGGGTGACCCTCCATGTACACCACTACTGGTTTGGTGGTGTGTGTGTGTATAAGGGCAAAGCTCATACAAGCACCACCAAACCTAGTAGCGGTGTCTCCTCTTAGGAGGAGTTTCACTTTATGTACTTCTGTATTGCTTTGTTATTTTTATAATGAGCAGGTATAATTTGGAGTCCTGGTGTGGCTCAGCAGGATAATGCACTGGAATGCAAGGTCAGTTCGAGCCATAAGGTTGGCAGTTCAAACCCACTAGCCTCTTCTCAGAAATCTTTATGTTAGATCACTAGGAGTCAGAACTGACTCAATGGCACTTAACAACAACAGGTATTATATGGTGATTTTTTTTTTTTAGAGTCAGAAAGTCTAAAAGTCCACCAGTCTGCTGCTAACTTAACCTGCCCTCTTTGGACGCTCAAGCTGCTGAATGATCAACACAGAAGGGCTTGAACTTAAATATCATTTAAGAATGATAGTGGTGGTTGTGTGCCATGGAGTTGATTCCAACTCATAGTGACCCTGTATAGGGTTTCTGAGGCTGTATCTTTACTGGACCAGAAAGCCTCATCTTTCTCCCACAGAACGGCTTAGTTTCAAACTGCTGATCTTAAGGTTAGCAGCCTGACTTGCCACCACTACGCTACCAGAGTTCCTTTCATTTAAGAATAGCAGAAGAAAATAAGGAGAAAAAAAAGAGCAAAATTTACAACAGACACTGTAACTAATGTCATTGCCTCCAAGTTGAAGAAACTGCACCTCAATCCATCCAGATCCACCAAAGCAAATCCCAATTACATTGTTGTTGTTGTTAAGTGCCGTTGAGTCGGTTCCGACCCATAGCGACCCTGTACAGGGTTTCCGAGGGTGCAAATCCTTACGGGAGTAGAAAGCCTCATCTTTCTCCCGTGGAGCGACTGGTAGTTTCGAACTGCTGACCTTAAGGTTCGCAGCCCGATTCGTAACCACTACGCTACCAGAGCTCCCCCAATTACATAGCAATGTGGTATAGCAACGAGAGCACTATGGCTCTGTAGGATAAGCACTGGACTGCTAATCATTACAATGCTAAATTCAGTAGGTCAAGCCCACCAGCTGCTCCCCAGGAGAAAGATGAGGCTTTCTGGTCCCCCAAAGATTTGCAGCCTCAGAAACCCTACATATACAGAGTTGCTACAAGCCAGAAGAGAATTGACGGCACTTAACAACAACATGGTATGTCAGTGACTAACTCAGAAGAACAAACAAACTTGTGTTGAAAGAAGTACAGCCAGAATGCTCTTTAGAAGCCAGGATAGCTAGACTTTGTCTCTCACACTTCGGACATATTATCAGGGGGGACCAGTCCCTGGAGAAGGACATCACGCTTGGTAAAGTGGAGGGTCAGTGAAAAAGAGGAAGACCCCCAATGAGATGGATTGGCACAGTGGCAGCAGCAACAGGCTCAAACGTAACAACGTAACACAGGACCAGTCAGTGTTTCCTTCCGGTGTGTACTGTTGGTACCTAACAACAACAAGCAGGTTAGTGGGGAGAAAGTAGGAAATTAACCTGCTTTGCTAGCAATATAGAAGGGTCACGTAGACCCTTCTTAAGTGTTTGATAACAAATTACTGACAGCATGATGAAGAACTCACGTTATCCAAAGAAAGCCTCTTTTACTTGAATTAAGCTGTTGACTGAGCTGTGATCAAACAGTCATTCCCCTGAATACAGTTAACACTGATTTCATAGATAGCATATCAAATATTCACTTACCCATAACCATTCTTAAAAGGATCCCTGGTGACATGGTGGTTAAAGCACTCGGTTGCTAACCAAAGAAGCAGGTGTTCAAACCCACCAGCCACTCCTCAGGAGACAGCTGTGGCAGTCTGCTGTTGTAAAGATTTCCCTTGTCAGAAATCCTATGGGACAGTTCTACCCTACCCTACAGGGTAGCTATGAATCAGAAGCGACTCAGTGGTGATGGCTTTAACCATTTAACTATCAAATCGCCTGTACACATCCATTCACACAGTAAACATCTATTGAAGTCCCTAGCATTAGTCTCTGCCCTTACAAGCTCTCAGCTGAACTGTGCAAACGGCCTGGTAAATCCTGAGCTTGAAGTCACTGTTTCCGCCAGTCCGCTGCTGACTTAACCTGCCCTCTTCGGACGCTCAAGCTGCTGAATGATCAACACAGAAGGGCTTGAACTAAATATGTTTCAAGTACATAATCCCTTTGAATGCAAACCCCATCTCTTTATGCTCCTGAGAATTAGGCAGCTGTCACTGAATTGACGAGGGCTCGTGGAGACTCTTTGTGTGACAGAGTAAAACTGTGGTCCATAGAATTGCCAACGACTGGTTTCTAGAAGCAGACCACCAGGCTTTTCTTCTGTGGTACCTGGGTGGACTTGCAGCTCCAACTCTTGGGTTAGCAACCGTGATTGGTAAGTATTTGTACCACCCAGGGATTCCACTCCTGAGAATACATTCTCAGAAATCCAGGACCCTAGTTTGAAATACCCTCAGCTAAACCTCTCTCAGGTGCCTTCAGCTCAAAACGGGTGATTGTTAGCATGTTGAAAATTGTCCTTATGGCCTTATCAGTACCCTAATACTGGCAAGTCCCTTTTTACTAAGCTCGTTCCAAGTTAATAAGGTTTTCCTGATGATTAGTGTGATTTCCATAAAGGAGTATATTGTAATGATAAAGAGCAGGACCGTTAGACATTGACCAGGTTCAAATCCCTGCTCTACCACTTACATGCCGGATGATCTCTGACAAGCCACTACACTTTTAGCCTCATTTCCTCTTGCATAAAATTGTCCTTCCCTTGCATGACTACCAGCCATCTGTCAGGTTGTTGTACTGCAGTGACTTGTGTGTTGCTGGGATGCTGGAGCCTGAGCCACTGGTATTTCAAATCCCAGCAGGGTCACCCCTGGTGGACACATTTCAGCAGAGCTTCCAGACTAAGACAGACAAGGAAGAAAGGCCTGATGATCTACTCCTGAAAATCAGCCCAGGAAAACCTTATAGATCACATATATGCTGATGGAAGATGAATCCTCTAGGTTGGAAAGCAGTCAGAATGCACAGGGGCTGAATGAAGTATAACAGCAACCTGAAGAGGATGCAGGACCAGGTTATTGACAAATGCTTAGTTGTGTGATAGTTAAGGTTTTGTGTCAACTTGACTGGGCGAGATTGTCGGTGGTTTGGCAGCTGAGATGTGGTTATCCCTCTGCATGATGAGAGCTAATAGAATGTAATCAACTCGGATGAGGTCTGTTATGAGCAGCCAGTCAATTGAAGGGACGTTTTCTCTGGGTATGACCTACTTCTAATACATTGATTGGACACTTGGGCAAGGCTTGTTCTCTGCTGGGTCTGGATCTTCCATCTGGCCCATCCCCTGGCCTCCGGTTCTTTGGACTTGAGCCAACGGTCTGCTCAATAACTTGCCAATCCTGGGAGTCATCAGCAGTGAGCGTTGGTCCCTGTCAGACCTGCCCATCATAGTTCATCAGTCCAACAGCTACATGAGTTACAAGCCTCCAGCCTGACATCTGACCAAGGAACATGAGACTTGCTCACCTTGACAATGGAGTGAGCCTTTTCCTTGATATAAACCTCTCCTTACATATATATCTATTAACTTCACTGGTTTTGCTTATCTAGAGAACCCAGCCTAAGACAAGTTCTGTTAGACATAATATCATCACACACCACAGCCGGCTCAAGGATAGCACCTCACATCCAATGCATGGACCCCCATAACACAATGCTGGGGACAGAGCAGGTGCTGTGGGAATGGTAGTTCTTCCGAATGAGGGAGGAAGGACAAAGAGAGAAGAGCTACAATCGTAGGACGGGATACCAAATTTTGGAAATCCAGTAAAGCAGGGGTAACTTTTGGGATTCCTCCTCCATGAAAGAGGACTCATTTTACAATCCCTCATGGGACAATGTTCTATTGTGACCCATAAGGTTTTCTTTGGCTGATTTTCAGAAGTAGATTGCCAGGACTTTCTTCCTAGTCTGTCTTAGTCTGGAAGCTCTGCTGAAACCTGTCTACTGTGGGTGACCTTCCTGGAAGTCTGTGAGGTTCCAGTCTACCTCCCTGACGATGGGATATTCCTAGCTGTGCCCAGCCCAGTGCATAATGCTATTCCCCTGAACTGGTATGTTGTAACAGTGAACCACAAATCAATACAGCCCTTGTTATGAATTTCAATCTGCTTACGACATTCTCAGTTCCTCCCAAGTCCCCACCCAAAGCCTGACTATGAAGGAAGGTCACCCAGGATGAGCCAAAGAGGCTTCATTTCTGAATCTGTTCATGACCTGAGTTGGGGTCCTGGACAGGGACACCAGTATCAGGAGACAGAAAGCTGAGGGTGTTCAACTCATTGGTTTTAAGCTCTGGGAGTCATAGAAACACAGTCTGGAGGTGATCCCCAGCTACCCTCACAATGTTCAAGCTGCTAAGACACAGGTGTGTAGGGAGTTCGGACAGTGGGGAGAGTTTATGATGACAAAAAGGTCCTTTTGCTTGGCATTTGTTTTCATTTTCTCAACCCACTCTGATCTAACATGAGAAGGGCAATCAACTGGCGGTATCAGTGTTCACTGAAAATATCACTCCACAAGTGAAAAGATATCCAAACAGCCAGTTGTAGCTTCAGAGGCTCACGCTCCTCAAAAATGCAGCTGTCACCAAAAATACATTTGAATTCTCCTGGTTCCCTCTTTTCTTCTCCTTTCCTTCTTCTTCTAGCTCTCTCTCCCTCTCTCTTTCTCCCTCTCCTCCTCTCTCCCTTCTCTCACAATTTAGCTTTAATTGCCCTGTCACCTCTAAGGGCTGCTAATTGATGCCTTTTATTCTGGGTTAAAACTTCTCAGGAAGAAAAGAGCTCTCCGGGCCCCCAGAGCTGCAAGATTCAGCCGATTTGGCACGCTTGTCTCCCTGCGAATTGAAGCTGGGTGCTGCTAGTGCTGGGGGCAGGCTTGGGGGAGTCGTGGAGGCGAGGAGGGGGACTGGGGAGGGGTTGGAGTGTCTATTTTTAGTGAGGGTTTTATAGAGTGGATCCCTGTGGCTTGGCTCCACACTGAAATATTGTCCTCGTCTCAATGACATAAACACAGGGCAACTCGGAGATCTTGGCGCCAGCCCTGGCCAGAGCCAGTGAGTGAGCCGAAGGGTGAGCTGTGAGCGACAACTCTACTGTAATTACAAATAAATCCAGCACCCCACCACCACCCCCCCCCCCCCCCCCTCCCCACCCCTCCCCCGCCTCTCCTGGCTCATTGAATACAAATGCTTTTGTGTCAATAAGACAACCTGAAGTTACTGAAAGATTACTGAGAAGCAGCTCATGGAAAAATAGACTAGAGTAAGCTCAGGTTGAAAAGAAAAAGCATTTGAGAATTAATTAACAACCGTCATCATCAGTGCAAATCTGTGGCCGAGGTACAGCATGCATACCTTCTTTGGCTCCTGGAGTAAATCTAGGGTGACACTTCCCTCAGTAAACATCTCTCATTCAGCCCTGGCCCTGGGACATGAGAAATTGGAACTGATAAATTGGAACCAATTAGTACAAGGTTTCAATATGATTCTTTGGAATGTCCCAGGCCAAACTGGACAAGGCAGTCTCACTGGGCTGCCTCAGACAGGAGCCACACTTTCCAAAGCATATTTAAATATAGCCTTGCTTCCCTCGAAATGTAATCCCAACCCTCATTTTTATCCTTGGAAGCTTAGGGGGTGGGGTGGGGGTGGAGTATGGGGTGAGGTGGGATTTTCAAAGGCCCCATCCCCCACTCCCACAACCCTGTAAATAAATAAAAGATGACACCAAATTCCATCTGAAGTTGTCAGTCCCGGAATGGAACTTTTATCCTATTATGGATTTCATGGGCGAGCCTGTTCAGACTTTGAATGTGGCTAACACCTCCATTGAAATGCCCTAATTGCAGTTGTAGACACTGCCTGTTTGCAGACACCACACTGTACACACCATTGCATTCCACTGAAGAAAGAGCATCCTATGAGAGCTTGCTAAGGCCTCCCTCGTGCTGGTAGGACTGTCAAAGTTTCACTTAAACTTTAAAGCAAAGTTGCCCTATCGGAGGGCCAGGTACTAATTTGGGACTCTGAGGTTCAGCAGATTTGCCTTGGCTGACAGGGGGCTGACTGGAGTGAAGGTTCAGCCTCTGAGGCTACTGGGAAGGGAGTCTTTCCATCCAAATGAACCCTTGAAGGGCCACTTCTGTTTTCAGATGAACTTCCTCTGGGCCTGAGAGAGTCTAGTGCTTGGTGGAGCAACAGAAGAGAGAACAGAGAAATGGGTCTTGCCCATCACTATTCAGGCCCACCTGAATTACAGACAGACACTGCCTGCAGAGAGACTAAGGTGTGGGGGGAGTGGGGGACTGGCGGGGATGGGAGGGTAGGGGCACTCACTTCTCTCTGTGCCTGGCATCTCTTAATGGGGAACAAGCCAAGGGAAGATGGCAGATAAGAGGGAGCTTTTTATAAAGCTCTTCATTCTCTCTGGGTACCAATGGTTTTCATTTATTTTATGTGTGTTTTCATTGATCTCTCTCTCTTTCTTTTTTAATAAGAAATCATGTATTCAAGAGGTCATCCTGGGTACAACAATTGGTGTCTGTTTGCTGGGAGCACCAGAGGAAGGAGGGTCAGGAATGGGTGAAGGAAACAAACTCATGTCCAATCACCTCCATGATCAAGTTCCTCCTTTGCCATGAGACCAGAAGAATTGGATGGTGCCGGGCAACCATTAGTAAACATTTAGTACAAGGATTCGATGGAAGACTACAGATCAAAGGGAAGAAACGAGGAACAGAATGTCAAATTCTTGTGGAAGCCAGTCTTTATGGATGACCTCCCCAAATTATTACCCTAGGACATCTTTAAACATTGAAACAAAACTATCCCCTGGAGCCACCTTTGAATCGAGTAATGTTGTTGTTAAGTACCATCCAGTGGGTTCCAACTCATAGCAACCCTGTGTAGGGTTTCCTAGGAGTGGCTGGTGAGCTTGAACCACCAACCTTGTGATTCAAACTGACCTTGCAGTCCAGCGACTGTCTGCATTAAGGATCACACTCTTTTTCAGAGAATTATCTTATATGTGATTAAATCAAAAACAGCAACTTGACTGAGTTTGCATTAAAGGTGTTGAAGTTGTTTGGGAAAGGATGTCGAGAGAGGTGTTGCAGCTTGAAGAATGTAACCAATATCACTGAATTGTATATGTAGACATTGTTGGCATGGTGTGTATTTTCTTGTGTATATTTTTACCAAAAATAAAGACATTGAATATATTTTTAAAAAGAAAGAATGCATTATAAATGTATGTAAATACCCACCCAGTACTTCACTTTCTCTCACTCTGCCCAGAAATGACCACTGTCCCTAACTGGTTCATATCATTCCTATTCATACACAAGCTTTGTCTACCTATGTTTTCATACAGAATTTACACTACTATTCTTTGGGTTCACTTTTCTGTTTCTCCCCACCCCTGACACCACCTTCCATATTTCTTAGTTGTATAAAGAATACCATAAGGAACTCTAGTGTCCCAGTGGTTAAGCACTCAGCTGCTAATCAAAAAGTCAGCAGTTCAAACCCACTAGCTGCTCTACAAGGAGAAAAATGTGGCAGTCTGCTTCTGTGATTTACAGCCTTGGAAACTCTATAGGGTAGCTCTACTCTATTCCATAAGCTCGCTGTAAGTGAGAACTGACTCCAAAAAAAGGTTTATAAGGAATACCAAAAGCAGGACCTGAGAAGAAATAACAGGAGTCCACATCAAACAGAGCACTAGCTTTGTTGTTGTTAAGTGCCACTGAGTTGATTCCGACTCATAGCTACCCTGCAGAGGGTTTCCAAGAAGCGGTTGGTGAGTTTGAACTACTGACCTTGTGATTCAAACCAATCTGTGGTCCAGTGCTTATCCTAGAGCACCACACCAGGACTCTGTACCACATTCTTGCTGGGTCACCTTGGTCAGTTCCCTCAAATGCTCTGAGTTTATGCCCTTGTTTGCAAACAGAGATGTTTTGAGATCGAAATGGGATAACAAACATAATGTACTTAGCATTGTTCAAAGCAAATAGTGAGAACTCAGTAATTGGCAAAAAAAGGAGGAGGGAAAGAAGGAAGACGTTACCAACAATTTTCTTATTGAACTATTGCCTCTACCCATCACTCACTGTATACTCTTGCCCGTGTTGTCACATTACCATGGGTAGGACCGAACATGTGCACAAGTATAAGATTAAGAAGCGTGGCCCTATTTACCCATTATTAAAATGGTTGATCGAAATCACGGGGTATGTATTAGTTTCTGAAAGCTGCCTTTCGTAGTAGCACAAACTAGGATCAAAAAACAAAAATGTATTATCTCCCACTTTCAGAAGCTGTGAGTCTGAACTCAGGGTTTCAGCAGAGCCCTGTACTCCTCATCTCTTCCAGTTTGGTCTCCCCAGGCAGCATAACTGTAATCTCTGTCTCTCTCTTCCTTCTGTGTATGAGCCTCTTCTCTTCTTATTAAGACACCAGTCATACTGAATTCAGGCCCACTGCTCCCATAAAGATTTACAGCCTCAGAAACCCTGTGCAGGGTCACTATGAGTCAGAACCAACTCCACGGGACTTAACAACAATAACAGCAACAACTCTGGTAGCGTAGTGGTTACGAATCGGGCTGTGAACCTCAAGGTCAGCAGTTCGAAACTACCAGCTGTTCCGCGGGAGAAAGATGAGGCTTTCTGCTCCCGTAAAGATTTACAGCCTCGGAAACCCTGCACAGGGTCGTTATGAGTTGGAACTGACTCCATGGCACATAACAACAACTCCAGTATGGCCCCATGCTAATGAGTGACACTTGCAAAGACCCTATTTCCAAATACAGCCACATTCACAGGTACCAGAGGAGGTTAGCACTTCTACCTATCCCTTTGGAGAACACAGTTCAATGCAGAACAAAGACAGAAAGTTCTCCTTTCTTTGCCCCTTCCCCCAGAGGGCAACAGAGAAGAAGGAAAAGGAGGACGGAGGAGAGGAGGGAGGCCTGAACTGCTCTGCCCAGTCACCTGCCTTGGGGGAGAACATTCAGCTCAGGCCCTGGGCCTGGCTGCAGAAACTGTAATCCAATACCTTAATCCATTTCTTCTTCAAAGCATTGCCCTTTGTGCCAGGTGGACAGAGCCCCAGTGACAACGTCGAGCTGCCCACGAGAAGCTCTTGCATTGGGCTGCGTCATTCAAGCTGGGAAAAGGTTACCCAAAGGGGCACTTTTGACCTGATTCCCTGGACAACCATACTGCACAAGGATAGTTTAGGGTACGTACTCAGGGATGTTTAGGGACTCTCACCTAGTGGGTGTTGACAGTGAATTCCTTGGAATTGATCAGCCACAGTGAGAGCAGGTTCTGCCAGATGCTGTACAAGGAGGAATCAGTGCTAGTTTTCAAAGATAAGTGCTCTTCTGCCCTTTGAAAAATGACTTCTGAATCCATCTTTTCAACCAGACAGCAAGGACTGGGGCAGTAGGGTGGAGAGGGGGAGGGGAGGTGCTGCCAGGATTGGGTCCTGGGTCTCAGAGACTCAACAATTTTCTCTTCCAAGGGCCTGGGCTAAGTGGGGTCAGGCAAGGCTCAGCAGCTGCCACCGCCCCAGATGAGCTGGGTTCAACTGCTCCCCCATGTCCCCACTCCAAGATGCAATACTCTGGGGTGGAGCTAGCCACCCCGCCCTCTCCCCTGCCTTCACACCCTCTACGCTGCCAAAGGCAGCTGACTTCAAAATGTACAGCTGCTAACTCATGAGGTTTCAGGCTGCTGAGGATGCTGGGATGTCAATGAGGCAGGCCCTGTTCTGCACCCGCAGCCATTGTGCACAGAGTAGCTGGTGGATTCAAACCGCTGACCTTTTGATTAGGAGCCAACCATGTACTCACTGCACCACCAGGGCATCATGTATCTCTCACCAAACCACTCTACTCTGTGCAGGCGTTGACAACTAAGCACCCATTTCGGTCAAATTGGTCTTTTTGTTTCACAGATGCCTATCCTGGTGTGGCACTGTGGGTTAATGCGCCAGACTGCAAACCCATTTGAACTGCAAGGTTGATGGTTCCAGCTCACCAACTGCTCCTCGGAAACCCTATACAGGGTCGCTCTATGGGTCGGAATAGACTCAATGGCACTTGACAACAACAACAACAACATGAGAGATATAAGGAACCCTGGTGGCATAGTAGGTTAAGTGTTGCACTGCTGACCAAAACGTCAGAGGTTCAAACCCACCAGCTACTCCACAGGAGAAAGATGGGCCTGTCTGCTCCCGTAAAGTCTGAGTAATCCTGTGAAGCAGTTCAACTCTGTCCTATACATGGTGACTATGAGTCAGAATCTATTCAGTGGTGGTGAGTTTGGTTTTGGTTTGGTAAGAGATACATGGCGCCCTGGTGGTGCAGTTAATAAGTGGTTGGCTCCTAATCAAAAGGTCAGCAGTTTGAATCGGCCAGCTACTATGTGAAAGAAAGATGTAGCAACCTGCTCCTCTAGAGATTTACAATCTTAGAAATCCAATGGGGCCGTTCTCCTCCATCCTATAGGATTGCTGTTTGGTTTCATTTGGTTTGGTTTGGTGAGACATATGATTTAAAAGACCAAAACTGTAAGCTAATACTGTCTGGATTCGATGTGTCAATTAGAAGAGGGGTATAGCTTCCACACACCCACCACCAGGATCAATCTGTGCTCACTAGAAGCAATTAAGCATGGTCAGGAATTCATTCATTCATTGAGCACTTACTGTATACCAAACACAATACTGTTACTGTTGTTAGGTGCTGGTGAATCAATTCCAACTCTTAGTAACCGTGTATGACAGAGTAAAACTGTCCTAAAGGTTTCCTGGGCTGTAATCTTTAGTGGGGAATCCTGGTGTGGTGTTGTGGGTTAATGTGCTGGACTGCAAAGTCGGTTTAAACTGCAACATCGGTGGTTCAAGCGCACCAGCCACTCCTCGGAAACCTATACAGGACCGCGATGGGTAGGAACTGACCTAATGGCACTTAACAACATCAACAGTCTTTAGGGTAATAGATAGCCAGGTTTTTCTCCTGGAGAGCAGCTGGGTGGGTTTGAACAGCCATCTTTCAGTTAGCAGCTAAGCACTTAAGTTGCCCCACCCAGGGACTATCAGTTTAGGTTTTTGTTGGCTCTCAAGTTTTCAGTTAGCAACTAGAGTACCTTAAGCTTTTACAACACCCAGGGATTCCAGGTTGTGTGTGTTGTATTGTTGTTGTTAAGCGCTGTCCAGTAGATTCTAACTCATGGTGACCCTGTATATGGTTTCCAATATATGGTGGATTTGAACCACCAACCTTATGATTCAAACTGACCTTATGGTCCAGTGCTCATCCTACAAGTGTAGACCTTCAGAAAATTTCTAGACCAGCCGAACAGAAGGTGAATCACTAAGTGTGGGAGAGATGGTCTAAGAAAGGTAGTTTGTCACCAGATTGGACAAGAAAGCAAATATCAGAATTTTATCTTGAGAGTAACCAAGGGAATCCTTAAGAAGTTTTTGAATAATCATAAATCATTCTCTTTCTTATTATCAGTTTATTTTAACTTATTTCTTGTTCTGAACCACTGAGGTTTCAGAAGAAATGACAGATACCTATCAGAGCACTTCACCTCAAAGCTACCTTGCCTTAGGTGGGCTAGTGCTTTCTGTAACCCTCGTCCTCAGTGGCTAACTTAGACTCAGGAGTGCCTGGGTAGAGTGACCAGTCAAGCATCAACTTCTAGCCAGTGGCTGGATGTTCAAACCCACCCAGAGGTACCTCAGGAGACAGGCTTGGTGATCTGCTTTCAAACCATCACAGCTTTGTAAATACTATGGAGCCCTGACTGTGGGTTAGGCACTGGGCTGCTAACCACAAGGTTGGTGGGTCAAATGCACCAGCCGCTCCACAGGAGACAGATGAAGCTGCCTGTCCCTATAAAGATTTAGATTCTCGGAAAGGTCACTATGGATCAGAATTGACAGGATGGCTGTAGGTTTGGTGTGAGGTGAGGGCCTCATCTAGCATCTAGGTAGCTAGCTCACTGCAGAACAAAGTTACCTAGGAAGGCTTTTGTTTTTGTTTCTTTTCTCTCTGACTCATAGCACCAGGGATGTGTCAGAGACCCCATGAAACCCCCATGCCCCATGCTGCATCCAACTGCAGTCCTGAAGTCCCTAAAAGAGTACACGTGCCCCAAGGCTTGCCTTGCTGTCAAAATATTTAGAAGAAGAATATTTAAATCTCAGACAGGACAATAGGACTAGCTCAGAAGTAAACGGTCATGCTGTCGAAGAAGCCTAAGCCATAAACATTTAGTCTGAACCGTGGCTGCCTTTCCTTCTCAGCTAGACCTGAAAACACAGCACCTCTGCCAGGATTTCCTGCCCCCTGGCATGATGATTACAATGCCTCTTATTACAGTTTAGAGGCTCATCCGATGTGACTCAAATTCTCAAGAAGACAAGGGAGGTGGCTTTGCCTTTTCCTCAATGTATTTTTGCTGAACCACTGCAGTAACAACTTTGGAAACAACGCAAAGTGAAAATGAGTTTAGAACGACCTTACCTCATTACCAGCCCGCCCCCTCCCCCGCCACCGCCAAGCTCTTCAGGGGCCCTTAGTCCAATTTTTTAGGGATTATCTTTACGAGTTTAATCAAGCTTTACGCTAACTAGTTAACATGGTTAAACCCTTATGTGAGGAAAGAGGCACTTGTCTAAAATTGTAAAGTATGTGAGAAGGCTTCAAAAAGTTCATGGAAAACTTCAAGTATCTTTTCATTCCATTTTCCGCAGATTTTTTAAGCTCCCTCTTACAGGATTTATTTTATGGGGAACAGACAGACTAGTCCCAACACAGGTCTGAACTCTAATCTTATCTACTCTCTACCTGCGTGGGGAAAAAATACTTTTCATTTAAATACTTTCAAATCATTTATAAAACTATTTTTTCCTAAAATGCCTATGAATAATGAATCATACCTTAGAAAAAGCCTATATTGATGACACATGAGCCCATTCACCAGCCATGCTGGTGAAAGACTAGCCACGGCTTTTAATTATTTTCATTTACATTTTCAATTTTAGGTTTAATTGATTAATTTACTTAGGGTCTTATATTTTATAAGGCCAATGTTTGTAGTAGGTAGAGGATGCCCCATGGGTTAGAGAAGGTAGGAACTCCTTCTAGAAATGTAAGGGGCTGTTGATAACATTTGCAAGCCTCCCTTTCATTTTCTGTTTTGTTAATTACAATAAAGAAATGCAATGTTTTGATTTTGCTATTGTTTTTCTTAATTGAGGGCATGAGTTGAATGAAGCTTGATAAAGACAGTAAGGAGAAACTTTAGCTATAAGGAAAAGAGAAGCAGTTGGGGATTTCAGGGACATTGCTTGTCTTGAAAGTGGTGTGGAGAAGCTTGATCAAAAGCCTTGTTTTTACTACAGTCATGCTCCATTATAGGAGGGGGAGGGAGGGCGTTGGGGGAGGGGAATGAGACCAAGTTGCCAAAGCCACTGCCCACAAGTAAACGTTGCTGGGCTGCTGGTACTGATGATCCCTGGGGTAAGTCAAATATGGACTTCACAGAGAGACCCATCCCCTAGGAGACCCCTTCTAGCCCTCAGCTCTGAGCCAGAAAGCTTTTCCCTGCTTCCTGAGATGATCCTCCAGTCAAAGAACATGCTGCTCGCTCACCTCTCTGGGCCTCCACTTCTCTATCTGTGAAATGGAGAAGTAACCGTCCAGATCAGAGAAGTTCCTGGGAGATCTATTAGCTTAGACAGTGTTAGTAATGCAAGTGGTAAATTTCCAGTCATGTTACACTTGTATTATTGTTTCTAAGATGAGAAACTGGGAGAGAAAGCCCCCATTGTACTCCTTTTTGGATCCCCATCCTCCATATCCTCAACTTAGGTTTCTTACTTGCAGTCCGCAGCCCCCATCCCAAACTCATTCCAGACTGCAGAATTTTGATCAAGCATGAGATTGGGTTTGGGTGCATTTTCGTTTTGTTTCTCAGCCCAGTGATGCCAGGGTTTGATGTGGGTATTACTTTATTTGGAAAGCAATCTGACATCTCTATGGATGCGTGAGATGAGAAACCAAAGTTTCTTGACAAAGTGGCTGTCACCTACTCATATGAGGGCGCAAAAACCCGTGCCCCTGCACACCGGAGCTCCTCACTTAAAAGAAACAGCTCATTGCGTGCCTTGCTCCCTCTTTTCAACACTGTACCATCATAGGTGAGGGCCAAGCCATTTCCTAACCCTGGGACACAGATCACCAAAGTAGACCAGCCACCTGTCCTGCACCCTGGTGCCAGCTTCAAAACTCTTTTCAACATAGAGAACTTTAAATGTCATTTCTAGTTTTACTAATGTTACTTTGGGACAAGTTATTTTCTTCTAAAATCATTACTTTTAATCATTTATTGATACTTTCTTAATAGTTGTTGTTAAGTGTCCTAGAGTCAGTTCCGACTCATAGTGACCCTATGTACAGTGTTTCCAAAG
Organism: Chrysochloris asiatica; assembly: GCF_000296735.1. Classification (NCBI taxonomy): domain Eukaryota; kingdom Metazoa; phylum Chordata; class Mammalia; order Afrosoricida; family Chrysochloridae; genus Chrysochloris; species Chrysochloris asiatica. The sequence goes on along the minus strand of NW_006408525.1, from coordinate 12,943,834 downwards.
AGCAACTGATGAGCATGAACTGCCGACCTCGCAGTTCAAATGACTTCGCAGTCCAGCGCATTAACCCACAACTCAACACCAGGACTAAGAACACGGTAACTCTTGTTTTTAAAGCAGATCTACAGATAGACAATGAAAAACTAAGTTTCTCTTCTCTCACCCACTCATCCCATTCTCAAAAGGCTTTTATTGTAAGGTGCTGCCGAGTCAGTTCCAACTCGTAGCGACCCTATGCACAACAGAACTAAACACTGCCCCGTCTTGTACCAGACTCACAATCATTGCTACACTGGAGTCTACTGCTGCCGCCACTGTGCCAGTCCATCTCGTTAGGGGTCTTCCTCTTTTTTGCTGATCCTCCACTTTACCAAACATGATGTCCTTCTCCAAGGACTGGTCCCTCCTGTCACTATGTCCAAAGTATGAGAGACCACATCTGGCCATCCTGGTTTCCAAGGAGTACTCTGGCTGTACTTCTTCCAACACAGATTGGTTTGGTATTTTTGGCAGTCCATGGTACATTTAATATTGTTCTCCAACACCATAACTCAAATGCATCAATTCTATGGTATTCCTTATTCACTGTCCAACATCCACATGCATATGAGGTTATTGCAAATACCATGGCTTGGATCAGATGCACCTTTATCCTCAAATGGGCATGTTTGCTCCTCAACGCTTTAAAGAGGTCTGGTCCAACAGATCTGCCTAATGCAGTACATCGTTTGATTTCTTGACTGCTGCTTCCATGACAGTTAATGGTTGAGCCAAGCAAAATGATGTCTTCGGCAACTTCATTCTTTTCTCCATTTACATGGATTTTTTTATTGGTCCAGTGGTGAGGATTTTTGTTTTCTTTACATTGAGATGCAACCCATACAAAGGTTGTTATTAGACCTTACATTTCAAGGTTAGCAGATTTTCTGTTTTGACTCAAAATGATACTATGCACAAAAGAACGAAATACTGCCCAGTCCTGTGCCATCCTCACAATTGTTATGATTGGGCCTAGTGTTACAGCCACTGTGAATCCCACTCCTCTTTTTCTGATGACTTGCCACTTACCAAGCATGGCGTCCTTCTCCAGGGACTGGTCCGGCCTGACAACATGTCCAAAGTATGAGAGACAAAGTCCTCAGCATCCTTACTTCTAAAGAGCATTGTGGTTGTACTTCTTCCTTCATAGATTTGTTCATTCTTCTGACAATCTATGGCAAATTCAATATTCTTTGCCAACAGTGTACTTCGAGGGCATTATTCTTTTACAGTCTTCCTTATTTATTGTCTAACTTTTGCATGCATATGATTCTGACTCACAGTGACATTATATTGTTGTTGTTAAGTGTGTTTGAGTTGGTTCTGACATATAGCAACCCTGTATAAAGTTTCCAAGCAGTGGTTGGTGGGTTTGAACTGCCAACATTATGGTTAGTAGCCCAGGACTTATCCTATAGCTCCATACCAGGATTCAACAGGACAAAGTAAACTGGCCCACAGGTTTTCAATATTGTGTAATCTTTACTAAGTGGACTGCTACAGCTTTCTCCTGCAGAGCGGCTGGTGGATTTGAACAGCCAACCCTTTGATTAGCTGTCAAGAAATTTAACCTCTGTGTCACAAGGGTTCCTTTCTCTAAGGGTTGTTGTCATTGTGAAGTGCCGTTGATTCAATTCCAACCCATAGTGACCCTGTATGGGGTTTCTGAGAAGCAGCTGGTGAGCTTGAACCGCTGACCTTGCAGTTCAAACAGCTTTGCAGTCTGGCACATTAACCCACAGCGCCACACCAGGACTCCTCTCTAAGGGTGGTGGCTGGTGGCTGTGTGCCATGGAGTCAGTTCCAACTCATAGCGACCCTGTACAGGGTTTCCGAGGCTGTAAATCTTTACAGGAGCAGAAAGCCTCATCTTTCTCCCACGGAACAGCTGGTAGTTTCCAACTGCTGACCTTGCGGTTCGTAGCCCAATTCGTAACCACTATGCTACCAGAGCTCCTTTCTCTAATGGTAGTCATTACTAATAATGAAATATAAACTTATTAATCTTTGTAGGACATTTTCCCTGCACATTAGAGATAGTGTTGAATACGATTAAAAACAAGGACTCTATGATTGAACAGCCCAGATTTCAATCTTGATTTAACTCTAAATCAAGTTTTGGGTTGTTTCTGATAGAAGCTGTGTTGAAATACTTAAAATACAGAATCATGTTGATATGATTTCTAAAGTTTCTTTCACATATTTCTAAACCCAAGCCTATATTCAAACTGGGTTGAAAATTTCTAAAGGCCCTTCTAAGTCCATCATGGAGTCCCTAGGTGGTACATGGAGATGCCCCACTACTGACAAAAAGGTTGGCAGTTCGAATCTACCCAGAGGCACTACAGAAGAAAGGCCAGCAATCTACTTCCAGGGGTGAAAAATCAGTCATTGCAAGTCCTATGGAACAGAGTTCTGCTCTGACTGTGGGGTTTCAATGAGTCCAAGTCAGCAGCAGTTATTTTGTTTGTTTGGTATGACGCATCATACAAAGTCCTTGGTCTTGTAGGCCCTACACCTCAAGTTCCAATTCTTAGTACTATAACTGACACCCAGGATTTGGAATATGATGCCCCAGATGTCATCCCTTCCATGCCCTCTCTGCACTGTGACCTCCTTCTGATCTTTCACACTCAGCTTGGACAGCAGGTCCTCTGGGGAGCCTTTCCTGATTTCCTTCCCTCCCACCACCTTCTAAAACCCTCTCTGCTTTGTCATGGCAGCAGGCTTCCTAATCTTTCGTTTATTTTCTCTTCTTCCCTAATAATCTTCAAGGTCCTTGACAAGCAGTGTTTGTAACCAGGGTCTGCGCCCAGTGGATGGATGAATGAGTAAGTCTGATGGATGGCAGAGCCTGGTCACAGAGAGTCATTTCTAGGCTGGCACGGCCATTGATGGCAGAGTTGCGGGGCTAGAAAAAATTCAGAGATAGGAAAATGTTGCATATTAGGTGGATTCGGTAGCTGGAACCTGGGAACCACCCCACCCACCTGTAATGGTGATGGTTTTTCACTTTACTTTCCACTCCATTGGGCTTCTGTCTCCTTATTATCTTGAAACTTTGAGAGGATAAGAGAGAGTAGATCATAGTAGCTCATTAAACATTAATCTGCGGCAGCAGGATGAAGGGATATGGAGGACATGGGAGCCCACGCTGGGTTGATGCTGATGCATTGGGGGGATGCTGTATGTAAATTCCTCATGGCAGTTTTTTGATGGGGACTCATCTCCAGAAAACTTTGCAACTCTGGAGGGGAGGGAGGCACACAGGGACGGCAGCGTGTGGACGCATGCGCGTGCCTCTTTGGATCCTTTGGAGTTTCCTGTCCAGGTAGGTGTTGTGGGAAGTGTGCTCTTAAACAAATGCATCTCCATCTGGGTAAGTGCACATCTACAGAGGCATGTGTAAGGGGCGGACATCAAGTCCTACAGCTTTTAAGAGTTTAGGTTTCTATGAATTGAGTGATAGTATTCAAATAACAACCCCTCTGTCATTTTTTATAATCCTTGGCTACTAATAGACTGCAAGGTCAGCAGGTTCAAACCCACCAGCAGCTCCTCTGGAGAAAAATGAAGCTGTCTGCACCCATAAAGATTTACAATATCAAAAACCTTCTATGGGCTAGCTGTGAGTTAGAATCAACTTGATGGCAATGGGCAGGGCTAACCTAAAGGTTGGCCATTTGAACCCACCCATTGGTAACAAGTAACAAAGACCTGGCAATCTGCTTCCATAAATGTTACAGGTAAGACCACCTTAGAGAGCGGTACAAGTCTGCACTAAACAGGCTCTCTCTGAGTCAGATTTGACCCTAATGGGTTTGGTTTACCTTTCTGTTGGGGTCCCACATTAGCAGCACTGCATCTACGGCATCCCTTTTCAACATTCTTTTGAAATATTGGGTAACAAATGGTAAAAACACACACAGTGGTATATATAAATATATACATATACACATGGGGTCGCTATGAGTCGGTTCCGACTTGATGGCATCTGACAACAAACAAATACCTATGCTATATATAACACACATCTTTATATAGATAGATAGATCTAGATATGAGATCTTCACAGAAGCCAACTGCCGGGGGCCACTGGGCGCCTTCAAATGCTAACTGTTCTATTAGTGGTCAAAGCTTATCCCTTTATTTATCTATTTATTTATTTATCTATGTATTTTAAAGTAATGGCTCAGAAAGGAACTGCAATACAAAAAGGATTTCCTATCCATAGAAAAACCTCAACTCCATCCTAGACCGGGACTTCAGCTAAAGGAATGAATATGAAACTGGAAACTGAGGGCAGGGCCCAGAGCCAAAGAAGAAGATCTGCGGCCTCACCTCCAGCCACCCTCAGGCCCCCCACATCACGCAGGCTAAACATGCAGAGGCTCTGTCTCCAGGGCTGGGAGAGAGGCGCCCTCGTTAAAACTCAGATAAACAGTTTATCAGGAGATGAATGAGCCACCGGGCTCCAGAGACGTCTCCCCTTCCCCAGCGTGGAGCCGGATGGGGAGGGGGCCCGCAGCCAGAGCTGGAGCCAGACTGGGGAAGAGAAGGGGAAGAGCCCTTGGGACTAGAGCAAGCTGGCCCCAAGCTTCTTTTTCTCCTTTGGTCTTAAGTTTTGTCTCCATTCCTGAAAATACGTATCATATTTATTTACAACCCCAGCCCACCTTGTGGAGTGATTCCCTCCTTTTCTCCCCTTTGTTCTCTTTCCCTCCTCTGCCTTACCCATTTTGCCCCTCCACCCAACCTTGTATATACACTCCACTGTTCTGATTAGAATCCCATCACCAGTTAGAGATACGAAACCATTATACTGTATGTACAGTGAGGCCAGCCTGGGTCTCTATACCCTCCTTGTGAGTGCTGACTGGCCAGGGTTCCCCAGCACCAGGTTACAGGGATCACTACCCTCTGGGCCCTGTCAGAGGAACTTCATCTCCACTCACGCCTTCTTCAGACAGTGCAGAGAGGAAAACTGTGAGCCTTTGACTGAGTTTTCCTAACTTGCCCAATTGTGCCAACCCTGAAATGTTCTTTTGGGTACTCAGAGGAAGTTGAGGAACCCTGATTAAAGCTCTCAGCTGCTAACCAAAATGTCAGTGGTTCAAATCCACCAGCAGCTCCATGGGAGAAAGACGTGGTGGTTTGCTTCCGTGGGACTTACAACCTCAGAAACCTTATAGGGTTTCTCCTCTGTCCCATAGTTAAAATTGACTGGACAGCACACAGGAGAAAGGCCATCAAATTCAACATTGATGGGTTAGGCCTAGCACTAGGCTTTGGGGATGTTACAGAATGACTCCCTGCTGTTAGAAGTTGTCCTGTCTCATTCACATCAAGTTTAGGGACTTGAAAGTTAGAATCAGAGGGAGGTATTTCCCTATGCCTAGACTAACAGATAATAATCTTACACCGTTTCCTTCATGATGTTTCCTTTATAGGTCTCCCATTGAGTGCCCTGAGACAAAGTTTGGCTCCAGGACTGTTGAAGACACACAGAGCAGACTCTGCTATCCCCACAATGTTATGGGTCATTGAGCCTCAGAGAAGTAAAGTGACTTTCCTAAGGTCACCCAGCAGGTTTTCTGACATCAGGCCCCATACCCTTGGCACATCATCCACAGCTACCTCCAGTGTATGTATCCAAGACCAAGGAAGCTAGAAGGTAGTTGAATTTTCTTAGACTCAAACTGAAAATAATAAAAGATGCACCAAAGTCCCCCTGGTTTCCTCCTGCTGTGTCCCTGGTGTTGTGGGGGCAGTTGTCCTGAAGAAAGTGTCCATCTTTCCTTGCCCAGAGCACTTTGCAGGAATGGTACTACTGGGCTGTGGGGTCATCCGGAATAGGCTTATGTTGTGTTGTTCAGAAGACTCGTCCTATAGGGCAAGGGGAAAGGCTAGGGGATTTACTTCTGAAAATTAGCCAATGAGAGCCCGATGCAACCCAACAGAATATTATTTGATATCGTGGCAGAAAAAGTGTCCTCTATGTTGGAAGGTACTCAAAATACACAACAGTGGCAACAACAAATTCAATCATACTAAAAATTGTAAAGAGGGCATAGGACTGGGTACCATTTCCTTCTGTTGTACCTGGGGTTGTCATGAGTCAGAGCTTTCTCATCAGTACCTAACAACAACAACAGTAGGACCAGCTGAGGCCCGAGTCCTCAGGCCATCGTCACTGAAGTGCAGATGCCCTCCACACTCAGGGTCTGATCAAAAATCAAAGCTGAGCGGCAGCCACCCCTAGGCTCGTCTCTACTCCTCAGTTCCTTTTGAAGAAACACAATCCTCGTGTCCTGCTGGTCAAGGTCGCTGTTCATTAGGGCAGCAGAGACACTGAAAGAGGTCCACTGTGGAGACAGCCAAGAAATCCAATGCCCCTAACTCCTGAAGACCGGTGACTACCTATCAAAGCACGGCTGCCCGGAAAGCAGGCACGACAGTGTTAAAGGTGCTGGAGATGTTTTCTCTTTCATCCTCTGTTGCTCAGATCTGACATGGGTGACCAGTTGAGAGTAACAGGATTCCCTAAAGAACTACCATTTGCTGAAATACCATTCACTGCCCACTATATACCCTGTCCCAGGCACGATACTAGGTTAGGCATTTTTCACTTCCTTTATAGAAAGAACACAGTTCTGAGGGGGTATGTGTTCTTCCCATTTTGCAGACAAGGAAATGACGCTCACAGCTTGAGCCTGTGTTAAGAAAGGAACACAACTGGTGGGTTATTGGGCCAGAATTCTACCTGAGACCAATCTAATACAAAGATCACCTCTGTATTGAACTTCACTGTCTAGGATCGACTCCTCCTCCACTCTCCCTGCCCCTGATATTCTGGCTGTCCCTCAGACAGTATGGGCCTCCTTTTCATGCAGAGCCTTAGCCTGTATCTCAGCGCTCTGCCTCTCCCTTTCTTCATCACCAAACTCAGCTAAAGCTCAGCTCTTCTTGTTGTTCAGTGCCATCAAGTCAGCTCCTATTCATAACAATGCTAGGTATGGGGTTGGGGAGGTCTTCCAAAAGGTCATGAGAAAATAAAATGAAAAGATAGCAGAGCAAAACATTGTCTGGTCCTACTCCGTCCTCGTGATTATTGCTGTATTTGAACCACTGTTGCAACCCTGCATCAATCCATCTCACTGAGGGTCTTCCTCTTTTTTGAGGACCCTCTACTTTACCAAGCATGATGTCCTTCTCCAGTGACTGGTCCCTTCTGATAACATGTCCAAAGTAAGTGAAATGAAGTCTGAGCATACTCTGGTGACAGTGGTTGGTGGTTATGCGCTATGGAGTCTATTCCTACTCATAGAAACTCTGATTAGGGTTTCTGAGGCTGTAAATCTTTACAGGAGCACAAAGTCTCATCTTCCTCCGCAGAACAGCTGCTAGTTTCAAACTGCTGACCTTGAGGTCAGTAGCCCGATTCACAGCCATTATGCTACCAGATCTCCTCAGGCATGCTCTACCTCTAGGGTATTAGAATCACCTAGTCTCCAATGCCAACAGCCCCGATTGTCTTAGCACATAAATGCATGAGCTACTTCAATATGGCATAGAGTTGGGAGCTATAGGTTCCCCGGTATGGCATCCCAGAACTCCACAGTGAACAGGGGTAGGTGTGGCTTGAAAACAGTATAGGTAATATTATAATTGCTTTGCTTTTTTGTTTGGTCATCGTAATATATTACAGCATTTCAAACAACATTCAAGGGAGAGCATTAAATTGTTCTATTTCCCACAAGAAAGTATGGGCTTACAAAGGTTGTCGTCTATGTTGTTATCAAGAACTTACAAACGTTTCCATGCTCTTTTCATGTTTCCTTGATAGGCACATCATATCACCCTTAACTGAGCTGCAAAGTCCCGGGAGTTGGAGATCAGCTGTAAATTATTTTCTTTGTGTCCATCTCCAAGTTCTTCACCCAGTGTCCATTCCATAAATAGGTCACCCAATCTGTTCTCTGAGGGAACTTTTCACTTCTGAGGGAACTTTTTTTTTTTTTAACTGTTCCATTATCTGTTGTTGTTAGGTACCATCAAGTCGATTCTAATTCATAATGGTCCCATGTGACCAAATAGAATGGCATCATAGGATTTCCTAGGCTGTCATCTTTCTGGGAATGGATGGTGGAGTGTCTTCTCCTGCATAGCTGCTGGTGGGTTTGAACCACCAACCTTTCCATTAGCAGCTGAGCATTTAACCATGTGCATCACTAGGGCTCCTTTCAGTCCAGACTGGTTTGTTGTTGGTAAGTGCCATGAAGTCTGTTCCAGCGCATTGTGACCCGGTATAGGGTTTCCAAGGAGCAACTGATGGGTTTGAACTGCCGACCTTGTGGTTCCCACTCCAGTGCCGACCCTATAGTGCAGGAGTCCTATCCAGTCTAAATAAAGGGCAGAGATCTGGAGTGGTTTTCAAACAAAAATAAAGAGAACCACTGGCAGAATAGAAAACAGCACCATAAAACATGTACTGAGCTAAAATTGAATCTTTAAACTCTTCCCTGAAAACTAATTTTCTTAGTTAATTCGCAGCATCAATAAAATTGCCGTGGAGCATTTAATCTTCATTTAAAAAAAAATCAGAGTATTCCTAAGTCTCCACAAAGCACATGGGACATAAAAGAGTGATTTTTAAGCAACCTAGAAGGTCAGTGGGAAAGAGGAAGACCCCAACAAGATAGACTGATACAGTGACAGCAGTCATGGGTTCAAACATACTAGTAATTGTGAGCCTAGAACAGGACGGGGCAGTTTTTCCTTCTGTTGTGTATTGAATCACTATGAGCCGCAGCCAACTCAATGGCACCTAATCACAACAACACCACTATGTGGTAAGCTCCAAGCACATTATTTCAGAATTAACCCAATTCAAAAACCAGTGGGTTCTTATTGGCAGTATTCATCAAAGCAAGATTTCCTTTTCTAGTTGTTGTCTAGACTTGAAAGTTTAGGGACATATTTTCAGCTGAGGGGTTTCCAACTTCTGAGTGTTTGCACATAGACTGTGATGTGAATTCCAGTGAATTTTCTCCATTGTTATGAGCCCACATGGAGTCTGCCCTGGACTCAGGTGATCCTATACACAACGAAAGGAAATGCTCTTGTGATCCCTTAGTCTTGAAGCTCCACTGCAACCATTTGTAAATTATCTTCAGCAAAATTTTACTTGCGTATCAATGATGTTGTTAGATAATTTCCACATTCTGCAGGATTACTTTTTGTTTGGAATGGGCACAAATATGGATCTTCTCATTGGATTGCCAAGTAGCTGTCTTCCAGATTTCTTAGCATAGACTAGTGAGTGCTTCCAGTGCTGCATCATTTATTGAAGCATTTCAGCTGGTGTTCTGTCCATTTCTGGAGTTTTGTTTTGCCTTCAAGGCAGCTTAGACTTCTTCCTTCAGTACTACCAGTTTTTGATCACATGTCTCTTTCTTTGTCGTTGTTGTTAGGTGCTGTCGAGTCAGTTCCAACTTATAGTGACCCCATAAGTTGCATAACAGATGGAAACCATCGTCACATTTGTTGTTACACTTGAACCCTTGCTGCTATCACTATGCTGATCCAGCTCATTGGGTTCATTCTCTTCTTCGCTGACTCTCCACTTTACCGGTCATGATGTCCTTCTCCAAGGATTGGTCCCTCCTGGTAACATGTCTGAAGTATGAGTGACAAGTGTCACCATCCTCACGTCTAAGGAACATTCTGGCAGCACCTCTTCAAGACAGATCTACCTCTTCCTTGTTGTTGTTATTGTTAAGTGCTGTCGAGTTAGTTCTGACCCATAGTGATCCTGTATAGGTTTCCAAGGAGCCGCTGGTTAGCTTGAACCACCAGTCTTGCAGTTCAAACGACTTTGCAGGCCGAAGTATTAGCCCACAGCGCCACCCCAGGACTTCCTAGGAGATGGTAAAATGCTATGTGTGTTTGAGGAGAGGATAGAACAGGCCGAAAGGAAAAACTAGATAACTGTTGTTAAGTGGAGTAAGTTAAGTTGGCACCAAGGGACCACCTAACTCTCATCCAGGGGAAGTAGGGAATAGCTGTCATCCACTCAAAGTCTCTTTACTAGCTTTTTATAATTAAGATCCACAAAGAAAACTGAGTTTGGATTTCAGAGGAAAGTTAACCGGAAGTGCCCTTTCAGTTCCCATCTTCCATCACAGAGAGTATTTCTGAAAGAAAGTATCACACAGGTTTATTTCTTCTAATCATAGCAAGGTAGGGTTGGAAGAGGTAATGCAAGTCTATTACTAAGACAGAAACTAGTTCTGGGCAAGAAAAGGGACTTCTCCAAGGTTAACTAACACGATTATGTCAGATTGGAACCCATCCAACACTCAGGTCTCCTACTGTCAGATCTTCTTGCATGTTTCTGCTTCCCACTCTTGTTTCAGCCCAGACAGAGGTGGGCACCTATTCTTGAGAAATTTGAGGGGCAAAGAGAGGAATCTCTGGGAGTTTGTTTACAGTGAGGGCTTGGAGAGACTCCAGAGAACACACTGAACCAGAACGGACTCGTCGGCACACGCACACATTCAAACACACAGAAATGACATGGACACAGAAACAAAACGCGAGCAGGGGAAAGGGGGCCGCAGACAAACCGTCCATCTAGCGCCAGGTGCAGTGCCTGCAGTGCACCAGCAGAGGGCGCGCCGCCCCCAGGGAGTAGAGCGGCTTCCGCAGCGAGCTGAACAGGCCAGGGGAGCTGCAGACTAGCCGGACGCGCCCCTGCGGCTCCGCCACTCAGGGCGAAAGAACTGGCCGAGGAGAAGGAGGGTGAGGAGTAGTCCCCCCTCGTGGGCAGGGGGAACAGACTAGCAGGAGTGCTTCCTAGGAATTACATCACGCGGAGCAACGCTGCGGCTAGCGGACTCTCAGGGCGCACAGTGTGTGTGGGGTGGAGAAGGCTGGGGGAGCAGGGGACCCATAGTGGTGTGTGTGTGTGTGTGTGTGTGTGTGTGTGTGTGTGTGTGTGTGTTGGGGGAAGGGACTGAGACGGAGTACGGGAGAGAGGAAAGCGAGACGCGTCCCGGGAAAACGCTCCATGCACATGGATAGATTCCTTCCCTTAAACTGCACGGAGAAAAGAGCTCCCGGTAGCTCCCCGCTGTTCCCCTCCCAGTGCAAAGCAACCCCCGCCCCACCTAGGGCACACCCCCCAAAGCTGGCCCTGCACCCTCCAGCCCGGCTCCTGCGCCGCCGCGAGCTCTCCCCAGGACTGGCCCTGGCGGGGCGCCTAGAGCCCCAGTTGCATTGCTCCAGGAGAAAGGAGGGGGGCGGTGCATTTTGCAGGAGGAGGAGAAGGGGGGTGGGTGGTGGGGGAGAGAGAAAATTGCGCGGAGACCTGCCAAGCGCCACCGCCGCCGCCACCACCACCGCCGCCGCCGCCGCCGCCGCCTGTGAGCTCGGGCGGGCAGCCGGACTGTCGGCTTCCCGGGGCATCTGGGTCCGGTGGGGCACAGCCCTGGGCGCTGCCGAAGCCGCCGCCGCCACCACCGCCACCGCCGCCGCCGCCGCGGCGAGTGCAGGCGGCTTCCCCCGGAGTCTGTGCTGCTCCAGCTCCTCGGGGGTGGAGAAGTGGGGGGTGGGGTTGTTGTTTGGGGGGAAGAAGGGGGAGGGGGCAACGCCGAGAGAGTCAGTGGTTTCCATGGTGATGGAGCTGAAAGTGCAGGAAATTTAAAGGCTTGGACCCTGCGAGACAGACAAACCGGTGCCAACGTGCGCGGACGCCGCCGCCGCCGTCGCCGCCGCCGCTGGAGTCCGCCGGGCAGAGCCGGCCGCGGAGCCCCGAGCAGGCGGAGGGAAGTGCCCCCGGGACCCGCTCGGCCAGCGGCGCCGCTGAGAGCTGCAGGACCAGGAGCCGGAGCAGGAGGAGGAGGGGAGACCGCTCGTCCACGCGCCTTGCGCCGCCGCGGGTCCGGGAAGGCAACGAGGAGCCGGCGTCCCCTGCGCCCCGCGGTGGCCCTGGAGTAATTTCGGATGCCCCGCCGCGGCCGCCTTTCCGAATAGAACCGGGAGAGGAGTTGCAGCCAACTTGTGTGCCTTTTTTCCGCCCCTGTGGGAGCCGGCGCGGAGCGAAGGGCTCTCTTCGCGGCTCATGCTGCCGGCCCTGCGCCTGCCCAGCTTCGGGTGAGCCACCTCGGGAGAGCTGGGGGAGCGCGGCGGCGGCGCCGAGGGCTCGGCGTGCTCTCCTCCTGGGACGCGGGACGAAGTAGCAGCCCCGGGCGCACGCCGGAGGCATGGAGCGCTGCCCCAGCCTGGGGGTCACCCTCTACGCCCTGGTGGTGGTCCTGGGGCTGCGGGCGGCACCGACTGGCGGCCAGCACTACCTCCACATCCGCCCAGCTCCCAGCGACAACCTGCCCCTGGTGGACCTCATCGAACACCCGGACCCTATATTTGACCCCAAGGAGAAGGATCTGAACGAGACGCTGCTGCGTTCGCTACTGGGAGGCCACTACGACCCGGGCTTCATGGCCACCTCGCCCCCCGAAGACCGGCCTGGCGGGGGCGGGGGAGCAGCCGGGGGCGCCGAGGACCTAGCGGAGCTGGACCAGCTGCTAAGGCAGCGGCCGTCCGGGGCCATGCCGAGCGAGATCAAAGGGCTGGAGTTCTCCGAGGGCTTGGCCCCGGGCAAGAAGCAACGCCTGAGCAAGAAGCTGCGGAGGAAGTTACAGATGTGGCTGTGGTCGCAGACCTTTTGCCCAGTGCTGTACGCGTGGAACGACCTAGGCAGCCGTTTCTGGCCGCGCTACGTGAAGGTGGGCAGCTGCTTCAGCAAGCGCTCGTGCTCGGTGCCCGAGGGCATGGTGTGCAAGCCGTCCAAATCCGTGCACCTCACGGTGCTGCGGTGGCGCTGTCAGCGGCGCGGGGGCCAGCGTTGCGGCTGGATTCCCATCCAGTACCCCATCATTTCTGAGTGCAAGTGTTCGTGCTAGAACTCGGGGGCCCCTGCCCACACCTAGACACTTGACTGACCCCCACCGACGCCCCCAGCCACAGCCTCCAACCAGTTCCTCCACCCTCGCGAGTGGATTCAATGAAATTTTTTTTTTTTTTTTTTTTTTTGGCTACAGAGACCTAGCTTTCTGGTTCATGTAATGCACTGTTTAACTGTGTAGGAATGTATATGTGTGTGTATATACGGTCCCAGTTTTAATTTACTTATTAAAAGGTCAGTATTATACGTTAAAAGTTACCGGCTTCTACTGTATTTTTAAAAAAATAATAAGCAAAAGAAAAAAAACAGAAAAGAGAGACTTACTCTGGTTGTTGCTAATAATGTTAACCTGCTATTTATATTCCAGTGCCCTTCGCATGGCGAAGCAGGGGGGAAAGTTATTTTTTCTTAAAGTACAAAGAGAGAGGGGAACTTTTGTAGAAGGACTTTTTAAAAGCTATTTTCCATTCTTTGGAAAGTGTTTTGGTTTTCCTTGGACCTCGAAGAAGCTGTAGAGCTCAATGTTATTTTACAGTTATTGTAAATATAGAGAACAAATGGAATGACTAATCATTGTAAATTAAGAGTATCTGCTATTTATTCTTTATAATATCCCGTGTAGTAAATGAGAAAGAAGTGCAGAGCAGGATTAAAGAAAACCACTAAAACCGACTGAGCTCCACACTGCTGATTCTCTGTGTTGGTGATTGATGGGGAGGGGGCGGCGGGAGGGGGCGGGGAAGGGGTGCCACTGTGCCTATATGCCTGTTGGGAGTAGGGGCTCATCCCTCAGACTCCCTACTCTGGTTTGTTGGAGGTGACCGCTGAGTTTCTCAGTGGTGGGAGGGGGCTAAGGGAGAGAAGGGGGGCTATTCTCAAACCCCTCACTTGAGCATCACGTGGCCTTCTCCTAGTCTCCCAGCATTTTCCCCCTATGTCACCAAAGCTTGGGCCTGTCGTGACCTCGACACCCAGCCGGCCCCCTGGAGCTGACCCCAGGCTGGGCCGAGGGGCGGGGGTGGGATGGGGAGGGTGGGCGGCCGCTTTGTCCTGCCTGACAGGCCCTTCACAATGGGGACACGTGTCTTTCACACCTACCCTGGGGGCGGAGTGCCGCTGAAACTTGACCCCCGAGGAATGGGGGGGAGGGAGAGAGATCTGAGCGTGCCCACCCAGATCCCGCCACCCCTCCCGCCTCGCACCCCCCACCTCAATATCCAGCCCCGCTTAACCCTTTGCATGCCTGGATGCTACGGAGGTTCTTGCTGAGGAGACCTCTTGCAATCAACACACTCTGCCTCCAGGATCTTGCAGGTCCCAGCCCTTAGCTGGACTTGCTGAGGGGAGCTAGAGATTTGACACTCACTCACGTAGCCCTCCTCCAGGACTCAAGGGTGACCCCGAAGAGCCAGGGTTTCGGTGGAGCCGAATGTGGTGAAAAACGTCAGCTCTGGGATCTGTTGTTGAAAGTGGGGTGTACCTCAACTCAGAACACATAACTAACTCTCTTTGGAGACCAGGGACCGGGGACCGGGGACAGGGGTGGGGGTGGGGATACGAATGGGAATCTTTGGGCTTTAGGGGAAGAGATAGGAGCAGAGAGCGTGTTACCCACTAAACAGAAGTGCAAAGTACCGCCCGCACCCCACTGGTTAAAAAGTCAACTTCTTGGGGAGGGCGCTGGGCTCTCGCGTGCGTCCGTCCCTCTGCGGGAGTCAGCGGTGGCGCTCATCCGCGCAGCTCCACGTGGGCCCGCTTGCTGACACTGCTCAGCGCGCCCTTTATTTATCTTGGATTCCAAAGTCGCTCTCCTTTGCCTCCTTCCCACCCCCCCTGCCACCTCCTCTCATCTCCCTCCTTGCCCCCCCAACCCCCCCTTTCTAGTCCGGAATCCCGGCGAATCTATGCTAATTATTTCAAACCTGAGACCGGTCTCAGTGCCCCCGGCCCCGCCCGCCCAGTCCCTCCAGTCGGGCGCTTTCTTCCTTCCCGACGCAGCCTCGGTGGCTCCTCATTTCAATAGGCTGGCCCCGGAGCCTGAGCCCCCTCCCCGGCGCTGCCTCCGTCGGCCGTGGGACAGACGTTAGGGTATTCATTAACTGAGAGCCGAGGAATAACGGCATTATTCCCCCCAGAGAGGGCACCCTGCCCCCGCGACTATCTGAGGCTTCATTGTAAAAGGATTAAAAGTTAAAGACCTCCATCTTATGATTCTTTCATTTAATCTTCCTGGCGCCTGGGAGACATGCTCGATGGATGATAGCTTTTAAAATATTCCTAATGTCGGCTACCTTAAGACTCCAAGCCAGGCAAACAAACGTAATTTATTTCCAGAAGAAAGGGGATATTGAGATGTTTAAGTTTATGAACCGCCATTCCCATGTATATTTGTTAAGTTCTGACAAATACCCAAATAACGTTAAAATCAGCCATTCATCACTTATGAATTTATGCAAAACTTACTGTGCCCCGGGCCAATATTTTTTTAGACAGAGTTTCACTTGCGAGGGGCGGAGGTGGAGGGGAGAGAGGACGGGGAGGGGGTTTACAGGGATGGAGGGGACCCAAAAGCAAGAATTTTCATGCCTAGTAAACACGCGAATTATGCGAAGAGAGTTATTCCCAGCTGGGCCAGCAGCCAAAACTCTGAGAGCGCGCGGCGGCCAGCGCCCCCACCCCCACGTTGGCAATGTCATTGGATTACAATGTGAGGTCTTCCCCTCCGCCCGCGCCCCTCCTCCCCACCCCTGCCCACTTGGAAAACCCGCTCGCAGCCGGCTAGTTTCTGGGCTTTCAGAGTGGGATCCGGGGTGCGCAAGGAGCACCCGGGCTTCAGATGAGCCTTGCAATAGATAAACCACCGCACCCATAGATCCAATGGGCAGGCCTAAGGCCATTGAGACCGAGAGCACCCATCAGGACCCAGGCTGTCCCAGAAGAGGGCTTAGGAGGTGCACAGCCAGCTACGTTTCCATTATTATTAATATTGATAATACTAATAATAGCTTCAACAGGAAAGAAGAGAGCTCTGTCTTCTGCGGGCATCTAGTGCCTATCTCTCATAAGAGGGAAATTGATCTTGGTGTCTTCTGAGGCTTTGACAGCCTGAGTCTATGAACTTATGCAGCTGCTGGGGGATCAGTGCCCCCCCTCAGAGGATGACGATTTATAACTATCATGGATACTACACATCAACTTTAAAAAAGAATCCAGGGGGAGATCCCGAGGCTCCCACTACTCCATCCCTCCCCCTTAGGATGCAGGAACTCACTTCTCATACTAATTTTCAAATCTTCCCTTTATTCCTTTCTTCCACTTCCACTACCCCCCCCCACACACACACACACACAAGCACATACACACTCCACACACAAGCAAACTGAAGCCAAATGTCCAGGAAAGCCAGCCCCCTCTGGGGAGGGCCCTCTGTCCTCCGGAGTCTGGGAATGGGATCTGGTTCCCTGTTGAGATGGCGAAGGCCAGGGGTCCATTATCAGTCTTGCTTCTGAGACTCCTGGGAAAGGGACTTGAAATTTGGTGGCAGCTGCAAGGAGGAAGCTGGCTGTGTATTAAGAGCTCTTAGCTGTGCTCGATGGGGACAGTAGGGGGAGGGCCCAGCCCATACTGGTATTTTGAAGGGGGTGATTCATCCTTTTTCCTTAATGCTCTTGGAATGCCAGAGCAGAGGAGAGCTTAGATTCCAGTACCCACCACTAAATTTACAGAGGAGAAGACTAAGACCCCAGCAAGGACTTGCTGAAGATCACATAGACTAATAGAAGGGTAAGTCAGAAAGTATTACTACAAAATCATAGACATTTTTATAAAAGAAAAATATTAAAAATGTAAAGCTATTGCTTCTCGATATATCCTCCACCTAGGGTTACATAGTTCTGAAGGTGCTGTTTCCATCTCTCTAACGCCTCTTCAAAGAAGTGTGCGTTCTTTGATTTACATCACATCAAAATAGCAGTTTTAGCGTACTTGAGGGACTTAAATCATGTTCCTGTTAAATGCTCTTTGAGTTTGGGAAACAAAAAGAAATCTAAAAGGGCTAGGTCAGGGTTGTAGGATGTATGGGGGAAGGTTTCTAAATGAAATTCTTTTAGGACAGACAGCCTTTGCTACTCTCGAAGAATGAGCAGGTGCATTGGCATTGTTGTGATAGGGGAAAACAAATTCCTCTGTACAACTTTCCTGGCCTTTTTCTCACCAATGCAGTTTTCAATTTCTTCAAACTTCTTTGAAATAAACCCCTGTGATGGTTCTGTGTCCTTAAAAAAATCTATCATCACTTTGGAATCTCAAAAACCAGTAGCCATTACCTTCTGGACTGACCTCTCTGCCTTGGATTTAAATGGGCCAGCAGATCCCCTCAGAAGCCACTGTCTTGGTTGGACCTATCTCTCTAAGTCATCCCCTGATAGGATTCATTCCATAAAACTGTCTTCATTAGCTGTGATCTTGTTTAAAAGACATGGAAATATCAGCTTTTTGAGTTGGCTGATCTTTGCACAACACTTTTGGCACCCATCAAAGTTAAAGTTTGCTGAGGCCACGATGTTCGCTTAAAATTGAAAATGATAACCCATGTAAGATTCCAACTTCAGTAGCTATCATATCGATAAGTGGTGATTCTATGGACTTCGTCCACTAGATTCTGGACTTCAACCACAGTTGTTTCATTTTCCAATATTGACAGTCTTTCCTCTCTTGGCTCATTTTTGAGGTCTTCCTCACCTTCCTTAAAATACGTGATCCATCTATAAACTGTTTTATGTGGGCAGCAGTCTGGTAAACTTGTTGCAAAGTTTTGAGTTTGGGAAGATGTCCATTTGAATTTTGTTAAAAATTTCATATTAGTCCTGACTTTAAAATTGCCAGATGGCAAGACTTCATCTCACATCCTTTGGACATGTTGGCACAAGGGGGAGCAGTCTCTTGAGAAGGACATCCTACTTGGTAAAGTGATGGGTCAGCAAAATAGAGGAAGACCTCCAATGTGAGGGATTGGTATACTGGCTGCAGTAATGGGCTCAAGCACCGTGACAATTGCGAGAACAGAGCAGGACCAGTGTTTCATTCTATTGCACATAGTTTTATTCGGTTTTTCACAGGATGGCTATGAGTCGGAGCCAACTGAACGGCACCTAACAACAACATGATACAATAAGTATCCTTTTTTTTTTTTTTTTTAAGTCACCCTAACAATCTTAAGCTGCATTTTGCTTAGATATACTATCAACACTCATGGGATCCGCAGAAACTAAATGATGTACTGCATTAAGCAAATCTGCTGCACAAGATCTCTTTAAAGTGTTGAAGAGCAAAGATGTCAGTTTGAAGACTAAGGTGCGCCTGACCTAAGCCATGGTATTTTCCATAGCTTTATATGCATGCGGAAGTTGGACAGTGAATAAGGCAGACCCTAAAAGAATTGATGCCTTTGAGTTATGGTGTTGGAGAAGAATATTAAAAGTACTATGGACTGCCAGAAGAACAAACAAATCTGTGTGGTAAGAAGTACAACCAGAATGCTCCTTAGAAGCCAGGAGGAGAAGAAGACTTAGTCACTTACTTCAGACATATATCAGGAGGGATCAGTCCCTGGAGAAGGGCATCATGCTTGGTAAAGTGGAGGGTCAGAGAAAAAGAGGAAGACCCCCAATGAGATAAACTGGCACAGAGGCAGCAGCAATGTGTTCATACTTAACGATTTTGAGACTGGCGCAGGACTGGGCAGTGTTTCATTCTGTTGTGCATAAGGTCAGAACCAACTCAACAGCACCTAATCACCCCAACAAAATGAAGACATATATATTACAGAGAAGGAGCTCTGGTAGCGTAGTGGTTACGAATCGGGCTGCAAACCGCAAGGTCAGCAGTTTGAAACTACCAGCTGTTCCGTGGGACAAAGATGAGGCTTTCTGCTCCCATAAAGATTTACAGCCTCAGAAACCCTGTACAGGGTCGCTATGGGTCAGAACTGACTCCACAGCACACAGCCGCCACCACATTACAGAGAGAACTTGTCTGTAGCCATACATAGATCACAGAGACATGTTGAAACCTGTTTCATTTGGAATAAACCTGTGCATGTATCAATTAGGATGCTAGTACCAATAATGTTTGATTTACCCTCTTGCAGTTTGGATAGACGAACAGGTGGTGGTGGTTATGTGCCGTGGAGTAGGTTCCTATTCAGGGTTTTTGAGGCTGTAAATCTTTACAGGAGCGGAAAGCCTCATCTTTCTCCTGCAGAACAGCTGGTAGTTTCGAACTGCTGACCCTGAGGTTCGCAGCTCGATTTGTAACCACTATGCTACCAGAGCTCCTTAGACAAACAGGTAGTCTGTCTTTATTAGGACTCACTGTTCACTTTTTAGGAGCTCTGGTGGTGCAGTAGCCTCAGCATTGGACTGTTAATCAAAAGGTTATCAGTTCAGGAGTTCAAACCCACCAGCCACTCAAGAGAAAGATGAGGCTACCTACCTAGTCCAATAAAGATTCGCAGTCTCGGAAACCCTACACAGGGTCACTGTGAATCAGAATGGACTCAACTGCAGTGGGTGGGAGGGGTCTCTTTTTATTCTTTTTTTTATCCTCCTTTTGTTCTTTCTTCTTTTTTTTTGTGGGGGACCCTTCTCCCTGGTAGCGTAGTGGGTTACACATAAGGCTGCTAAACACAAAGTCAGCAGTTTGAGCCCACCAGCTGCTCTGCAGGAGAAAGATGAGGCTTTCTTCTTCTGTAAAGATTTACAGCTTCAGAAACCCTAAATAGGGTTGCTATGACTTGGAACCAACTCCACGGCATACCACCACTTCTTCCCAAAGTTGTTATAATAAGTGATTAATCAGCAAACCGATAAATCATTCTTTTTGTAAGTATTTGTTGTTGTTGTTGTTGTTAAGTGCCGTTGAGTTGATTTTGACCCTTAGCAATCCTGTATAGTGTTTCCAAGTAGCCGCTGGTGAGTTGAAACTGCCGACCTTGCAGTTCAAATGGCTTTGCAGCCTGGTGCATTAACCCACAGCGCCACACTAGGACTCTTCGTAAGTATTTAGCAAGTATTTTTAGTGGTTTGTGATGTGCCCAGTCACTGTTGTTGTTGTTGTTGTTGAGTACTGTCAAATCCATTCCAACTCATAGTGATCCTATACAGGGTTTCCCAAAAGCAGCTGGTGGATTTAAACCTCCAACCTTGTGGTCCACAGTCCAGTGCTTATTCTATAGTGCCACACCAGGAATCCTGTGCTAGGCCCTTATTCAAGTTCTCCAGTTTCCAAAGTGTTAGAGCATCTTGCCCGAGGCCACACCAAAATCTGAGTTGACTCCAAAGCCCATGCTTCCTTCAAACCCTCTTCCTCCCTTTGAGGACTTAACACCTGACTTAGGAGTCACACTATGTGCTACAGTAGGTATTGGCAAGTCTCAAGCTTTCTGAAAGTTCATGCCTGTTAAGCCACACAAAGTTGTTGTTAGATGCCATCGACTCACAGGAACCCCACGTACAACAGACGCAAACATGGCCCAGTTCAGCACCACCCCACACAATGCTATGTGCCAGGTATACTGTGCTGATGTTAGAGTTCCAAAAGGGAGACCTCATGGCATTGTAGGATAAGCACTATACTGTTCATTGAAAGGCCCCCAGTTCAAATCCATCACCTTCTCTGTAGGAGAAAGATGAAGCTTTCTGCTCCCATAAATATTTACAGCCTCAGAAACCCTACACAGGGTCACTATGAGTTAAAATCAACTAGACAGCAAGCGGTTTGAGTTTGGAGTTATGAAGATGAATCAGAAGACCTTCCCCCAGCATACATGCACACAGAGCTCCCAGCATAGTTGTTGTTAATTGAACTAACATCAAGTCAATTCCAACTCATAGCGACCCTGTATAGGGTTTCCAAGGAGCAGCTGGTGGTTTTGAACTGCTGATCTTGTGGTTCGAAATCCAGTGCTGATCCTACACTCTACACTGCCTCACCACGAGTCCAAAAATGTGTCCTTTTAAAGAGTCATTGTTGTTAAGTGCTGTCGAGTCATAACGATCCTGTATAGGGTTTCGAAGGAGCAGCTGGTGAGTTTGAACCACTGACCTTGCAGTTCAAACTGACCTTGTGGGGCAGTGCTTACCCTAGAGCACCACACCAGAACTGTAGTAGGTAAAATGAAGAACATTAATGGTGAAAGGGGAGTTAAAACATCAACCAAACTTGGGCCAATTAGAGGAAGCAGCCTCCATGCTGTACTGGGAAACCAGATAAAGATAAAGCATTTGACTAGTCTCAAAGCAAAGTAGAATGTCATCATACTGAGGTGGGAAACTGGGAGGAAAGGTCATACAGGCAGAGAAGTAAGTACCCATAAAGAATGGTATTGGAAAAAATTGGAAAACAATTCAAACTTTGACATATATGGATCCATTCTGAGTGAGGGGAGGTGATAAGGTCTGAAAAGCAAATTGAAGTCAAATTATGAGGGCCTTGAATGCCAACAAGAGCACTGGTAGTACAGTGGTTGTAGCACGTGGCTGTGAACTGGTGGTTCAAACCCACCAGCCACTCAGCTGAGAGGATGATGTGGCAGTCTGCTTTTGTAGGCATTTACAGCCCTGGGTACCTGATGGGGCAGTTGTACCCTGTCCTAGAGCTTTGCTAAGAGTTGTAATTGACTTAGTGGCAGTGGGTTTATTTTGCTGGGGTTGGATGTCAACTCAGGACACTAAACTTTATTTCTCAGGCATTAGGGAGCCTTTGAGAGATTTTTAAATAGGGCAGAATTACCACCCAAGCACTAATGCAGAAAGAATTCATTCAACAAGCCTTCCGTCCTTCCTTTCATCCTTTCTTCTTCCTTCCTTCCTTTCATCCTTTCTTC
>NW_006408525.1:12886669-12921582 GCF_000296735.1 Chrysochloris asiatica | reverse complement strand
CCTTCCTTTCATCCTTTCTTCTTCCTTCCTTCCTTTCATCCTTTCTTCTTCCTTCCTTCCTTCCTTTCATCCTTTCTTCTTCCTTCCTTCCTTTCGCACTATTCTGGTTACATATTGAAACTAGCAAACAACACTAAAACTATAAAAAAAAAAAAAAAAAACTAACAAAAAACATCGTTTCATTTTGCTCGTGATTCTGAGAGTCAGGAGTTTGGGGATACGCGGGCTGGGCTGTTCTTCTCTGATACTCATGGTGTCAGCTGGAGACTGGAAGAGCCACTTCCAAAATGGCTTCTCCAATTAGCTGCCTTGAGTCTGACTGTGACAGTGGTTGTCAGATGGGAGCTCAGCTGGCATGTTGACAGAGCACTTACAAGTGGCTTCCCCATGTGACTTGTGTTTTCTTACGGCCTGCTGGATGTCCAAGATACTCAGGGGTCTAGAGAAAGTGGTCTAAGAGGTCTTTGTGGATGCTACAAGGTTTCTGAGACCTAGTCTCAAAAGTTCCACCAGGTGATTCCACTGTAATCTATGGGGCAAGCAAGTCACTAAGACCAGACCAGATTCAAATAAATGAGAGGTAATTAGACATCACCTCTCAATGGGAGAAGTAGCAAAGAACTTGGAGTCATCTTTAATCTACCACAAATACCATCTATATTATATGTCCAGAACATGAACATGAGAAGATATGGCCATTTTCAAGTTAAATTTGGTACCAATGACTAGAGAAGTTTGAGAACGTCAGTAGTTGGGGGATTAGAACCTTACTTGTGGTCCAAACAGTCACCAAGAGTGCATACTTGAGAAGCGTTAATGCCAATGAATACAAACACCATTTTCAGAAGACCAGAGAGGATTTGGTGACTGTTTGGATGTGGGATGCTGGGGGAGATTCAAAGGGTTACCAGTGTTTTTGGTCTGCAAGAGACTGTGCTCATAAGAGAAATCGCAGATGAAAGGGTTTTGTTTTTTCACCCACATAGAGATGGATGACCAATTTGATTCCAGGCTTGCCCAGAGGAGTGAGGAATCTGAGAAGCTTGGAGAAAATTTCAGTTTATAATTGCAATGACTGAATAATTGGATGGGTGAAGGAAGGAATTAATAGGACAAGGAGGGATGAAGGGATAGACATGTAGTAAGATTGTTTTGAGTTGCACTAAGATATTCCCCAGCATGCTAGAAGAGTCTTGATGGTAGGAAATATATAAATGATATAAAGAAAAAGGTGCAGGCAGATCTAAGAAAGGCCAAGGAACAAAGGAGATAACATTCTTTGAGTAGAACTACCAGCCCGAGTGCTTCATATTTGTCATCTCGCTTTACCCTCACTGTGAAATGAAGAGCTCTACTCTGATTATGGAGTCCTAGTGTGGCGCTGTGGGTTAATGCACTGAACTGCAAAGCCGATTTGAACCACAAGTTCGGTGGTTCAAGCTCACCAGCCACTCCTCAGAAACCCTATACAGGGTCGCTATGAGTCAGAAGTGACTCAACGGCACTTAACAACAACAACAATAGCTCCTCTGAAAAGGAGTCCTGGTTGTATAGTGGGTTACAAATTGAGCTGGGAGAAAGATGAGGCTCTCTGCTCCCAATGAAGATTGACAGCTTCAGAACCAAGTCCACACCAACACCACCACCCCACCCCCCTTATGAGTGGTGCAAACAGTTGACATCCTGAGCTGCTAGCTGACACAGTAGAGATACCACAGAAGAAATCTCTGGTGATTTCAAAGTTACGTCAGCTCTCCTCCATAAAGGTCTCCCTGGGTCCCCTGGCTGGAGTTCTTCAACACTCTAAGCTCTTAAGTGTTGCATTTTATTGGAGAAGGGGCTTCTCAACCTGTTGGGCTAGAAAAGGGGTCTCATGATTGACTCAGAACAGTGTAAGATCCTCCTGAGTATGTGCAAAATGGATATGTGTGTGTGTGTGTGTGTGTGTGTGTTATCTGTGAAAAGAGTCTGTTACCTTCTTCAGATTCTCTCAGAGGTTGTAATATAGAAAAAGTTCATCTCTTTATATTAAACTGAACTGAATGGGCAGACATTTTTAAAACCCATCTTTTAGCCTCACAGCACACTATCCAGAGCTCTGCATGAAGCATTCAGTAAATATTCAGTCAAATACAGTGAACTGACTGGGGAGTTCACATGGAACCACTATAAGTTCTTGAGCAGAGAATGAAGTGAGAAGATTCTTCTGGATTCAACTTTGTGTGTACGTAAAACAAAAGGATTGTCTTAATTGTGTGGCATTAAGTCACTTTCAACTCATAGCACCCCTGTGTAGGGTTTCTGAGGCTATAAATCTTTTCAGGAGCAGAATGTCTGTCTCATCTTTCTCCCTCAGAGTAGCTGGTGGATTCAAACTGCTGCTCTTGTGATTAGCAGTTCAACGTGTAACCCACTATGTCACCAGGGCTCCTGTAAGAAAAAAAGGATTCAAAGTAAGGTATGTGCACCATAGAATGGTCAATCATTCAAGATCCAAAGGGCAATAGTGACCCAAGGACAACGTTGATAAGAAATAGGAAGGAGGATGGAATGGAAATAGAAACCACGGGGAGGAAGTGGGACAACCGTTGTTACATGACAAGGATTGCATTCATTGAGATGAGCAAAGTGTGTGATTTATTAAACATAAAACTGACCATGTTTTCTGTAAACCTTCACCCCCAAAAATGATTCAAAAGGCAACAATTCAAGCTAGAAGGCCAGTAAGAGACTGGTAGACCTGGTGCAAAACTATAGGATAAACACTGGACCAAGGCTGGTAGTTCAAATCCACTAGGCACTCCTTGAAAACTCTACGCAGGATCACTGTGAGTCGGAATCAACTGGACAGCACTCAACAACAACAACTGTCCTCTAGTCCTGGAGGGCAATATGAATGGAGGATGTGGGGGAGAGGAAGCAAAAGAGGCAAAACTAAAAAATGTTTTAAAGGAAGAGGAGATAGACGTTGAAGTCAGCCTGCATTTTTGTATGAGGCACAGAGCATGCTCCTTTATTTTACCCAAATCCCCACCTCTCCCTATTGCTGCTTCGCGCATTATATTTTCTACTAGGACTTTTGTAGGCATTTGTAACTGAGACTCCTGGATTAGCTATAAAAAGGAGAATGAAAAGAAAAGGCAAAAGGAAGCCTCGAGGGAAGCCAGATCCAGAATTTGGAACGGGAATCCAGAGAGTGAAGAAGAGATGACAGAAAGATGATAGAGCCTTAAAGTTTTTCACCCCTTCGTTTGACTGAAGAAACTGAGGCTTGTCAAGGCCAATTAACTTGTCTCAGCTCTAAATACTGTGGAACAGAATTAATACAGAAGATGATGTTTCCAGATTTCCAGTTCAACCCTCTCTTTACAGATGATATGTGTAAACAATGTTAGGATTTACATAGCACTTTCACGTAACTAATTTTATGTGAAATGAAACCCAAAACTCCTGGGGGCAGAAACCAAATCTGTCTTATATCACCAAAGCAGTCCCTGGGTAGTGCAAACAGTTAACACAGTCAGTTGATAACCAAAAGGTTGTAGGTTCGAGTCCATGAGAGGCACTGCAGAGAATGGTCTGGCGATTTACTTCCAAAAAATCAGAAGACGTGGAAAACCTGTTATAGATTGAATTGTGTCCTCCCCACAACACAAAGATGTGTTTTAAACCCTAACTTCTCTGTCTGTGGTTATAATCCCATGGTGTTTTCCTATCACCTCATTAGCATGCAACAGCTAGACAATGAACAAGGAAGTCCAAAGAAGAATTGATGCCTTTGAACTATGGTGCTGGTAAAGAATATTAACTATACCATGGGCTGCCAGAAGAATTAGCAAACTTGCCTTGGAAAAAGTACAACTAGAATGCTCCTTAGAAGCTAGGATGGCAAGACAAAATCGCACATATTTTAGACATGTTATTAGGAAGAACTAGTCCCTGGAAAAGCACAGCATGAATGATAAAGTGAGGAGTCGGCAGAAAAGAGGAAGACCCTCAGTTAGATAGACTGGCCAGGGGATGCAACAATGAGTTCAAACATAGTAATGATGGACAGGATGGTGCAGGACCAGGCAATCTGTCATCTGTAGGATTGTTAGTCGGGTTGCTATGAGTCGGAACGACTCGATAGTGCCTAACCATAACAACAAGTTCACAGAGTTCATTCAAATAGTGAAGACAGGAGTTGGTGCTACTGCCATCAATAATGGGAGACCCACCTGCTGCTCTTTGTCTGTAGCTGGATTTAGAGGTAGAAAACAACGCTGTACTTGCAGACTACTTAATGAGTCTGTTGGATAAGAATAAGAAGACAGTATGGTGGACACCTGGCAGGTGAATCAGGTCCTATGATCACAGGATTTGGTGGTCTTTCCCCAGTCACATACATGGATAATATTACTGGTATTTGGAATGTAAAAGTTGGAAACAATGAGGAAAGATCTGGTAGTTGAACAATAAGGCTTTGGTGATGGAAATGCTGCCAGAGATCGTGTGATAGAATTTTGCAAGATCAATGGGTTAATGTGATGGACTGCAAAGTTGGTTTGAACCACAAGGTCGGGGGTTCAAGCTCACCAATCATTCCTTGGAAACCCTATATAGGGTCACTAAGGGTCGGAACTGACTTGAGAGCACTTAACAACAACCACAACAACATACACATGGACCTAACTGGATAGCCTACACAGAAATCAAACAGACTGCATCTGTGGAATTAAAGGATGGAGAAGCTCAACATTATCAGTAGGAACAATGGCAGGTGTTCACTGAAGAACAGACCATCAATTGCTCATACTCCACTTCAAATGGATACAGAAAAACACTTTTTAAAAAGTCCATTAGAGTCAAAATACAACCTTGAATGTGTCCCACCAGAATTTAAAGACCATCTCAAAGGTATATTGAGACATTGAACCCTAGAGGTGCCAGACCAGATCAGCTGTGGGATGACATCAAGAACATCATACATGAGGAAAGCAAAAAGTCATTAAAAAGACAGGAAAGAAAGAAGAGACTAAAATGTATCTCAGAAGAGACTCTGAAACTTGTTCTAGGATGTAGAGAAGCTAAAGCAAATGGAAGAAATGAAGTGAAAAAGCTGACCAGAAGAATTCAAAGGGCAGCTGTAGAAGACAAAGTAAAGTATGATAATTAAATGTGCAAAGACCTGGAGCTAGGAAACCAAAAGAGAAGACAATGTTCAGCATTTCTCAAGTTGAAAGAACTAAATTAAAAAAGTCAAGCCTTGAGTTGTAATGTTGAAGGATCCCACAGGCAAAATACTGAAGCATCGAAAGATGGAAAAACTATACAGTCACTGTCCCAAAAAGAATTGGTCAATATCTAATCATTTCAGGAGCCACCATACTATCAAGAACCAATGTTAATGAAAGATATCCAAGCTGCACTGGAAGCACTGTTGAAAAACAAGGTTCCAGGAACTAAAGGAGTCGATCGAAACATTTCAGCAAACCAATGTGGTGCTGGAAGTGCTCACGGATCGATGCCAAGAAATTTGGAAGAGAGCTCCCTGGCCCACTGATTGGAAGAGATCCATATTTCTTCCCATTCTAAAGAAAAACGATTCAGCAGAAAGCATAAATTATCAAACAATATCATTAACATCACATGCAAGTAAAATTCTAAAGAGAACTTATAACAGTTGCAGCCGTACATAGACAGTGATCTGCCAGAAATGCAAGCTGGAGTCAGAAGACGTGGAATGAGAAATATCATTGGTGACGCCAAATGGATCTTGGTTGAAAGAGGAGAATATCAAAAAGATGCTGACCAGTGTTTCACTGGCATTGGACTGTATAGATAATAACAAATTATGACTAACATTCCAAAGAATGGGAAGAACTCCAGAACACTTAACTGTGCTCATGGAGAACCTATACAATAATTTAAACAGGACAAGGGGATACTGCATGGTTTGAAATCAGGAAAAGGGGTATATCAGGGTTACATCCTTTCTCCATACTGATTCAATCTGTATGCTGAACAAATAATCCAGAGGACTGGACTATATGAAAAGGAACACAGTATCAAAATTGGAGAAACTCCTTACTTGCTGAAAGCAAAGAGAACTTGAAACACTTACTGATGAAGAGTAAAGAGTAGACTTTAGTGTGGATTACACTTCAATATAAAGGAAAAAGAATCCTTACAACTGGACCAATAAGCAACATCATGATAAATGGAGAAAAGACTGAAGCTGTCAAACATTCCATTTTGCTTGGATCCTTATTCAATGCCATTGAATAGCAGTCAAGAAATTAACTGACATATTATATTGGGCAAATCTGCTGCAAATATCTTTTTTTTTTTTTATGTTTTATTGTAAATTATGTGATAGTTTGGGACATTAGCTTTACATTCATCCTATTGTATATCGTTTCATTGCCATGGTTACAATACCCTCCATGCATCATCAACCAACCCTGAAAGCCTGCCCCCCAGTCTTCACCACACAGCCCCTCTCCCTCTCTGGGTCTAGAGTCCCCAGCCACTCCATTTCTCCATGTCATCTTCTCTGCCTCCATCTCTGGCATCACTGCTTCTCTGGGTAGGACCTCACACTCCGCTTTTGTCTTTTGATGGTCCCAGGGACCTCCGCTCCTGGACTGCAAAGTCAATCACTCCTCTCCTTTTGTTAAAAGCATCCACCTTTACATTTCCAACCCTCGTAGTCAGTCCTGATAGCAAGTATTCACTATTGTACCATGTGAGTGCTATCCCCATTTCTTTTCGTCAGTCCCACCCAGACAGATTGGATACTACTCAGTGGAGAGTCTACCTTCCTCTGCGCTCTCTGGATCTAGGCTCCCTCATGAAAGCTTGTAAGCCAGTCACTTCTTGCCTGCCTTTGTAGCCCCCCCATTTTGGGTAGCCAATGTCCAAGTTGCCCATCCCTGTCTACACTGTGTATCGAGGGAGTGGGAATGATCCTCGCTGTAAAGATTTGTTCCCTTTTTTGATCTACTGCATCCATAGGTATAGGTCAAGTTCATCAAATTGTATCAGATTACTCTTTTTTTCCTCTTCTTTCTTCTTCTAGTTGAGTTCTGATCATCCAGCCATTGAAGCCAGGTCAAGTAGGTATTATCTGCAAGTGTGGGTGTCCTTGTGCATATACCCTCTCTTCTTATCAGCTCCACTCTAGTCCTCTGTGGCTATGTCACTGACTCTAGGCCGAAGAGTTCCCAGGTCTTGCCACACTGCTAGCCAACCAGGTCTTCACCCAGGTTCACAGGAGTCTATTGAATGTGGTAAGGATTAGCTCACAGCTTCACTGCTGTTTTTCCCTCACTTCCCCTTATTGGTGAACAACGTGGTCACCAGTCAGAGCACGTGTCTGCTCGTGTATTCCCATTGAGTCTTAGTCTTGGAAGGGAGTTTGCCCTGAGGGGATCTGACCACGTTTCTTGATGTCTCCTGGGCAAGCAACTTGCATATTTTTGTAGACTGCCATTATTGTTTTTCATTTTTCCTGTCGGTCTTTCTTTCAAGAAGTATCTTGTGTTCTTCTAGCCGCACCAGGCTGGTCTGCTTGTCCTTTCCAGTGGAAATTTCCCACCTCAGAAGATTCTGGATACGGTTTAGGTTACCACCTATGATCTTCTGTAATGTAAAGGCTCCACAGGAAGCCTCCTTCATTGGGCATGTTGTAACCCCATTTTAGGTATTCCAATTAGTTATAGGCAGAAGATGGCAAATGTCCTCTTGAAAGTGTTAAAGAGCTCACTCTGAGGACTAGAGTGGATATGACCCAGGGAATTTTCAATGACCTCATAAGCATGAGAGAGCTGGATAATTAATGAGAAAGAACTGATGCATTTGAATTATGGTGTTGTAGAAGAAAAATATTGATTAAGCCATAAACTGCCAGAAGAACTAGAAAATCTGTCTTGGAAGAAGTGCAGTCAGAATTTTCCTTAGACGTTAGGATAGTGAGACTTTACCTCATATACTTCTTTTTTTTTTTTTTTCCTCATATACTTTTAGACACAGTATCAGGAAGGACTAGTCCCTGGAGAAGAACATCACACACAGTAGGGGGTCCTCAAAAAAGAGGAAGATCCTTAGAGACAGACTGACAGTGGTTGCCACAGTGAGCTGAAACAGCAATGATTTTGAGGCTGGTACAGGATCAGGCAGGGTATAGTTCTGTTGTGCACAGTATTGCTATGAGTCAAAATCAACAACAAACCCACCCAATGTTTTGAAGAACTCATAACTGGTGTTCATTTTATTCAATTAAAGAAAAAAAAAATGACTGCAACAAGGGAAATAAATAACCCTTTAGCATTTGACAGATGCAGAAGACAGGCTCAGAAAGCCTAAGGAACTTACCCAAGATCACACAGCTAGTTGGCAGTGGATCCAAGATTCAAACAACAACATCACCCCTGCTAGACTGTTGAGAGAAGCAGAGGGGTTTAGCATACTCTGGGTTTATAAGCCCAACCAGACTCCCTAATTCCACGCTTGCCACAGCTCCAATCCATTTTTCACGCTGAAGCCCCAGTGACCTTAAGACACACATGTGGTCTTGTCACTCCCCTGCTTAAAACCTTTCAACAGCTTCCCATTGCTCTAAGGAATCAGACCAGAGTCCTCACCAGGCTGAGACCCTCTCTCTCCCAGCCCCTGAGTTCAAGCCAAGTAGTCTTTCCGTCAGACTCACTCATGCACCAAGCTCCCCTTGAGCCAGGGCCTTTGCACCTGCTGCCCCTCCAGCCTCAAATGCTTCTTCTGCCACCAGAACCTAGAAATGTCAGTACAACCATTAGATCACCTTCTGAGGAG
This sequence comes from Chrysochloris asiatica, assembly GCF_000296735.1. Classification (NCBI taxonomy): domain Eukaryota; kingdom Metazoa; phylum Chordata; class Mammalia; order Afrosoricida; family Chrysochloridae; genus Chrysochloris; species Chrysochloris asiatica. Next base: position 12,912,768 of record NW_006408525.1, on the reverse strand, counting down.
AAGTAAGGTCAGGTCTCCTCAGATCCATTGATTCTCTGCATTTATTCATTAGATGACACTTCATGTTGAAGGCTGGTGTCTATCACTGATAGTTATTTGTATGTTTGTTCTGTCTCTTCCAATCATCTGTCATACCCCTCAATTTTGCTTACAATGGTGCTGTTTGGGGCATAGATAGATAGATAGATAGATAGATAGATAGATAGATAGATAGATAGATAGATTAGATAGATTAGATAGACAGACAGACACCATCTACTTGATTCTGATGCTTGGTACCCTTATGCTATGTGCAACAGAACAAAATGCTGCCTGGCACTGCATCATCCTCACATGTTGATCTCTGGCATGTTCAAGTCCACTCCTACCCTCATTGATCTTCTACTTCGATCTACATGATGTCTTCCTCTGGCACTTGATCCCTCCTGATGAAATGGTCAAAGCAGGAGACTCAGGCGGTGTTTTGTCGTGATCCATAAGGTTTGCATTAGCTCATTTTGGAAAGTAGATCGATCACCAGACCTTTCTTCCTAATCTATGTTAGCCTAGAAGCTCTGTTGAAACCTGTCCACCATGGGTGACCCTGTTGGTGTTTGAAATACCAGTGGCCTAGCCTCCAGCATCCCAGCAATATACTGACAGCCTAACAGATAGGTGAAGGTGGGGCACAGATACTCAGTATACATAGTACTGAGGGAAGAAACTTCAAGATTGCAGAAGTAGTCATTGATCACCTTCCTGGTAGAAGCCAGGTTCTCTTTGGGGCTCCAGGACACCAGGAGTTCAGAGTGTAGCTCTTGGTAAATAGTGATCTACGACAGACTTAAGACTATGCTTTAATACATGACACAGCACAAAGAGCCAGAGGCATTCAGAGAACCCAAACGTAGCTCTATCAGTTCTGAGGATTCCACTGACTCCTGAGTTACCAGGCTAAAGGTCCCTGCTGGCTTGAATAGGTGTGGAGGGATAGTTGCATGGCCAGATTAATCCCTCTAGCAAATCAAAGACTCACTCAAAGGGGGTCCATCACAAAATAAAGTTTCCCCATCAGAAACTTGATAGCCTTGAGTGATTCTATGGAGAAACTTCTGAGAGTATGCCATAGAAGTAGATTAGAAGAATCACTTCTCCCCAAATCTGAAATCTTGAGACCAGATCTTCTGGACAGTTAAGACTTGTTCTTTCCTTCCCAGCAAATAATAAAAGTAAACAATGACTAACTCAAGTCTAATGCTTTACAGTTTACAAATTACTTTCACATCCATTATCTCTTTCAAACCACATAACAGCTCAAGGCCAGGGTATTATTCTAGAGATAAAAAATCTGAGGCTTGAAGAGTAACTAGCTTTGGAGGCAAAACCACTCCTACTGTAAGGATCACTTAATACGATAGGAAAAATAAAAACCTGGAGTAAGACCAATCTAGTTTTGAATTCTGGCTGTATGGCAATTAACTGAGGATCCTGGTTAAGATACCTCATCTTCCTGAGATTGTTTCCACATACCAAAAGTGAGTGTATTGATACTAGCATACCATGGTGTTGGAATGTTCCAATGTGCTCCATTATTGGAGCTCCTGGTGGGGTGTTTCAGGGCCTGTGTGTTGTCAGGATAAAAGCTGATGTCCTGCCCACCAAGAGGCAGTGACTAGCCACTGGTCCAGGTCTTCATCTCTGCAAGGCCCACACCTATGTGGGAAATGAATAAAATGGGTTTTTCTTTATTTGAACTTGTGGGAAAACTTTGAATTTAGTACCTGTTGTTGTTGTTGTTGTTGCAAATACTGCCCTTTTTTATTTTTTAAATCTCAAATGGTTGATTATTCTAAGGGATGCATATCTCCCTAGTGTCATTGTTCCTTTTATAAACATGTCAATTGTTTCGCTGAAAATTGATCCATGAGGGTGAGTTCAGTTCCAGGCTTGAAGGTGGAGTCTTAGGGGTTCCAACTAGTAAATCTGGTATTTTTAAAATTTTGAATTTGGTTCCACATTTTATTCCCACTCTATCCAGGACCTTCTAATGTGATCCCTTTCAAGCAGTTGGTAGTAATAGCTGGGCACCATCTAGTTCCTCTGGTCTCAGGGTCACAGAGGCTGAGGTTCATGTGGTTCATTAGTCCACTGGACTACTGTTTCCATATACCTTGGATTTTCTTCGCTTTTCTTTCACTGTTTATTTAAAATTATAGGCCGAATAAGAAAACAAATGACTAAAGGTGAAGATGAGAAAAAGAAGCTTATATCATGATGGAAGGAAATTGGGAACCATAGGGTTGTTTTTAAGGAGCTCTGGTAGCGTAGTGGTTACAAATTCGGCTGCTAATCTCATGGTCAGCAGTTCTAAACTACCAGCTGTTCCATGAGAGAAAGTTGAGGTTTTCTGCTCCTGTAAAGATTTACAGCCTCAGAAACCCTGTACAGGGTCGCTATGAGTCGGAACCAACTCCATGGCACATAACTACCACCACCACCAGGGTTTGTTTTAATGAACAAAGGTAGGAATACATCTCAAGTAAACTAGCCCTAATGGAGTCCTAGTGTGGTGCTGTAGGATAAGCACTGGACTGTTAACAGCAAACCCATCAGCCACTCCTTGGACACGCTATACAGGGTCCCTATGAGTCAGAACTGACTTGGTGGCATTTAACAACAACAACAAAACTAGCTCTAAGATGTTCTAATTCTAATTATTGGTCTAACAGTTAATCTACCAGAGGTGGTTATCTCCCAGAAATGGTCTTAACTGTGTCTCTCTCACCTCCCTTCAGGTGCAGACACCTGGTTATGAAAGAAATGATCGCATTCAGTAGGGTCAAGTCCCTCAAGAAAGTTAGCATGCAGTATCAACACTGGATATTGTCTACTTACCCCCACATTCATGGACAATGAAGAAACTGAGGTCCAGTGAAAAGAAGTGACTTTGCCAATGTCACATCTCATGCCAGAGACCTAGATTCACAGAGAAACTTTCATTCAGGTCCCAGGTAGCTGAAAACTAACCAGTGGCCTCGTTAACTCAAGATTGAACGATTGCCTTAAGGCTGGTTGAATATGCCCCCAAATGCCATATTTTTAGGCAAGTGACCCAAGAGCCTAGACCTCTATTGCTATCTTCCTTTCAAACAAAGCATCATGGGTAAGACCTGACTCCAGCCCACCAGGGTTCCTAGAGACATGTCATTATGATTCTTAGTTCTGGCTGGATTCTTGGAGATTGATGCCTTTTAGGCTTCTGGTCAAGTTTCTTCTCTTCTTTCTCCCCCAAAGAGGAAACTCTGGATCTTCTACAGTGGGTGAATTACTCACTCGGGACAGCCAATACCTGAACCTCTCTGGTCCAGACTAGACCTCTCTCCTGAGCTACAACTTGCAGACTCAACTGACTCGTGGATTTCATCATGTCAATCCTAAATTCAAAATAGGACTCATCTCCAAATCCTATCCCTAATCTTGCTGATCTGTTTTCAGTTTTCTCATTCTTAAGCAATGGCCCCACAGTTCATCCAGGTACCTAGACAAAAAAAACAAAACAAAAAAAACTCTGGTCTGTCTCTTACCATCAGTCTCCAGCCTCTCCTTGCTAGCAAAGTATCTGCCAACACACTCTAGGATATCTTCCATTCTAGCCTATCATTCTTATCCTCACTGTTTGGCTATATTCCAGTCCTTGCTATCTCTTGTCCAGCCTTTGCAATAGCCTGATGGTCATTTCTTTACCTTCAGCCTTGTTCCATCTTCAACACTGCCAATTGAGTTGCTATTGCCCTAATACACACGTCAAATTTCCAGGGTTTTCCTTTTACTATAGAATCACGGGTCAACTCCCTAGCATGGCACCCAGGGTCTTTTAAAATCTGACACCAATTTACCTTCTTTATAATACATCATTATTTTTAGCTCCACCCCACCCCTGCCAACCAGTCACATCAACTTAGTCACGGCTGTTCAAACTTGCCAGTCCTTGGATGCTTCTGAGCTTTTGCTTACACTATTTGCTCTACCTAAAATACCCCCTGCCCCACCCTTGTCCATCACCCCAACCCAGGATTCCACCTAGGGAAGATCTACTCATATCTTGGGACCCAGCTCTCATGACACCTCCCCAGCCCTGGGCTAGGGTGGAATCCAGTCCTCCCATAGCACTTGGTGATGACTACTATTACTAATAGATACTAACTGCTTGTATGTGGCAAGCACTATCCTAGGTATTTTATATGCATGTATCATTTAAACCCCAATAGTCATCCCATGTGGTATTACAATTGCCATTTAATAGGGTCAGAGAGATTCAATCGTATTCAGGGACTCTCCTAATTGATCTTAGCAAAGTAAAGATTCAAATTCAGGAATCAAAATCCATGCTCAATCCAATCTTTCATTAGTCTAGCACTTGTAACATGGCACTAAAGTGTTATAGATCTACATCTTGCTACATCTAGATTTCAAAACCTTTTGAAGAAGCAACTGTGCTTGATTCAAATTTCCAAGCATATTATCTAAAATAGTGCTTAAGACAGAGTAGGTATTAAATAAATATCTGGTGAAGGAGTAACTGAGTGGCTGGAGATGAGAAGAGGCTTCATTTTCTTTTATTCTCTTTAAATCAAAATTCAAATAATCTGCTTAATGAACATTGGTTAATTCCAACTTCAAATTAAGGAGCCCTTTTGAAGACACAGCCAGTGTAGGGTTATTAAAAGTAGAGACTTTGAAGTTGACCTAAGCCCTTTGCTCTACTACTTACCAACTGTGTGACTGATAATATCGATACCCTTTTAACTCTAAAACACTGAGGAAACACAAGTCACTGTTATTAATAATACATGCTTCTCCAAAGAAGACTCAAGTTGTCCCTACCCAGACAGAGACAGATAACCCCAAAGATCGCTGACAGCTTATGTGAATGACCCTGAGACATCAGGTAGGGATGCTCCTATGTAGATACCACTGTCCAGTGACTGAGAGAGACCCAGATGGAATTATTCCCTAATTTAAACCAGGATAGACTGGAAAGGGTATTGTAGAAGACAGTAATATTAGAGTGCCACTTGGCTGCCCCTGTTCTGGCCCTCTCAGGTTAGAGGTGAAAAAGCTCAGGCCCAGAGAAGTGCAGAGATAGGTCCAAAGTCACAAACCTGGTTAGCACTGGAGCTGGGATTCGGTCTACCGACAGCCATAAAATGCCAGATTATCATGCCGAATAGTTGTTGTTTAAATTGAATATTGAAATCACTTTTTTAAAACAACTCAATATGATGATCTTTTCCCTTTGTTCCTGAGAATGAAGAATTGATTTCAAGACCATGCCTATCAAACCCACTATCCCACAATGCCTATCAGCTCACTATCTCACATTTCATCGTCTCCACCGCCCTGCAAGGTGTGTGAGAGGAACTGGGGGTTAGAGAGAAGGCCAGTACTCAGCTCATTCACAAACGACAAATCTGACCCCTCTCTCTGCTAGACCAGACAGTTCAGCTCTCAGAGGCACACTGCTGCTCCTACACATAAACATCTCCTGGGGCACGACCTTCTTCTAGTTGGAGTCGGTCCAGTATTAAATCTGATCAACATGGCGGACAGAAAGAGATCAGGTTTGGGGTGAGAGAGAAGTAAATTGGCAGCCCACTCTGAGAACCCAGCCATAATCCCATCGGCCTTTCTCCATCCTCAGTAGTGGCAAACCTGCAGTACTGATAGACTTTCATTCCTGTGTTGAGTATTTACCACATGGAAGGTGCTCTGTTGTAACAACAAATTAAAAGCTTCTTCCTTTCCCACTGGAATCCTCAGGTGGTATAAATGGTTCATGTGTTTGGCTATTTGCCAAAAGGTTAGTAGTTTGCCTCCACCCAGGGATGCCTTTGATGAAAGGCCTAGAGCTCTCCTTCTGAAAAAGCAGCCATTGAAACCCCTATGGAGCACAGACCTGCCCTGAACCCCACGTGCTTGCCATGAGATGGAGTCAACTTGATGATCAATTGTTTGGGTTCTTGTTTTTCACCTTTCCAACTCTTTGTCCTTGAGCAAAGCGGTGCTGTGGGTTAATGCGCCAGACTGCAGAGCCATTTGAACTGCGAGGTCAGCGGTTCAAGCTCACCAGCTGCACCTCGGAAACTCTATACAGAGTTGCTGTGGTCAGAACCGACTCGACAGTACTTTACAACAACAACAACAAAATCATTTACTGAGCATTTATTAAGGCACACCAGTGACACTGTAGGATAAGCACTGAACTGATAACTGCAAGGTCAGCCATTCAAACCCACCAGCTGCTCCATGGGAGGAAGATGAGGTTGTCTACGCCTGCAGAGATTTACAGTCTCAGAAACCTTCTATAGGGTCGCTGTGAGTTATAATTGACTCATGGCAGTGGGTTGAGGTTGGTTTGGTTTTCCTTTTGGGTTATCATATGGCAAGCCCTGCTCTCCGTCTCATCTCATCCCTCAAACACTAGGATGGGAAACTACAGTTTACATAGGAGGAAACCGAGGCTCCACAACTGGTAAATGGCTGACCTGGTGTTCACTCAGGTATTCTGACCTCACAGTCTGGGCCTAACCTTGCTAGCCCCCTATCTACGGAATGGACTAACATTACTGCTTTACAGAATTAGTACAAGGATAAAAAGTAGGCAGGACAGACAAAATACCCGGCACAATGCTTGCCTCATAGGGACCCTGAAGCAAAGGTCCAGGAATAGGAGGGGAGAGACACTAAGTTTCTGGGGTATGTGCATGTAGGACATCACCTAATAGAGTGAATGAAAATGTTAATCAACCACAGATAATTTCAGTCTAGTTGTCCACGTTGCAGGCCTCCCTGAAATGACCACCTGTTCCTTTTATCCAGCTCTCATATACATGCGTGCAAGCACGCACGCGCACACATACACACCAACATCACCTGCATACAAAAATTACATACTATGGCTTTTAGGCTTCTTCTGCCTCTTTGGCTGCCCTGCATTTTGTATCCATAGCAACACATCCCTGCAGCAATGAGGATGTGACACAATTGTTGTTTCCTCTGCCCCCTGCCTTGCTGATCAAGTCTATCCATTTAACTTATAAATGTACTTCAGAGGGCCAGGTTAGCCCTGCCCAAAAGTCAGTAGAACGTTTTCCTAACGGGAAAGGGTGAGTAGAGAAGAAAAACAAAAACACTTTCGAGGATGTTGGCAGTAGAAGGAAGGTGCCAGAGAAGCACGAGGGCCAGGTGGGGCCTGTTTGGAGTGCCTGCCTCTGTGATAGTCTATGACTAAGGGGAGGTGGCTGTTGCCAGGGTTTTTGACTGGGGGACTTCTCTAGAGGGAAAACCAGCGCACAATCTTTATCAGTCTAGACTCACAGAATGCAAATGTTGCATCTCCTATCAGAAACAGTGAGCCTCACAACTCAGGAGGTTCCTTGTCATGTGAGACCTTTCTCTGCAGTGATCCTGAGCATGGAGTCCCCAAAGCACATCCTTTGTGGCCTCCAACTGATCTTCCCATTAATCCCAAAGAGAGTCTTGCTACTAATGCCACTGTTTGAGGAGAGGGAACTGAGTCTCCAAGTAGACCAAGATAATTCCTCTAAGAAAACAACAATCAGTTGTTCACAATCTCTTTATCTAATGTCAAGTCTGGTTTCTTGACCCCCACACTATAGCTGATCCTGTCCCAAAGCCACCATGTTTATTAATGTTGTTGTTATGTGCCATCAAGTCAGATCTACTGCATAACAACCCTGTATAGGATTTCCAAGGAGTGGCTGGTGGGTTTGAACCACTAACCTTTTGGTTAGTCATCCAGTGTTTATCCTACAACATCATTCCAAGACCCCAGTTTATTTATAGTGAGGTATAATGTGCCAGTGGCAGGGATACTAGAGCCAAGTCATGTATAATTTGGAGAAGACTTTAAAGATTATCTAATATTATTCCTCACTCTTCCATTTCACAATGGAGGGAACTGAACTTCACATGTCTATACCCAGTAGTTACATGATAAATATCTACTGAGGTCTAGAGAGGGGAAGCAATAGGCTCAAGATCACACAGCAAATAAGGAAATGGAATTGAATCCAGTCTGATTTAAAATATATTTACTGGGCACCTGCTAAGGCAAGTGCTGGAGCCACAGAGATGCATCAAAAATAGTCCCTGACCCTGAGATGAGTAAGTGTTGCTGTACGAGCTCTTGGTCAAGCCTGGGAGCATAAAGGAGTTGAAGGATGAGTAATAGTGAACCAGTTAAAATGGGAAGGCAGATGGGAAGAGAAGAGGTCTTCCCGGTAGGAGGGTGGTATGGCCACAGGCCTGGAGACCTGAAATAGCTTGGGGTGGCTTGGAAACGACATTGCTCAGGGTTTCTATAACATAGAGTATGAGCCTGGGGGTGGTGAGAAAATGAAAACTAAGATGAAATGTTGGGGCCAAGTCATGCAGGGACTTGTTATCCATGTTCAGGAATTTGAATTTATCTCAACTGCCATGGGGGAGGCACTGAAGGAAGGGAAGCTCTTGTAAAATCATTGAGGGATGGGTTCTGTGTATCATGTTAAGGGTGCATCAGAAGGGAAGAGACCAATCAAGAGACATTTGCAACCTCAGGGCTTGAGAATGGGTAGGCCTCTACCAGGGAAGGATTAGGGATGCAGACTAGGGGACTGACAGGAAAACTTCTTGGAAGGTAAAATTGGAAGGTCTTGGTGATTGACTGAAAGCGGAAGGCAAAGAAAGGCAAGGAGACAAATATAGCTTCAGTGTCCTTTCCACTATAAAACCTTGGCTACTATCTAGAGCATTCCCCGCCCAATACAAAGGTACTTACCTAACATCATCAGGAGGTTGTTTGGAGACCATGGACTCAGAGAAAACAGAAAGAACAGCCTAGACGAGTCGAAGGCGCAGTGAGGGAATGCACCAATAGGCAGGGTACCTTCAAGACGGCTATTAATTTGGGAACTTAGGGTCCCTCATGGGAGGTGAAAGGTTGGCCTGATGCCTTCCAGCTCTATCTATTTTTCTCATGCAGTTATCATGAAGGTTAGATTTAACCAGTCATACATTCCTTTATATCTATTGAGCACCTTCCATGTGCCCAGGACCATTCTAGGTTCTGGGAGTCCAGTGGTGAACAAAAGTCAATCTTAGTTCTCACAGAGAGAAGATTGGTTGATAAAGACAAAGAACAGGCAACCACAACATAAACTATGAGACCATAGAGTATCTAAGAAGGACTCTTCACCCAGGTTGGAAATCAAGTGCATCGGGATCTGTTTCCCTGAGAATGAGATCTCTAAATTGAGATTAAAGAGAGGAGAAAGGTTTCCCAGGCAGCACTACCAACATTATGCAAAGGTCAGAAAGCAACAAAGTGTGTGATCGTCTCAGGAAACAGAAAATATGAACTGTCTGCTAACGCACATTGTAATTGATATGATCTCGCTCATCGTCAGTACACAGGGTTGGATCTGGTGAGACGCACCTTGAGCAAGATGCACTTTTCTGATGACTGGATTGTCCAAACCCATCATAACCTATGTTTCTCTCCTTTGGACCATGCTGGTGATGCAGAGAAACAGTTTCACTCATTCTTTTTAGGAAAAATAATTCTTGGACTCTTCCTTTTAAAAAAAGAATATCAGAGATGTGTACAGTGCAATTTAATCATCTATTATGTTTTTACATTCTCAAACAACCTTGTGGTGGTACACACACACACACATACACACACACCCAAAGGCACTGTTATCCTTATTTTACAGATGAAGGTGGATAGACCCAAAGAAGTCACGTGATTCAGTCAATAGTGGACAAAGTAAACCTATCTTCCCACCTCCAGATCACTTTTCACCAATTTATACAACTTTATGGGAGTCCTGGTGTGGCGTGGAGTACTTGTGTAATGCTTCAGGATAATGCATTGGACAAAAGGTCAGTTGGAACTGTAAGGTCAGCAGTTCAAACCCTTCGTCCACTCCTTGGAAACACTATACAGGGTAACTATGGGTTGGAACTGACTCAACAGCACTTAATAACAACAGCAACAACCTTATGAGTGTACTGATCATAGAACTCTACCCATCCTTCCCACATTCTTCTCATGGCAGACTGTAGTTTCCAAAATCAGCAATCCCTTTGCATTGATTACTTTGCTGGTTTGTCTGTTCCCTAAATCTCCTTAGTGAAGTTATCTCCGAAGCACTTGGGATGACAGATAACATCTGTTTAAGTCTAGGAAGGTTTCCTGTAGACAGTAAATCTTATCCATAAAGGGCAGACTTCCAAGTTTTATCAAGGAAGGTGATGGTTCCTGTCTCTAAGGTTCTGATTCATTACCCTTTTTGCCTAAATCACTTCTTGCTTACATTACGTTGTTATTGTTGCAAAGTGCTGTCAAGTCAGTTCTTACTCACAGAGACCCTGTCTAGGGTTTCCGAGGAGCAGCTGGTGAGTTTGAACTGCTGACGTTGGGGTTTGCGGTCCAGTGCTGGCCTTACAGCGCCACAACAGGAATCCCACCTATATGAGGACCTAAAACAGTTAGTGAACTGAAAGAGGACTGAATCTGAATCTGGAAGACAAGGTTTGGAGTCTTCCTGGGTTTTTCCTCTTCCCACTTCTATGACCCCACTACTCATCTGTTAGTTTGTCATACTGTAGTGGCTTATGTGTTGCTGAAAACCACGCTACCAGTATTTTAAATATCAGCAAGTTCACTCAGGGTGTACAAGTTTCAGCAGAGCTTCCAGACTAAGACAGAATAGTCTGAAAGAGGAGCTATGGATCACTTCTGAAGTGTTAGCCACTATAAAGTTTATGAATAGCAGCAAAACACTGTCTGATATAGTACCAGAAGGTAAGGCCTTCAGGTAGGAAGGCACTCAAAATACAACCAGGGAAGAACTGTCTCTTCAAAGTAGAGTGAACTCAAATGATGTGGATGGAGCAAAGCTTTCAGGACCTTTATTTTCTGTTGGATACAACTTTGAATGAGAAGAAACATATGCAAACATCCATTAATAATCAGAACGTGGAATATAAGAAGTATGAATCTAAGGAAATTAGAAGCAGTCAAAAATTCAATGAAACACATAAAGCTTGGTATCTTAGGCATTAGAGAGCTGCACTGGCTATTCTGAATTGGGCAATCATATGGTTTATGATGCTAGGAACAACACATGGAAGAGGAATGACCTGACATTCATTGTCAAAAAGAACATCTCAAGATCTGTCATTAAGTACAATGCTGTCTGTGATAGGATAATATTCATGCACTCATAAGGAAGACCAAAGGAACTCTGGTACTATAGTAGGTTACAAGTTGGGCTGCTAAACACAAGGTCAGCAGTTTGAATCTACTGGCTGCTCCACGACAGAAAGATGAGGCTTTGTGCTCCTGTGAAGATTTACAGCCTCAAAAACCCTACACAGGGTCACTAGGAGTTAGAACCAACTTGAAGACACAACCACCACCACCATAAGGAAGAACAGTTAACACCACTATTATTCAAATGTATGCACCAATCACCAAAGCCAGTGATGAAGAAACTGAAGAATTCTATTCTACCAACATCTTCAGTTTGAACTTGATCAAACATGCAATCAAGATTATTGATAACTACTGGAGACTGGAATGTAAAAATTGGAGACAAGAGGAAGAATCAGGAGTTGGAAAATAGAGCTTTGGTAAGAGAAACAATGCTGGAGACCCCATGGAAGAATTTTACAAGACCAATCAATTATTCATTGCAAAGACCTTTTTGTTTGTTTGTTTGTTTTTAAAGAAATATAAAAGGTGACTGTGTACATGTGAACCTCACTAGTTGGAATACACAGAAATTGAATTAACTACATCTGTGGGAAGAGACTATGGAGAAGCTCAAAATATCATCAGCAAAAAACAAGGCCAGGAGCCAACCATAGAACAGACCACCAAGTGCTTATATGCAAGTTCAAGCTGAAGCTAAAGAAAATGAAAACACATTCATGAGAGTCAAAATATGACCTTGAGTATATCCCACCTGGATTTAGAGATCATCTCCAGAACAGATTTGATACAGTAGACACTAATGACTGAAGAACAGAAGAATTCTGGGATGACATCAAGAACATCATATAAGAAGAAAGCAAAACATCATTAAAAAGACAAGAAAGAAAGAAAAGACCAAAATGTTATGTATGAGAAGATTCTGAAGCTTGGTCTTGAGTGTACAGAAGCTAAAGTGACTGGGGAAAAAAAATGGTGAAGTAAAAGAGCTGAACAGAAAATCTCTGTTGAGAAATTTTACCTTAAGAAGACAAAGTTTTATAATGAAATGTGCAAAGACCAGGAGTTACAAACCAAAAGGGAAGAATATACTCAGCATTTCTCAAAAGGAAAGATCTGAAGAGAAAATTCAAGCCTCAGGCTGCAATACTGAAGGACTGATTCTGTGGACAAAAATATTGAATGATGCAGGGAGCATCAAAAGAACATGGAAGGAATACATTAGATTCACCGCACCAAAAAGAATTGCTCCATGCTCAAGCATTCAAGAAGTAGCAAATGGTCAAGAACCAATGGTACCGAAAGAAGAAGTCCAAGCTGCACTGAAGGCTCTAGGAACTGATGGAATACACACCTTGAATTCTTTCAACAAACTGGTGCTGCACTCAAGGCACTTGTTAGTCTGTGCAAGAAATTTGGAAGACAGTTACCTGACCAACATGTTGGAAGAGATCCATATCTGTGCCCATTCCAAAAAAAAGTTGACTCGAAATGCAAGATTATTGAACAATATCACATGCAAGTAAAATCTTACTGAAGGTAACAAAAAAATGATGGTAGCAGTACATAGACAAGGAACCGCCAGAGATACAAGATGGATTCAGAAGAGAATGTGAAACAAGAGATATCACTGCTGACACAAAATGACCTTGGCTGAAAGCAGACAATACCAGAAAGTTGCTTCTTGTTAGGTGCCGTCAAATCAGCTCTGAATCATAATGACTGTACGCACAACAGAATGAAAAAACGCCCAGTTCTATGCCATCGAAAGAATTATTTATTGTGTTTTTTTTTGACTCCACAAGGGCTTTCGACTATGTGGCTCATAAAGAACAACAGGTAATACTGCTAAGAATGGGAATACCATACTATTTTCAATCCCCTCAAATGCATGTGAAAGTTGGACAATGAATAAGGATAATTGTAGAATAATTGATGCATTTGAATTGTGGTGTTGGAGAAGAATATTGAAAGTACCATGGACTGCTACAAGAACATGCAGATCTGTCTTGGAATAAGTACAGCCAAAGTGTTCCTGAGAAGTGAGGCTGGCAAGAGTCCGTGTCTCGTACTTTGAACATGGTAAAGTGGAAGGTCAGCAAAAAGATGAGGAAGATCCCCAGCAGGATGGACTAACACAGTGGCAGCAACAATGGGCTCAAACATCACAACTATGAAGATGGTATGCATAAGGTCACTATGAGTTGGTGCCTACTTTATGACACCTAACGCCAACAGCTTCTATGACCTCTAGTCAATCACTCTATCAGGTTCCCTAAGACAGAAAATAGTTTAGCAGAGTAGAAGGGAGCGTGCCTGGGACCCACACATACCTCGGTTTAAATCTCAGTGCTTCTTGTGATTGGCTCTGTCTGTGACTGTAGGCAAGTTCTATTGCTTCTCTGAGCCTCAGTTTCCTCATGTATAGAAATGAGGCGAATCCAATTCCTTGGGATACTATAATGCTTGGAATATAACAGTTACATAACTGATATTTGTTAAATAAACAAGAGGATTTAAAACTATTCCTTTTACCTTCTTCTCTCCCCAATTTATCAATGGGGCTCACCATTGATAAGAGGTATGTCCTTGTGGGGAGTTAAGTATCTTCTCTGTATCTCAGTTTCCTCATTTGTAATATGGAGGCATCCAGTTCATGGGGACACTTTCTGAGAGTGGAAGTCAGAGCCATATTACACACGAGGTTGAGAGTTCTGTTGGGCTCCGGGTCTGCCAAGTGGTCACCAAAATTTTCATCTCCTTTGATGATTTGGGGAGCCAGAGCAGAAAGTTATTTTCACTTGAAATCTCACCACCGACATTATAATTTCTCATGGAAATTGGATTCTTAAATGTCAAGTCCCCTTGAAACCAATTGTCCTAAATTTTTCATAAGTCTTATTTTTAAAAACAATATTAAAAATATTCAACATGTAATGACTCTTCTTCACTTTCTACAGATGTTTTGCTTTCTAGGCCACCTGACATCCAAATGTGACATCAAGCAAGAGAGAGGAATGAAAGGAAGTCCACATTCTTACTTCACGCAGGTGTTACACAAACATCTAACGGTGATCTACCTGGACAGATAGGACCTATAGTTGCCATTTTACAGAAGAGGAAACTGTAGCTCAAAGAGGTCTTCAAGATAATTACAATATGGTCCCTGTCCTCAGAGAGGCCCCAAGTCAATAAAGGCAATAGACGTAGAAGGCCTGTGAGCCAATGAGAATGGGTATGGAGTACTCCTGGTGTGTGGAGGGCAACACAATCACTGTAAGAAGGAAGGCCTCCCTTAGGGACATATTTGAAAATGCTGTGAAGTAAAGTCTGACAATGACATTGACTTTCAATTCACCTCAATTGTTTGTGTCATGATACTAGGATCATTGCATCCTGATTCCTTCACCAAGTGCACGAGAAGCAGCCAGGGTTTGGAGATAAACAACTCCATATTTTTAAGCCTTAGTTTCTTTACCTGTAAAATTTAAAAAGTATTACTAAAATTATGAGCTTGTTATTACTATTGCCCCAGTTATGCCCATAGCATCGCTGTAGAGCTCTAGTGACTATTGCCCCAGTTATGCCCATAGCATCGCTGTAGAGCTCTAGTGACTATTGCCCCAGTTATGCCCATAGCATCGCTGTAGAGCTCTAGTGACTATTGCCCCAGTTATGCCCATAGCATCGCTGTAGAGCTCTAGTGACTATTGCCCCAGTTATGCCCATAGCATCGCTGTAGAGCTCTAGTGGTATAGTATGCATCTGAAAGCATTCTGTCAACAGCAGTGCCCTGTTGCTGCTGCTGTTGAAGACTGTACTTGACTGATACTTCAGTAAACTAAAATTTGTCTCCAAATCTGAACAGCCCCAGGAGGTATCCCCCCAACCCCAGTGCCTCAGAGAAGCAGTTAAATTATGCTATTTGAAGTTTTTCATTTTTAGTGGTATTGATATTTTGGACCAGATAAGTATTTGTTGCCGGGGGTGGTCCTGTGCCTTGTAGGGTTTTTAACAGCATCCCTGGCCTCTGTCCCCAGATGCCAGTAGCATCATACCACCCCAGTTATGACAACCCAAAATGCCTTCAGCCACTGCCAAGTATCTCCTCTCGGAGGAAAAACCAGCCCCACATGAGAACCACTGAGCTACATCATGTGACAAGGCACTTCTTAGCGGTATGCTGGGGTATCTGTTCCCAGTTTACAGATGAGAAAAGACCTGAGACCCAGAACAGGGGGCATCCCATGCAAGGTCACACAGAGGCCTCAGTGCCAAGTGTCCTAGCTCTACTGCCCAGAACATCCCATATACACACATGCAGTGCCTTCCTCTACAGAAAAGCAGGGAGTAAGTCACAAGGATCTTGCCTCCATCCCCCCCACCCCACCTACCAAGCAGCAGCCTGCAGGAATGCCTGCCTCCCCCCAACCCCCATCCCTGTTTATATTGTGGGGGAAGGGGTGCCTTCCCACTGAACGCTGGGACGGAAGGAAGGGTGCCTGCAGAACTTCGCCCTGCCCCCAAACTTCAAACTTCAGGGCAGTGTGCTGTCACCAAGCAGCAAACATCTTAAAAAGGCAAGAAAGAAAGAAAAACCTCAAATGAGATTCCTCCGTTGCCACGTAAGGCAAGTTCTTGGCCAGCTCTGGGCAACCTGGGAGAGTTGGTGGGGGTGAGCACAGAGGAGGGTATTCTGGTTCACGCCTTAGGCCCCACCCCTGGGTCTCCCCCGCCCCCTTTGCATCCCTCTTGGAAGGGCCCCCCTCAAATGCACCAAAATAACCCCTCCCTCCTCCTTCAGCTCCCACCCCACTTGCCTAGGCTGTCCTCCCTGCCGACAGCCGACAGCGAAGGCCAGCATGCAGGCTGGAGCACGGGTTAGGGGTGTGTAACATTTTGTCTGAATAGGCCCCTATGTTCCCATAATTTATAGTGGTAAGTAATCTTATTTGCAAAGCAAGCCCTTACAGTTATAAAAAACAAGTTAATTGACTTGCATAAAAATCAAACATGTAAAAGTTTTCCATCTTAACACAAACAGCACAGTGAGCCCATTTGTACAATAGCTATGATGCGGTACGGCCCGAGTCTGGACTACCTGGGACCCGGCCTCTTTCATAACCCAAAATGGAGTCTTAAACCCTGACAAGGCCACATACCAATGCGAGTTACTGAATTTAGAGTCAGTCACTCAACTAATTATATGACGTTTTATTTTTTTCCTTGTGTCAATAAACAAACTTGGGTCTGACTTCTGACACTGAGTCCTAGAAGCCAATTAAGAGGCGTGCCCAATATATTACAGGGTCTACAAACAAGGATGGCTTTTCTTGGAAAAGTAAGCATCATGCTCCTTTTAATGAGCATGAAAAGATAGGAGTTTCTTAATGACTAGCAATTTTGAGAGATACTGAGATTAGGAATCACTGACTCCCAGCTCAGCAACAAACTGGGGCCAGATTCTTGATGGGATTTTTATGATGAGATCCTCTGCTATGAGACTGCTGGGAAGACAGCAGTCAAGGAGAGCTGCACTCATTCCTGACAAAGAGCTATGGTGAGAGTTGGCTTCCACATCCACCAAAGGCAGGGGGAGAAGGTCTGTTGTGGGCCCAGTCTGCAAAAAGCTTCGAGACCATGCCTTGTGGGGTGGAGGGAAGATGATAAACCTAGAGTGACCCATGGCACAGGGCTTTCCATTCAGTCCCCTCTCCTATCCTGGCAGCCCTTTATTTATTAAATACCTATTATGTGTTGGGCAAAGGTGCCATGGTGGTGCAATGGTTAAAGCCCTCAGCTGCCAACCAAAAAGTCAGTGGTTCAAACCCATGAACCACTCTGTGACAGAAAGATGAGATAGTCTGCTTCCGTAAAGATTTACAGCCTTGGAAACCCCGTGGGACAGTCTGTTCTGTTCTATAGTGTCACTGTGACGTGGAATCAACTCAACAGCAGTGGATCTGGTTTCAGGTGTTGGGCACCTTTGGTTTCCAGGTCCCATTTAAGCTTAAGAATCACCTAGCCAGGATGATATACTTCTCCCCGTTTTACAGATGAGAGCATTGAGGCTCAGAGAAGTACAAGTGAAGGAAAGAGTCAGGACTAGAGAAGGTCAACCCTAAGGTCTATGGTTAATGCTTATTCCACTAAGCAGCTACTTGCACACTGCTTTGGGGATGGGGGAACAGGATTGGTCTTAGACAAAGCTCTCAGGAACAAGAATTAGGCATGGCTCCTGACAGGAAATGGCTTCTCGGACCCACCCAAATTTACTGACTATCTACAAAGTGCCTGACACCACGTATGGAACGATGGCTATACTGTTAGAGACAAGACACTGCGTTTCATGGGAGACAGATTAGAAAAGCAGTAATAGTAGTAGTTTGTTATGTGTCTTGGTGAAGGTATTCACAGAAGGAGGATGCTGAACTCAGCTGGAAGGAGGAGTGACAGTCAGAAAATGATGTTTGTAAGAGTGAGTGTCCATCCCCTCTGGTTTAGCATGCCTGTTGTTAGGTTAGGTGCCGACCCACAGCAATCATATGTCCACCAGAATGAAACACTGCCCAGTTCTGCACCATTCTCACAATTGCTGCCACGCTTGAGCCCATTGCTGCTGCCACTGTGACAATCCATCTCCTTGGGGGTCTCCTTCTCCAGGGATGGTCCCTCCTGATAATACGTCCGAAGTGTGAGAGATGAAGTCTTGCCGCCCTGGCTTCTAGGGAGCATTCTGGTTATACGTCTTCCGTGCCTGTTATTGTTGTTGTTAAGTGCCTTCGAGTCGGTTCCGACCCATAGCAACCCTGTATAGGGTTTCTGAGGAGCAGCTGGTGAGCTTGAACCGCCGACCTTGCAGTTCAAATGGCTTTGCAGTCTGACGCATTAACCCACAGCGTCACATGCCTAGGTATAGGTAAATTACCTAGGCTGACAAGTGGGGAAAGAGCATGCACAAGGTGGGTCAACATAAGCAAAGGCATGAAGGTGTAAGGCAGAGCCAGCATGTCCCCTTTGGATCTGGATGTTTCTGGGCCAAGTACATGTGGGGTACACATGGACCTCATGCAGAGATGAGGCCAGGTGGCCCCACTGGAAGGAAGTGGGTGCAGGGAAGACT
The DNA here is from genome assembly GCF_000296735.1 of Chrysochloris asiatica. Lineage (NCBI taxonomy): Eukaryota > Metazoa > Chordata > Mammalia > Afrosoricida > Chrysochloridae > Chrysochloris > Chrysochloris asiatica. Next base: position 12,894,382 of record NW_006408525.1, on the reverse strand, counting down.
TAGCCAGATCAAATTCTCTGAGCTAGAGTGAATTCGTCATGGCATGGTTGAGACAGACAGAAATAGTCAAACTTCAGCTAAGAAGACGGAGTAGTACCTAATGCCAGGTTTAGGGTCCAATGCTCTGAGAAATCACAGTCATCATTTAAGATCAGGGGCTCTGGAGTCAGCCTACTTGGGTTCAAATACCGGCTCTGTGTCACTCTGAGCAAGTAACTTAACTTGTCATGCCTCAATTTACACACACACACACACAATGAAGATAATTAAGTGTACCTGCTTCACGAGAACCTTGAGAAACTTAACTGAATTTATTCATGCAAAGTTCTTGAACCAGCAACTGACATATAGTAAGGGTCTAATCTATATACGAGTCCTGGTGTGGCACTGTAGGATAAGCACTGCACAGCTAACTGCAAGGTTGGTGGTTCTTGGAGTTAGCAGCTCAATGCCTCATCCGTTGCATCTTGGAAACCCCATGCAGGGTCACTATGAGAATGACTTGACAGCACTTAACAACACCAACTGATGTACATAAGATGCAAAAAGTTCTCACTCTGACCTATCCCCCTTACCAGCTGTGGCACCTTAGACAAGCAAGCATCTCTGAGCTGCGTCAATTGTCTGTATGCTGGGATTCATAGGCTCCTGGCACATAGTGGGGGCTCATTCAATAGCAGCTATCATTACTACTATCTCTGAAACAGCCTAGTGAAGTGGGAGTCATAGCCATTCACCGCCACCTGTCCAGCCAGGCTGACATGCCACCCAGGCAGGCAAGACAAATGGACTTGCCACCTACGTGGCGCACGCACGCACGGCAGGGGCACGTAGCCCGACTCACTAGCACAACAGGGCTCCCTTCTTTTCCGCGCTGCCTCTCTGCTTTCCATGTACTTTGCGTGGAGCGAAGGTCCCCGTTATTTATGTTTGGAAAATGCATTCAGGGCAGTTCCCAGAAGCACTTACAGAGCTCTTATTTTATTGCTACTTTATAAACTCACTGCTCCAAAGAGTGAGGGATTGATGGCCCAGCCTGGCACCTGGAGTGGTCTCGCTGCAAATGCTTTTCCGAGAACAGCCTGGGAGCTGGACTCCCAGGAGTCCACAGCCCCGTGCAGCTCTGGCCTGCATCCAGCTCTGGGAGGCCCTGTGGGCCTCGTCACCCTAATCCCCATCTTTGGAATGACAGCAGCTGCCGGGCTGGACACACACACACACATACACACACGCACACAAACACACCCAAGGAGACCCTTCATCAGCTCAAGACTAAGGGCTTTGGGGTGTGTGGGGGAGGGGTGAAGGCCATGCTGCTTCCTCTTCACCACTCCTTGACACAGATCCACAAAACTCCAACCCCACGGGTGTCCCAGGTCTCAGGAGGAATGCTGTTCAAGTCCTGTCAAGTGGGGTTCTAATTTGCTTCTCTCTTATCCACTGGGGTCAGATGGGCCTGGGTTTGTATCTGCTGATCTTCTGTACAAGTTATTAGCCTCATTGAGCCTTGGTTTCCTTACTTGAAAAGGGGGAAATACATACTGGGTTGAGAGAATGAAACGAAATTATCTTTGTGTCATACCTGAGAACAATAGCTGATATTCCTTAGATGTCTGCAGTTACAGATCACGAGGAAGAGTGTCTTTCATGAAGGTCTCCTAGGTTGATCAAGATTAAGCTCCCATTCAGATGAAACATGGGAACTTCATAAGGATCTCTTCTAGGCATAAATTGCTTTATACAGCTCAGCACTATAGTACTTTGTGATTTCTAAAACACAGTTTACAAGCTTTCTCACAAATGACCTTCATCACCATCCATCAGCGTTTGGCTTATGAGCCTAGTTTTACAGCTAATGAAACTGACGCCTATGTGGATACGGTGACTGTCAGCTCAGTCTCCAAGCCTTGCTCCCTTCCCTTTACACAGCCTGCCCTCTGTGAGCCCAAGGCCCACTGTGGCAGCCAGCTTCTAAGATGGCTCCCAACAATCTCCACTCCTAGTGGTCACATCTGTGTGCAGTCCTCTCCCAAGGGCTGGCCTTCTCAACCAGTAGGATAGGATGGAAATGAGAATATGAGACTTCCAAGGGAGGGTAATAAGACATTGCTGTTTCAACATTGCTCTTTCTGGGATCACTCCCTGGGAGAGTGGGGAGCCAGTCACCTTGCTACATAGCTATTCAAACAGCCCTAGGGAGACAGAGAGGTCCTTGTGGCCCAAGCCAGCACACCTTATCAGCCCTATGAGTGAACCATCTTAGAATCAGATTCTCCAGCCCCAATCAAAACTTCAGATAACTAGAGCCCCAGCTAGCATCCTCATGAGACACCCAAGCTAAACCCACCCAACCAAAGCACTCCCTAATTCCCGATCCCTGAGAACTGTACGATAGTAAATTTGGATTGTTATTTTAAATTGCTAATGTTGGGGTTAATTTGTTACACATATTGCATTAGGTAGCTGGACTGGGGTCTTCTAGACTTCTATTCATTTTTGTTCTTTTGGTATGTAGTTCAAGAGTTTGTTGTTGCTGTTGTAAAGTGCCGTCGAGTCAATTCCCACCCATGGCAACCTTGTATAGGATTTCCAAGGAGCTATGTGGTGTGAAAAAAAAAAAAAGGAAAAAAACCTCTCTGATTTAATATATTTTCATTGAGTGTCAATTAATTATATGTTCAACACTCAATGAGAATATATTATTAGAATATATTAAATCAGAGAGGTTTTTTTTCCCATAGGGGCAGAGGCTGGCATTTTTACTCAGTCAGCCAGTGTTGGTGAAGCCTGCTGGTGTAGCATTAGCCTCCAGGATGTGGTTGTTGTTGTTGTTAAGTACCATCAAGTTGGTTCCGGCTCATAGAGACCCTATATAGGGTTTCCAAAGAGCAGTTGGTGGGTTTGAACCACTGACCTGGTAGTTAGCAGTCCAGTGCTTATCCTACAGCTCCACACCAGGACTCCAAAAGCGCTCCATAAATGTTAGCGTCGCGCATTTCTTTCCTTCACGCAGCAAACAAAGGGGCAGGCCTTCCTTGTTAACCATTGCCTCACAGTTTCTTCAAGAACACCCAGGAATTCACCGGATGATGGTCTGACTTCTCACTTGCTTTAAATCTCCCTGAACTCTGTGGTCTGGTGATCCCTCGTAACCTCCCTCTCTGCCAGATCTCCCGGAAGCTTTGTGTTTCTCATATGTAAACTTTTCAAATGGGTTTCATAAGGGCATTGTAGCATTGAACATTTCTGTGTTCAGTTCATAGAATCTTGCTAGGGTAGAGGTTCCGTCATTCATTCATTTGTTCATTATTAGCATGGAAGGAAAATCTCAAGCACTGAGGAATGACTGCTGGAATTGAAATTCTGTCAAACTCTGTGACCTTGGCCAAGTGACTTCTCCATATCTTCAGTTGCCACATCTATAAAATGGGAGCGTCTGTACTACAGGGTTGCTGTGAGGATTCTGACAGGGACTGTTGACACAGAGCAGGGACTCAATGAATAGTAGTGTTTATTCATTCAATACGCATTTACTTAGGCTGCATGTGGAGTAGGCATTGTTAGTTGCTGGCATTGAGGAGAATATGACAAAGTATGAAAAATCACTAGGAGAGAAGGAAACACACACAATTCAAAAACATGCCATCTAAAAGCTACAGTGGAGGCATGCCCTGAGTGGTTTACCAGGAGCAAGTGTCTCTGCTAATAAACCCCTTGCTGTTGAGTTGAGTCTGACTCATACACTCTTGCCACTGAGTTCTACTCTGTCCTCATATCGATAAGACAACTGTCCCATAGGGCTTCCAAGGCTGTGATCTTTACAGAAGCTGACTGTCACATTTTTCTTCCATGGATCACCTGGTGGGTTCAAACCACTGACTTTTTGGTTAGCAGATGAATACTTTAACCACTGCGCCAATGCATCCAGAAGAAGTGACAGCTCACAAAGTGCACAAGAAGAAACATTCAGGACCAGGGGGCCAGCAGGAGTAAGGTGCAGAAGGGTCAGCCAGTGAGAGGTATGCTTGGGAAATTCCCCAGTTCATAGGGACTGGAACACTTAGTATTTATGGGGTCACACTGGTAAATGACAGTTGAGGGATGTCTGGGGACAGCCACTGACTCAGAGGACCACGGAAGCTGCCCCTCAGTTGTATTCACTGGGGAGAAAAGGAAGCCCCTGAGGATGTTGAAGGCCTGCCATCCTTAGATTTGCATTTCAAATTCACTCTGATTCCAATCAACTTGGTGACTACCACAGTAGTCCAGACAAGATGTGACAAGAGCCTGAACTAAGATAGCTGCCTTGGGGAACAAGAGGAGACACACTCAAAAGACATTCAGAGCAGAGATTGGCACACTTTGTCCATAAAGTGTCAGATCATAAATATTTCAGGTTTTGGAGCAATATCCAACTCTACCATTTCGAAAGCAGCCATAAACAATACGTAAACAAATGAACATGGCTGTGTTCCAGTAAAGCTTTGTTTACAAAAGGAGGCTACAGGCCAGACGTGGCCCATGGCTCAGTTTGCCAACTCCTGATTTAGAAGGTGGATAAACAGGAGTTGGCATCCAGGGGAGGAGATGAAGGGAGAAGAGGGAGTAAATTCCCTACAGGGTCACCAGGTCCAATCCCCCCAGCCTCACCAAAGTGGCCTCACACTACTCCATGTCCAGTTATTTCCTTCAAAAATATAGAGATGATCTTTAAACTTTAAACCAGAAATATCCCCAGACATCTTCTTTAAACCCAATAACAGTTCAGCTTAATTAGTAAAGAATATCTTCCTTGAACCATTGTACTCTTTTAAAGAACTATAGCACTGAACCGCTAACCACAAGGTTGGCAGTTCAAACCCACCAGTAGCTCCTTAGGAGAAATATGAGGCTTTCTGTTCTAGTAAAGATTTACAATTTCAGAAACCCTATACAGGGTTGCCATGAGTTGGAATTGACTCAGTGGCAGTAGGTTTAGGTAGGTTTAGGTATCTGTAACTATATTATCAAATTAGGTTAGATAGGAACCTGAATAGACAGTGAACTTATGTTAATGGTGGTGGTTATGTGCTGTGGAGTCGGTTCCAACCCATAGCGACCCTGCATAGGGATTCCGAGGCTGTAAATCTTTACAGGAGCAGAAAGCCTCATCTTTCTCCCACGGAACCGCTGGTAGTTTAGAACTGCTGACCTTGAGGTTCGCAACCAAACTCATAAGCACTACACTACCAGAGCTCCTTATGAGGAGGAAAAATTCAGAAAAGGTGGGTGAGAATGGTTGAGTGATGTGAAGAATGTAGTTAGTGCTATTGAATTGAATCTCTAGAAACTGTTGAATGAGTGGATGTTCTTCTGTGTATATTTTCAACAGTAAAAACACTGGACTGCTAACTGAAAGGTTGGTAGTTCAAATCCACCAACCACTTTGCAAACCGCATACAGTAAAAAAGAGGAAGCTCCCCAATGAGATGGATTGGCACAGTGGCAGCAACTGCAAGGACCGTGAAGGACCGGGCAGTGTCTCGTTTTGTTGTCCATAGGGTCACTATGGGTTGAAACTGCCTTGACAGCACTTAACATCAAGAGTGTATTCAGTGTGCAACATCATTATGGAAAAGTTTGAAATATTGTGAGAATGACCAAAACGTGATGCAGAGACATGAAATAAGCATATGGAGTTGGAAAACATGTTGCTGATAGACACAAACCTACAAAATCTCCCTGCAACTTACAACATCGTGAAATGTGATAAATCTAGGTATTCCTATATGGGGATTGAAATTTAACACACCTCTGCATTCACGAAATTGTTCCCTCCAGTTTCTGCCCCCTGCTGCCCTCTAGGACTCAGGATTCTGCACCCTTGTTCTGGTTCCCATTTCCAACACAAATCCACACCAGGTCTCTAGAAGAGCCAGCGTGCTGACCTCCTCAGCAGGGACAAGGCTGACCCACACACTTCGGCCAGCCCATCTGGATTTATGCAGTAACAGACTGTGGGAAAATGGCACATGATCATAATTCCGGGCAATCATAGCTACTGAGAAAGATGGCTTTTGAAAGGAATCCTGTAGACAATTCTACTGAAAAGTGGTTGTTCTTGTTAAATGCCATTGAGTCAGTTCTGACCCACAGCGACCCTGTATAGGGTTTCCAAGGAGTGACTGGTGAGCTTGAACCATCGACCTTTCAATTCAAACGGCTTTGCAGCCCAGCACATTAGCCCACAGCGCCACCATTAAATCCTTCTACACGGTGGGTGAGTATATTAATTGGCGCTAAACTGATGAAGGGTACTTTGGCTGTAACTCTCAAAATGCTGGTACCTCTTTATCCAGCATTTCTACTTCTAGGAATTTGTCACTTGGAAATACTTACAAGTATATATGCCCTGGGAATTCCTGGGTGGTAACTTGGAAATACTTACAAGTATATATGCCCTGGGAATTCCTGGGTGGTAAATGAAAAGTTGGAGGTTTGAATCTACCCAAAGGCACTTCGGAAGAAAGATCTGGTGATCTGCTTCTAAAAACTCAGCCCATGAAGGACAGGTTTACTCTGGTACACACGGGGTCATCATAAATCAGATTCAACTCAAGGGTAACTGCTTTGTTTGTTTTTTAAACATGCTCAAAGTTATGGTGCTGTGGGCTAATTGTTCAGATTGCAAAGTTGTTTGAACTGCAAGGTTGGTGGTTCAAGCTCACCAGCTGCTCCTTGGAAAACCTATACAGGGTCGCTATGGGTCAGAATTGACTCGACAGCACTTAACAACAACAAAATTATCTATTTTGTAGCATTACTTGAAACGGCAAATGTTAAATGCAAATACTCATCAGTTGGGGCTTGCTTAAACTGGTTTATTCATAGTCCAGAATACTATACAACTATTAAAACGTTGGACTAGATTTTAGGAATGAACACAAATGAATAGACCTGATCCACTGTTGAGTGAAACCAACCACAGTAAATGGTAAATTATTTCACTTTAAAAAATTACTGCTTAAGTGCCTGTCTGGATATATGCAATGCATAGTAAGGCCAGTACTAGCATGAACCAAGCAAGGCACCTTGGGAACAAAGTGTGAGGAGGCATGCTACACCTGCGTGGGACTGAGAGTACATGCTTTCTTCATATGGCATTCCAGGCACCACAACACCTTGTCTGAGTCCTGCACCTGATGGGGAGAGAAAGTGCAGTACCGACACACAGCACACTGAATTCTGGTTATCCCTGGAAAGAAATACTGAGGAGATGGCAGGGCAAATTTTTCACTTTTGGTAAAGTGTCCAGTTTGTTTTTCTATTAAAATGCTGGAGTTAATTGGGTTATTCACAAAACAGAATCACTTTTAAAATCTCACATCAGTTTGCCTAGATAAGAAATGTAGATTTTCCCAAGTGCTTTTAATAATGTCTATTTGTATATCAAACAAGAATGTCCACACCTGTATCTCCATGGTTCTGTCAGACATTCATGGCTGTTCTGATCCTTCCCCCGCTTGGTCTCTCCCAAGATGGAGGCTCCAGGAGTAGCTGAGAGTCTTGAATTAGAAAGTAATGAATTTCTTGATTCTGCTACAAATTCCCCTAGCTGCAAGCCTTCCATGCTTCTAAATATTCCATTATATGTGGTTCAGAGTTCTAGCACCATCCCCTGAGCCTGCTTGGCCCAGAATTCTGCGTTGTTGGTGAAGGAGGTCCTCACTGCAA
>NW_006408525.1:12884241-12885314 GCF_000296735.1 Chrysochloris asiatica | reverse complement strand
AGAAGAGTTGTGGGATGACATCAAGAACATCATACAGGAAGAAAGCAAAAAGTTATTAAGAAGACAAAAAAGAAGGAAAAGACCAAAATAGATGTCAGAAGAGACACTGAAACTTGCTCTCCAGCATAGAGATGCTAAAGCAAATGGAAGTCCAAGAGCTGAACAGAAAATTTCAAAGATCAGCTAGAGAAGATATAGCCAAATATTACAACAATATGTGTAAAGATCTGGAATCAGAAAACCAAAATGAAAGATGGGGGAACTGAAGAAAAAATTCAAGCCTCGACTTTCGTTATTGAAGGATTCTCTGGACAAATAATTAAATGATGCAGAAAGCATCTGAAGAAGATAGAAGGAATACACAGTCACGGAACCAAAATGAAATTGTTACTGTTCAACCATTTCAAGCGGTAGCATATAATCAAGAGCCAATGATACTGAAGGAGAAAGTCCAAGGTGCATTGAAGGAATTGGCACAGAACAAGTCTCCAGGAATTGATGGAATAAAAATTTAAATCTTTCAAGAAAGTGAGGCGGCACAGGAGGCACTCACTCAGCTATGTCAAGAAATTTGGAAGACAACTATCTGGCTGACTGATTGAAAGAGATCCATATTTGTGCCCATTCCAAAGAACGGTGATCCAAGGGATTGCGGAAATCATCGGACAATATCTTTGATATCCCATGCAAGTAAAGTTTTACTAAAAGTAATATAGAAACAGCTACAATCATACATTGACAGAGAACTTCCAGAGGTTCAAACCGGATTCAGAAGAGGCCGTGGAGCGAAGGATATCGTTGCTGATGTCCGATGGATCTTGGCTGAAAGCAAAGAGTATCAGAAAGATGTTTACCTGTGCTTTATTGACTACGCAAAGGCTTTCGATTGTGTGGATCATTACAAACTATGGACAATATTGCGAAGTATCAGTATTCCTGAAAACTTAATTGTGCTCATGAGGAATCTGTACCTGGACCAAGAGGCAGTTTTTCAAACAGAACATGGAAACACTGAATGGTTTAAAATTAAGAAAGGTGTGCGACAAGGTTGTATTCTTTCACCATACTTATTC
>NW_006408525.1:12868236-12883352 GCF_000296735.1 Chrysochloris asiatica | reverse complement strand
TCACTGTCAGAGCAATTGGTAGTTAAAGCTGGGCACTCGGGCAGTGTTTCATTCTGCTGTGCATAAGGTTGCTATGGGTCAGTACCAACTCGATGGCACCTAACAACAACAACATTTGTATATCATTCTAATAACTGTGTATTTCTTCAGTGCAAACGTTCTCAGTATTTTTGCTACATCAGATAGGATTATGATAGCCACGCATACCAGCAATCCAACCACAGTGGCTTAACCAAATGGAGCTTGTGTTTCTCTGGAGGGAGGTAGTCGGGGCTAGTGTGGCAGCCTCCCAAAGCCATCAGCAGTGCCATTAGTTGGCTTTTCCTAGGCTATGCTTTAACAAACAACCCCCCAAATCTCAGTGACTTAAAACAACAGAGGATTACTTCTTGTACATTAGTGGATCAGCTGCAGCACTGTTACGTGTTATCTCTATTCTGAGGTCCAGGCTTAAGGGGAAGCTCCTACCTGGCACTGTGGCCTCGTGGCAAAGGGAAAAGAGCAAAAGACATAATGCCACTAAACTCCTTTTCTCTAAGGACATATGTTACTCTGATCACATTCCACTGGCCAATACAAGTCACATGGCCAAAGATAATGTGAATGGAGTACAAGAGGTAGCAGGGAGGAGTTCTGTGGAGAAGGTATGTGAATATTTTTGAAGAAACAACACAATCTACCTTGGGAACCAAGGTTCTGTTGTCTTCCTGCTCTATTCTATTCCTAGGATGAGGCTCTTGGCTGCATGTTCACAAGACTGATGCTCTGTCGTTGTTAATTGCCGTGGAATCAGTTCCAACCAACAGAAACCCTATGGACACCAGAATGAAACACTGCCCTGTCCTGAGCCCTCCTACAGTTGCTGCTATGCTTGTTGAACCCAATGCTGCTGCCACTGTGCCAGTCCATCTTCTTGGGGGGGTCTCTCTCTTTTTCGCTGACCCTCTACTTTACTAAGCATGATGTCCTTCTCTAGGGATTGGTCTTTCCTGTCCAAAATTTGAGCGAAGAAGTCTGGTCATCTTGGCTTCAAAGGAACATTCTGGTTGTACTTCTTCCAACACATATTTGTTTGTTCTTCTGGCAGTTCATGGTACCTTTAATATTCTTCTCCAACACCATAGCTCAAATGCATCAATTTTTCCATGGTCTTTCTTACTCTTTGTCCAACTTTCACACGCATAAGAGACTATTGAAAATACCATGACTTGGGTCAGCCTCAATTTAGTCTTCAAACTGACATCTTAGCTCTTGAACACTTTAAAGAGGTCTTGTGCAGCAGATTTGCCAAATGCAATATGTCATTTGATTTCTTGACTGCTGCTTCCATGAATGTTGATGGTGGATCCAAGCAAAATGAAGTTTTTTGACAACTTCAATCTTTTCTCCATTTATCATGAATTTATGAATGGTTGAATGGAAAATGGATTTACTCTGTAAACTTTCACTCAAATCACTTAACAGAAAGTTTGTTTCTTTTTTAAAAACAGAACAGATACAAAGGGAAGTCCTATGCAGAGATTATGGAAAGTATTTAAGAAGGCAGTTGCAGCTGATAAAATACATTTCTCCTTTTATTCTTCCTTTTCCGTTTTGTTTAGATGAAATGCCAGTACATAGAGCATCAGTCATACTGGCGTCTCATCTAAATAGAAAGGAAAAGGAAAAATAAAAGGAGAAATGTATTTTATCAGCTGCAGCTGCCTTCTTAAACAGTTTCCATAATCTCTATCCAGTGATTTCCCTTTGTACCTTTTCTTTAAAAAAGAAAAGAAACTTTGTATTAAGTGCATTGGGTGAAAGTTTACAGATTTAGTCAGTTTTCCATTCAACCATCTAGATACAATTTTGTTTCATGTCATTGATTGCATTCTCCTCAATAGAACATCACTTACCCACATCCTCCCTGAGTTTCCTGTTTCGTTTCTCCTTCTTTCCTGCCCTTTCCTGCCCTCTGAACGACATGTCCTTAGATGAATGCTGCAGTTTTTTTTACCTCAGATGATGAAGTTTTCAGAGGTGTATGTACCTCATTAGTGTTATTGCTCCCCTTATCGTCTGGCTAAAAGTTGAACCATGGGGCTCAGCTTATTTCCAGACCTGAAGAGTGACTAATGGCCCTGGACTTTAGGATTTCACCAGTCTTTATATAACCAGTAAGCTTGATGTTTTTGTTTTTTATGATCTTGAGTTTTGTTTTATTCCATATTTTTCTCCCACTCAATCACTGTCAGAGCAATTGGTAGTTAAAGCTGGGCACCATCTATTTCTTCTGGTTTCAGGATTGTGAGAACAACTGGGCTAATTGTTTCTGTGTGTCTTTGATTTTCTGCATTCTTCTTCCCTCCAGACAGGGAGAGACCACCATTTGCACTTTACATGGCCACTCATTGTCCAGAGATGGGTCATAGAACAATGCATAACTCTTAAGGAAATGTGCCATGGTAAGCATTTTCAACTGGGTGCATTACCTCCTGGAACAAAATCACTATTCTATTAGTAATGAGATAAGAGAATGGAGCAAAGAAGCAAGTAGCAGCATCAGTCACGTACACACGATCACATTTATTCTTCACAACCACCCAAGGGGGTGTTATTCGCTCCATTTTATAGATGAAGTAACGAGGTAAGAGATTAAATGGCTTCTCACAAAACTACTAAGTGTTTGAGCTGAAGTTTCCCAATCAGGTCTGCCTGCTTCAGTGTCCTCTCCACTGTCTCTCCAGATACTGAAAAAGAATCTTGAATGTGGATCATCAGCCTTCAATTGTGTACCCTTAAATGTACACATATGTGTGCACAGGTGTGTGTGTGTCTTTAAGAGAGAGATAAAGTGAGATCCCCACAGTCAATGCTAAGTCTTAACACCAGAGTTTCAAACACAGAGGCAGGCTTTAAGCCCCCCCGACCCCCCACTCATACCAGGTAGCATGGTCATCAATTTGGTACAAATCAGAGTCGAAAACTACCCATTGGAAACCCCCATCAGGCTCTGTGTTTTCCAAACTTAGGTTTTCAGCCCTTTCTCCTAGTTGTTGTTGTTGTTAAGTGCCATCAAGTCAGTTCCAACTCATAGAGACTCTGTATAGGGTTTCCAAGGAGCTGCTGGTGAGCTTGAACCACCGACCTTGCAATTCAAACCAACATTGCAGTCCAGCGCATTAACCCAGAGCACCACACCAGAACTCCTAGAGTGCCCCTTAATTCCTCCAGCAGATTCTCTTTTACTCTTAAGGTTGTTGTTGTTTGTTGTTAAGTACTGTCGAGTCTGTTCTGACCCACAGAGACCCTGTGTAGGGTTTCCTAGGAGTGGCTGGTAAGCTTGAGCCAGTCAGTATCTGCTGCTTACATCCAAGGAATGCTAACCACTGCAAGAGTTGTTGTGTGGGATGGTGTATGTGTGAATATGTGAGTACTTACTGCAACTCTGTTTGGTGTAACGTAGGCCCCAAGTCCTCTCTTGTACCTGAAAGAACTGAAGCCCTTCCTTGCCCCTCACCTTATCCCTAGACCCTGCTCAGGGTCCTCCCAGGCAGAGAAGTGGGTGAAAAGCCTCTGTGAGCTGACAGATTGCGGGACTGGCCATCAGGCAATGGGAAAGGCAGAAGCAGGATCAATGAGAGGATGGGGAAGCAGGATTACATTTCTGGGGCCTGAAGGCTAGTAACCAAAAGGTGAGGAGTTCAAATCCACCAGCCTCTTTATAGGAGAAAGAAGTGACAGTCTGCTCCTGTAAACATTAAGCCTTGGCAGTTCTGCGCTGTCCTGTATGTTACTAAGAGTTGGCATTGACTCAGTGACAACAGGTTTGGGTGTTTGTGTTTTGGGGTTTATGTGGCCTGTCAATACAAATCAGAGATTTGAAGCTATCTGCCCTTTGCTGTAGCAGAGTTGCTCATGTTGTTTTGTGGTTGTTTTTTTTTTCTGGACTGCTATAGAGGGAAGATCAGGAAGGAGATGCTCATCTACCCTGGGAGAGACCACTCAGCTCAGAGCAACAAGGGAGGGCCCAGTCAGGCACTATAGGAGATGAGCAATCAAGCTGGTATTTACTATTGAAAACACATAAGGGCAAATATTTGGCTTATGTGTTTATTTGCTAGTGGAACTTTTTAAATGGTTGAATGGAACCCAAGTGTCAGCACAGGGAGTTTGACTGAAAACAAACTGGAGAAGTAAGTGTCTTTAGCTGTCCACAGTTGTGCCTCAGAACGTGGAGGTTTCTGCTCAGTTGGTTTGGAAGCCTGGTGGGCTCTGTCCCTCAGCTGCAGACAGCTGGGTGGAGAATGCCAGCTGAGGCTCAGCTTGCCCCAGAGCAGGCGAGGCCAGGGCCTCACAAACCCTCTCAGAAGTCGGGTCCCACCACCCTTCAGGCCCAGTGCAGAGCATGGGGTGGCACGAGGAACATCCCCACCCCACCCTACCGGGTAGGGTGTGGGACTGAAGCTTCATCTCAGTGAGAAGCCATGTTGTGCGGACGGCTCTAAGCATCACTCTGGTACAGCTGAGCCATGACAGATCCAACATCTTTCTCCTTTTCTTTCTTATCTCTCTCTCTCCCGAAGAGAAATTCAGTGCTTTAAATTATATTTCTCTGAAGAGCTGGGGTTAGGAGAGTGGACGTGCTTTCGTTACTAAACGTCCCCAGAAAGGGAGCGCCCAGCATCTTCTAAGTTCCTACTGTGGTCCACCCTCCCTCCTAGCTCTCCCCTCATCATTCTTACTGCGTCAGAGATTACCATTCCCATTTTACAGATGCGTAAACTGAGACTCGGGAGTTGTGCCAGAGTGGTGCCACAGAGTTGGGAGGTGGCAGAATGAGACTTTGTCAGAGTCTAAAGTCCACTCTTTTTTTTTTTACTCTCAGCCTTAGTCTAAGGTCACTGTGCTAGACCCATGTCTCAGGACAAGGTGCCGCAGCCTATGAAAGGCAGGGTGGAGACCAGCAGGGATAAAACTGCCAACCCCTGGGTTCTTATGAGGGACAGAAGTTCAGAGCCTTGGGGAGAGAAGATCCCATCTGAATGGCTTACTCATTATACAGCAGATCCAAGAGCCCAGGACACAATCAAGGGTCATTATTGTCGGCCCCCTCAAATCCATCTTCCTCAAGGAAACCGGCAAGGAGGGAGGAGAAACTTTAGAGTCTCTGAAGTTGTCCCTGGAATCATTCCTTCCTCCTACCCATAACCCCATGTCTGCTTCAGAGTCTCACAGACCTTGGTGCAAATCCTGCTGTGTGCCTGGGAACAATTCTGTGCCCTCTGAGCCTCAGTGGTGCCCTCTGTAGGATGGGACTGGTCATGCCTTCCTGCAGAAGTATGAGGACCAAATAAGATGTTCTAGCAAGACAGCAGGGGGCATTAGGTAGTTACCCAAAAGTGTATTATACTCCCCTACCCCTTCGCCCCAGCACACGCTTCCTCTGAATCACATAAATGTCCTGAATCCTAAAAGGAAAAGTCTGCACCTAAGCCAGCTTCCCATCCCCCATCTGGCTGATTGAATAGTCAAAGCTAGGCCTTTACCCCGTGCGACTCTGCAAATTGCGAGCAAACAAGACAGCTCATGATAGGCGGCCCTGGAGTTTGGCCAGATTCCTGAGGGTGAGAAAAAACATCACACTAAATCTCTAAGAGACAGACCCCAGAGAGAAGTTGCTCTAAACGAGGGCAACCTGCCTCTGTCTACTGGTCTACCCAGGGCACTGTAACTGGACAGCCCTTCAGTCCGAGGCATGTTGGACTTCAGGTACTTGAAGTCACTTGCTCTAAACGAGGGCAACCTGCCTCTGTCTACTGGTCTACCCAGGGCACTGTAACTGGACAGCCCTTCAGTCCGAGGCATGTTGGACTTCAGGTACTTGAAGTCACGAGGTGGTACTGTTTGTCCCCATCTCCCAGAGGAAAAAGTGAGGCTCAGTAAAGGCAAGCCACAAGTGAAGGATATGCCTTGATTTATCTCTATTCTCAAGATTGGGGCAGATCTCTACATCTCAGTGAGGGGAATTTTGATAAAGCATACATGATGTTTCAAAATCTTTTATAATTAAAAAAATGTTAATTTTATAATCTTATTTTTAAACAGAAAAATATGCTTTGTTTTTAGTTATACAAATTACTGAGACATAGACATGAGTCAAAAGAAATTTTTAAAAATATTTCCTTAGACAGTGTAGGTGAGTCGTCCCATAGGAATTATGGGAAAACTACTCTTCTTGTTCTTATTTATGAAGAGAAAGCTTCTCCCTTCATCCCTCTCTCCTCAATCTTGAGTCATTCCAAATGAGGGAGGTGAATAAATAACACATAATAAAAAGAAGGGTTCTTATTTCCATTTCTCTTAATACTCTTATCTTATTTGGGCATTATTACAATCAGTGGCTGTGTAAGATAAGCATTGGACTTCGAACCACAAAGTCAGTGGTTCGAACCCACAAGCCACTCCATGGGAGAAAGATGAAGCTTTCTGCTCCCACAAAGATTTATAGCCTCGGAAACTCTATCCTGGGTCGCCATGAATCGGAACTGACTCAATGGCACTTAACAACAACAATAGTTCTGGTGGCACAGTGGCTAAGCAACTCGACTGCTAACTGAAAGGTTAGTGGTTCAAATCCACCAGCCACCCCTGGTGATCTGCTCATTAAAGATTAAACCCTAGGAAACACCATGGACATGTAGGAGTCACTGAATCAGAATCAATTCACCCCAAAATAGCACATTCCTGTGTGAGATGATAGGTTTATTTTCCACATGAAGAAACAGTAAGATAAAGTAATTTGCCTGGGGTCACACAGCAACTTAGTATCAGAAAGAAGACTGTAGACCAGATAATGTTGTTAAGCGCTGTTGAATTGGTTCCAACTCATAGCGACCCTGTATAGGGTTTCCGAGGAGCAGCTGGTGAGCTTGAACCACCGATCTTGGAGTTCAAACCAACTTTGCGCTCCAGCACATTAACCCACAGCACCACACTTTAAAGGCCTGTGTTTTTGTAGAGTTTGTGCTGGATGCACTTCCCGCCACCACGTTCTGCTGCCTACCCTTGAG
The DNA here is from genome assembly GCF_000296735.1 of Chrysochloris asiatica. Taxonomy (NCBI): domain Eukaryota; kingdom Metazoa; phylum Chordata; class Mammalia; order Afrosoricida; family Chrysochloridae; genus Chrysochloris; species Chrysochloris asiatica. The sequence goes on along the minus strand of NW_006408525.1, from coordinate 12,876,300 downwards.
TCTTCAAATGGGTCACTGGCCAGTCTTTGATCTTGCATCTTCTGAATCTCCAGGCTCTTAGCATAGGACGTTTTTCTCTGAACCATTGTTTGGAAGTACAATGGCACTAACATAGACATGTTGTTGTTAAATGCCCTCAAGTCAGTTCGGACTCACAGAGACCCTGTATAGGATTTCTGAGGAGTGGCTAGTGAGTTTGAACTGCTGACCTTGCAGTTCAAACCGACCTTTCGGTCCAGTGCTTATAGACGACAAAACCAAAATCAAACCCAGTGTCATCAAGTCAATTCTGACTCGTAGCAACCCTACAGGACAAAGGCATCCTAGAGTTTCCAATGCACTGATTGCAAAGTCGGTTTGAACCACAAGGTCAGTGGTTCCAGCTTGCCAGCCACTCCTCAGAAACACTATACAGGGTCTCTATGGATTAGAAACAACTCGATGGCATTTAACAACAACAAATCTTTACAGGAACAGACTGCCTCATCGTTCTCCCACAGAGGAGCTGATGGATTTGAACTGATGACCTTGTGGCTATCAGCCCAATGTGTAACATACTGTGCCACCAGGGCCCCCAGAAACTAGCTAGCTAGCTAGGTCAGTATTATGATTTACACACACATTAATATGGCATATAATAAAGTAACCTTAAAATACATGTGTAAGTATGTGTGTCTGTAGAGAGTCAGCATAAAGGAGAAAGATGTTCAACAAGATGGCCGAAACAATGGGCTCAAACAGAGCAACAATTTTGAGGATACCACAAGGCCGGGTAACATTTCATTCTGTTGTGCATTGGATTCTGTGCATCTAATAACAGCAACCTATAAGTAATACACATACATATTAGGATATATATGTAGTTTAACAAAACATACATGTTTCTGACCAGTCAGTTCTCATTCTAGCAACCCCATGTGCTAGCAACCCTGCTCCACAGGGTTTTCCTGGCTATAGGTTTGACAGAAGCAGATCTCCAGGTCTTTCTTCTGAGGTGCTTTTTATTAAGTCAAGCACCAACTATTTATACCACCCAGGGCCTATATTATTTACTTAGCGTACAAATTGAACAAGTATGGGGAAAAGGATATAACCGTGATGTGCACTGACAGATGAGTGGTGTTAAAAGGCAAAGATGTCACTATTTTTGCTACTTTTAATCACCTTATATTCCTGGTGTGGTGTTTCTGGATCAGCACTGGACTGCAAACCAAAATCGGCAGTTCAAACCCACCAGCCGCTCCTCAGAATTCCTATACAGGGTTGCAGAGAGCACATAACAAAGCAAACAAAGCATTTGTATATGAAAGCTGGACAATGAATAAGGAAGACTGAAGAAGAATGGATGCATGTTTCTGACCATTAACCCACATGGATAGGTGGTGAAAAACCCATAACCAAGCCTATATGCTATTATAATCTGCCTTGTGGATATACCCCAATCATGGTCCCTTCCCCGTGGTCTTTTCCACATGAGACCACCAATAATGATTTTGTGATGATCTCCTTGTTGTTCATAGTCTAAAATTAGCCCCATGGTTATGAATCACTGGCTTCATGCTGATGGTTTCCCTCATCCAGATGATTGTCTTTGTCTTTGCCCTATTTAGGGCTTAATAGTCGCTATAAGAAAAAGAAAAGAAAAGAAGAAAGAATTGATGCATTTGAATTATGATGTTGGAAAAGAACATTGAATATACCATGAACTTCCAGAAGAATGAACAAATATGTCTTCGAAGAATTACAGTCAAGAGTGCAAGAAGGGCGAGACTTTGTTTCATGCTGTCATGAGGAACCAGTCCCTAGAGAAGGACATCATGCTTGGTAAAGTGGAGAGTCAGTGAAAAAGAGGAAGACCCTCCATGAAACGGACTAACACGGGCTGCAACCATGGGCTCAAGCGAAGCAATGATTGTGAGGATGGTGCAGGCCTGGGTGATGTTTCATTCTGTTGTGCATAGAATGACTTTAAGTGAGAACTCCACCTAACAACAACACCACACTGGAATAGTAATAGTACCCTCAGGACTACTGAGTCACGAGGGTTAAATGAGCCTGTCATGTGGCCTGGCCTGGAGTCTGGCATTGCTAACTATTGTTGTTCTGATGATTCCTCCATCTGAATCCACTTCCTCTGGCTCACATGACTAAGGTACTGTTTTGTTTTGAATTTGACCAGAGAGAGAACTTCAGTTGTCAGGTTTTCACTGAGAACCAGCTGAGGTTCATATACGGAGTATAGTTCTTGGATGGTTAATCCAAGGGCTGGCTAGGTGCTGAAAACACAGTCTATTAAGTCCAGGGACATCCAACTTGAGATTTCTGGCATTTGGGACTTGAAGGTTTTATTCATTCAGACAACGCTTGTTGAATACCTACTACTTGTAAGGAGCGCTGGTGACACACTACTTAAGTGGCCAATGGTGAAATGAAAGGTTGGTGATGTGACTCCACCCAGAAGCCCTGCAGAAGAAAGACCTGGTGATCTCTCCTGTAAAGATTGTTGTTGTTATGTGTTATGGAGTTGGTTCCAACTCATAGTGACCCTGTACAGGGTTTCCGAGGCTGTAAATCTTTATGGGAGCAGAAAGCCTCATCTTTCTCCTGTGGAACAGCTGGTAGTTTTGAACTGCTGACCCTGAGGTTCACAGCCTGATTCTTAACCACTATGCTACCAGAGCTCAAAGATTACAGCTTAGAAACTCCTATGGTACTACTCAAAACTCGATTCAACAGCAGCTATGTACATGTGCCTGTCAGTTACAGCTAACAAAAGAAAAGCTCTCAACATTCTTCCCCAAATGTCCCTTCTGTCTTTCTTTTTCTTTCTGAAAAATAGTTTGTGGGCATGTCTGTCTCTCAAAATACACCGTCAGTTCCTTGAGACTGGGACTTGGCTTTGTTCCTCTTTACTTCTCACAGTGCTTGACATAAGAGTATCAATTGTCTTGGAATTGATTCCAACGCGTGGCAATCCCGTGCCTGTCACAGTAGAACTGTGCTCCACAGACTTCCAGTGGCTGAGTTTTCAGAAGTAAATCGCTAGATCTTCTGAGGCCTCTCTGGTTGGACTCGAACCTCTAACCTTTCAGTCAGCCTCCAAGCATGTTAATTGTCTGCACTACCCAGAGAATCCTGGCACAGAGCAGAAACTTGATAAATACCTGGGAAATAAGCCAACAATAAATCAATGAGAATTACAAGTGCTGGCTTCCACCCTTCGCCTATCAACACCAGAAGCTATAAGCAGCACCTTAGTCAAATTTGAAGAACTTGAAGTAAGTACAGAGGCTCTCAGGCCAGAATGGACTCAGTCTTGCTGTGTGACATGACATAAGTGACTTAATGTATCTGAATTTGTTTTCTCATACCCCCTTAACTCCCAGAGTTATTGGAAAGGTGAAATGAGAGAATGGTACCGTGGCACTGGGCCCACTGAATGACTCCGCCACTCTCTCTTCTCTGTCCATTGTCTCCATGACAACAGGACAGGACCTAACTCTGTAGTCTTCTCCTTCTGTAACAAACTCCTCAAGGTAACAGAGCAGCCCAGAGTCCTCTTCTAGAGTTGTGGAGTATCTCAGTCTAATTCAATGGCATTTTAATAAAACAATGACAGCACTGTGGGGAATGTTTTGCTTGTCCATTATCAATCATTTCATGTTTGCATCAGCTCTGTGGGGTAGGTGTTCAGAGCCCCAATTCCCAGGTGAGGAGACGGAGCTGTTAAACACACACCCAAGGTCACACTGGTGAGGCTCCAGGATTTGAACATTCCCCCGGGGATCTGATTCTAAAGTAATAGTCTCTTTGCGCTCCACCTCATGACCTCGACTCATATATGTCAAAATAACTTCTCATTCTCATCAGAAATAACAGTCAGAAGACAAGAGAATGACCGCAGATGGTGAGGCAGGGTGGAGTAGAGTGGGAAAAGTAGGCTGGGAATCCTTTTCCATTCTGAAACATTCTCATTCCATTTTTCACTGTCTAGCTCATCCTAAAAACACAAAGGCTTCAGCCAAACCCCTAAATATTTAAAGAGTAACAGAACTCCAGATTAAATTAATATCCATGTTCAAACAGTAGCTGCAACAGGGCAAATGCCAAGTTATTTCTACCCTCATGAGAAAGGGGAGAAAGAAAATATTAGCCGGGACCTTCGATCCAGAGCGCTGAAATCAGATCCCAACAGAGTAATGCCATGCTGGGGAGTTTGAGCACAATCAAATCTTTTCATGTTTCCACTGAAACCTTCTCCTTTCTCTCTGGGCTCCCGCCTAACGGCCTCCCTCCAGCGACAATGAATTGGTACCAAAGTGATCGGTACTGTTTTGACACTAAGCATCAATTCCACAGGCTCGGTTTTCATCGACAAATCAATTATTCTAGCTCATTACAGGGCCAGAGTGAGTTTTCCCATCAGAATGGAAACTTTCATTCATTCTGCCTTTCATTCGCCCAGGAAGGAAAAACAAAGAGAGGAAGGCAGGAGGGAGCTAGGCTGGAGTTATTAGAGAATGCCCACATGTTTTCTTCCCGGGGACAGAACCCTGAGCGGTAGAAAGTCGCTGAACCAAGCATGCCAAGTTCCTGGAGGAGGCCTCTGAACTATCTCCATCTCCAAGCCACCAAGAGGTGCCCTACAAAGGCTCCAGACCAGCAGAGACAGGCATGTTGGGTTTGCAGGAGATTCAATCAGGGCATGAGGAACAGGAAACGGGAAAAACACTGCACTAGATCATCAGTCCTTCTACAATGAGACAAGCATCCCCTAACTCTATGTGCAATCCATCCCAGAGAGTACCTCTAAGTGCTAGGACGTGCGTAGGTGCACTGTGTAGATTACTGAGGCCTGGCAGTGAGAGGCAAGATAAGAGGCCCAGGCCAGCTCACTGCTACAAACAACTACTGCCCATTTACCCCCAAGCCTGGGCCCCTGTGAGAGGACTACTGGGAGAACAGCTGTAGCCTCAGCACTCTGGAGACATGTGTGTGTACACGTTCATATATGTATACGTACATGCATTCATATATGTGAAGCTGGTATATGCATATGTGAGCCCTGGTGTGATGCTGTAGGATAAGCACTGCATTGCTAATTGTATGATCAGCAGTTCTAACCTACCAGCTGCTCGAGAAAACCCTATACAAGGTCGCTTATGAGTTGAAACCGACTGGACAACATACACATATATATGACTATATATATATGTGTGTGTGTGTGTGTGTGTGTGTGTGTGTGTGTGTGGCACAAAGGTTAAGCACTCAGCTGCTAACTAAAGATCAGAGGTACAAACCTATATATACACATATACACACGCACACACACACATATATATATATACACACACACATATATACACATATACACATACACATTTACACAAATATACATATATGCACACACATACACACACACACACACACATATATATATATATATATACACACACACACATATATAAACACACACATAGAGAGAGAGAGAGATGTATGTGTGTGTGTGTGGAAAATCTGGAGGCACAATGATTAAGTACTCGGCTGCTAACCCAAATATCAGCAGTACAAAGTCATCCAGCTACTCCAGTAGAGAAAGAGCTGGCGATCTATAATGTGGTGGTGGTGGTTGTGTGCCACTGAGCCGGTTCTGACTCACAGTGAGCCTCTATAGAGTTTCTGAGGCTGTCAGTCTTTACAGGAGCAGAAAGCCTCATCTTTCTCCCACAGAGTGACTGGTAATTGAACTAATGACCTTGTGGTTAGTAGCCCAGATCGTAATTCTCTATGCTACCAGGGCTCCTTGGTCTATAATATATACTGTATTTTTTTTACATCTACTGCGCCACATAAATAACATGCATATGCATATAGCACACATAGTGTACACAGGAGACTAAAGCATGAGAGGGTTGCATGGTTTGCAAAAACTGTTTAAGGTGTACATTTTTTGTGTGAAAAAATGACATATTATAAATTATGTTTTCCTCTTTGTTTTGACCAACCAGAAGCTCAGAGGTAATTTTACTCAAGTAAGTAAATTTACTCAAACTTCTAAAATGAGTGGTGTTTGCCCGTGAATCCCCTTCCCAATTTTAATACTTGTGCATACCTCCTTATTGGGCATGCTTGTATTCTCACACTGTCCTGGCTTCCTATTTCTGACTAACTTTGATTTTCCTGGTGCCATTATTTTGGGGTGGGGGGAAGATGTCTTATATCCCTCCTGGAAAGAAGAGCAAATCAATCATTCCATAAGGAAATAAAGTGTAAACTTTGGTTTATTGTACTATTGCTATCCGTGCTCCTGGACCTGGTGTTTTAGAGGAGAAAACTCAGAAACAGAGAAAAGTCACACAGCAAATGAGGGACATAGAAATGATGTTAACCCAAGTCTATCTGACTTTAAAGTCCGTGCTCTATCCACTGCCCACACTGCCAGGTTCCAGAAGAACAATGGAAACCTGTTGTCACTGAGTCCCCCCTGACTCACGGTGACCCCACATGTTAAAGTAGAGCTGTGCTCCAGAGTTTCTTGGTTGTCATCCTTTTAGAAGCAGCTCACCAAACATTTCTTCTGAGGCACTGCTAGGTGTATTTGAACCACCAAACTTTAGGTTAGCAACCCATTGAAAATTGCTTGTGCCACTGAGGGTCCTACACAGTCAGATGTTCTCCAGAAATCTCCCCTGGCCTCCTGATCCAGAGGCCAAAAGCAGAATTCTAGAACCAGCTATGGCATCCATCTCCTCTCCTTCTGGCCAGGATAGGACAAGCAGACACAGGTGCGGGCTGACTCTCTCTGCCTCCCTCCACAGCCCAGGCTAGCCTGCCCTATGACAGCATGTGAAGGCTTGGCGCCTTCATTCTGGAGCCCAAGAGTGCTGGGAGGGAAACCTCTTGGTGCATGTGTTTCTGATTTGCATGCATCCCGCCTGGTCTCCACAGAGCCCGTCCAAGTCCGAGAAGCTGTGGGAGCTTTTTTTTTTTTACACCCTCTTCACCCCCCTCCCCTTTTCTTCTCTTCCTATCCCTCTCTCTCTCTGACAGCTTTTCTCTTTGAATCAGAGAACTAGACTCTGCCAAGTGAAAATGTAACTCAAACCTCAAAGGGTTCAACAGCAGCTAGAAACTCGCAAGGCACGATTGCCCCAGAGATGATGGCTCAGCCTGCTGGACTCCCACTGTGCACGGAGCCCAGTCTGACAGAGGGTGGGGGCAGCCGCCCGGGGGTCCAGAGGACTGTCAAGTCTGGATATTTTTAGTAGATAATGTATCTAATGCGGTTAAGCCTTCCACCTTGAGGCAAAGTGGTTTCTCTATGTTAAAGGTGAGGAAGTAGAAGGCTCTGAACTGAGAGTACCCTTTATTTATTTAGCGCCTACTGTGTACCCAGCATCTTCCATAGGTGTCTCACTCCATCCTCACAGCAACCCAGGGAGGTGGTGGGAGGCAAGCACCCCGCAGCCCTAAGAGGCTGTCACCTTTCAATGACACGCAGCTTGTGACAGCAGAAGACATACCTCAAGAGGTGCTGGCAGGGAAATGGGTACACACGCTAGAAACCAACCAATAGTGCACCCCCAGCACAGGGATCAAAGCCTTAAGCTCAAGATAGTAGACTATCTGTCCAGTGGAGTTTGTTGCCTGAAGGCTGACTGAGTAGCTGCAGAGTGATGGGGGCAGGTGGGCTTGGTCAGAAATCCCTTCCTCACAGAGAGTCTTCAGCAGGACTGGACAGTGTGGCTAGGGAAATGCAGCAGCTGGATGCAGGCTTCTCAAGGAGTGATATTAATCCTGGGGTCCTGTTCCCTGCACCCTACACCTCTCCCTTCTGCCAGGACTGACTACCTAATTTTTCAGGGCCCAGTGCAACATGAAAATGAGGCACTCCCATGGTCAAACTTAATTAAGAATTTCTTGACAAACACAGGAGAGCATTCCGCCAAGTGTGGGCTTTTCCAACTGCTCTGGAAACTGGCCCTGGCCCAGCCCTCTGTGACGCCTTTCTGTCCCTTCTTCAGGGGCCTGGGTGCAGCCCTAGAAAGCACTAGTTGTTGTTGT
>NW_006408525.1:12840609-12868041 GCF_000296735.1 Chrysochloris asiatica | reverse complement strand
GTAACCACTAGTTAGTTCTAGAGGACCAGAAAAGGGGCAGCCCACACAAGACTCAGAAGCCCTGTCGGAAAGTGGCCAAGCAGGACTACCACCTCTGATCCTGTCCTGGGCTTTCGCCAAATATGCAACTGCCAATGACAACTCCCACCTGCAATCAGTTCTCTGGCAGGCTTAGGAAATACCTGTTGATTTATTCCATTTTCAAAAGAAGTGATACTCATTCACAACCAAGTGTAAATAACCCGTACCAGTTTAAACTCCGACCCTCCCACAAGGGTTTTCATTTCACAGGGATCAAAGCCTTAAGCTCAAGAAATACACTTCACTTGGTGGCCTTTCAGGCATCAAAGAGTAGAAGAGGGCATTGGTGCTAGCCACAGAAGAGAGAAGGTATTTACCTGCCCACCTAGGGGTCAATACATAGTTAGACCTAGTGCCGGATTTAGGAACCCTTTCTCACCCCTCTCAGGGTCTCAAACAAATCCTGAATTTTCAGCATGTGGGGCTAAGCAGGCCCATTGTCACTGAACTCTATCAAGGCCAAGGGTCTCCCTACAGGAAGCCGGACCCACTACGACTGGTTTTTACCTCACAATCTCATGGTGGAGTCATTTCATCTCCCAAACATGACCAGAGGAAAGAGAGAAAATAGTATGAAGGACAGGTAGAAGGGAAAGAAGGGAGGAAAGAAGAAAAGAAAAAACATTTCTTTGGCTCTTAATTAATTGATGGTGAGCTTCATGCATACAGGCCCATTGCTGTCTTGGTTGCTAAAAGTGTAAGGCAATGAAGGCAGCCAGTACAGTGCCTGATACACAGTTGTTAGCTGTTGTTGTTAGGTGCCATTGAGTCAGTTCCGATCCATAGCGACCCTATGTACAACGGAACAAAACACTGCCCTGTTCTGAGTCATCCTCGCAATTGCTGCTATACCTGAACCCATTGATACTGCCATAGTGCCAGTCCATATCTTTGGGGGTCACCCTCTTTTCCACTGACCCTCCACTTTACTAAGCATGATGTCCTTCTGCAGGGACTGGTCCCTCCTGACAACATGTCCCAAGTATGAGAGACGAAGTCTGATCATCCTGGCTTCCAAGGAGCATTCTTGTTGTAGTTCTTTCAACACAGATGTGTTTGTTCTTCGGGAAGTCTATGTATGGTACGTTTAATATTCTCTTCCAACACCTAACTCAAATGCATCAATTTTTCTTTGGTCTTCCTTATTCATTGTCCAACTTTCACATGCATATGAGTTTACTGAAAATGCCATGGCTTGGGTCAGGCACACCTTACTCCTCAAGCTGACATCTTTGCTCTTTAACACTTTGAAGAGGTCTTATGCAGAGATATGCCTAATGTAATACGTCATTTGATTTCTTAACTGCTGCTTCCATAAGTGTTGATGGTGGATCCAAGCAAACTGAAGTCTTTGACTTCAATCTTTTTTCTATTTATCATGATGTCATTTATGATATACAGTAGGTGCTCAAAAAATATTAAGGATAGCTGGATTGTGAGTGGGTGGGTGGAAGGAACAAGAGATAGGTAGGTGGATGAAAGTATGGTTAACAGTTGGATATATAGGTGGGCTAATAGATGGTGGTGGTGGTAGTGTGCCGTGGAGTTGGTTCTGAATCATAATGACCCTGTCTAGGGTTTCTGAGAGCAGAAAGCCTCATTTCTCCTGCAGAATGGCTAGTAGTTTCGAACTGCTGACCTTGATGTTAGCAGCCCAACTCATAACCACTACGCTACCAGAGACTAATAGCTGGGTGAATAGATATGTGGAAGGGTGGGGAAAATGCTAGGACTTGTGTTAGAGTCTTGATGCTCATGTTTTTGTTTTGTTTTTATTCTCCAAACCCTGCCTTAAATCCTTGCTGAACAAAACAGAGGTTTAAATAAGCAAATTAGCTCACATTGTTGTTGTTGTTAGGTGCCATCAAGTCAGTACTGACTCATAGCGACCCTATGCACAACAGAACGAAACACTGCCCAGTCCTGTGTCAACCACTGCCCACAATCATTGCTACACTTGAGCCCTTTGCTGCTGCCTTTGTGCCTAACCATCTTGTTGGAGTGGTCTTCCTCTTTTCCACTGATCCTCCACTTTACCAAGCATGATGTCCTTCTCCAGGGACTGGTCCCTCCTGATAGTATGTCCACAGTAAGAGAAATCAAGTCTTATCATCCTGGCTTCTAAGGAACATTCTGGTTGTAGTTCTTCCAACACAGCTTTGTTTGTTCTTCTGGAAGTCCGTGGTACTTTTAATATTCTCCTCCAGTACCATAACTCAAATGCATCAATTCTTCTACGGTCTTCCTTATTCACTATCCAACTTTCATCCCAAAGTTTACTTCCTGTAAAATAAGTATTATGACCACTCAGGCAGGGAATCCATGACTCTGAGGGGCTACATAGCTGGTGTAAGCTCACCTCTCTGCAAGTTAGTAAGGAATCTAACTGGTGATCCAAAACTCAGCCCACCTGTGTCCAGCTTGCGCTCCTATACTAGCATGCTGAAGTGGCTGATCGTTCATTCAGAAGTCACCCTGTCATGTTTGCTGCTTACCCTTAACCCTGCACCTCTGCACTCCACCCTCTGAATTTACCTCAAGGATACAAGCACACTCAACTTCTTTCCAAACAGCATTCATTCAGGCTCTTGGATGCACTGCATTGTACTTTTCTGGTATATTCCAGTCAACACTTTCTTTTCCTCAGAGACGAAGTAACCAGGCAGGGTCAGGCAGGGCCTGCATTCCCTCTGATGTGAAACCAAACCACACAAGGTCAATGACCCAGTGAGCTATCACCTTCACTTTTGTAGCCTGACCCTGCATTTTAACATGGAGTCTTGGCAGAGCCTTGCTCCACTTCATCCTTTATTTCATCTCTGGAGTGTAACGTTATTTTGGAGGTTAAGGAGCCCTAAGAAAATGTGATGAAAATTAATATATTCTACCCCACTCTCCAAATGCACATAACCTCAAAATTATATATACACAACACCCCACTGAGGAACCCTGATCTAATTCCATGCATTATAGAATCCACTCTTTCCTGTATCTGCCAACTCTTCATATCCAAGTAGTGTGTGAATTTCCCAAAATGGCTTCCAATTCGGCTCCCGTTTCAGTCAAAGAATCAAACTACCAGTTGCATGCTGGGATCTACAGTTACATATACTCTGACCATATCCTCTGTGACCACCTGTCAGCTTGTTGTACTGTGATGGCTTGTGTGTTATTGTGAAATACTAGTTGTTATGCAACTACCAGCAGGGTCACCCATGTTGGACCCATTTCAGCAGCACTTCCATTTTAATGCAGACTAGGAAGAAAAATCTGGCAATCTACTTCTAAAAACTGGTCAGTGAAAGCGATGGCTCACAACAGATCACTGTCTGGCTCCCTTGCTGTAGACATATCATCAGGAGAGATCGATAAACTAGTCCATCATGTTTAGTGAACTAGAGGTCCAACAGCAGCACGAGAGATCTTCAGCGAGATGGTTTGGTACAGTAGCCAAAACAATGGACTCAAACATGTCAGTGATTTTGAAGATGACACAGGACTGAGCAACATTTCCTTCTGTTGTGCATAAGGTCACCATGAGCCAGAGCCAACTTGCTGACCACAGTCAATCCTCTGGGAATGTAGTAGTTAGCGTCTAAGCTAGCACCCAACGATTCCCTCCTCCTAGAATTTGTGCCCTTTTGTAAATCCCTCCCTGTGAGTGCGGCTTAGGCCTACTGGCTTTCTCTTAGCAAGTAGAATAGGGTGTTCCTTCCAAAATTAGGTTACAAAATGATTCTGCTTTTCGTTGGCTGACTCCCTTTTGTTCTCTTGTCGCTCACTCTTAAGGAAGCTATTGTTGTCCTGGTGTGGCACTGTAGGATAAGCACTGGACCTTAAGGTCAGTGGTTCAAACCCACCATCTGCTTCTCAGAAGCCCTAGACAGGGTTGCTATGAGTCGAAATTGACTTAACAGCACTTGACAACAGCGACAATGGAAGGTAGGTCTCCTATGGAGAGGGGCAGTTTCTGATCATCAGCCAGTGAAGAATTGGCTGGTGAACTGACCTCAGTCCACAGTCTGTGATGAACTGAATCCAGCCAGCCACCTCCTAAGGGGGACTGGCAGCAGATGCTTCCCCAGTCAAGTCTTGAGACTTGCAACACCTTGACCAGAGCCCCACCGGCAACACCTTGACCAGAGCCTTGTGAAAGGTTCTGCGAAGCCACACCTGATTCCAGCTTCACAGAACTTGTGAGATAATTAATGTCTGCTGCCTTAAGCCACTACATTTAGGGGGAATTTATTACACTGGCATAGGTAACGAGTCAAAACAAAAAACTCCATTACCATCGGGTCAATTCCAACTCCTCACAGCCCATAAAACATACTAGAACTGCCCCATAAGGTTTCTAAGGCTACAGTGTTTATGGAAGCAGATTGCCACATCTTTCTCCCACAGAGAAAGCTGGTTGGTTCAAACCACCAACCTTTCGGATATGAGTCAAGAGCTTAACCACAGTGCTACCAGGGTTCCTTAGGTATCTGGTACCCTACTGAACATCTGCTCTTTGTCAACAGCCTTAAAGGAAAAGAGATCAGTAAGATTCACTCCACCACAAACTCTAAACCTAAACCTACCCACTGTCATAAAATCGGTTCCAGCTCCTAGTGCTCCAACAGAACCGAACCGAAGGACTCCATAGCATTTCCAGGTTCTAAATCTTCACACAAGCAGACTGCTTCATCTTTCTTCTGTGAAGCAGCTGGTAGATTTGAACCACCAACCTTTCAATTACCAACTCAATGCTTAACTCCCTGCACCACCAAGACTCTTCTAGACCCTCTAGATACTCTCAACTTATGAGTCGGCTAGCATAAATGGATTATTATGATGTGGAGTCCTGGTGTAATGCTGTAGGATAAGCAAGGTTAGTGGTTCAAACTCAGCTATTTCCTCAGAAATCCTACACAGAATCACGATGGATCAGAATCGACTCACCGGCACTTAACAACAACAACAACATTACTGTTATTGCTATTACACATATATTATAATAATGAATGTGATAATATTAAAGTTATAGATTGACAAAAATAAATAGATGCATACTGAAAATCCATTTGGCCAAAAGAAGTCAAATGAGCAGACCCAAAAAGTTAAGGAGTTTGAGGGTGGTGGTTGGGGGTAGGTGGACATGTGCCACCTCTTTAGTGGGAGGGGCTGCAAAGTTACTTAACAAAGGATGTAGATACAGGAAAGGATGGGATTTAGGGCCAAAAAACACAATCTACTATAAAGAATCATAGCAGTCTTTTAAAAAAAATTAACATATGCACACAAAAGAAGGAAATGCATCAAATGGTGATAATAGATGATGATAGTTTGCACATGTTTCTTATTTCCTTCTTTGCATTTTCTCCCCATTTCTAAATATTCTATGATGAATATGTTTACATTCAAAGTAGGAAGAAAAAATTTTTTTACTAACAATCCCAGAAGAGTCCTTAGACCATGAAGTAAGGAGAGATGATTTCTGACTGAGGGAACCAGAGATGTTATCTAAAGGTAGGTAGCATGGGAGTTGATGTTGAAGAATAAATAATTATCCAGCAAAGGAGGAATATGATAAGGGTATTTCAAGCGTCCCCCAAACACAGCCACTCACTAATCCAGGACTAGGACCTGCCTTGCAGCTGTTGGGACAGGGAGTGCACCTTAGGGAGCAGGGCTATGTAGTGGTAAATGTACCTTGTTGAGGGCGGAAATGGGGATTATAGAAGGAGTCTAAAGAATCAGAGATGGAACGGGCTTTAGAGAACAGATCAAAATGTTGTTAAATTGAACTATGAAATTGCTGCCATTTGGCTATTTTTGACCCAGAGGAGCAGTCATCTCATATGGTTCAACCTAATACCTCCAAGAAGACTAAGCCCCCATCTCAGAGAAAGTGCGCAGCAAAGCCAAGATCCGTGCCAGGTAGGGAGCGTCCCCTGTGAGTGGTTCAGGTAAGGGTGGGCTCAAAAAGGCCAGGCTGGGGGGCTTTTACTATGAGCACACCATCAGGCCTATAGTAGTAGGGGTGCCTAATTAATACTAATACTTCATCAACATTAGCAATAGGCTTGATCTGGAATCACCACAGGCTAGGTGTTGGGCTGCAGACCAAGAGGTCAGTGGTTCTAACCCACCAGCCACTCCCAGGGAGAAAGATGAAGCTGTCTGCTTCCGTGAACATTTATACCATGAGTCACAATCGACTTGATGGCAGTGGATGTGGTTTGGGGCTTTTTTGTTTGGGGGATAGGGTTGCTAAGGAGTCCTGGTAACACAGTGGTTAAAGTGCTTGACTGCTAACTGAAATGTTGACAGTTAAAACCTATCAATCGCTCTGCAAGAGAAATATGTGACAATCTGCTTCTGTAAAGATATAGAGCCTTGGAAATCCTGTTAGGCAGTTCTACTCTATCTATCACTGTCTGTGCGAGGCCCCTGACTCTCCCCAGTCACTACAAAATACCCCAGAAACAAGTCCTACAAGAAAAGATCTTCTTAAAAACTGCAACTTCAAACTCCTATTTCACTAAAGTCATGGGATTGCCATGAGTAAGCATCAACTGACAGTACACATAGTATCTTCATCATCCAAGTCCCTTGGTGGTACAAATGGCTACGTGCTCACCTGAAGGTTTAAGTTCACTTGGCCACCTCAGAAGAGAGATCTGGTGATCTACATTAGAAAAATCAGCCTCTGAAAACCCTGTGGAGCACACTGAGGCGCCTACAAGCATGAGTCCGAATCAACTCAACAACAATCAGACTTTTATCATCATTAAAACAGATGCATCTCAGGGAGGTAGGCAAGGGCTAAAGGGAACAGAGAGAAATAGTGACATGTACACAACCTTGAAACACCAGTGTTCTGTGGGTAGGGGAGGAAGAATGTGATATATATATATATTTCCCACAAATATTTAAGTCTGAAAGAGGATATTTGTACATGGATAACCACAGGGAGGAAGTGGGATAACTATTGTTGCATGGAGGGGATTGCATTGAGACAAAAAAAGTGTATGATGCATTGAATGTAAAACTGTTGATCTCTATAAACCTTCACTTAATTCACAATAATTGAAAAAAAAAAAGATGTATCTGGAGACATTTTGCAGACAAAGACCAGGTCTTGGAAGTCCCTTATAAGCAAGAGAGCATCTTATTCTTCTCTATGGAACCTACAGAGCTAGCAAAATTCTAGCTCCATGGTCACCGTTGAATGATGTCTGCCAGTACCAATGTCGGCCTCCACCCTCCCAGGCTATGGGCCTTTAACCAAAGGCTACCTCCTTGTCTCCTACCCCCTCAGGATCAGAAGGAATCTCTCTGGTCATGTTCTGCAACTTTTAGTCAAGGAGACTTGGGGAGGGGCAGCTAAGGGCAGAGGGAGGGAATAGGGTCCTCATCAAGAGCCCCTGTAAACCACGGATATGTATAGCATTTAGAAAACATGGGTCTTTATAAGAAAACAAGGGACAAATCCGTCCCTACCCAGGGAGGATTTGGGAACAAGCATTAGCCTCCTAAGAGGGTTCACAAGGTTATACTTAGTCTCTCTCTCTCTCTGATGCACACACAAACACACGCACCCCTTTCCTATGAAGCCTCAGGTTGAGCAGGTCAGAAAGGAATAGTGCCATTGTTCCCTGTCTATGCCTGGTTTTCAGAGAGACTGCCTCAGGAGGGCATTTCTCTACCCTTCTCCTACTTGAAAATGAGATTCGAATTTGTCTGTGATTTTGCCCCAGGACCAGTCCAGCTCAGAATGCTCACAGCAGGGCCATTCAACACAGACTAATCATTTCTTCCTATCTTCCTGTGAGATGATAATACTCTGGACTCCGGATCCTGGTACTGCCTGACTGTGCTAGGCCCTCCACACTCTCCAGCATCTGTGAAATACCCTGGAAACTAACAAGTGTTGGGAGAAAAGATATCCTTAAGGAGCCGCAGTTTCAAACTCCTACTTCACCAAGGTTATCAGTGAGGTTGGGGAGGCAGATGTAGGGGAGAGTCTGGAGCTTCTCCTTTCACCTGACATCCCAATCAAGGACACAATTCTTCCTTCCTAGGCCTTCTGTACATTTCAGGAGACTTTCGTCCTACTAGAGGCTGCTCCTGGGAGGACTCCCATACATAGTTGAAAATTCCTTTTCCTCCTTGACAGCTCCCCTGGGTGGGAATCCATCACAAAGTCTTCGTGCCTCTCCTCAAACATGAGCTTCTCAGTTTCACCTCGTGGTCACCCAGGAAGAAGAGGCTGCTTGCCTCTAAGTTACCTCCAGCCAAGCTTCAGGCTTGGTCCCACTTGCCTCTGTCTCTCTTCCCAGTTCTTATTTCCATCAAACAGAGCATTTCCTGAATGTGGTCTGAAGCACTAAGACCTCGGAGGAGACACTGCTTCTCTGATTCTTTCCAGCTGTCAGGGAGACCAGCTAAGAATAACCTCACCCAAAATAGCACTTGGGATGATTTAGGTGTGGCTCAACCCAGAGGCAGGTGGATGGACTAGAGGACTTTAGGGATTCCTTTTACTCTGTGAACACCTCATTCATTCAATAAAAATACACCGAGCACCTACTATGTGTCAGGCATGATGCTAGATGCTACAGATGACGTAATAAACATTTGGCCTCTGTCCTTATGGAATTTTCAGCTCATGAGTAAGCCACACTTTGCACCTCTGTTCCCATCTCTTTGCCTATCCTTGTTAAAGTCAGTGGCTTCTGCCTCTGCAGTATGGCACTGTGTTCAGACCACTAGCCTTAACTCATGCTGCTTTGCTGTTGCTAAATGCCATCGAGTCGGTTCCAACTCCTAGTGACCCTGTATAGGGTTTCCAAGGAGCAGATAGTGAGTTTGAACTGCCAAAAGTGCAATACAAACCGACTTTGAGGTCCAGTGCTTATCCTACAGCACCACACCAGGACTCCAGCCTATCCCATAATAAACTGCATAATATGCACTTCTGCAGTAGCTCCCTTACTAGATTCTGAATTCTGGAGATAAGAGGCATTTATATCCCCAAGATGCAAGCGCATTGTCTGGCCCATTGAAGGTGCAGGATAAAGATCTGATGACTAAAAGGATGGATGGATGGATCGATCGAGATCTGTATTTCATAGAGATGATAACGAGTGTAGTTTTCTTCCCTCTCCTTTCTTTGTACTACCACTTGTTTGACTACTGTGTCCATTTGGGTCCTCCAAAAGGGAAAACTTGAAGAACAAGGATGGAAAATATATTACATCTATGCTGAGGCGTCTCATGCCACCAGTGACATTTTTTTTCTGCTAAATCTACATATGGTTTAATGTCTTTCTCAACACAGTTCCTAGGACAGACACACTGGAGGTATTTGGTATGTTGAAACTTATTCGTCATCCACAAACTGAGAGATCAAATGTGGTGAGAAGAAACAGAGGTTGGTTTCTGATGGGTCATTGAACACCGATGATTAGGTTGTTGTTGTTGTTGTTAAGTGCCGTCGAGTTGATTCCGACCCATAGCGACCTTGTATAGGGTTTCTGAGGAGCAGCTGGTGAGCTTAAACCACCAACCTTACAGTTCAAACGGATTAGCAGTCTGGCGCATTAACCCACAGCGCCACACCAGGATTCTGATGATTAGGTTGAAGCTCCTTAAATAGGAGTCTTAGATTTGGCTCTGTCCTGCTGGGACTAACATCAAGTAGTACTTGTAATATGCAGTAACATTTTCATTCAGATGCTGATAATAATGTAATATAGTGACTGAGGAGCACTGGTGTTGGATTAGTGTTGGGCTGCTAACCACAAGTCAGTAGTTCAAACCCACCAGCTACTCCATGGGAGAAAGATGAGGGTGTCTGTTCCTGATAAGATTTATAGTCTCAAAAACCCTAACAGAACCTTAATGATTTGGAATTACTCAATGGCAGTTGTGGGTTTGTGTGTGTGTGTGTGTGCTTTTAAATATATTAACATATTGATAATTCATCTCCAGGGGTCTCTGGGTGGTGCAAATGGTTAACACACTTGTTTAGCACGACAAAAGGCTGGAGTCTCAAATCTACCCAGAGGCACCTCAGAAGAAAGGCCTGGCTATCTACTGCTGAACATTGTATCCACTGAAAATCCTTGAAACACAGTTCTACTCTCACATATAGGAGGTCACAACTAGTCCTGGTAATTCATCTCCACAGGAAACCCCTAAATTTCCAAGTGCCTCAGGAAATCTCAGAATTTCCCAAACCAGTACCAGACAGGGTCAGATTCTAATCTTGTTACTATATTACCCAGAACCTTCTATGGGTTTCCATTGCCTGCATGATAAAACCTCAGGTCTGTAGCAGAGTGTTCCAACTCTCCATGTAGTCCAGGTAGTCCATACAGTTCCAGGTAGTCTCCAGATAGTCCACAGTGGGCTCCCTGGCCAGGTGCCATTTCTCAAGGTTGGGCCACTGCCTTCAGAGTCTCATCCTATAAATGCCTGTTTCCCCATCTCCACCTACTTTAAATCTGCTCATTCTTAAGACAATATGGAAAATACTCCCAGCTAATAGTTCATTTGTCTAAATGATCACAAGCACATATGCTTAACATCACAACAGCTCTGGAAAGGCTGTACCCAAAAGTATAAAGGCTGGCAAGAAACGCTGCCAAACACCAACAGAACTTTCGTTGGTGGTATAGGCTGTGAGTGTCTGCCTTCTTCCGTCTACTCTCTCTGTTTTCTAATGTCACTCTGTTGCTTTTATAAGATAATTAAGTTCAACTAACATCTGACATGGAGTCTCTGGGTGGTGCAAACTGAAAGGTTAGATGTTCACATCCACCCAGAGGTGATCCACCTTGGAAAAAAGTGATCTACTTACAAGAAAAAACTGAATATTCTATGGAACACAATTCTACGCAGACACACATGGGGTCACCATGAATTGGGAGTTGACTTGGTAGTAACTGGGTTTTTTAAAACATCTAATATAAAGGGGGTAGGGGGAACCCAATCAGTTGCCATCAAGTAGATTCACCTCATGAAACCCCACGTGTACAGAGTAGAACTGTGCTCCATAAAGATTTCAGGGCTGTGTCCTTTGGAAGTGGATAGCCATGACTTTCTTGTAAGACACTTCTGGGTGAGTTCAGACCACCAGCCTTTCAGTTAGGAGGCAAGCCCTTAACCCTTTATGCTACCTAGAGACTCTAGCATTACTTGTTGTTCTTGTTAAGTGCCCCCGAGTCGGTGCCGACTCAGAGCAACCCTGTATCAGTTATGGTGCTGTGGGTTAGTGCACTGGACTGCAAAGTCAGTTTGAACTGCTAAGTTGGCAGTTCAAGTTCACCAGCCGCTCCTTGGAAACCCTAAACAGGATTGCTATGAGTCGGAACTGATTCGAAAGCGCTTAACAACAGCAACAGTTTCCGAGGAGCAGCTGGTGGGTTTGAACTGCTGGCCATGTGGCTTGCAGTCCAGTGCTGATCCTACAGCACCACACTAGGCATCCCCGGCATTACTACAGAAGTGAATGAATCCTATACCTCTGTTACCACTCAGTGCAAATGCTACCATCTCCAAAATGCTTTCACTGAACCCCTGGCCTCCTGCAGCCTGCTCCCAGCAGACACAGCATCATCCCCTCTGTATATCCCATAGTCTTTCATTAATGGCTCTACTATGCTAGTTGCTACAAGGGTATATCTTGAATCATAGATAATTGTATGTGTGTCTGTGCCTAGCTTTATGAAGGAAAGACATTTTTTTCCAATCAATAAATGAAAGATAAGTCTTTGTTTTCAGGCTACAACAAAGTTGGTTGTGTGTGTGTATTAATAAATTCTCATTGCTACTTTCAACTGTTTATGTGACTTGTCTCAATTGCCCCCCTAACTTATTTCAAACATTGTAGGATAAGCATAGGACTACAAGGTCGTATTGAATCATACAGTCGACGGTTCAAACTCACCAGTTGCTCTTTGGAAACCCTATACTGGGTCTCTATGAGTCAGAACCAACTTGATGACACTTAGCAACAACAACAAACCACTTATCTGTCAAGCAGTTGTCAACCCAAAATGTAGAGACCTTCAGCATAGGGTACTGTCCAGATCTTCTAACACATTTTGGCCTTTAATGCAAACAAAAATCAACCACTCCAGTAATTAATTCACAGGAAATAGTCAAACACTTGGTATGCAAGCTGTACTCTAACCTTCAGAGTTTAAGCATTCGGTCAGTTGGATGAAGAACTAGGTATTCACAACAGTAAGAGAATGGGCCTTCGCTCCCAACCGAGACTTGCAGAATTACCCATCAGATCCACACAGGTACAACATAATTGGTGGAAGATTATTTGTTTGAACTTGCAAAATGGATTTCTTAAATGTTTGAGCTGGTGCTAGAAGTGTTTTCAAAGTGCCTGCATACTCGTCTTAAACACACACATTATTAAGGGATTTTATTTGACATTTAACAATTTTGTATATTAATATTCCCCTCTTTCCCCTAAATGGCCTAATCCTTCTAAATCCACAGCATCAAAAGTCATTACACAAAAAGAACAAGATGTTGCCAGAGTGACAGTGGCTCAGCATTGAATTTGCGTGAGCTGGGATGATTCAGGCAGATTTATATCCTGTTATTTCCTGAATTCAGAGCAAAACCTCACAGGTTCAAGACTTTGAAAGCATTTGCCTAAGCAATCTCACTTCATCACTTAGAAAGGGATAGAGTTTCTGCCATCTGCTCATGCCGAAACGCCTTCATGAGAAGAAGAAATCTCAGTGCTTCTCTTCTCCTCTCTCCAGCTGGACACATGAACCTCAGGATGAATGAATTCCAAGACCCATGCTCACTGGAAAGATGGGATCTTTACATAGTCTTGTTTCCCACATGGGATGGTAAGATACGCTCAGAGAGTCTAGGCGACGTTCAGAATCTGAATCCTAGCTTAGTTTTTCTCACCAACAAATGTCAGCAAGGGTTGGGGTGAGAGTAGTGATTTTTAATCATTTTTGAGCCACACACATCTTTGAGAATCTGACGAAAGCTATGTACTCTCTTCCTAGAGAAAATCAGATATGTGCATACACATATCATGTGCAGAACTTTGCTTGCCAGTATGGGAGGGGCACATGGTAAATTACTCATTTGTGGGTTTCCCAAGAAGCAGTGAGCCTTCAGTAAGCGTCCCTGATCTAAATGACTGACATTCACATGGCCTCTCCATTCACAGGAGTCCTGGTGTGGCATTGTAGGATAAGCATCGCACTGTTAGCCACAAGGTCGGCGGTGCTCCTTGGAAACCCTATTCAGAGTTGTTGTGTGTCAGAACCGACTCGGCAGCACTTAAACAACCACAACAACTTCACTCACAGAGCAGTGTTCAAATCTTTCTCTCACTTGACTCCCCAAGAGTAGGTACTTGTTCTGTGAGCACACATACATGCAAACTGCATTGCCCAGCTAGCTGATGAGACCAGTATTCTGACTCACCATTTCCAAACCTTCATTTTCACCCACCCGTGATGGGACGCTGCACTTTGGAAAAGTCAGCGTCTATTTGTTGTGTTTTAAAAAAAAACAATTTGTTCACATTGAGTCCTATTTGTAGCGACTGTGAATGTGGCCAGATCTAAGTGTGGATTCCAAAGGCCTGGGCTGGAATCCGGATGCTGGTCCTCTAGACAACTAACCCTCTGAGCCCGGATTCTTCACCGCAAGAAGGAGCAGGACAGCACCTATCTCAGGCCAGTCTGGAAGGTTTGATGAGTCACTCCCCTCTCCAAACACACATTGTTCTGTTGACCTATTTCCGTGATGCAAACTACAAAGAGAGTCAAGCCTACAAAATCTTCTAGACTAGTGGCGCTAAGCGGAAGATGGAGTGAGAAAGTGTTGCAGGTTAGCGGGAGTTCTTAAAGGCTTGGTTAACTGCTGAGATAGCAGTGATTTAAAGTGTCTGTTCAATGATCGTTTCCCAGCCCTCTAGCTTTGAATGCGAGGCTTTGAGATCAAGTAAACTCAGTTGTTTTGTCAAATATCCGAAGTCATGAATGGAGCCTTAGAACAAACAGATGGAGGCAGTCACATTGTAAGCATGAATCTAACCAGCATCCAGACCTCATGCCTCCTGAAGGAACGAGCTAGACCACCACCTAGGCCTGCCTGACACCTTTGCTCAAAATAACTACACCGTCCTCGCTCACTGCGTCCCCACCTTCTGCCCAGTTTGGCTATTGGCTACTGGTGTCGGGGTTAACATGACAAATTGACTCAACAGGCAGCACCACTCCACCTGGCATCTCTGTCCCCAGCCTTAGAGGGAACAGCTAATCTCTGAAGCACCTATGGGTGAGCACCTATGTGTAGGACCTACTGCGGGGAGCACAGGGCCATGCTGCCTCAGTGGTAGGGGTCTACCTTTCCCTGTAGGAGACCCAGCACACCTCAGCACAGCCACCCATATCTAGTGGTACTGGAGGCTTACGGAGTGCTATGATACTGAACAGGCAGAGCTTTCCACATGAAGACCGATTAGGAAGAAAGGCCTGGCTGTCTCCTTCTGAAAACTGGCTGATGGAAACCCTATGGACCACCACGGTTCAGTCCCATTGCACATAGGGTCACCATGAGTCGGCGCTCGCTTTACTGCAGCTAATAACAAGTGGGAGGACCAAATGGGTCTAACCCCATGAACAGAAGACTTTCCAGCTCTGCTCTCCCTAGGCTGGTGGTGTGAATCAGCAAAAATGCTGCTCAACCCTGGAGCAAGACTCCTCTCCAAGTCTCAGCCCTCACAGTCCTTCTTCTTGCAGTGGACACTCAAGTACCCAACTTCAATCAGGGAAGCGGGTAAATAGTCACTCTCCTGTGTTGTTCTTACTGGACGCCATTCATTTGACCAACTAATGTTTAATGCTCTAGTTTCATAGACATGTGCATTGCATGTTTCCATTTGCTTTTCACAAAACTTCTGCCAAATGTGGCGCTGGGTTAATGTACCAGACTGCAAAGTTGTTTGAACTGCAAGGCTGGCAGTTCAAGTTCACCAGCTGCTCCTCAGAAACCCTATACAGGGTCTCTATGGGTCGGAACTGACTCGATGTCACTAAACAATAGGGAAGGAAACTAAGGTTCAGAGATACTAAGCTCAAGGTCATCCAGCAAACCAACGGCAGGACTGGAATACACATGCACTTAGGGCTGACTTCACAGCCTCATACAGACCCATCTTCCACCTTAGGGTAGTGGTTGTTAGACCTGGCTGCAGGTAAGCATCACCCATGGAACCTTTAAATCATACCAATACCTGGGCCTCAGCCCAGAGATTCTGATTCTGATTTAATTGCTCTGGGGTGGGGCCAGGCATCAGGGATTTTTCACTGTTGTTGTTTGGGGTTTTTTAATCTTCACCTGTGATTCTAATATGCAGCCTGGGCTAAGAACTAAAGACTTAGGTGAATTACTCATGATAGTGAAACTCACCTTAATTCCACTCAAATATCTAAGGAGACAGATGATTAATCAAAGGGTAAGATTTGAGGTGGCATCAGACAAGATTCCCAATGCCAACATGGAACTCCACTCCCTGCTATCCCTTCAGCTTCTGAACTTTTCCAATGTCCTACTTCTTAATAGTCAATAATACCTGTTAGAGTCATAGGAACCCTACTGGGGCAGGGGCTGAGTGCCTGACCTACGAAAAGGTCAGTGCTCTGAACTTAGCAGCTACTCTGTGGGAGAAAGCTGTGGCAGGCTGCTTCCATAAAGATTTATAACTTTAGAAATTTTATAGGGCTTCTGTGAGTCAGAACAGATTCTGTGGCAGTGGGTATCCTTGCGCATCTTAGTGGGGATTAGCTGTTAACCAGCTAATAATAATCCTGGTGTGGTGCTGTATAATCAGCACCAGACTGCTAACCATAACGTTGGTGGTTCAAACCTACCAGTAGCTTCTCGGAAATCTTCTACAGGGTTGCTATGAGTTGGAACAGACTTGATGGCACTTAACAACAACAACTTTTGAAAGCTGACAGGTGGAGAGGGAAAACACAGGATCAGGGAAACTGATGGAATAAGAGACAGGCCATTGTTGTAATAACAACAACAACAGTGATATGTCTGGAGTGCTTATTATGTCCCTGGTCGTGTTCTAAGACCTCTGCAAGTGTTAACACTCCTACGAAGCAGCTCTACCTCCCTATTAGACAGATGCAGAAACTGAAGCACAGAGAGGTGGAATAACTTGCCCAAGCTTACCCAGACACACCGGCTCCACTTAATATTTTGTCCACTTGGTACTCTTCCTCAGGACTGAGTTTGATTGTGGTCAATCGATCCCACTCAGAGTCCTGTTTCTGAGGGTCTCTTTACACTTCTTTCATCCTCTTTCATGCTCACCTGCTCAGCTCTGCTATGCTCATCAGCTTTCTTGGGTCTCCCCATCCCAGCGTGACCAAGGTTTATTAGTCATCTGGGGTCAGGGAAAGCGGCCTGGCCTATTGGCTTCACCGCAGGTCTGCTATATAAATCCTGGTCAACGTTACTAAACATTTTGATCAAGGAACCAGTAGATGGATCCTGATCAAAAGGAGAAAAAATGTGGAACAGGACTCCAAA
Source organism: Chrysochloris asiatica (assembly GCF_000296735.1). Classification (NCBI taxonomy): domain Eukaryota; kingdom Metazoa; phylum Chordata; class Mammalia; order Afrosoricida; family Chrysochloridae; genus Chrysochloris; species Chrysochloris asiatica. The sequence continues at coordinate 12,851,364 of NW_006408525.1, read as the reverse complement.
TTTTCATGCAAACCAGACTTACTGAATCCATTAAGACTAAATGAACAAATCTTGGGAATAATTTTTTAACTTGAACCAGAACGAGCCCATCAAGTACCTTTAAACTACGCCAAAAGTTAGCTCAATGAATAAGGAATGTTTATCTTGAGCTGGTGTTCTTTTAAAGAATTACCTGTATGAGATTAAACTGACCACAGTAACCCTAAGGCAGGAGAGCCCTGGTGACTCAACAGCTAAGTGCTCAACAGCTAACCAAAAGCTGGTAACTTGACCCTACCCAGCTGCTCTGCAGGAGGAAGGGCTGAAGGGCTGCTGCCATCAAGATTACAGCGTTGAAAACCCTCAGGAGCAGATCTGCTTGTCACATGGGGCCCTCATGAACCGAACCCAGCTGGACAGCCCCTATCAACAACAGCAAACACCCTATAGTACCTGAAGGAGCAGAGCGTCATAGACAATGCTGGTGAGCCTATATGGGTAGAGGCAGTGAGGGTGATGTCTTGATATGGAACATGTAGACTTTCATGTGCAGAAATTACTGAACGGCTGTGTGTTTTGTTGTGTACATTTCCACCAGAAATACTAATAATAACATGTTGTTAAGTGCCGTCAAGTTGGTTCCAACTCATAGCGATCCTGTATAGGGTTTCTGAGGAGCAATTGGTAGGTTTGAACTGCCGACCTTGTGATTTGTAGTCAGTGCTGATCCTACAGTGCCACACCAGAAGTCTAATAACATATAGTAAAAGGAATAAAAAAAGAAGAAGAAACAAATTTTGGCCAATTTACTTTCCCTCTCTGGGCTTAAGTTTAATTTTTTTTTTTAAGTTGTGGCTTTAGGTTCTTTAGATCTTCAAAGGCTGTGAGAAGTCCTGCAATACAGAAATGCCCCTTACTCCAGGTTTCCTAAACTAATGTGACCACTGTGGTAGATTGTATTATTGCTCCTGAGTCCCTGTATCTTTGTCCCCTAAACACTGGACTTGGCCGGGTGACTCACTCTGGCCCAATGGGATGTTAGTGGACATGATGCAGAACAAAGGCTTGGATTATGCTCACTCAGGTGAAGTTCCCTGATTGTTCTCTCATCACCTGAGAAGAACACGCTCTGGGGAGCCTGGGGTGCCTGGGGTTCTCAAAGAGCCAGAGACTTAGGGAGCAGAGGCACCCCAGGTATTTTCAACCACTGAGTCTGGGGTTGATTTGTTACTCAGCATTATTATAGCAATAGCAGACTGGTAAAACCACCAAATGTTCTTTAGTTGTTGTTGTGAAGTACTGTTGAGTTGGTTCCGACTCATAGAGACCCTTTATAGGGTTTCAGAGGAGGGGCTGGTGGATTTGAACCACCAACTTTGTGGTTAGCAGTCCAGTTTGTACCCTATAGCACCACACCAGGGCTCCATTCTTTAGTTAACATCTACAAAATTTTCAATTGAACAAATGCTTAAGAAGGCTCCTCTAGGAACATCTGAGGCAAATGGTTTTTGCCCCAAATGTACATACCCTTCCTTAGCCTCGCCCTTCAAAGGGCACACCACTTGCTTCCTGCTTGGTGTAAATGGTACATTCTGCTGCGCAGGCTCCCTAAAGACAGGGACCTTCCACAATCACCTGTCTCAGTAAATGTTGGTTCCCCATGATCTTGTCGTCATTGCCTGGGTCTCCTCCTAGGATTGTGAGTAAACAAGATGATCTCTAAGCCTCTTTCTATCTCCAACCCTCCCCCTTCAATAGACCATTTATTGGGACGGGGAGCCTGGGCCATGCTGTGTGCCAACCTCCCCATGTCCACTCTTGATTTCTTGTCTCACTGGTGGTGGTGATGGTGGTGGTGATGTGCTGTGGAGTCGGTTCCAACTCATAGCAACCCATCCTAGGGTTTCCGAGGCTGTAAATCCTCATGGGAGCAGAAAGCCTCATCTTTCTCCCACGGCACTGCTGGTACTTTCGAACTGCTGACTTTGAGGTTAGTAGCCCGACTCGTAACCACTGCGCTCCCAGAGCTCTTGCTTCACTGAACCTGTTTAATTCAGTCACATTTTCTGTGCTCTTTATCCAGTGCTGAGCGTTGTGGAGTTTACAAAGATGGGCAGGACACTCTCTCCACACTGAACAGCTCAGAGGATCTTCCAGATTCATTGGCAGTGAGAATAGGGCTGAGTCCTTAGTGAGAGACAAGCAGGAGACAGTCAGTCACCCAAGGTTCCTTAGAAGTTGGCAAGGGAAGCCTCAAACTCTGGTTCTCACAAGTACTGTTTACTACTCTTACTTCCTCCTTCAAAGCAGAGCCAAGAAAATCTGTCCATTTTAGCATTAAGCTTCTAAATACTTAAAGTTCCTTACCTCTAGGCAACTCAGAAAGCTCAAGAAAATTTGGGGACTTCCTAGAGGGGGCCAGGCTCATGTCACTTGAGCAATATTCTTTCACACCCTCTAGTGGTTAGAGGGCAATCTGGCATCCTGGAGGCACGAAGGGACTCCCCTGGGCCTATAAAGCCAGCCTGACAGGCTCAGCACAGTCCTCTGGGAAAGCAATTTGGCAATGAGTATCAAAAGCTATAAACACAGTCCTACCCTTTAACCCAGTAATTCCACTTCTGAGACCATTCCAAGGCGATAATCCAAAATTAAGGGGAAAGTTCTATTAGCACAATGATGTCCATTGCCTCATTGTTTATAATATCTAAAATTTGCAAATATCCTCAATGACCAAAAATAAAGGAAATGGTGAAGCAAATCATGGCACACCCACACAAAAGAATAAGTATTGCAAAGTCACTTGAAATGATTGGAAGAGGCATGATTATTTAGCAAGAATATGGATTTTGAAATCAAAGGGACCAAATCCAATCTCCATCCCCAGTTATCCTTGACAAACTGCTTCAGCACTCTAAGCGTCAGTTTCCTGAGCGGTAAAAGACAAAAAATGGCACCCACATTGCAGATTGGAAGCCTTGTATGACAGAGTATATCTAGAGTCTCTGGCACCATGCCTTGCAGACAGCAGATATGCAACAAGGGAGCTGTTATTGTTACTAAGATTATGAATATGCTCCATGAGGAAAATGCATCTCAACCATGCTAAGTTAGAGAAGAGAAACAGCAGAATGCAAACTGCTGTGATGACTGCAGTGATGAAAACAAGATAGTTACGGGGGAGAAATTTTCTAAAAGACTTCATTCGCTTTTCAGCAAAAGTGTATTGAGTAGAGGTGTCCAGAATAGAGTATGCACTGGAGATACATAGTCAATTTCAGTACTTCAAGGAGCTCCCAGTTCACTCTGTGGAACAGTTAAGTCAACAGACAACAGACGCAGAGGACAGGGCTTAGGGGAGGACTCCAGAACAGTCAACCTGGAGAGAGTGATGCCTGAACTATCCCTTGCTTTATTTTGTTTTGAATAATATTTTATTGCATTTTTGGTGATGGTTTACACAGCTCCCATTCAACAATTTCTACACAAGTTGTTCTGTGACATTTGTTACATTCTTCACAATGTGTGAACACTCTCACTATTTCCCTTCTGATTGTTCTGTTTCCCTTACATTCTAGTCTTTGTTTTAAAGCATTGTTTGACCATTTGATCTCACATAGGTGACTTTTTTAAGGTTTAAAAAGTATCTCAGGGCAATTGTCTCAGAGAAGACTGGGTTTGGGTTTGTTTGATTTTTTTCATTGTTCTTTGTTTTTTAGGAATCTGACGTTCTAGCCCACATTTTCCTTCCATTCTACCAGATCATCTGTTGTAATCCTGACTATAATAGCCACTAGTAGTCAAAGTTGGTTCTTAAAGGCTGGTACATTCTCCCCAACCCTCCAAGAGGAATAACATTCTATTTGGGGAGTTGGTGGAGAGGGGAGGCCAGCGCAGGCCAGAGGAGAATAAGAAAATTGATTCTTGCTGCACCCCATCCTCAACATAAGGAAGTGCCCAGCCCCAAGGAGACAGAGCAAGTGATGTGCCAAATTAGCGCCACATGAATGAAGGTAGGACATTTCTTTCCTCCTCATATTAGCTACTTAGAATTTTCTAGGGAGAATCACAAGTGTCAGCCAAGGCTTTATATATTTAGCCATGTATTACTCTCTGCGGTCCTAGAAAGAATAGAAATGCCTGAAGGTCTCTGTGATTAAGTATAGCAGGTGTAACAAAGACTTACAGGATCTCCAGCCTCTAGAATGACTAGGGCCAGGAAGGCAGGAACCATGTAGTTCCACCCCAGCTGTTTCCCTAAGCAGGGAAATCATTAGAACTGCAACTCCCTCCAAACCCTCTCTGGAAGTCAGGAGGTTGAGACTACAGGAGTCTCACAAAGTGCTCTTGTTTTCTTCTATTCCCATTTGACCTGTATGTTCCCAGATCCTAAGGGTAAGCCCTAGACTGTTTGAAGAGCCCTGAGAATCTGGTATCGTGACTGTTGGTCTCATTTCCTGGAGAACTCACTCATTGCCTCGAAATCCTTCCTGTCCACCTTGGAGAAGCAGTTCACTGTTCCAGTTCCTATTGCTGCATAACACATTCCTCAAGCTTGTTGTTGTTGTTAAGTGCTGTCAAGTTGGTTCCAACCCATAGAGACCCTGTATACGATTTTCAAGTAGTGGCTGGTGAGCTTGAACCACTGACCTTGTGGTTAGTGACTGTTTTAATTATCTAGCACTGCTCTAACAGAAATGTCACAGGTGGATGGCTTTTAACAAATAGAAATTAATTCTCCAGTTTAGGAGGCTAGAAGTCCGAATTCTAGGTGACAATTCTAGGGGAAGACTTTGGGGGAAAGTTCTTGTCTTTTTGGGTCATCTGTGGTCTGTTATTCATTGAAGAGCTCCAGGTGTCTTGACAACAATCTTTATCTGGGTCTCAGTGCAGGGGATCCTGGGTCCAAAGGATAAGCTCTGATCCCAAATCTTCTTTCTTGGTGGTACTCAGTCCTCTCCTTCTCTGCTCACTTCTCTCCTTCCTTCCTTTTTTTAATTTTATTAAAGTTTTTACTGTGAATTGAGTGATCGTTTACAAAGGAGAACATCGGTTTTACTCTAATCCTATCATATTTCATTTCATTGCAATGATTACAATCCCCTTTGTGTATCATCATTTAACAGTATTTGCTTTTCTTCCCTCTGTTTTTTGGGGATGCGCACAATAACACTCAGGAATATGTAATTATTTAAACAACCAAGGTCACATTCTGTAAGCCTGTCTCCTGGCTGCCAGCACACAGCCTTTCTCTTTCTGTGAGTGTAGAGTCCTCAGCTGCTCTATTTCTCCAATGTCCTCATCTCTGCCTCCATCTCTGGTATCACTGCTTCTCTGGATAGGGTCCCACATTCCACTCATGTTCTTCTCCCTTGATAGTCCTAGGATCTTTTGAGCCTATAATGCAAGATTAGCTACTCCTCCATTTATGTTACAAAACTTCTACCTTTACAGTTGTGACAATCACAATTAGTCATGATAACAATTACTATTGAATCGTAAGAGTCTTATTCACCAGACCCGTCTCAACAAGATGAAAACTATTCAATGGGGACTCTCCCTTCGGCTGCACACTCTGAAACTAAACTCCCTGTTGAAAACTTGTACGTTTTTAAAGCACCACCCCCCTGTTTTAGGTTGTTGTTGTTGTTGTTAAGTGCCATCGAGTCGGTTCCGACCCATAGCGACCCTGTAACAGGGTTTCCGAGGGTGTAAATCTTTATGGGAGTAGAAAGCCTCATCTTTCTCCCGCGGAGCAGCTGGTAGTTTCGAACTGCTGACCTTAAGGTTCACAGCCCGATTCGTAACCACTACGCTACCGGAGCTGTTTTAGGTAGACAATATTAAGTTGCCTGTCCCTATCAACCCTATGTGTAGAGGGGATAGGATTGATCCTTGATGTGAAGATTCCTTCCCTTCCAGTTGGTATTTTGAGTTACTACATCCATAAGTATAGGTCAAGTTCATCAAATTGTAGAAATTTATACTTGTTTCGTTTATCAAAATTTTTTTTTTTTAATCTTCCTCTAGCCGAGTTCTGATCATCCAGCCACCGAAGCTAGGTCAAATGGGTCTTCTTTTATTCCTTGTAAGATAAAACATGATGCAGGAAACTCCCCCACTTCGGATCAGAGTTAGGGTGTTGCATCCAACCCCTTACAAATGATTGGCTGCTCACATCAGATCACAAGATGGGGAACGATTACATCATTCATTATATAACTGGCAAACACTGTGAATCATAGTCTGGCCAAGTTGACATATATCTTGGTGAGACACAATTCAACCCATGACAGCAGCATAAATATACTCATTCTACTACACACACGGATTTTATAGTCAGAAAATTCTGAAGGACACATAGGGGTGGCTGATTCTGCTCCACATGCCTAAGGTCTCAGCCAAGAAGATGAAGCTGGAGTTGACTTGAAGGTTACCAAGTCACATGTCCACTAGTTGATTCTGGGTTTATATAGTCTGGAACCTCAGCAGCAACTGGCAGCTGGAACACTTCCATAAACTTCTCCATGTGGCTGCTTGGGCTTCCTCGCCACATGGTGGCTGAATTTCAAGCATGAACTTTCTACAAGAACCAAGGAGAAGCTGTATGACTCTTTACCGCGCAGCCTCAGAAGGCACACGCCACTTCTGCTACAGTCACAAACCTGCCCTGACCCAAGGGGAGGGAACCTAGACTTCACCTCTTGATGGAAGAATTGTCTGTTACATTAATGATAAGCATTTGAGATAGAGGATGCAACCATTTTCCATAAGCACAATTTGTCCCAATGTCCATATCCATCAGAATCAATGAAGAAGCACACCTTCTCAGCCTGGCTCTCACAGCTCAGGCTAAAGCACCGCACACAGGTGTCCTGAAGCCACTGCAGTCACAGGGAGCCACTCTTATTTCTTTCCCTCTTTTGAGACCTTCCATCCCCGAGAGACACCAACCAGAAGCTGTGTGATACTGGCCTTCCTCTTAGGCTTCCCAGCAGTATCCTGACATCATGTGAAGCTATTCTTTCCCACCAGACTGCCCTCCTTCCCTTCCCCACATCCAGTACTATAGCACAGGAGGAAAAGGCTGCCCTTTGTTGCACTGTAGAATAAGCACTGGATTGCTAGCCATAGGTCAGAGGTTCAAACCCATCAGTCACTCCTCAGGAGAAATATGAGGTTGTCTGTTCCCCAAGATCTATAGCCTCGGAAACCCTATATATGGTTGCTATGAATCAGAATCGACTCGATGGCTGTGAAGCTTTTTAGGAGTTTTATTTATCAATAACCAACAGATCTTAGTCCAAGGACTAATTGTCAGTCCAGAAATGTTCAGTAACATAAGTCTTTCCCACCAAGACCAAACTAAACTACATCAAACCAAACAACAAAATCAAGCAGACTGCCTCATCAGCCCCTGATGTATACCAGATATACAAGTCTCTGAGTTGGTGGAAGCCCAGACACGCACAATAGGCATTGAAGAGAAAGTTTCTGTAGATATGGTGGCAGAAAACCCTAGTAGTGGCTTTGGTATATATCACCCTGGAATCCCAAATTGGAAAGCAGTTTGTTGACACATACTAACAGATCCCATTTAAAAAAAAAAAAAGCACCTAGTTGGCAGAAATCCAAGGTTTTAACAACACATTTTTTAAATACCGGAGTATTTCCTCATTCTCTATCAATGCTTTTATTAAAGAAATTTCCAGATAGATTTAAGAGTTGCTATAGATTGACAGCAACTCAGAGGCAACAAAACAGAAAAATAAGAATTGGGCACACAGCAATCAAAGGCCATAGCATTCTGCATTATAAAAGTGGGGTTAGCTTTACACATGTGCACATACACCTTACATGACAAACTAGGAATCCATTCAGTGTCTAAAGGGCAGTCTTCCCATGACATAAACCTGGGACTTTATTCAAGTCATGAGTTTTACATGAACAAATGCATGAAGGCAACAAAACAATGAAGCCATGTTTATGAGACATGAAGGACGCAGAAAAGACTAGAGAGAGAGAAAACAAACAAGATGGCGGAGAGGGTGGAAGCGCAGTAAGGAGCTCTGTCAGCAACAACACAGAATCCTGGACCAAGCAGACTCAGGAGATGGTGCTAAAACTCTGAACCACATATAAAGGAATATTTAGAAGCTTGGAAGGCTTACAAGTTAGGGGAATTTGCAGCAGAAGCAAGAAATCCATTGCTTTCTAATTCAAGATGCTCAGCTGCTCCTGGAGCCTCCATCTTGGGAAAGAACAAGTGGGGGAAGGATCAGAATAGCCACAGACACCTGACAGAACCACGGAGATAAAGGTGTGGACTTTTTTTTTTTTTTTTTTTTTGGTAACTGTGCATTGGTCTCTTGCTATCTGCGCACCTCCATTCTGGTGACTAGAGGGGGTGTCTGAGTGAATGGACAGCCCCCTGGAGGGTTCTACTATGCATGCACACAGATCTCCTTGCAATTTAAAATGACAGTTTCCACTTAAAACCAAATGGCCACAGCTGGCCCTGAACTGTTTATAACTAGTAAGAAGTCCTTAACGGGGATTGTGCAGTGGGACAGGCAGACTGAAAAGGAAATAGGCCGAAAATTAAATCCTGAGTTACATCACAACGATCAACAAGGACATATTGAAATTTCTCAGGAAGAAAAGTGAAAAGGGAAGCCCATCTCCCGATCACATCTACCTGGAGGCAATCAGAAAGCATAAAAAATACCAAAATACACATCCATCTAAGTATTAAAGCCACATATAACTCCTGAATATGCCCAAAAGACAGAAGCCGATGACCATATCAGCACATGTCCAGAAACGAAATAAAGTGACTGAGGTAAATGAGCTGGAAGTAGACCTACACTCCATACTGGAAGATGGGCAGGCTTTGGAAATGCCTGAGAAGGAATTTAGAAAAAAAGATTATAAAATGTATCAAAACACTATACAATGCAGTTGAGAAAAATAAGGAAGAAGTCAGGAAAGTGCTACAGGAACAATCAAATAAGATAGATACAGCATTGGAAACAATTCAGAACCTACAGAAAGAGGTCCAAATGACTAATAACAGAATATCAGAAATAGACAATACACTGAAAGGACAAAGGAGTAGAATTGAAGAGATAGAAGCCAGAACTAGTGAGCTAGAAGATAAATCTCTCAACACTACTAAAATAGAAGAGCAAACACAAAAAGAATTAAAAAATCTGAAGAAGGCCTAAGATTCATGTTGGACAACGTGAAAAGGAATAATTTAAGAATTATCGGCATTCTGGAACAGGAAGAATCACACAAGTCCACAGAGGAGACAGTTGAAGAGCTTCTCGAAGAAAATTTTCCTAACATCCAGAAAAGTGAAAAGATAAGCATTCAAGAAGCTCATCGAACCCCAGGAAAGACAGACCCTAAAAGACAATCACCAAGACATATAATGATCCAGCTTTCCAAAATGAAAGATAAGGACAGAATCCTGAAAGCAGCTAGGGAAAAGAGAAGTGTAACATACAGAGGCAAGTAAATCAGATTAAGCTCGGATCTCTCAACAGAGACCACACAGGCAAGAATGCAATGGGGAGACATATATAAAACCCTGAAAGAAAAAAAAACTGCCACCCAAGAATCCTATACCTAGCAAAGCTGTCAATCAAATATGATGGTGTAATCAAAACACTCCAGGATAAACAGAAGGTAGGAGATTTTGTCAAAGCCAACCCTGCTATGAAAAACAACATCCTAAAGGAAGTTCAGTGGACTGAGAACCAACAAGAACAGACAACAACTACAGAATGACATACATGGCAGCATCACCCTGAACTCAATCAACAAATGGAAGAGTCAAGAACAGAATAAAATTATAAGAACAGAGGATCTGGGAGGTCAGTCTATAATCAAAACAATTACAATGTGAAAGAAGGTAAACACAGAGGAACAGATATCCAGGTGGCGGGAAGGTCAGGTAGATTACTGGATAAAATAGACTGTCTTAAATGGAGGGAATAGTTAATGGAATATAAGGTAACCACAACAGTGGAGTTGGGGTGGGGGGCTTAGTTCAGGTGTTGGGGAGGGCAATACAATGAGGAGGAGGAGGTGGAAGAACAAGATAGACAGGGGAACACTGAGGTTTGCATGGCCTAAGTGGGACAGAGGTAAATAGTGATGCATGCTCAGCGTTGGAACAACAGGACTCTAGGATACAGGGATCTAGGTATAGCTTGAAGAGGGAAAATAATACTAAAATGCTTGACTGTCTTACGAATATTGGTTTCCTTTGCCTACTATTGTAAAATAGACACTTGACTGGGATAGAAAGGAATGTTGGGAAACATGATTAGAGAAAACTTGTAAGCCCTTCTTCAGCCTATAACTGATTGGAATACCTAAAAAGGGTTCTAGAACTTGCCCAGTGAAATAGGCCTCTTGCAAAGTCTTTGCAGAGTATAGGACCTTTGGTGGAATCCTGAGTGCCATCCAGACCTTTATGAGGTGGGACATTCCCACTAGAAAGGACAAGCAGGCCAGCCTGGAACAGCTACAGTGACAGAATATACATCTTCAAAAAAAGATCATCAGGAAAAACCCAAAACAAAAATGCCAGCATGACTGGCTACTACAAGAATAAGCAAGTTGTTTGCCTGGAAGACATCAAGGCAAGCAATCAAGTTCCTTCAGGACAAACTCCCCTCTAAGACTGAAACTCAAAGGGAACACACAAACAAGCATGTAAGCTTGCTGGCGACCACATTGGTCTACAGGTGAGTGGAAGAGGGG
>NW_006408525.1:12823993-12839099 GCF_000296735.1 Chrysochloris asiatica | reverse complement strand
TTAAAAAAAAGAAAGAAAAAAGACTAGAGAGAGAGGGTGTGTGGCAGGGAACAGCAAATGAGGGTGGCAAAGTTGGGTGGGGCCACCTAAGTGGACTCTTAAGGACAAGCTGAGGCATTTGAACTTGATTTGTTAGACACTAGGAGTCTTTGTGTGGCGATGTGGGCTAATGCACTGGACTGCAAGTCATTTGAATCACAAAGTCAGTGGTTCAAGCTCACCAGTCGCTCCTTGGAAACCCTATACAGGGTCGCTGTGGTTTGGAACTGACTTGATGGCACTTAACAACAACAACAACAACAGGAGCTCCTGAAAATTTCTCTTCCAAGTAATGATCATATTTTAGGGAGATTAATCTGGCAGGGGCATCTGAAGACAGGATGGAGACAGAGACAGCAGCTAGGAGATTGTCACAGTCATGTAACACAGCAAACTATGGGTAACATTACTAAGAATGGGAATCCCAGATCATTTCATTGTGTTCATGTGAAACTTGTACATAGACCAAGACGTTGTTGTTAGAACAGAACAAGGGGATACTGAGTGGTTGAAATTCAGGGAAGGTGGGTTTCAGTCTTGCATCCTTTCACCATACTTATTCAGTCTCTATGCTGAGCAAATAATCCAAGAACACGGGCTATATGAAGAAGTACATGGTATCCCGACTAAAGGAAAACTCTTTAGCAGTTTCAATATGTAGATAACACAACCTTCCTTACCGAAAGCGAAGAGGACTTGAAATTCTTATTGATAAGGATCAAATTCAGTATGGATTGTGATTCAACCTAAAGAAACCAACACTCCTCACAACTGGACCAGTAAGCAGCATCGTGGTAATAGGAGAAAAGATGGATGAGGATTTGACTCTACTTGGATCCACAGTCATCACCCATGGAAGCAATAGTCAAGAAATCAAACGACCCATTTTATCTGGCTAATGTGCTGCAGACCTTTTTAAAGTACTAAACAACAAAGCTATCATGTTGAGGACTTAGGTGCGCCTACTCAAGTCATGTTAATTTTCAGTCACCTCATACACATGCAAATCTTTACATGTATTGTACTGTGGTGGTTGTGTGTTACTGTGATGCTGGGAGATATACCACCAGTATTTTAAATATCGTGGGCAAGTTTCAGCGGAGCATACAGATGAAGACATACTAGGAAGAAGGTGAAGAGGACCTCTTCTGAAAGTTTAGTTACTGAAAACCTTATGAATAGCAGCGAAATATTGCCTGATGTAGTGTCAAAGGATGAGCCCCTCAAGATTAGAAGGCACTCAAAAAACAAAAACAAAAAGCAAACTGGAGACAGAGTTGCCTCCTCAAAGCAGAGTTGACCTTAATGATAAAGATGGAACAAAGCTTTCAGGACCTTCATTGATGGAGCACAACTTAAAATGAGAAGAAGAAGCTGAAAACATTCATTAATAATGTATAAAGTATGAATCTTTGTACATCAAAAATTAAGTGGAACACAAAGATCGATATTCTAGGCATTAGTGAGCTAAAATGGACTAGTATTGGTCATTTTGAATTGAAAAATCATATGGTTTATTGTGTTGGGAATGACAAACTGAAGAAGAAAGACATTGCATTCATCATTAAAAATAGCGTTTCAAGGTCTATCTTTAAATACAATGCTGTCTGTGATAAATAAGGTAATATCCATACGTCTACAAGGAAAAATAATTAATATGATGATTATTAAAATCTACACACCAACCATTAAAGCCAATGAAGAAACTGAAAAATTCTATCAATGTCTTCAATCTGAGATTGATCAAACATGCAATCAAGATGCATTGATAATTACTGGTGATTGGAATGCAGAAGCTGGAAACAAAGAGGAAGGATCTGTAGCTGGAAAATATGGCTTTGGTGACAGAAACAATACAGGAGATCACATGATATAATTTTGCAACACCAATGACTTATTCATTACAAATATGCAAATACCCTTTTTCAACAACATAAACATTGCCTATACAAGTGGACTTAGCCATATGGAACACACAGGATTCAAATCAACTACATCTGTGGAAAGAGACGATGGAGAAACTCAATATCATCAGCTGAAATAAGGTTTGGAGCCAACTGTGGAACAGACCATCAATGACTCATATGCAACTGATGAAGCTGAAGAAAATGTAAACAAGTCCATGAGAGTCAAAATATGACCTTGAATATGTCTCACCTGAATTTAGAAAACTCCTAAAGAACAGAGTACACATTTATGACCAAAGAGCAGATGCATTAGACACGAATGACTGAAAATCAGAAGAGCTGTGAGATGACGTCAAGAATATCAAACATAAATAAAGCAAAAGGTCGTTAAGAAGACAGGAAAGAAAGAAAAGACCAAAACAGATATCAGCAATAGTATATAACTGTTAACAGGACTGATTGTGAGGGTTGGAAATGTAAAGGTAGACATTTTGTAGCAAGGAGGGGAGTGATTGACTTTTCAGTCCCTGGGACCATCAAGGATGAAGAGCGGAGAGCAGGACCCTACCCAGAGAAACAGTGATGCCTGAGATGGAGGCAGAGACGATGATGTGGAGAGATGGAGCAGCTGGGGACTTTAGACACAGAGAGGGAGAGGGGCTGTGTGCTGACGACCAGGGGTCAGTCTTGCAGGGTACACCCTTTGGTTGGTTGATGATGCATAGAGGGGATTGTAACCATGGCAATGAAACAATATGCAATAGGATGAACGTAAAACTAATGTTGTCCCATGTAAACTATCACATAATTCACAATAAAGCATTTAAAAAAAAACAAACCCACAGATATCAGAAGAGGCTCTGAAACTTGCACTTGACCTCAGGGAAGCTTCTGGAAGAAATGAAGTAAAAGAAATGAACAGAAAATTTCAGAGAGAAAAACTCAAGAAGGAAAAATACTCCAATGAAATAAGCAAAGACCTGGAGTTAGCAAACAAAAGGGAAGAACGTTTCTCAAGCTGGAAGAACTGAAGATGTTTGAGTGAAACATCAAAACATGCCTAATTATTGTCTTCACAGGTTGATATAAATAAAAGAAGTTTTTATTTCTCGGTATTTTCTAAATTTTCTGAGCACATAGTCTGAGCAGTTAGATTATATGAAGAACACGGCATCAGAATCAGAGGAAGAGTGATTAATAACCTGCAATATGCAAATGACACAATTTTGCTTGCTGTAAGCAAAAAGAACTTAAGTACTTACTGATGAAGATCAAAAACTAGTCTTCAGTATGGATTGCACCTCAACATAAAGCAAATGAAAATCCTCAAAAATAAAATAACATCATGATACATGGAGAAAGTATTGAAGTTGTCAAAGATTTCATTTTACTTGGATCCACAATCAATAAACATGGAAGCAGCAGTCAAGAAGTTAAATGCCATACTACATTGGGGAAATCTGCTGCAAAAAGACCTATTTACAGTGTTAAAAAGCAAAGATGTCCCTTTGAGGACTAAGGTGCACCTCAACTAAGCCACAGCATTTTCAATTGCCTCATATGATTGTAAAAGCTAGACAATAAATAAGGAAGACTGCAGAAGAATCGATGAATTATGGTGTAGTAAAGAATGCAGAAGGAACTCTGGTAGCGTAGTGGTTACGAATCGGGCTGCAAACCACAAGGTCAGCAGTTCGAAACTACCAGCTGTTCCTCTGGAGAAAGATGAGGCTATCTGCTCCCATAAAGATTTACAGCCTTGGAAACCCTGTACAGGGTGGCTATGGGTCGGAACCGACTCTACAGCACACAGCCACCAAAGAATGCAGACTGTACTATGAGCTGCCAGAATGAACAAATCTGTTTTGGAATAAGGACGGCCAGATTGTTCCTCAGAAGTAACAATGGTGAGACTTTAGCTCTTGTACGTTGGACGTGTTGTCAAGAAGGACCAGTCCCTGGAGAAGGACATTATGTTTGGTAAAGTGAAGAGTCAGCGAAAAAGAGGAAGACCCAAACTAGATGAAATGAAACAGTGACAGCACTAATGGCCTCAAATATAACAACAATTGTTAGGATGACGTAAGACCAGGTAGTGTTTCATTCTGTTGTACACCCGGCAGCTGTGAGTCAGGACCTACTCAATGACACCTAACAACAAGAAGAGATGCATGCAAAAGTTAGGCAGTTAATACCAAAGACTGAAGAAGAATGGACACCTTTGAATTATGGTGCTATGAAGATAACTGAACAGACTTAGCATGGACAGCTAGAAGAACAAACAAATCTGTCTTCAAGGAAGTACAGCCAGAATTCACCTTAGAAGAAAGGATGGTGAGATTTTTGTCTCTTGTACTTTGGACAGGTTATCAGAAGAGCCCAGTCTCGGGAGAAGGACATCTTGATTGAAACAGTAGAGGGTCAGCAAAAATGAGGAAGACACAGCAGAGGGTCAGCAAAAATAAGGAAGAAACAGCAGAGGGTCAGTAAAAATGAGGAAGGCTTTCAATGAGATGAATTGGCACAGCAATCGCAACACTGAACGCAAACATAATAAGGATGGTGAGCAGAACTCAGGACTAACCGAGCAGTGCTTTGTTAGATCCGTGTTGGAAGAAGTGCAGCCAGAGTGCTCCTTGGAAGCCAGGATGGCCAGACTTTGTCTCTCATACTTCGAACATATCGTCAGGAGGGACCAGTCGCTGGAGAAGGATATCATGTTTGGTAAGGTGGAGTGTCAGAGAAAAAGAGGAAGACCCCCAGTGAGATGGATTTGCAAAGTGGGCTCAAGTGTGACAACAATTGTGAGGTTGGCCCAGGACTGGGCAGTGTTTCGTTCTGCTGTGCATAAGGTCACTAAGAGTTGGTACTGACTCGATGGTACCCAATAAAAACAACAACAACGTAGGGTGCTTTGAAGTAGAACAGCACTGAACAACAACAGTATGTATCCTTGAGCCTCTAAGAGTAAGGTCATCTTTCACACTTGGGCCCTAAGAAGGTCATGCTCCCAGGAGTTTCCAAGCATCCCTGAGGACTATCTTCAGAGTCTGAAATATATTAATTTAATATTTTCAATAATTTTGGCAATCCAATTGTTTTGGAAAGGAGTCTGGTGGCACAATGGCTCAATGCTTGGCTGCTAACCCACAACGTGGGCAGTTCAAACCCACAAGCTGTTCCATGGGGAAAAGATGTAGTCTCCTGATTCTGTAAAGATTCTTGCAGCTAAGTGCCGCGGAGTCAGTTCTGACTCATAACAACCCTTATGGGGTTTCTGAGGCTTTATATCTTTGCAGGAGCAGACAGCCTCCTGTTTCTCCTGAGGAGCAATTGGTGGGCCCGAATACTGACCAAGCCCAGTGCTTATCCTACAGAGCCACCATTCTCCCTCTGCAAAGATTACAATCTTGAAAACCCTATGTTGTTGTTGCTGTTGTTAAGTGTGGTTGAGTCGGTTCTGACTCATAGCAATACTATGTATAGGGTTTCCTAGGAGTAGCTGATGAGCTTGAACTGCCAACCTTGTGGTCAGTAGTCCAAAGGTCATCCAACAGTGCCACACCTAAAGGGCAGTTTTACTCCATCCTAATGTGGCGCTGTGGGTTAATGTGCTGGACTGCAAAGTCAGTGTGAACCACAAGGTCAGCGGTTCCAGCTCACACAGAGGCGTTCCTCAGAAACTCTATATATCATCGCTATGGATTGGAACTGACTCAGTGGCACTTAACAACAACAGCATAGGGCCACTATTAGTTGGAATTGTCTCAAAAGCAACGAGTTTCAGCAAATAATTGCAGGAGGGGTGTTTTTGTGGGTTTTTCTGGCTAGAGTACTAAGAGACCACTGTGACGAGTAATGACTCTTTGGGTTAAAACAAATGAACAAAGAAACAAAATAGGTTAGACTCCAAAGAAATGCATTGAGGGTAAGATTAAGGAAGTGTTTTCTTATTATCCTTTTGGTCTCTGCTATGTCCAGCTGCTCCTCAGAAACCCCATGCAGGCTAGCGATGAGTTGGAACCAACTCGATGGCACTTAACAATACCCATAGTGATATCATTCTTCATTCATGTTACTTGCTTATGCTTTTGCTTTATCTTGGCCAATTTTGTCAATTTGTCTTACTTTGAAGTCTTAACCAAAGAACTAACTTGGAGGTCCATGAAGGCAAAAGAGAAAAGAATGACAATAGCACAAAAAATCCAATTGGTCTCCTTGTTCAATTTGTCTACTGGCTCAAAAAAGAAATTGAGTAGGTGAACTTTGAGTAAAGATAAACTCAGATTCTTGTTGTTGTTGTTAAGTACCATCAAGTCAGTTCCAATTCATAGCAACCCTATGTAGGGTTTCTGAGGAGTGGGTAGCGACCTTGTGGTTCAAGCCAATCTTGTGGTCTAGTGTTTATCCTATAGCGCCACACCAGGAATCAAACTAACTAGCATCAATTAAAGACTTTATGCAAAGCTATTGTTGTTGTTATGTGTCATCGAGTAGGCACCGACTCATAGCAACCCTATGCACAACAGAATGAAACACTGTCTGGTCCTGGGATAACCTCACAATTGTTGCCACGCTTGAACCTATTGATGCTGCCACTTTGCCAGTCATCTTGCTGAGGGTCTTCCTCTTTTTCTCTGACCCTCCACCTTACCAAACAAGATATCCCTCTCCAGTGACTGGTGCCTCCTGATAATATGTACAAAGTATGAGAGAAGAAGTTTGGCCATTCTGGCCTCCAAGAAGTGTTCTGGCTGCACTTCTTCCAACACAGATCTGTTGGTTCTTTCGGCAGCCCGTGGTACTTTCAATATTCTCCTCCAACACCATAACTCAAATGCATCAATTCTTCTGTGGTCTTCCTTATTCATTGTCCAACTTTCTCATGCATATGAGGTTATTGAAAACACCATGGTTTAGATCAGGTGCACCCTAGTCCTCATGCTGACATCTTTGCTCTTCAATACTTTTAAAAAGGTTTCATGCAGCAGATTTTTCTAATGCAATACGTCATTTGATTTCTTGACTGCTGCTTCCATGAGTGTTATTAATGGTTGATTCAAGAAAAATGAAGTCTTTGACAACTTCAATCTTTTCTCCATTAATAACGATGTTTTTATTGGTCTAGTGATGAGGATTTTCGTTTTCTTTACATTGAGATGCAATCCATGCTGAAAGCTATGATCTTTGATCTTCATCAATAAGTATTTTAAGTCCTCTTTACTTTCAGCAAGCAAGGTTATATCATCTGCATATGGCAGGTTGTTATGAGTCTTCCTCCAATCATGATGCCACGTTTTCTTTATATAACCCAGTTTCTCAGATTATTTGCTCAGCATACAGGTTGAATAAGTATGGTGAAAGAATACAGCATGTCACATACCTTTCCTAATTTTAAACCACTCAGTGTTTCCATGTTCTGTTCAATATACTGCCTCTTGGTCTATGTACAAGTTCCTCATGAGCACAATTAAGTGTTCCAGAATATACTCATACTTCACAATGTTGTCCATAGCTTGTCATGATCCACACAATTGAAAGCTTTTGTGTAGTCAGTAAAGCAAAGGTAAACATCTTTCTGGTATTCTCTGCTTTCAACCAAGATCTGTCTGACATAAGCAATGATATCCCTTGCTTCACGTCCTCTTCTGAATCAAGCTTGAACCTCTGGAAGTTCTCTGTTAATGTATGGTTGAGCCGTTTCTGTATTACCTGTAGTAAAACTTTACTCGCATGGGATATCAAATATATAGTCCGATGATTTCTGCATTCTGTTGGATCACCTCTATTTGGAATGGGCACAAATATGGATCTCTTCCAATCAGTCAGCCAAATAGTTGTCTTCCAAATTTCTTGGCATAGATGAGTGAGTGCCTCCAGTGCCGCCTCACTTTCTTGAAAGATTTCAATTTTTATTCCATCAATTCCTGGAGCCTTGTTCTTTGCCAATTCCTTCAGTAGCATTGGCTCTTGATCATATGCTATCTCTTGAAACAGTTGAGCATCGACCATTTCCTTTTGGTACAGTGATTCTGTGTATTCCTTCCATCTTCTCTTGATGCTTTCTGCATCATTCAATAATTTTCCCAGAGAATCCTTCAATAATGAAAGTTGAGACTTGAATTTTTTCTTCAGTTCCCCCAGCCTGAGAAATGCTGAGCGTGTTCTTCCTTTTTGGTTTTCTGACTCCAGATATTTGCACATTTCATTGTAATATAATATTTGACTTTGTCTTCTCAAGCTGACCTTTGAAATTTTCTGTTCAGCTCTTGTACCTCCTCATTTCTTTCATTTACTTTAGCATCTGTATCTGAAGAGCAAGTTTCAGAGTCTCTTTGACATCCACTTGATCTTTTCTTTCTTTCTTGTCTTCTTAATGACTTTTTTGCTTTCTTCCTGTATGATGTTCTTGATGTCATCCCACAACTCTGGTCTTCGGTCTTTAGTGTTTAATGTATCAAATCTGTTCTTCAGGTGATCTCTAAATTTAGATGGGGTATATTCAAGGTCCTATTTTGGCTCTCGTGGACTCACTTTCATTTCCTTCAGCTTCAGTTTGAATTTGCATATGAGCAATTGATCTGTTCCACAATATGTCCCTGGCCTTGTTTTCACTGATGATATGGAAGCTTTTCTACCTTCTCTTTCCACAGATGTAGTCAATTTGATTTCTATGTATTCCATCTGGTGAGGTCCATGTGTATAATTGTCTCTTATGCTGTCTAAAGAAGGTATTTGAAATAAACAAATAATTCATTTTGTGGAATTCTATCATGTGATCTCCAGCATCATTTCTATCACTGAGGCCATATTTTTCAATATTGGTCCTTCCTCTTTGTTTCCAACCTTAGCAGTGCAATTGCCAGTGATTATCAATATATCTTGATTGCACGTTTGATCAATCTCAAATAGAAGAAGTTGGTAGAGCAGAATTCTTCTATTTCATCTTCATTGGCTTTAGTGGTTGGTGTGTAAATTTGAATAATAGTGGTATTAACTGGACTTCCCTGTAGTCGCATGGATACTATCCTATCACAGACATCGTTGTACCTCATGACTGATCTGGATATGTTCTTTTTGACGATGAATCCAACACCTTATTTCTCCAATTTGTCATTCCCAGCATAGCAAACCATTTGTTGTCAGATTCAAAATGGTCAATACCAGTCCATTTTCAGCTCACTAATGTTCATGGCGTTCCATTTAATTTTTGACAATTCCCAATTTTCCTAGATTCATAGTTCATACATTCCATGTTCCAATTGTTAATTGGCATTTACAGCTGTTTCTCTTCATTTTGAGTTGTGCCCATCAGCAAATGAAGGCCCCAAGGGCTTTACTCTACTCGCATCATCACGGTCAACTCTACTTTGAGGAGGCAGCTCTTCCCCAGTCGCATTTTGAGTGCCTTCCAAACTGAGGGGCTCATTTTCCCAGCACTACATCTAACAGTGCATCTCTGCTTTTCATAAGGTTTTCAGTGACTAAATATTCGGAAGTAGTTCATCTCTCCTTCTTCCTAGTCTGTCTTCATTTAAAGCTCATCTGAAACCTGTCCACTGTGGGTAATCCTGCTGGTATTTAAAGTATCTGTGGCACAGCTTTGAGAAATCACAGCAACTCACAAGCCACCACAGTATGACCAAGTGACAGACTAGTGATGGAATATGAATCTATTTTATTTATAAATCAAGTCGGCATCAAAGGGAAAGTCCCCAGATCCTTTTCCTACTGATTGTACTCTATTTACCCTGAGTTGTTGTTGTAGTTGTCAAGTGCCGTGGAGTCAGTTCCAACTCTTAGCGACCCTGTATAGTGTTTCCAAGGAGTGGCTGGTAGGTTTTAACCACCAATCTTGCAGCTAGCAGCCCAGAGCTTATCCTAGAGCACCACAATAGGACTCCTTAGTTTAAACTGTTGTTGTTACTGTTGTTAAGTACTGTCGAGTTGGTTTCAACTCACAGTTACCCTGTATAGGGGTTCCAAAGAGTGGCTAGTGGGTTTGAATTGCCGACCTTGTGGTTAGCGGTCTAGTGCTCTCCAAAGAGGCAATGCCAACTTATACTGGTATATAGAAATAATTAAAATTAGTTTCTCTCATTTCTTTGATCTATTTTTCTGATGAGTGTGGGTGATTTATGTTATTGTTAGGTGCCATCAAGTTGGTTCTGCCTCATAAAGACCCTATGTACAAGAGAATGAAATAGCACACAGTTTTGCACCATCCACACCATCCGCATTGCTGTGTTTGCGCTTAGTGTTGCAGCCACTGAAAGTCTTCCTTCTGATTTACCAAGCATGATGTTCTTCTCCAGGGACTGGCCTCTCCTGATAGCACATCCAAAGAATTTGAGATGCTTGCCATTCTTGCTTGTAAGGAGCATTCTGGCTGATCTTTCTCCAACACAGATTTGTTCATAGGTTGAAGCATTTTGCATTAATAAAAGTGTGGCATTTGCTTATTATGAGGCTGTCTCATAATAATCACTGAATGATTACAGGGAAAGATGAACTTTACAACCTGCCAGCAGACCTCACTAAGTAGTGCACATGAGCTCTCAGCCCTGGACCCTCGGGGGCAGATCCCTTTCAGTCTCAACAGAGGGGCTTTTTACTTCTTGTTGTGAATTCTAGCTTCTGCACACTGCATCTTTGAGAGTCAGACCACCCAGGAATGTCAGAGGGAGAGAGAAATGGTACAGCCCAACCAGGGAGAGATGAGTGAGGCACCCACCTCGGGGCAACACGAGACAAATAATATTGAAGGCAACATTTTTTAAAATTAAAAATTCCACGGTGAACAAGATATCAAAGAGTTTTCTCTTTGCCTCGGGCTGCAGTATGGTTTGGCTCAGCCCAGAGCAGCAGCCACCTGTCGTCATATGCAGATCCAAGAGGTTTTACGAGCCCCTCCCTTGGAATCTTGTGATCTTGGGAAAGTCTGTGTGATCTTGGGAAAGTCACTGGAATGGTCTCAGACTTAGTTTCCTCGTCTATGAGTTGTTGAGGATTAAAGGAAATAAAGGATGTGAAATAGCAGACTTTCAATAAGAATCTACTGCCCCTATGGACTAAGGTCCCTAAGTGGTCACTCAAACTCAGAAACATACTGCCTTCCTGTCGGTGCCAATTCATAGCAAGCCTCTGTATGTTTTCCAAGGCTGTAGAAAGATGACCCTAAAGCTTCATCTTTCTCCACTGAGCATCTGCTGGGTTTGAACTGCCAATCTTGTGGCTAGCAGCCCAATGCTTAGCCCACTGCACTACCAGGGCACCTCAAGATGACTAATTATTGTTAGGTGCCGTCAAGTCAGTTTCAACTCAAAGCTACTTTATGTGCCACAGAGCTAGCTAAACACTGTCTAGCCCTGCATCATCCTTACGATTGTCATGTGTGAGACTATTGGGGCAGTCACTGTGTCAATACATCTTACTGAGAGTTTTCCTCTTTTTCACTGACCTTCCACTTTGCCAAGCACAATGTGCATCCCCGGGGACTTGTCCAAAGTACAAAAGATGAAGCCTCATCATCATCACTTCTAAAGATCTATCTGGTCATACATCTTACAAAATAGATTTGTTCATTCTTCTGGCAGTCCTTGGTACATTCAATATTCTTGCAAGCATCATAATTTCAATGCACTGATTCTTCTTCACATGCATATGAGGTGATTGACAACATCATAACTTGAGTCAGGTGCACCTTAATATTCAAAGTGATATGTTTGCCTTTTAGCACTTTAAAGAGGTCTCTTGCAAAAGATCTGCCCAACACTATACATCATTTGATTCCTTGGCTGCTGCTTTCACAACTATTGATTGTGGATCCAAGCAAAATGAAATGTTTGACATCTTCAATATTTTATTTATTTATCATGATGTTATCCCTTGGTCCATATGTGAGGATTTTTTTTTTTTTTTCTTTACATTGAGGTGCCATCCATACTGAAGTCTTTGACCTTCATCAGTATTTCAAGTCCTCTTCACTTTCAGCAAGTAAGACTGTGTCATCTGCATATCGCAGGTTATCAGTGAGTCTTCCTCCAATCCTGACACCATGTTCTTATTAACATAATCCATCTTCTTAAATTATTTGCTCAGTATTCAGATTGAGTAAGTATGGTGAAAGAGTACAGTCCTGATGAACACCTTTCCTGATTTTAAACCATCCCTTTGTTTTAAAACAGCAGCCCTTTGCTCCATTCTAACAACTGCCTCTTTTTCTATGTACAGGTTCCACATGAGCACAATTAAATGTCCTGGAATTTCTAGTTTTCTCAGTGTTACCCATAGTTTTTATGATACACACATCTATGCATAGTCAATAAAGCACAAGTCAGCATCTTTCTGGAATCCTGGTGTGGCGCTGTGGGTTCATGCGCTGGACTGCAAAGTTAGTTTGAACCGCAGTGTCGGTGGTTCTAGCTCACCAGTCACTTCTCAGAAACCCTATACAAGGTTGCTGTGGGTCAGAACTGACTCAACAGCACTTAGCAACACAACAACAACAAACGTATTTCTGGCATTCTGTTTCAGCTGAGATCCATCTGATGTCAGCAATGATATTCCTTGTTCCAAATCCTCTTCTGAATCCAGCTTGAATTTCTGGCAGATTCTTGTTCATATGCTGCTGCAATCATTTTTAATTATCTTCAGCAAAATTGGACTTGCATGTGATACTAACTTTAATAGAGGGGATAAATATTTACCTGGTGCTCTAATTTTGAACTAATTTCTGGGATGGGCATTTCCATGCATTATCTCAGTTGATGTACACAACAACCCCGTGAGATACAGTGATAAGAAACCAAAGTATCAAGATGTTAAGTGATTGGCCCGAGACCACAGGGCTAGTCCCTGACAGAGCTGGATTGAGGACGCAGTTCTCTTCATATACAAATTGTTGTTGCAAAGTGCCTTCAAGTCAGTTCCGAATCACAGCGACTCTATATAGGGTTTCCGAGGAGCAGCAGTTGGTGCTTCTGAACTGCCAGCCTTGTGGTTCGTAGACCAGTGCTGATCCTACAGCGCCACACCAGGAGTACAAATAGTATTCCAAAATTTACTTTCCTCTGGGCAACATTAGTTGTTGTTGTTGTTGCTGTTCAATACCTTCAAGTCTGTTCTGACTCATAGCAACCCTATATAGGGTTTCCAAGGAGCACCTGGTAGGTTTGAACCACCAACCTTGTGGTTCGAAGTTCAGTGTATTAGTAGTCAAAAGAGGAATTAGCTACTACTCCTGAGTACAAACCCCAAGGGCAAAAGCTCCTGAAAATTTACATGGCTCTGCCTTCAAATCAAAAAAAGCAAGTTTTGGTCCTGACTCAGCCCAGATCTACGGCCTTTGGGCTGGCACTTGCTTCTCTTGCTTGATTTCCAGACTCCCATGATTCCCTCTCCTGAAAGCACCCCTACCCTCTCCATTGCCCTCATCTCACGCAGCTCCCACACACAACTCACTCCCACCCTTATCCTTCCTGACCCCAAGGGGGACAGCAGGAACAGCATACCTCTCTTTATCGTCACCCGAGGAGGTGGGCACACACGAGAAAGCTGGGAGGGGGCAGAGGGGCGTGCAGAATGAGGGTCTCAGAAGCATTCTGGGCTTCTGCACTTAGAAACTCTGGAAGCTTCCAATGGCTCCCCAGCCACACTCTACGCTCCACCCACTGTAGAGTGTGAAGGCTGCCTGGCTTTGCCAGACCAGGTCATGGTAGTGAGTTAGCACCAGGAGTGAGGGAGGGCGGGTCAGCAGGGGGTTCATTCCCAGAGCACCACTGCATTGTCTGTGGATCTACACCCTGGAATCTACCCCCACCGTACCCCACCCTCCTCCCAGCATCACTTCCCGAATGGTGTCTGTCATCACTGGGAGAATCCCGACTGTCTCCATGAATTCACAAATCACCTCCCTATCATCGCTTGGCAGGGGAAGAGGGGCATAAGGAGGGGCAGGAATCAATAACCCCATTTCTGTCATCTGCCCACTCCTCACCCTCCGTGAGGGCCAGGAGACTGAGCAGACTAAATTCACAGGCAAAAAAAAAAAAAAAATGTCATTTGTCTGACCTGCCAGGAGATCTTAGCATTGATATGCCCTCTAGTGGATTTTTTAAAACAACAAAAAAAACACATACACACAGAGTCACACCCACACCAAACAAGAATCCATTAACTGTCGATGTCCATAGACCCCAACATCAAAGCTAGTCACCCAGCCTGATCCATCACACAACAGTGCAGTGTATCCAGCATCCAGTCCTGACCAGGGACCCAGCTCCAGGCCATGTGGTTGGGGTGTTTGGGCCAATCATTGTGCCATTACTAGGATGCATTTCCCAGGCCCAGCTGGAAATTAGGACACTGTTCCTCATTCTCTGGAGGATCTCAAACACTCAGGATTCAGCTCCAGTATCTCCAATTCATCTATGCCTCTCCTAACCACCCTAGAAGAATAGCCCTCCTCTGTCTTTCCTCTTAACCCACTTTACCTGGCATTGGCTTCTAGCAGAGTTTCCATGTCTGTGGTGAGCTGCCTCTTCCTGTCTGTCTCAGGGCTTCTAACCCTTGGCACCACTGACAATTCGGTCCAGATGAATCTCAGTTGCAGAATAGCTGTCCTGTGCTTTTTAGGATGTTTAGATGCATCCGTGGCCCTACCACAGGATGCCCATAGTATCCCTCCTTTTGTAACAAGTAGGGTGGGAGTAAAATAGCCCTCTGTTAGAAACCTCTGCTCTGTCTGTGGGTGTTGTACAGATCTTCTGGTGTGGGATCCCAGGTGCAGGAAGAACTGCCCCGCCCCCCCACCCCATCTACGTGAATAGTGATTCTGTTCATGGCTCCAGGGCTGGTGGACTTTTTAGCCTTCTGAGTCCTCAGGCCGGATCAGCCCCAGAGGCGGCAGTCCACCCACCAAGCAGGAAACGTAAGAGACCTGGGTGTGAGCCTGAGAATGTGGAAGGGTGGGAAGGCGTTCTAGGAGAAGAGAGGAGGAAGGGAAAAGGGGGTCAGGGCTTGCTGGTTACAGGGTTCCATGCACCTTTCTAAGATTGTAAATGTTTATGATACAGCTTCATCTTTCTCCATGGAGCAGCTGGTGGGTTTGAACCACTCACCTTGCAGTTAGCAGAGCACCGCTTAACCCACTGTGTTAC